>NW_027507764.1:238633943-239833943 GCF_037356315.1 Lithobates pipiens | reverse complement strand
GTCCGACCTGAGGCGACTAGGGGCGACCTGAAGTTGGATCTGAGTTGCCCCTGTGTGAACGGACCCTAACTCAAACTATTGGGCCAGCACTACAGAAAAGCAATAGCAACCTTAATCTTTTTCTCAAAACAGATAAACTTGAAAGTGTTGACATGGTACAATATACTAGAAACAGAAACTTAGTGATCTATCATTATTCATACCCTTTCTAGTAGACTCATTTCCTGGAACTCCGGACTTGTATTTGATAGCCGCTGTAGAGTGTGAGTAAGATCATAGGACGTGGAGAAGTAAAATCCATCCACACTGAGAACATGGCTGATCATGGAAAGGAAGGATTTGTTATCCTGCAACTGTTAAAGTAACAAGCATTAGAAAAAAAAGAGAGACACAGAGAGAGAGACAGACACAGACACACATAAAAAGAACTCCCTACGAGGTTATTTTTTACTGACAGTGTCTGGGAGATTTTCCTTTACGTCCTGTTCTGGAGGTAGAACAGAATTCACATTTTAGAGAGTTGTAATAGTAACAAGAGTTTCCACTAAAGGATTTTCCCTCATTTCTTTCTCTGGGGACTCAGACAGTAATAAAATGTCACAAAGAATCTAACCCCTCCCTACTCTATCTAAAACAAAAATAAATAAATAAATAAATAAATAAAACGCCTTCTGGTGCTGTACATACCGTTTTTTCTAATTGTATACTCTTGACTGAATGTATATTTTAGCTTAAAACCTTATGCGTATGTTAACGGTATGTGAAGCTTTAAAAAAATTAAATAAAAAATAAAAATAAATGATCATGGAAAAAAAAAAATCCTTTACATATACTTTGACAGTTAAAGCAGAAGTCTATCCATAACCTACCAAAGGATAGCTGTCTAGCAACCCATTGAAATCAACCGTGAAGTTCTGAAATAAAAAAAAAAACAACCGCCTCATAGCAGAAAATAGATATCTCCTTTCCAGATGTGTTGTATATATTAGATGAGCATTAAAGTGATACCAAAAGGGTTCCATTTAAAAAAAAAAAAAAAAAAAAAGTAAGACATAGATGCTCTGTGTAACAATGTTGCATGGGATGGTCACTTTCCTCCTTTTCTGGTAGTCATCCTGCCAGCCCTGCTAGCTACTCCCCCCCCCCCCCCTCCTGCAGCAAGGATCCATGCGAGCGTACTAACAAATACAGTTTCAGTAAGCCATGGCCCCGATCACGCCTCACAAGAGTTTGACTGACAGCTGCAGGGGCCTGTTTTCCTGTGAAAGCAGGTGCTGGAACTGAAGACTGTGCTGGAGAGGTAACATGGTGGTAGTAGGGCATTTTATACTTTAATGCAGAGAATACAATAAGGTAATAAAAACAATCGACTTTAGCACTACTTAAAAACTTTGGCCAGGCTATGAACATTCAAATATGTATACTTAAAGTGGAGGGCCACCCTAAATAAAAAAAAAAAATAAAAAAAAAAATTGCATTAAATATTCTTATAAAAAAAAAAAAAAAAATTTACTTACCTGAAACAGCTATTACTAGGCAGTCTTCCTAAAGTCTCCACTGCCTGTTTGCCTTCGTTAAGATGGAGGCGCCGGCAGCCGATCTGATGGACGGATCGGCCTCGGGCAGCCGACATCGTTGGCTCGCTGGACAGGTAAGTATCCTTATTAAAAGTCAGCAGCTACAGTGTTTGTAGCTGCAGACTTTTAGAAAAAATAAAAAATAAATCACGGCCGCAACACCACTTTAACAAGCAGTAAAACTTGCAAACATGCCCTCACTGACCTCCGTATCTGCAGACACTGTGGAGAAATTCATCATCAAGGTTCAAAAGGAAACCAATTCAAGTCAGGTCTTAGCATATTTTGCTCTCTCCTTTTCATCTTCTCTGTGTTTACATTAAAAAGACACTGTGACCTTAATCTTGTCTCTACAAAGGCCCCTTTCCCCTTATACTAACCTTGCCATTCCTTCCTCTACTGCAGAAGTCCAAAAAGAATGCAACTTTAGTGTAAGAAAGAGAAGATGACTGCCTACTGTCCTACTCTGTGACAGCGCTTGGGTCTAGAAGCCCTGAAAACATGATCAGTGCAGGGGAGGGAAAGGTGGTCTCTGCAGAGACACTGTCATTTTGCCCAGTAAGATTAGAAGCCTGTATGTGATACAGTAAATTTTACAGATGAATTTCTCCATAGACCTTGTAGCACCAGAGGCCAATGGTGGCTGGTGAACTTTACTGATGTGTAGAATATAACTTAATTTTACGGTAGAATTCAAGTTTTCGGGACCATTTATATTTACTATATTTGGGGCGGAGGGGGGGCTTTGGGGAGTTGTGTACAGCCTGTTACCTCCACTGGAGGGGGTTGGAGTTCTGCATTTTATCTGCGGGGGAGGGAGTGGTGTGTGTGTGTGTGTGTGTGTGTGTGTGTGTGCAGCCTGTCACGTACCTTGTGTAAGCAATGCCCGTCACCTGGAGGGTAAGTGTGTGTTGGCACAACCTGACACCTATAGAGGATGAGGGTGTATGCAGACTGTCACCCATAGGTAAGGTCACCACAGAGAGGGAAAGGAGTAGTGGTGTCAGGAGAAGGAGGGTGGGTGCCCTCTGGTGGTGGGAGGTTGGCAGGGCAGGTTGTGCTGGCTTGCTTGCCTGCCACCCACCCCCAGCCTGGCTCCCAACAGGCTGTAGACTGGCACTGGTCCGCTGCCCAGGGGTTGAGGATCCCTGTGTTAGGGGATTACACATAAAATGTCCTTAAAGCAGAAGTAAACCTTAAAAACTAAAATATACAAGTAGATAGGGTATTTTGGCAGAAAATTATTTTAAATCTTTTCTTCCAAAAACATAAAAAATATTTTATTTACCTTCTTAGTCATTTTTTAAATCTGCACACATACTGCAGCCCATGCGTAAAACAGTGTACAGTGTCAGCCCATTCCCAGCATCGCTATACATGGTGCCAAGATAATGTAAATCCAGTGTCCAGAGTTAAGTGTATAATTAGGTGCAAGTATGCTGCGTACTTGCACATTATAACAAATTTAGGCAAGCACCATCACAATTAAATTCCACTTTAACAGATGACTGGCACCTCTGCATGGCTCTATGGGGTTGGAAATCTGTCACTGAGTGCTGATCAGCAGCAGCCTGGACAATTCCTCAATAAAGGAAACCGATGCCTGTGTGCACATGTTCCCTTGTGCACTGCCAAATCAGGAGGCATCAGTTTAACTGAATTGAGAATAAAAAAGGTGGAAAATGTAAAATGGTGGACTGGGCATAAGGTGCACAATTTCAATTTGAATAAAAAGGGTTTCTTCCATAGAAAAATAAAATTCATTTTGCACAGAACCTACATAAAGTTATAAGCAAGTACAGAGGGTTAATGGTCATAGCTTTGGTACCGATGACTCTGCAAGGACTCTCCAGATAAATTGGCCTGACCTGAATAGTGGAGTTCTGTTCTAACTGGAACACAGATTGGTTTGTTTACATCAATTGCAGGGAGATAAGACCAGCAAGAACACCAGTATAATTAATGGCTTAGTGCAGGGGTGGCCAACCCGCAGCTCTCAAGCCGCATGCGGCTCTTTGATCGGTTTCCTGCGGCTCTTCGGGCTGGTTCGGGCTGTTTCATTGCGGTGACAGGCAGCCAGAGTCTCTGAACTCCTCCATTCCTCCCACACATCAACAGCCAATCAGCGTGTAGTGTCCCCAGCCCGCCACATTTGAATACATGGGCGCTGGAGTGAGGCTGAAGGGGGGCAGAGGAAGGAGAAACACGCTGTATCTGAAGCCGATGAGATACAAAAAAGGTATGGCCACAAGTGTGCAGGTTACTGATCTGTCCTCCCTTCTCCCTCTGTCTTGCTCTGTACTTTTTTTTTTTTTTTTTTTTAATAACGTTTCACCTGAACACTGATAAGATCTGCTCAGCACATTCTCTGTCTGTTGATAGTGTGACACACTGCTGGCTGTTAACCATTTCAGCTTCTTTTCACTTATTTATCCAGAGCTCTGTGTGTGCTGCATGCTTTCTGTGATGTTTTTTGGAAGAATTTACTGCTAGTTCAGGCTAGAAGACCCATTAACTGTTTATTGTTATCCTGACCAGTTCACTGTTTGTAAGACAATTTGTATTTTGGAAATTAGATGAGCTGCTGTCTTCTGTCACATGGATGTACTTTCAAAGGAAGATTACTGACCTGTGGTCTTTGTAGTGTTAAAACAGTGTGTGACATTTACAATAAATCCAGCTGAGCAAAAGTATGAGTGTATGAGGAAGGGATGGGGTGATGTTCATGTGTGCCCATGCGTATGATGTGGCTCTTTGCGGTAACTCGGTAAAAAATGTGGCTCTTGGTCTTCGTCTGGTTGGCCACCCCTGGCTTAGTGTTTTGAGTACACCAAGCATAACTGAGCTGATGTGAGGTGGGAGGGGCCATAGCCACAAGGGGGCTGGCCTTCAGTTTTCTGTATGCCTAGTGTCTGTTCCTCCTGTACAAGGCCGTATAACTCTAGTGGCTTATTATAAATCAAAGCTGTGTCCCTCAGTGGACAAAAGATACAGGGTAGCGTCAGTGGTGGTGCAGCATATTACTCCAGGAAGAAGACATTTCCTCGTTAAAATTATACAACAAAGACGGGGCATTTTTGTGAGGATGGACAGAAGTGTGAGTTGAAGTGCTGAAAACGCTTACACATTATTTTTGCTAAAGTAACCATGTATGTTACCTGTAGTTTGTAAAAACTCACCTGAGTATCAGTTAAATGCAAAATTGTCTTTTTATAGGAAATAACATCAAAGTCTGTGGCTTTCCAAATGGAATGATTAAACAGATCCCCTACTTTCTTCTTTCTGGTAATCACAATTAGATACATTCCTGATGAAGAAAATTGTATACATTTTAAAATATTTTGGAAACTTATGTCAATAAATACCCGACGGCACAAGACATATATAAGCAAGTCTTAGAGAGGAAACCCAGACATGCAATCTGCCCGACTGTGGAGTGTAGCAAAAAAGTGTGTAACTCACAAGAGATGTTGAACAAAACACAAATCTATTGACAGGTGCAACAGTAAAACACATGTACTTCAACTGTTTATTTAGTTGTTTGTAAGGAATTTTACTTTAAATCTGATCTCCATGTTTCATTTAACATTAAATTATTCATTTGGACCAAAAAATATTTACTTCACTAACAGTTGCAGTGGCTGTGTGCACTGTATAAACTGTAGCCTCAGCTATATACAGCTCTGTGTTCAACAATGGGATGAGAACGTTTTGTCCCATTCTCTAAACAAAATTAAGACAGGCTGAGAGCTGCTCAGCCATTCAGAGGAAGCTTTGTATCCTATGAATGAATACAAAGCTTCCTCTAATTGGCTGAGGTGGAAAGTTGGGCTGATGAAGTTCTAATTAGAGGAAATTTTGTATTCATTCATGGAATACAAAGCTTCCTCTGAATGTGTAGGGGTTGGGGTAGACGTGGCGTCCCAGGTACTCGTGCAGAGGCACCATCCCCTAAGAATATGTGACTATGTTTAAAAAAAAAAAAGTTTAGAACAAAGTGGGACTTTGATTGTTTCGCAGAAGAGTATAATAAAAAGATACACATACTTTAATTATATTGCTCTGAATGGTTGAGCAGCCCAAAGCCTGGTTCGATTTTGTTCCAGGAACGGGACAGAAATTTTGCTGCAACTGTTAGTGAAGTAAATAGCTATTCAAAAGGTAATTGAAACATAGCTTTAACGTTTAAAGGGATGCCATATCTTTCCTATGTAATGACTAAGGCCTTATAGGCTGAAACGCGTCAACTGACTTAATCTGCTCTTGTTCACTGTGGCTATTTAATAAAATTAAGAAATTTTAAGAGCAACAACCGGAGTGCAGATCATGCTTTCCACATTACTTTACTCAGCCAGCAACTGTGGATCGAGCACTTGGGAGCTCTGCTATCTATGTGGTGTATGGGTAGTAGCACTGACTTTTCTGTTTATACTTATTTTCCTTTCCCGCCTTTAAAAACATGTTCTGCATAAGCCTTAAAAAAAAAAAAAAAAAACTTGAAATCAAACTTTTTTTTTTTTTTTTTTTTTTTTTTTAACATGCACTACTAAAATAAGTGACTTGCAAAACCACTCACCCTAATGCCATATGCAGCAACCCCCCTGACATGACGTCTGCATTACTGAAACTTTTAGAATACTATTTGCCAATGTCATTGTTGTGAATTTCCTCTATAATACACAGAAAAATTGTGCTGTAGCTACAAAAAAATCCCTCAGCTGCATCAAGCCATTTAAAGAAAACGGTACAATACAAAAGTTACTATTCATGAGATAAAGCCGGGGGGGGGGGGGGGGGGGGGGGACAGTAGCGGATATTTAAAAGTGTTTTTCGAGCAAACTTTAAAAAAAAAAAAAAAAAAAAAAAAAAACAGTAATTGTACTCTAGAAATTGGATATGTCCTCTTGGAGCAAGAGAAAAAAAATTTTATACTTCCCTGTGCAAAAGTATTGCAACAACCTGTCCCCAACCTCTTTCTGGGGTCCCAGCCGACACTCTTGGCTCCTCCGCTTCTCCATGTGCCACAACAGGAACATGCTTACTATGGTGGCACACATGTGGGCTCGCTCCTGGCCCAGGCTGTGTATGTCTAGTGACACAAACATCCCGGCCCGTCCACCACACCTGACAGCAGCAGGAGCCAATGGCTCCCATTGCTCTAAGCCAAGCTTGTGAGAGTGGAGAGAGAAGACCAGTAGTCGGGCACAGAACTGGAATGATACAGGACCGCGGGTAAGTGTTTTTGGTATGTGAGGGGGTTGGAAACAGCGGCTCAAAAGGTTTTTTACCCAAATGCATAGAATTCATTAAAGTGTTTGTTACCCTAAAAAAAAAAAGAAAAGAAAATGGATGTTCCCTTAAAGCATGTTATAGAGCACAGTGCTGGTGGGGTGTAAATAAAATATCTGGCTGATCCTGCCTGGCTATGCCCTCCACCCTGTAAACTGACCACAGTTTATCATGGCTGCTGAGCCCTGACACCGTGCTCAGTTTATGTGCCTCCATCATCCGCTGCTATTTGCAGCTCTCCTCTGTGCTCCTCCCCCCTCCCTGCCTGTCAGCTCTGTCCACTCCATGATCATCTCATCCTACTGCTTTCATAATACAACAATCTTTCAACTATCCCCTCAGCTATGTTAAATAATGTCCCCAGTGCATTTTTTTTAAACTGCTGCTGTGTACCTAATTTTAGAGCAGCCAGCAGTCTGTCTCCTCCTCCTGGCTGATGTCAACAGAGGTTTCTCAGTCCCACTCGCTTTGCTGTCAGCTCAAGAGAGGAGAGAAGCGGGCTGTCATGTGCGGCATTCTGAAATCAGGTACACAGCAGCAGTTTTTTTGTTTTGTTTTTTAATGCACTAGGGACAATATTAAACATAGCCAAGGGGATTGCAGCGAGGTTGTTGCATGGCTTAACAACCACTTAAAGGCAAAAAGCCATTTGACTTTAGAACCACTTGAATTTATTGCATTGCAATGCCCACAGATAAAAGGTGATATACTTGAATAAAGGAAACCTAGAGGCTGCCTTTTTAATAGCTCATTCAGGAAACAAATAGCAATAGATATAAATAGTGTAGTGTGGAAAAATAAGTACACCCTTGGCTTCACAAGCTAGTATTACCCCTTATATGATCTCAGGTTGGCCAAGGGTGGAGGAGATGAGGGAGCATTTGGTCACAGTCTCGTTCTGTCAAGAACTGTAAGCATGTAAGGCCCCCATCACATCTGAGCAATTTTCCATTTGAAGCTTATAGCGCTAAAACGCTCAACAAGCCAAATCCCATTAATTTCAATGGCCCCTGTTCACATCTGAGCGCACTGTTGCCTGAAGCTCAAAAAAAAATAAAAAAAATTATAGGATTTTTATAAACAGTGTACCCGTAAAATCCTTTACTTTTCGTTTCAATCTGTTTATTAGAAGTTTGAGTAAACCAGAAAATATTAACTGCTCACGGAGCACCCTCGCAGAGGCTATAATACATAAATACCAGTCCAAAGTGCCAATCGCCCCGCTATACAAATAATATAATGTAAACAGGGAGCGGCATCAAAGTTAGCCACAATATAAAAACTCTAAACCCCCTTGTCGTCTGAGGAGATAACCCTTCATCCGCTACCCCTTGTCATAGGGAGCAGCAGTAAATCTAAGAAGAAGAGAGGGAGGCTAAAAAAAAAAGAGTAAAAGGGAACGAAAGCACAAGGAAAGGAAGGTTAGAGAGAAGAGAGGGAGAGGAGGAATAAGGGAACTCGGACGCAGAGGCCCCACCAAGGGGAGTCAGACCAGGCCTAGGCATGCTGCTTGAAGCGTAGGGAACTCATAGGAAATCCACGGCTCAAAGGCTTTTACAAATTTAGCATGTGAATCGTGTATGATGCTGGACATGCGTTCATGTAGAAGCATAGTGGTCATGCGTGTCTTTACCCCGTGGAACTCCACCCGTCGGGTCTTCCAGGCCTGGGCAATGGTCCGCTTAGCCTCTATAAATAGGTACGTAGCCAGCTTCTGCTGAGGGCCTCGCAAACCTGGTATCGGACAATGTAATAGAGCTAACTTGGCGTCCCTTCGGTTCGTTAAGTGAAAGAGTGTCTGCAGTAAACCAAAGACCCTTGACCAGAACCCCACCAGCTTCGGGAAGGACCACCATGTGTGTATAAAATCTCCCCGTTGCCAGGGAAGGCCTGGGCTGTGCAGACTGGTACCCAGTACCATCGAAACAATACTTTATATGCGGCCTCTATGGTATTTGTATTAAACGAGCATTTGGCTACCATTCTCCAGGCCTTACTCCAATCTTCCAACTCTATAGAGGTCTGAAGGTCCTTTTCCCATTGGGCCATACAGTGCCTTGCAAAAGTATTCGGCCCCCTTGAACTTTTCAACCTTTTGCCACATTTCAGGCTTCAAATATAAAGATATAACATTTTTACAACTCAAAAAATGTACCCCAAATCCCCACCTAGTTAAGACAAAGTGGAGATAATCCCAGGAGAGTGAATCAAAGGCTTTATAAATATCCAGTGAGAGCAAAAAGCCCGGTATCTTACGTTGGTGGAGGATATGAATAACATGGATGACCTTGCGAACATTATCCCCCGCCTGGCGACCTGGCACAAAGCCCACTTGATCCCTGTGAATGAGGGCCTGGAGGTATCTGTTAACTCGCGTGCTCAGAACTTTTCCTAAGACCTTCAGGTCGACATTCAGCAGGGAGATGGGAAGAAACGATTGTGGGTCCGTGGCTTCCTCAGGGGACTTGGGGATCATAGTAATATGGGCCTTAAGTGAGTCTGGCCTTTCACCTTCCCACCAGGAGTTGAAAAAGGAAGACAAGTTTTATAATAAAGACCATTAAAGCCGTCCGGGCCTGGCGCCTCAGACGGTTTAAGAGACTTGAGGGCCTGAGCGACTTCTTGTTTAGATATAGGAGCATTCAAAGTGTCCCGGGCTTCCGGGGACAAGGAGGGGAGGCTAAACTTTGAAAAAAATCTTTCGGCCCTTTCCTGATCCAAAGGCGGCTGGTCTGCCATATAGAGAAGAGAGAAAAAAAGAGGCAAAGCCGGCCACTACTTTGGCTGGGTTCCACATAAATCCCCCTCCTCTCACCTGCAGACGAACCTGTCTGCTTGGGCGCCCCACTGAATTAAGCTTCCTAGCCAGCATGGGACCTGGTTTGTTTGAGCTACTATAGAATTTATACTTGGTCCAGCGCAGGGCCTTTTCAGCCTGAGCGGTGGCAAGCAGGTCCAACTCAGTGACCACATTTTCACGGACCCTTCTATTGGCTGCTGTTGGGCGCGCCTTCCAAGTCGCATCCGCGGACTCCAATAAAGAGGTCAACTCCCGTGTCCGCTGCTCCCTGGCTCGCTTTGTACGGGAGGTGATCTGAATTAAGTGACCCCTGACCGCCGCCTTGTGAGCTTCCCACAGGGCGACCTGGGATGTGACCGAGCCCACATTTTCTTCAAAATAGGTCTGAATGTGTGTTTGTACTTGGGAACAGGTATCAGGCGTGGTCAGTAGAGATTCATTAATCTTCCAGAGATAGGCCGGGCGAGAAAGTCCAGCCAAAGAAATTCCGAGGATCAGGGGGTCATGGTCAGACCATGGGGAGGTAGAAATAATAATTTTATGTACCCATGGCAAGAAGCTCAGGTGCAGAAACACATGATCAATTCTACAAAAACTCTGATGGGGGTTTGAAAAAAAAAAATTTAAAATTCCCGAGATCCCGGGTGCTGCTCACGCCACACGTCCACCATGCCATATGATTGGAAAAGGTCACCCAGCGCTTGTTCTTGGGAGGCATCGTGGGATGGAGGTACTTACCTGAGGCTACGCCTATCCAGAGTGGAATTAAAAACGGAGTTGGAGTCTCCCATCATAATCAACAGGCCTTTTTGGTGCCTGGTGATTACTTGAAGCAGATGCGCGTGGGGTCCGCTATCTCCCTAGAACAGTTAAATTGAATATTACGCCGAAACGCCATCAGCACCCCTCTGTTTCTCGGAAGCAGAGGCCGTAAAAATACTGGATAATGGGAAGACAAGTATTTGGGAGACGAGGATTGGGAAAACCTGTTTTTTTGCAGACAGACCACGTCAATTGACTGAGATTTTAAATGACGGAAGACCTTCGACCGTTTAGTGGGGGAATTAAATCCATGGATATTCTGTGAGAATAATTTCAACATATTCTGAGCCACCTGGGGGTGGAAACAAATTTCATATAAATATACAGCCACCGACTGGCCACGTACCTACCTGGGTCCCGAGGCGAGGCACTCCGAGCCCGGGGGGGGGGGGGGGGGAATGAAATGGGCATGTTAAACACTTAGTCACCAAATCTGGTGTCCACGGCATCCTAGCTACAGGACGCTAAGGGGGGGTGGCTCTACCACCAACCACAAGGCTTGTAAGGAACAAAATATTAATGTAACAATAATGAGACCGCCTCTGCACAGGGGCTATTTAAACCCGGACAAAATCAAAACAGAGGAGCCAGGCCCATCTCGTGGTACCCACACCCGAATACCCGTAAACAGAACAAATATAACAAGTAGAACAATTTAAAGTATTCCCCAACCGGCGTCCCTATGCAGGGAACGCCTGAGGGGGAAGATGTAACCCCTGACCCCACCGTAACTCCCCTGCTGGGGTGCCGCTGGGCCCAGAGTCCCCCAAAAAGGGTGGACCCCGCAAGGACCAAAGCAGCGGACCCCCAGGAAGCCACCATCGTAGGCCCAACTCTGCCACCCCAGGGGGAAGCCCACCCAACAAGGCATATTGCAGATACAGCAATGAGGGGGATGGGATAAGGGGAGGGGGTGAGGAAGAGGGCAGGAGCAGGGGAGAGAAAAAAAAAAAGGCGAGGAGGGGGAGGGGAGTAGAAGGGGGACGGGAGAGAATGGGAGAAGGAGGGAAAAAGGAGGGGGAAGGAAGCTGAAGGAAGGGAAGGGAAGAAAAAGGAGGGGAGAGGCGGAGGACAAGGAGGGGAAACAGAGGGAGCAGGAGAGAAGGACGAAGGAGGAGATCGGGGGGGGGGGGGGGGGGGGAGGGAGACCAGGGAAGAGAAAAGGGGTGGGGTCAGTATACCAGGCAGTCCCCAAGTTTCTATGAACAACCCGCATATTTCAAGACATGGGCTTTGCACATAGTAATCCCTGATATAAACCCCTAGATAAGCGGTGTCCATCTTACTGGGGATATTGTCCTGCAAAAAGGGAAGAAAGAAAAAAGAATAAAAATAAAAAGCTTGCTCCAGGAGAAGGCCTTCCAGTCATTCAGGGAGCCTGGATAAAGCCAGTCGGTCCGGGTAGTCCAGGCCAACATCAGAGCACAAGGTCCTTCAGGGTGGCTCCCAGGGGCATGCAGGTTGGGTAGAAAAAATTAAGTAAAATTAAATTTAAAAAAAGAGAAAAAAAAAATAAAAAAAAAAAAAAAGGGGTAAAAATATAAAAGCTTCAATAAAAAAAAGGCACAAACAGAGGTAGGGGCTACAAGGACGAGGCCGCATCATCCTGATAGGAACCCAAAGTTAGTACAAGGCACAAAAGGTACATCAGGGGCCCGGGGAAGGCTGTCAGCCAAAAAGGAAGTAGTGAACAGGTGCACCCGAGCAATCCTCATCCCGGATCCGAGCAGGGGGATCGTGTAGGTGGTGGTGTGCCGGGCATGGCCAGTTTTCGATTGTTGACCGGTTCCCACACACGGCCCAAGCGTTTAGGAGGGGGGCAAGAACCCGTAGCCCTCTCCCCGCTGTTAGGAATCTCTGGGGAGAGGGAGCAAATTTAGTGCTTCAAAGGTCGATTGGGCCTCCTCCACAGTGCGCACTGAATAGCTCCATCCCAGGTGGGTGAATGCGAGAAGAAAAAGGAAAGCCTCAGGTGTACTTGATGTGGCAATCCAGCAGAACAGAAGTATATGGCTTCAGGAGTCGTCTCTTTTGTACCGTTGTGGGGGCCAAATCGGTGAAAAGTTGGTACCTATGACCCTGGAAGCATAGGTCAGGCTTGTCCCGTGCCACTTTGAAGGAGAGTTTCCTTGGTGCGGAAGTAGGTAAACTTAATAATAATATCCCGTGGAGGGCCCCCTTCTTTCCGGGGGCCCCAGGGCCCAGTGGATCCGGTCAAACTCCATGCGAACTATAGGGATGCCAGGGACTAATTCTTGAAACAGGGCCGTGGCAGTGGAGGTTTAGTCCTCTATGGATTTGGGGAGTCCTCTAAACCGAAGGTTCCCCCGTCTGGACCTATTTTCAAAGTTCTCTATTTTTAGGAGGGCTGTGTCTAGCTCCCTGCGGAGGTCTAGCAGGTCCTGCTCGTGATGGTCGATTACTGTTGCCGCAGCCTCCATCCTATCCTCTAGGGCGTTCGTACGGCTGCCCAGCTCCCGGATCTCCTTAGTGAGATGGGCTGCTAGCTTGGAAGTGGCCGGTGACAATTCCCCCCGCAGCATAGTTTTAAAGCGCGCCAGCAGGTCTGCGTCCCTCAAAGCCGGAGTCACATAGGGCTGCTGGGCTCCCTGCAGGCTTTCTGCATCCGAGCCGGCTTCCATCTCACCTGAGAGCAACAGGGGAGAAGACTCCATGTCCGAGGCCTGGGTTTCCAGAGGGCTGTCCGGTGGGAAGGCCACGAGGCTCGTACGCATGGCTTGTCTCCTCGAGGAGCTCCACGCGGTGCCCGATCTGCGCCCCATGTAGTCCGTATCGATCGCGGTTAGCAATGAGCCCGTATCTGCATGCAGGGATGGTGATATCACAGCCGGTGTGGTTGGCAGCGGAGGAGCGCGATTAGCATGCGGCCATCTTTGTACGCTACTCGCGAGCGCCCCCAAAATCCTTTACTTTTAAAGTACATCACGGGACACAGAGACATGTAATTGCTATGTGGGTTATAGTCCACCTTCAGGTGCTGTACATTGGCACACCCTAAACAAAAAGTTGCCACCCTATATAACCCCTCCCATACCGGGAGTATCTCAGTTTTGTAGCAATGCAATACACGTGTATACTAGAAAGAGGGGTGGGACCTCTGTGTCCTGTGATGTACTTCAAAACAAAAAAGGATTTTACAGGTAAGCTGTAAAGGTAGCTAAAAATCCTATTTTCTTTAATCGTACACCACGGGACACAGAGCCATTGTAATTACTATGTGGGATGTCCCAGAGCAACACCAACTGAGGGGAGGGAGACACAACAAAAGTAGGGCACCATGAGATCAGAGGACTTATACTGCTGACTGCAGTACACTGCACCCAAAGGCGACATCCTCATGACTTTATACATCCACCTGATAGAATCTGGTACATGTATGGATTGAAGAACAAGTTGCGGCCTTGCAGATTTGAGCCATGGAGGCTTGGTGATGCACTGCTCACGAAGCACTAACAGCCCTAGAGCAGTGAGTTTTGATTTGAGAGGGTAGAAACTACCTCTTTAAACAATAAGCTAGAACGATTACTTATCAAATTCATTTAGAATAGTAGATTTCCATGCCGCCTGTCCTCTTTTAGGATCTTCAGGCAATACGAACAAAACATCAGTTTTCCGAATCTGAGCAGTGGTCTTTAAGTAGACTGTTCTCACCACATCAAGAGAATGTAGTGATTTTTCTTCCATAGAACAGGGTTCTGGAAAAAATGAAGATGGAACAATATCCTGGTTTAGATAAAAACCTGATACTGCCTTTGGTAAAAAAAAAAAAAAGTTAGGATGAGGACGCAATACTACCTTATCCAATGAACAATAATAATTAGGCTCTGCAAAAAAAAAAAAAGCAGCCAATTCTGATACCCTTCTTGCAGCAGCATATACAATTACCAGAAAAATAGTTATAATATTTATAGTTAGTTATAATAGTTATATAATATGTCATATCGGCCCAAAAAAGAAAAAAAAAGGGCTGTTTTGTAATGCCGACAAAACTAAAATTCAGGTCCCAATGTTTCAGGGGTAATCTAACCGGGGATAAAGCCGTGTTACCCCCTGAATAAAGTTACGAACCAAAGAATGTGAAACAAGTGGTTGTTAAAATAATACCGATAAGGCCGAGACCTGTCCATAGAAAGCACTCAAAGCCAGCTTTATTTCTCACCCCATCTGCAGAAAGTCAAGGATTCTATCGTTGACCTATTTCCTGGGGTGCAACCCCTAGTTTCACACCAGGAGACATATGCTTCCCAGATGCCATAATATACAATTATGGAGGCCGCCTCCCTTGCATTAACCAAGGTAGAAACCACTGAACCGGACAGCCCACATTTCTTCAGAGTGTGGGTCTCAATAGCCAAACCTTTAAATTTATTGTTTGTAAAGTAGGATGGAATACCGGACCTTGCGAAAAAAGGTCTGGCTGTGGCGGTAGGGTCCATGGGTCCCCTACTGTCCTCTTTACGATCTCTGCATACCAAGATTTCTTGGGCCCCCACTGGGGGCCACAAGAATTACAGACTTCCCTTCCTGCTTGATCCTGCGAAGAAGTCGTGGACGGAGGCAGAATAGGAGGGAATGCATAAATCAGTGAGAACCGATTCCATGGGAATAGAAAGGCTTCTGTTCTGCATGCTAGCGGATCCTTTGTTTTTGACTCAAAGTTGTCCTGGACCTGTAATGGCACCCCACCAGTACAACTTTATGGTCTTAATACCAAAAGTACTGGAATCCGGGGGCCAGCTCTCTAAAAAGAGAAGTGTTTACAAGCAAAATCTCGTTTCTGTGGATACAAGACCTGTGCACCATTCAATTTGGCCTAAAAGACACTTTCAATGGATCCGGCTGCATATCTAGACCCAGCAAGGATTTCTCCAGTGGAGCTCAGCACAGCACATCTTTACTCGTGACCAACACCTTAGACACTGGCGAAAAAACTGAGATACTCCCGGTATGCGAGGGGTTATATAGGGAGGCAACTTCCTGTTCAGGGAGTGCCAGTGTTCAGCACCTGAAGGTGAACTATAACCCACACAGTAATTACTATGGCTCTGTGTCCCATGATGTACGATTAAAGAAAGTACATGAGCTTCTTTTTGGCAGATTACAAGCAATTTCAGCCCCATAGACTTCAATAGAAATGCCTCACTTGAGTGTTTTACAAGCTTTTTCTGCTCAACTAGCAGCTCCTCACCCCTAATTTCCTCTCCCTCTTCTCCCCCTAGTGCTTTCTATTGGCTAAACAAAAACCATCTGAAGCTGTAAGACACTTGTAATCCCCTTTTAAAAAGCTGCAAATAAGCTTAAGAAAAATGCCCGAAAAACACCAGTAAATAAATATGCTCAGGTGTGAATGGAAATCCTGCAACTGCTGCTAGGTGCAAAAAACAATATTAGGACAGTTTCTATTTTAACACACACATATACATACATACATACATACATACATATATATATATATATATACATATACATATACATATACATATATATATATATATATATATATATATATATATATAAAATACATATATACACACACACACAAAAAAATTTAGATTGGTACAGCCATTGGAGACTTATTGATGTTTCATAAAACATCTTAAGCCATATATGGATGTTTGTAGTAGGTAACTGAGGGTAAACAAAAGCTGTGTTGAAGTCTTATGATGGCAGAGTTGTTTGCTCTGTAATTTAGATTACTAGAATTCTATAATAGTTTCTAATAGTTCTGCAGAGTGTGTATTAGTATAAGTGTGAGAAAGGGATATGAGGTGACTTTTAGATTAGTTCAAAAGGTACAAAAAGAGAACAAAAAGGACTTGAGTTATTTTTATGAAAAACATACTAAATTATTTTTCAAGAAAAACACAAGCCTTTGGGACTGAATATATTGGCTTGCTGATACTTAAATCTGCCAAATTCACACACACACACACACACACACACACACACACACGATTAGCACATAATACAAAATCCTTATATATAAAAGGTTCTTTGGATATACATTTTTTTTTCCTTTTTTATCACAATTAATGGTTCTCAGCATGGTTTCCTATTGCTACATAGCTGACTAACATATTTACCATTTTCAAATGTATATTTTGAGAGCTGTTTGTTTTTTGTCCATTTTATCCCCCCAAAAAAATTATTCATGATCACAATTCATGAATCACGATTCAGATCATGATTATCTTATGCGAGCAATCAAAGCTGTAAATTATTTTGAAACTTTAGGTGGTTGACTATATAAGCCTTTTTTTTTTTTTTTTTTTAAACTATTACCCACAAATACTGTTATAAATAAATCAGCAACTTACCAGCAACTAGTCGAATTGTACCCAAAATACCACATATAGGCCTTGTGATTGCTGATGGAGGTATGTCCTTCTTTGCTGCAATAAAAGTACAGTTTTTACAGGCCACACAATCATTATGTTGCAATCAAAAAGCATTCAACCAAAACAGTAAAGAATTCTGTGAAACCAGCAAGATAATTAAGCCCTGTTAGTATGGTTTAAAATAACTTAAAATACAGAGACAATAAACTTACATACCCATATTTTTTTTTCTTTTACAAAATTATTTTATTAGTGGAAAAAAAGAAATCAACAGATTAGTATGACAGTGTATAAAAGGAAAAATAAACTGCGCTTGAGTGAAACAAAACAAAAATAAATAAATAATAATCTACAAAGAAGGCAGCAGCAATAAGTGAGATACACACACCTAACAACAATAAGGAAATACAAAAAGCTGCGCCAACAAGAAAATAATCTATACGTTAACTATCCAAAATAAAAAAATAAAATGAAGATTATAAATAGTTTGATATATTCAAAACTTATGGATAAAAAAATGACAATATGAATTCATAATTAAAGAGTTCATGAAAGAGTCCATAGATAATCCACAGTTGCGATCCTATGTAAAAACACCACGGTGGTTACACACTCGAAATGCGCACAAGTGCCCGTCACCTTATAGTGTGTGCGCTTACCAGATGGAAGCTTAATTAAAGCGTTGTAAATATATCCTCAATCTCCTCAGAATACTCCTCCTTTTAATGGATCAGCTCACCGTAATGAAAAGCAGTATTCACATATACACACATCTTATTCCACGATCCCAAAAATTAAGGTTAAATTAGATGAGTTCAGTATGTGGTGAAAATCATGAATGCTGGGAACCAGGAGGCAGGAAACAAGAAGCAGCTGGTCGTGAATTCCTGTTCCATCTAATTTAACCTTAATTTTTGGGATCGTGGAATAAGATGTGTATATGTGAATACTGCTTTTCATTACGGTGAGCTGATCCATTAAAAGGAGTATTCTGAGGAGATTGAGGATATATTTACAACGCTTTATTAAAGCTTCCATCTGGTAAGCGCACACACTATAAGGTGACGGGCACTTGTGCGCATTTCGAGTGTGTAACCACTGTGGTGTTTTTACATAGGATCGCAACTGTGGATTATCTATGGACTCTTTCATGAACTCTTTAATTATGAATTTATATTAATTGTCATTTTTTATCCATAAGTTTTGAATATATCAAACTATTTATAATCTTCATTTTATTTTTTTATTTTGGATAGTTAACGTATAGATTATTTTCTTGTTGGCGCAGCTTTTTGTATTTCCTTAGTATGACAGTGTGATGGATACATCAAACATGACAGAAAGAAAAAGATGCTAACAAGGGGATACTAGAAACATTGTTCATTATTCTCCAATGTAAAAAGGAAAAATAATCAGTAAACTGCAATAAAGAGCAAGCCGAATTCTTAGATCGAGGTGTGTCAGAGGGAGAATTGTACAGAAAGGAAATTAAAAAAAGTCTTGAAACAAGGTGAAGTGCAAGAGAGAAGGTAGAGAAGAAAGAAAAGGAGGGGGGTGCATCGGGTGACAATTAAATTGAAAGAAGTATATTATTAAAGGTTAAGGGTATTAAAGGGTTGGTTGCATGTTATCCATGGTTGCCAAACCCTAATAAATTTATTGTGAGTGTCAGAAGGGCCGCCAGTTTCTCGTTGATCATAATGTCATTCATGAGGTTGAATCACTACTTCAAAACAAAGCACAGGGTTTACCAAGCTCTCGCACTGGTCAACCTCGTTGCATTAAAAAAGTGCAGAGCCAGTTGGTGTTCCAGAAGAAGGAGCTCAGGGATAGGTTTACAAAGAAGGGCTTCATAAGGGTCTTTTTTTTAAGATTGGAATGAAACATATTACTAATAAAGGGTATAAACCCTGATCCGTAGTCTACGGACCTTAGGACATGTCTCGATCATATTATTTCACAGATGATCTTAACAACACAAGCATGCCTGTTCAAAATTAGGCAAGGTTGGGGATATTACAAACAATTCTAAAAGAAGTGTCTAAGCCAATGGTTCTCAACCCTATCCTCAAGTACACTCAACAGGCCAGGTTTTGGGAATTTCTCTTAGATAGAATAGCTGTCCAAAATACCAAGCCATTGACTCCGATTTAAAGCACCTGTGCAAGATAAGGGAAAACCTACAAACATGGTCTGTTGGGGGTACATGAAAACAGGGTTAAGAACCACTGGTCTAAGCAACCAGTATGTGCAGAAGGGATGTATGGTGGGTATGATAGCAGGCAGTATGTGCTAGAGAGGAATACAAAGGATATAACAGTAGACCATGTGTGCGGTAGAGCAGTGCGCAAAGCTATGTGCCAAAGAGGAGTGCAGAAGATATGATGATAGGGGACAGACTGTAAAGGGGAAGAGTGTGGTGTTTATGACAGCTGACAGTATGTCACAGATGCATTATGCGGTTTAGAATTGTCTTGTTGAAATATGCAATGCCTTCCATGAAAGAGACATCTGGATGGGAACATATGCTGCTATAAATCCTATATCTTTCATCATTGATGGTGCCTTTCCAGATGTACAGTGGTGTGAAAAAGTGTTTGCCCCCTTCCTCATTTCCTGTTCCTTTGCATGTTTGTCACACTTAAGTGTTTCGGAACATCAAACCAATTTAAACAATAGTCAAGGACAACACAAGTAAACACAAAATGCAATTTGTAAATGAAGGTGTTTATTATTAAAGGTGAAAAAAAATCCAAACCATCATGGCCCTGTGTGAAAAAGTGATTGCCCCTCTTGTTAAAACATACTATAACTGTGGTTGTCCACACCTGAGTTCAATTTCTCTAGCCACACCCAGGCCTGATTATTGCCACACCTGTTCACAATCAAGGCATCACTACACATCATGCCGAGACCCAAAGAAATTCAGGAACAATTGAGAAAGAAAGTAATTGAGATCTATCAGTCTGGAAAGGGTTATAAAGCCATTTCCAAAGCTTTGGGAATCCAGCGAACCACAGTGAGAGCCATTATCCACAAATGGCGAAGACATGGAACAGTGGTGAACCTTCCCAGGAGTGGCCGGCCACCCAAAATTACCCCAAGAGCGCAGCGACGACTCATCCAAGAGGTCACAAAAGACCCCACAACAACGTCCAAGGAACTGCAGGCCGGAAGTGGGTGTAAATACCTGTCTTTGACAGGTATCTCCACCCCCCTCTCCCCTCCCCCCTGAAAGGTGTCAATTGTGATACCGGAGGGGGGGAGGGATCCGATCAGGGGAGGTTCCACTTTAGGGTGGAATCCCGCTTTAAGGACCAGGCCTCTTTTCAGACTCAGTGTTTACATGTTTAAAACAGTTTTTTTTGCTAGAAAATTACTTAGAACCCCAAACATTTTATATTGGTTTTTTTTCTAACACCCTAGAGAATAAAATGGCGGTCACTAAAATACTACGTATTTGCACAGCGATCTTACAATTGCACTTTTTTTGGAAAAAAAAAACACTTTTTTGAATAAAAAAAAAAAAAAATAAGACAGCAGTAAAATTAGCCCAATTTTTTTTTATATTGTGAAAGATAATGTTACGCTGAGTAAATGGACACCTATCATGTCATGCTTCAAAATTGCACCCGCTCGTGGAATGGCGTCAAACTTTTAGCCTTAAAAATCTCCATAAGCGACATTAAAAAAATTCTACAGGTTGCATTTTTTGCATTACAGAGGAGATCTAGGGCTAGAATTATTGCTCTCGCTCTACCGATACCTCACATGTGTGGTTTGACCGCCGTTTTCATATGCGGGTGCTACTCACGTATGCGATCGCTTCTGCACGCGAACTCGTGACGGGGTGTTTTTAAAAACCTTTTTTTTTCTTTTCTTATTTATTTTAATTGATTTTATTTATTTTTACACCGTTTAAAAAAAAATTATAAAAAAAATGGATCACTTTTATACCTATTACAAGGAATATAAACATCCCTGGAAATAGAAAAAAGCATGACAGGTCCTCTTAAATATGAGATCTGGGGTCAAAAAGTCTCATACTTGGACTTAAATGCAATAATAATAAAAAAAGTAAAAGTAAAACAAAAAAAAAAAAAAAAAACAAAAAAAAAAAAAAAAAAAAGTAAAAAATATACCTTTAAGAAGTGACGGAAGTGACGTTCTGGCGTCGCTTCCGCCCTCCTATGGTATAGAGACGAGTGGGGGCCATATTATCCTCGCTCATCTCCATACCCAGCTAGGAAGAGGACCCGATCGCCTCCGCCACTAACGACGGCTCCAGTAAGCGGCGGAGGGCGCGGGAGGGGGTGGCACCTCTCCCGCTGCCGATAGCGGTGATCTCGCGGCAAACCCGCCGCAGAGACCACAGTTATCATACAGACGGCTGGCGCCTGAAGAGATGGATATCTCGGTTGTGGCAGCAACTGCTGCCGTTACCGAGATATCCCTCTTCAAAAATAGGACGTACATCGGCATGCGCTGGTTGTTAAGTGGTTAATATATAGGTTTTTTTTTAATCTAAATTATACATACAAGTAAACGTATTGGAGGTTTGTTTTGTTTAATAAATGTTTAAAATGCAAGAAATTTTCTGTATCGCTTATTAAGGCTGCTTTCACACTGGAGCAGGCAGGCGTTGATGGTAAAACGCTGCTAGTTTTAGCGGCGCTTTACCGTCATTTTAGCAGTGCTATTCGGCTGCTAGTGGGGCACATTTAACCCAGCTAGCGGCCGAGGAAGAGGTTAAATGTGCCCGTGAAGCGCCGCTGCCAAATCGCATTGCATGCGCTTCGGCAGTGGTGCCCATTCATATCAATGGGCAGGAGTGGTGGAGGAGCATACACCACTCCAAACGTGCTGCTTGCAGGACTTTTTTTTTTATCATCCTGCCAGTGCATCGCCTCAGTGTGAAAGCAAAGCACTCAGACTTTCACACAGACTGCAGGGGAGCCGTTTTGCAGGCACTTTACAGGCGCTATTTTTAGCCCAAAGGTGCCTGAAAAACGCCCCAGTGGGAAAGGTGTCGGTTAGATTTTATGAGATGAAGGGGGAAAAAATAAAATAAAAATCGGCATCATATATCGGCCATCGGCCGCCGTGATTTCTAAATATCGGCATCGGCCAGAGAAAAACCCATATCGGTCGACCTCTACTAATGATCTCTCATACCATCAGAGATGCAGACTTTTGAATTGAGCGCTAATGCCAGAAGGTCTCTCTCCTCATTAATCTGGAAGATGCAGCACCCATGGCTGCCAAAAAGAATGTCAAATTTGTATTTGTCTTACCACAGAACAGTTTTAACTAGCTTTGGACCAGGGAAGACAGCTGTGTTTCTGTATTATGTTCAAGTATGGCTTCTTCTCTGCATGATTGAGCTTAAACTTGCATATTTTGATGTCACAGTAAACTGTGTTCACAGACAGTGATGAGCAGGGCCCTCCGATTCCTCCTGTATTTAAATTGTACTGTCTGCCCTAACATAACGTTATAAAGTGCTACGCAAACTGCGCTATATAAATCCTGTATAATAAATCATTTTTGGAAGTATTCCTGAGCCTATGCAGTGATATCCTTCACAAAATGGTGCCTTTTTTTAATGCAGTGTCGTCTAAGGGCCTAAAGATTACATGAATCCAATATTGCATTTCAGACCTGTCCTTTAAACACAGAGATTTCTCCAGTTTTTTTCCAGACATTTTTGCTATTATGTATTGTAGATGAGAATATATTTAACATATCTGCAATTTTACGTTGAAGAACATAATTTTGAAATCTTTCAACATTAGACGCAGTGTCCTTTTTTTTAAATTGGTGTTGTACACCAAAGGGGTGGAAAGTGTACAGAGCGGTGAGAGTGTAAAGTTGTTTGCATGCAGGAAACCTCTGGTACTGCAGACAGGGAATAGGAGGTCCCTTTCTGCAAAGAAGAGCTGGGAGAGGTAGTGAACCCCTGAAGAAAAGAGCAGAGATGGAGATGGAAGTTGAACTGAATAACACTCTACAGGGGATTATAGAAAGGATAGGTCTGGGTAATGGAAATCTCACTGCTCAAATAAATACTGGAAAATTAGATTTGTATGCTAAGGGATAAAGACGAAAGATCTTTGGTGTTCTGAAAATGACCCATTCTTGTGAGTAGGCAATAGCGCTGCGATCTGGCTCCAGTTGTCTTGGAAACTAAGCTGGATGATACTTGCTGAGATCTAAAGTTATAAGGAAGGTGGAGTGGCGATTTGGAGCTTCTCTAAAGATTTAATATCTGTTTTGAGTGCCATTTCCTACTCATGAGAATGGGTGGCAATGTGGTCTGGTGAGTGTTATTCTTAAGGGAGAGAGGCTCACGGTATCACTTTGGTGGTGGATTCAAGGCGTTACGGTGGTTAGATTTCACACTGCCATGTGACACTCATACGGACTTTTACTTTTTCCGGATTTACTTTCTTGTGGACTTATTCACTGTTTGTTGTTAATATACAAATTTTTTTCTCCAACAACTAAATTTTGTGCACATTTAAAAATGTTTTCTCACTATTTTTTAAAATTTGTTTGCGCTGCTGTGGAATACTGTTGGTTTATTACTGATGATTGTTTCACATTGCTAAACTGGTCACTACCTGCCAAAGCAACTTCTGTTGACACTCGGTCAATAGCAAGGACATCCTCTGCTCCATCATCACAAGCTTCCACAAAAAACTTCTCAGGTGTTGTGTGCCTAAAGTTGAAAGCAAAAAAAAAAAAAAATTATATATAAAAAAGTAATTTAGCAAAAGTAACATACAAGAACACAATTTTGGTTCACTTCTTGACTCAAACCCCACTTAGCCCCTGTACACACGGTCGGAGATTTCCACAACCAAATCCGTCGGATTTTGCCCGAAACTGTTGCATACACACGGTCGGACAAAGTTGGTGAAAAAATCCGATCTTTCAGAACGTGATGACGTAATTTTGTTACGATGGGACTACATTCAGGCTAGTAGCCAATAGCTTTGATGTAGGAATTTGATCTGAGCATGCATTGCACTTGGTCCAATCAAAATTCTCTACACATGATCGGAGTATGTCCGATCGGCCCAGTTGGTCGGGAAATATTTCCAACATGTTGGAAAATTGGGTCCGACGGAATCAGTCCGATGCATACCACACACAGTCGGATTATCCGACGACACGGTCTGATAGGACACATTCCGACGGATTCTCCGACCGTGTGTACAAGGCTTAGAACAGCTTGGCTTCCAATGGCTAAACAGAAGTTTTCTAAACTGAATGCATAACTTATACATTAATAACTAGCCCGTTATTCTTTAGCAATTTTAACATTGTCAGAAATTGACCATCAGTGGTACAACAGCAGGTATTAATTGTATTCTCAGGGAGCATTTATTCAGCATAGGATGCATTAAGGTGAAAAAACACAAGGGTTAACAACCTCTTTAACTCAACACTGACATATTTGCTTTGGTCTCAAGATGTAACCCAATACACAGAATTATCTCTGGTTTCGCAAGCTAGGAGACACTTATACATTTGGCAGACCTCTTGCCACTTCAAATGCAATTAAATAAACATGCTATCAACAAAACCTGCTAGTACAGCATCCTTTACTGATCCCTTTAAAAGCATTCCCATGAGTGTGTGTATATTACTTGTACATTGGTAATACATGTTTGTTTGTGTATATTTATACATTTTCTGCTCCAGGACAATAATATATTAGTTACAGCAGTTGTTCCACTTGCTGGGCTTGCAGCAATCTGTATTAAAGAAAAAGCATGAAAAGTATGCCTGACATTGTATTATATGAACCATAAGATGCCTGCTTCTATATAACCATTCCCCAGCAAACACTGTGTAATGGAGGTCAGGAAAACTGGATTTTGTTTTTCTTTTTGGTTAATGAAATTGACAATTTCTAATCCAGATGCAGTGTGTAAGAAAGTAAATTTATCTGCATAATTTAGTTTGTGAGTTCCTGTGTCCCCACAGGGGGTAGAACACGAGGCTGCCCTCAGTAAGAAGTGCAGAAATTATTGTATCCTACTTGGCGGGAGATTTCAATTGAGGTGTGTGGCTGAATTCAAAATACCATAGATAACAATGAAGGGTGTCAGACTGTTGAGAGTTTACTTCAGAGACAGACAGAGGAGCTCATGGCTGTAGGTCTCCTTAGAAGGAGATTAGAAAAAACATGGAACTGCTGAGACTTGTTGTGTAGCGCTCTGGATTGGACACACGGCCTTTACTTTATTCTCTGCTCTTCCTTCAACTACTGTGTGGCCCTGAAACTGAGGCCAGGACACATAGCCCTCTGAGGACCCATGATGGCTTTGTGAAGGATCTCTGTCCTATGGACCTCCTTTTCCCTGCCACTCTGCCTGGACTTCCTCCGCCGAGTCCGCTATTGGCTGTTGAGTCCCTTTATCCCAGCTGTGCCCAGTGCCAAGGACTTAACCCATGCTGTACCCAATTGTGGTCTGTTACTCACTGTATCGATTGTTTCCTTGTGATGCTGCTGTACTAGATTGCTGCCCGATGACTCTGGACTTATTCTTTGATTTGCCTTATTGCCACCCTGTTACTATTTCTGCATGTCGCTCACGGTGTTGGAATTACTGCCCTTTGGCCTACCCCTTATTTAACTCGTATGCTTTTTCAGCACCCCAAAATAAAGAACCTCTTGGCCAGGGGCCCTGAAAAACACTCTTGGTCTCTACGTGTGGTTCTGTTCCACCCACACCTGTCACACAACCCTACCCCTCTTCCTGGTAGAAATTTGGCATGTTTGGCTATAGGGCACGCATGTATACTGTCTTACTATGAAACAAAAAAGCCAAAAGGCACTGCTCTTTAGAAGATGCGTGGAGTGCCATTACTTCTTAAAGGCACCCTACACATCTAATAACACAGCCTGCTCTATGCAGCTGCCCTGCGGTTGCTTTCGTTAACCAGAGACCGTTTCCCTGCTTTTTCTACAGTATAGCCACCCATTTAAACGCCGCACAGTCTGCACACAGGATCTGCAATACTGTGATCCTAGCCTAAGCCAACATTTTCCAAACTTTGTTTAGTTGCAGCACGCAAAATCTTGAGGCACCCCAGTCTAAAAAGTTAAAATTGCAAATGTTACTCATCAATGGCATACTTGAGCCCAGGACAATGCACAAAAATCGGCTTGATAAAATTAAAGTGGTTCTAAAGGCTCAACGTTTTTTACCTTCAAGCATTCTATGCATGAAGGTAAAAAAAAAAAATCTTCGGTGTGGAGCGCCCCAGCCCCCCTCCCCAATACTTACCTGAGCCCCATTGCGATTCAGCGATGTGAACAAGAACCTCTCAGGGTACTCTCACACCTCAAAGGAAACGGAATGGACATGCAGAGCAGCGGCTTGGGAGCGAGGGTGTGAGAGTACTAGGCAGGAGAGAGAGGCCAGGAGCACCAGTGGGTGACCCAAGAAGAGGAGGATTGGGGCTGCTCTGTGAAAAAACACTGCACAGAGCAGGCGAGTATTGCGATGTCTGTTATTTAAAAATATCACTTTTAACTTAACCCCCCCCCCCACAGTTGAGGTTCCCCAAATTACATCAGAGCCCCTATCCCACCGGAGATATCCCAATTACATTAGAGCCTCCCTTCACATAGTGCCCCCTTTAGAGAGCTCAGCAAAACATCAGAGCTCGACCTTTTGGGTGTGGCAGAGCAGAAGGTGGGGAGGTTGACTTCTGCCTTCTCCTGAATGCTGGAGACAGTCTTGCATACTGCCTATTTTGGATCAGAGTCATTCATTGCCATGGTCCTAAAGTGTCATTGATTGTTATGGTGCTGGGAGCCGGCCCACTAATCTCTTGACAACTTATGACGCTGATCCAGGACAAACTGGGTCCCATGCTCCCCAAGGGAACCTAAATGGCACCCTAGTTAAACTCTGAACTAAGCATTCATCCTCTATATAGCCAAGTGCAATAAGTGTTATATTAGGGAAAGAAAGACAACACAGGCAGCACAAGAATCAAGCAATAAGCAAAGCCAAACATATGAATGCAAAAATCAAATGGCTAGATGAAGTGTATTTCACAAAGAGCTAAATTACTGCAGGCACATGAGCTGACTGCATCATATGCACATATCAGCCTTTTTTGACAATGAAATTAACACTATTTTAGTCAAGTAAATACGGGCAAAACAATTCGGATGACTAAAATACGACAAACTAAAATGGCATTTTATGCTAATAGATTATGACCAAAACTGAATCGAAATTTGACGTCAAAATTAACAATGGTTATATATCACAATGGTGAAATCTGTGCTTGTAGTGCACGTTCAAAACTTAATACCACAAATAATAACGTTAGATTTTTACTCCAGGAGTATATAATGAAATTCTAGAGAAAGAAATGCATTACAATTTAACTAAACTAATTTGATTTTAGTCAACTAAAATATGTCTAAAACAATTCAGATGATTTTAATACGACTAAAACAAAAATGGCATTTTAGTTGAAAGACTATGACTAAAATGAAAATTTGATGTCAAAATTAACGTCTTCTAGGTACTTTGAACCTATGCAGATAACATAAAATGCATCTGTTTATAGCTGAGCACTTTGGTTTGTTTTGAAATCTAATGATGAGCTCAGGCGTGTTCGCATACCCCACGTGCAGAGCCCGCCAGGAAGTTGGCACAGCGATGCGCTAATCACAGGCAGCGAGACATTGCCCGATCTCTGCAGCCGCGCATCTGGGCAATGTGTCACTGCCTGTGATTAGTGCAGTGCTGCGCCGACTTCCTGGCGGGCTCTGCACGTGGAGTATGTGAACACGCCTGAGCTCATCCTTAGCCAAATCCTAGATAAAATGTTTGCAAACACAAAAAAAAAAAAAGTATTGATCCTGTTTTTTTAAAGCATGTTATACTGCACAGTGCTTGTGCTGTGTAATTTAGCCCCCTTTATAACCTGAAATACTTGGGTGATCCCGACATTTTCTTCCCTCCTCTCTGTACACCTATTCCGATATATCAGGGCTGTTGAGCCCTGACACCGTTGTCAGTGTATGTGCTTCCGTCAGCCGCAGCCCTGCTCTCTGTGTCCGTTTCCCCCTCTGTCCTCCTCCTCCTCCCTGCTTGTCAGCTCCCTGATCCTCCCCTCCTGCTCTAAAAAATTATAGCTCCGTCTATTACAGAGAATTAAAGCGGAACTTCAGTAATTTTTTCTTTATCTTTTGATTCTTCTGCCCTTGTTGTTTTAACTTTGGATAGTAAAACTTTTTTTCTGCCAGTAAATACATTCCTGTTTCTTGTCTGGTAAAAAGCCTAGGATTATGACATTGTGCACAGCTCTCTCTCATTCACGTGAGAGTTTGCCAGAAAGGGGGTGTGGGTGAGTCATAAGAGAGCCAATTAGAGCTGCGGGGCTGGAGGTGTGCCTCTGTGGGTGTGTAAATCCAGGAAGTGAACAGGCAGCAGCTTCAGCTGCCCACAGTTAAAATTGTTGCAGCCAGACTCAGAGGAGGGAGAATTCTGCAGCATATTTGGAAAATACAGAAGCACAGTATATATAAAATAATATGCAAAGTGGTTGGAGGGAAGCTTCAGAATGGCAAAGATGTCCTCGCTGGCAGCCCCACTCTGCTCTCTTCCTGCATTCACGGGCATAATTGAGAGCAGTGGGAGCCATTGGTTTCTGCCGCTGTCAGTTAAATTCTGTAAGGAGAGAGTAGGGGTGGGGTCAAGCCACACTGTGTGTGTGTGTGTGTGTGTGTGTGTGGGTTTAAGGAAGCACACAGTTCCGGCTCTGAAGTATTCCGGCACGAGTGTCAGCAGCATGATATGGGGCAACTTGGAGAAGATGTGGAGCGCACAGCGCCGTCAGGGAATCCCAAAAGAGGAGGTTTCAAAGCCGCTCTATGCAATACCACTGCACAGAGCAAGTATAACATGTTTGTTATGTTAATTAAAATGTAGCTTTACAACCACTTAAAAAAAAAAAATTTAGGCATTACATACACTTTAAGTCTTGGAAAGAGTAAGGAAGAGATATACCCTTTGCCAAGTTTTTGTTGGTGCCTGTATTCCTACTTGGAAGAATGACCCTCTTTATTTGTCCTGATGACCACTGTCATGAAGACATGGGGTCATGGGAAAGCCAAACGTTTTGATCTGTCGCCAGAGCAAGAGAGGAGGTTAAAATCATCCAATGGGAACACGCATTCAACTGACAACTCGCCTCTATAAGGGTAATTCCATTCACAGAGCTTTCTTCTCATTTGCGGTTATGCACAGGTAGTAAAGGAAAATCTTCACAACTCTCTCAAGCTAAAAAAAAAAAAAGTTTATACACTGATAGAATCTGAACTGTCTGTAAAGCAGCAGACTATTGTGGGGGAGATACCTCAAAGCTGGTTTGAAGCACAAATTCAATTATTATTTTGTATCCTTTTCTAACAATATTATGGCTAGGATCACAATGAAACCAAAAAGAACTTCAGCGAAATCACTCAAGGAGAGAGTGTAGTACTATCAGTATATAGCAAAATGTGATTTGTGATAAAACCACTCCAAACTGAAACGAATAATAAAATCATCTCACCCTCAAATGTCCGTTTTATTAATATCAGAAATTAGACTAGTGTCACTACTACTGCTCACACCTCGTGTTCCCACAAGCGTACTTAAAATATGTTCCAAACAGTGCTGCTCAGCATAGAGATAATATACAAGTGGATTATGTCATATACTAAATTCAATATTCCAAAAAACAACAACAAAGTGCAAAATGTAAAATGAATAATAAAACAAATAAACAAAACAATAAAACGAAAGTCCCGAGTGTTCATGTGATATTTCAATCATTCATATTCATGATGTTTTGTTTATTCAATAACAGTGATGTCAGATAATGCCAACTTGTTGCTGCATTTATATTTCTACTTTCACCACGTGCAAAAATCCCTTCGCCAGCATACAAATGCTCTCTTCTTAAAGAGGAATTAAACTTCCCTGTATTGTTTGTACCTGAAGGTAAGCCTATAGTAAGGCTTACCTATAGGTACTGCAAATAGCTCCTAAACTTGCAACGTTTAGGAGATATTTACTATATACTCCACCGATGATGTCATGGGGGCATGTGCTCTGAAGGAGCAGCTATCCATGCCGTTCCTTCAGAGCCCTGTGTCATGACCGGCGGCTCATGCATACGTAGGAGTGACACAACGCGGCTCCGTCCAGTCGCACAGCCAGAGTCTGCAGACCCAGAATGAAGATGGGAAAAGATGGATGCAGCCTCCAACGGTGACAACGAGGGCTTCATTTGCAAGTAACTTTCACATAATGTGCTGATATGCCATGCATACTAGCACATTATGACTTTAATTTGCAGGTCAAAGAAGCAGCGTTTACTTTCTCTTTAATAATTGACCAATCTCAGGTTTTATGTACTTGCCCCTTAAAGTGGGGTCTCCTGTACCACGGTTGTTCTGCTTTTCTCCACTTATACTCTCCTGGTATTTTCAATCCACCGCCATCATAATAGAATTTATTTAGTGCTCTCCATATAGAAAACTGTATTTTTTTAATAAAATACTTTATAGTTAAAGCGGGACTGTACTGCGGAAAAAAATATTAAAAGCCAGCAGCTACAAATACTACAGCTGCTAACTTTTAATAGATGGACACTCACCTGTCCCAGGGTCCAGCGATGCCGGCAGCCAATGCCGATCGATCGCTCGGCTCTCGGCTGCTGCCGCCACCATTCTAGGTGAGGGAATCAGGAAGTGAAGCGAATCTGCTTCACTTCCCGGTTCCCTACTGCGCATGCGTGAGTCGTGCAGCGCAATAGGAATTGTCCGCTCGGTCTCTGAGACCCGTGTGTGTCCCAGCAGACAGCGCGGCAGGACAGGAAATGGCATGGACTCCCACGGGAGTCTATGCCTGGAAGTGGGTGTAAATACCTGTCTTTGACAGGTATCTGCACCCCCCTCCCCCCTGAAAGGTGCCAATTGTGACACTGGAGGGGGGGTTCCGATCAGCGGAAGTTCCACTTTAGGGTGGAACCCCGCTTTAAAGTGTTACTAAACCCAGGACCCAGCATTCACTATATCTGGTCTACCAAAGTACACAGAACATGGAAATGCAATTATTTAAGTACATAAATAAAAACTGCTAAATACCTTTTCTCATCAGTAGCATATAGCAGTCTTGAGATTTCTATCAGTGTCTGGTTAAAGCTAGCAGGAGGAGTTTTCATTCTATTCTGACTGTCCTGTGAGGCTGTAGGACCCTTGACTATGGGACCACCAATTATCGGCATGGCTGATATTAAAATTTTTCTGAATATCGGTCAGAAAAGTACAGATATTACCAATATTAGTCAGACCTCCTCCCCTTGTCCCCACGACATCTCTTACTGCCCGCCTCGCATCACCGCTGTTCTGCCCCCACAGCAGGGCTGCAAAGGCTGCTCTTGACAGAGCTGCAGACATGGGCGAGCAGAGAGATAGTTATGTCATCTCTCACCGCCCGCATGTGGAAGTTTACCCGCTCGGACGCTGCTGGGGAGAGGCTGCCAAAAGTAGTATAAGTAGGAACAAGCTGCATCTGGGTGGCAGGTGACAGTGGCAAGCGACACGCTGCATCTAGGAGGCAGGTGACGGTGATGTACAGAATATCGAGCAGGGCCCTCTGATCCCTCCTGTATTGATTTGTATTGTAAGTGTACTGTCTGCCCTCATATTGTAAAGCACTGCGCAAACTGTTGGCGCTATACAAATCCTGTATAATAATTATAATAATAATAATGGCACCTGATATCGGCTATCAGCCTGAAAGGAAACTGAAAAAATCTGCATCGGCCCTGACAAAAAGTCGACCCCTAGCCCTGACCCTTTGATTGGCACAGGACCAATCAGCACTATCCAGACACATACCCCCCCCCCCCCAAAAAAAAACAAAACCTCTCTAGCAATACACACCAAACTGAGCATGATGTGCAGATTGACTCCAAAGACTCTGATATAGCAGGAGATGGATTAGGGAAAGTGGAAGAAGCGGGAGATCAGAGAAGTCAGGATCAAACAGCCTTTTTACACAATGCAGAGGATTAATCTCTTAGGTTTCACAGTAAGTATAACAAGCATATTTTACTGCATATACAGACTGATTTTACTGTTGGGGGTTTAGTAACACTTTAACTTATATCCACTTAAGCCCCGGACCAATTTGCAGCCAAAGGACCAGGCCACTTTTTGCTATTCGGCACTGCATCGCTTTAACTGACAATTGCGCGGTCGTGCGACATGGCTCCCAAACAAAATTGGCATCCTTTTTTTCCCACAAAGAGCTTTCTTTTGGTGGTATTTTATCACCTCTGCGGTTTTTATTTTTTGCGCTATAAACAAAAATAGAGCGACAATTTTGAAAAAAATGCAATATTTTTTACTTTTTTGCTATAATAAATATCCCCAAAAAATATATAAAAAAACATTTTTTTTTCCTCAGTTTAGGCCGATACGTATTCTTCTATTTATTTTTGGAAAAAATAAATAAATAGCAATTAGCGATTATTGATTGGTGTGCGCAAAAGTTATAGCGTTTACAAAATAGGGGATAGTTTTATAGCATTTTTTTTTTTTTTTTTTTTTTTTACTAGTAATGGTGGTGATCAGCGATTTTTATTGTGACTGCGACATTATGGCGGATACATCGGACATTTTTGGGACCATTGTCATGTATACAGCAATCAGTGCTATTTAAATGCACTGATTCCAGTGTAAATGACAGTGAAGGAGTTAACCACTAGGGGGCGGGGAGGGGTTAAGTGTGTGTGTGGTGTGTGGTGTGTGTGTGTGTGTGTGTGTGTGTGTGTGTGTGTGTGTGTGTGTGTGTGTGTGTGTGTGTGTGTGTGTGTGTGTGTGTGTGTGTGTGTGTGTGTGTGTGTGTGTGTGTGTGTGTGTGTGTGTTTTTATTTTATTTTTTTAACTGTGGCTTGGCATCTGATGTCACTGATCGTCTTTCCCTATAACAGGGAACAGACGATCAGTGACAGGCTCAGTAGGAAGCACAGGGAGAGGTTTGCTTACACAGACCTCTCCTCGTTCTTCAGCTCTGTCACCCGATCGCGGGACACCAGCGGCGATCGGGTCCGCTGGTCCCACGGCCATGGTCACGGAGGTCAGGACCGGGTCGCCGCCGGTGCCGTGCTCCCGACCCACAGCTGGGCACTTAAAGAGCCACGTACAGGTACGTGATTGTGCCCAGCTGTGTCATTCTGCCGATGTATATGTGCAGGAGGCGGTCCTTAAGCAGATATTGTACACTGACACTGGAGCACATCAGCACCCAAGCAAATAATATTGAAAACCTCCATCAAAATGGCCGACCACACAATTTTGAGTTTTGAATAGCGTTATTATGTTTCTAATGAAATTAATCAGCGATAGTTGCATAAAAGGCACTTTGCGAGTACCGGTGTTCTGTCAAAATAGCCAACTCGTCAGAAACTCCAACTAGTTAACTTCTGGTTTCTTTAAACGATCAGTAAATTGCAGATTTTGACAAACTGTTTGGACACAACAATGGCAACCGTATACAGTCCTTTGAACGATATTATGAGCGGAGATTGTTACCGCGCTCCGATACTAGCCAACAAAATGGCCACCTCAGAGGCAGCGACACCTTTCACCTCGTTAGCCGATGTGCTGTTAAAACAGCGAAATCTTCCTGTATAAGACTGTATTCGGTTGTTGTGTCCAAACAGCAATTCATCAAAATCTCCCATTACTGGAAGTGACGTGGTTGGAGTTTCTGACGAGTTAGCTAACTTGATATAACACCGGCCCTTTTACCCTGATGAAGTCATGTGATTTCTTGATGCAACACATTTGGAGGAGCCGGTGACGTCATGCCACAAGTGTGCGGTCGGTCATTTTGTTGGAAGTTTTCAATATTGTTTGCCTGGAAAATGACGTGCACCAGTGCCCACTGCCGGTACCACGTGATTGCTGTGACCAATCACAGCAGATCACATGACAATTGTAAACAATGGATAGCTTCCATTCATGCATACAATTGTGTTGCTAGCTGTGATTGGTCACAGTGATCACATGGTATAGACAGGGCCAATTCACAGCCCATCTGCTCCATGTGAATAGCTGTGGCCAATCACAGCTAAATCAAACAAAACACACAATGAATCAGTTTTAATCAGTAAAAAATGGTTGCTTAGAACAATGAAATTTGCTGGTATAAGCAGTCATAATGTGTAAGAAAAACAAAAAATCCTAAATCTTTCCCCAGAGAAGTACAGTGTTACTATGGTAACACTGTATCGCTCTAGTCATAGTGCGTTAAAAAAAAGCACCAAAGAAAAACTATTACAAATGTAATTTTTTCAATTTATTATTTTCCAAAAAGTTGTGACAAAAAATTACAAACTTCAAAATTAAAAACTCGCCATTAGAGGTCGACCAATATATCGGCCGATATTTGCAGTTTTTTAAATAATCGGCATCGGCAAAAGCCGATGTAGAACATCGGGACTTTGAAATGACTTCTGTAATAGAAGTCAGTGTAAGTTGCCTGAGTCGTCATAGAAACGACTTTCCTCCTCTCTGGGCAGCCTGCCAAGAAAAGAACAAAAAGATACAATGTTTACACTTCTGAATGAATGAAATCATCTCTGTGTGTAGAAGTTCTCAGTTTAACCAAAGACTAAATCTTTTCTGACACTTGTTGCTTACAAGTAAAAGTCCTGTATTTTCTGCCAGAAAATCACTTAGACCCCCCAAAAATTATATATATATTTTTTTAGCAGAGATCCTAGGGAATAAAATAGCGGTTGTTGCAATATTTTATGTCACATGGCATTTGCACAGAGGTCTTTAAAATGCATTTTTTTGGGGAAAAAAAAACACTATTTAAAAAATAAAAATAAAATAAAAACAGTAAAGTTAGCCCATTTTTTTTTTCGTCCAAAAGTTTTGACTACCTGTTTTTATTTAATATATAGGTTTTTTTTTTTTTTATCTAAATCATACATACAAGTAAACTGATTGGAGGTTTGTTTTGTTTAATAAATATCTAAATGTAAGAAATTTTCTGTATCACTTATGAAGACTGCTTTCACACTGGAGCGGGCAGGCGTTGATGGTAAAACGCTGCTAGTTTTAGCGACTCTTTACCATCATTTTAGCGGTGCTATTTGGCTGCTGGTGGGGCACATATAACCCAGCTAGCGGCCAAGGAAGAGGTTAAATGCACCCATGAAGCACTGCTGCCAAATCGCATTGCATGCGCTTCGGCAGTGGTGCCCATTCATATCAATGGGCAGGAGTGGTGGAGGAAAAACCCATATCGGTCGACCTCTACTCGCCATGCCTCTTATTAAATGCCTATCAAATAGCAAGACACCTGGTACCAAAAGGCACGGTGGACAAACCCCTTTAATAGACAGACCAAAGCACGAGGTAGCTAAACGGTATACATTTATTAAGAAATCACAATAGTAAACATATGGAAGAAGTGCATGATACATAAAAACAATATCCAATATCCAATACAGTTGTATGAGCAAGTCACTAGTGGTGTTCAGTACAGTGCATAACACCTTACATGTTTCGGACTACAAGTCCTACTTCATAGGTTTAGTTATTGGTTCAGATGGGTACAGATTTTCTACAATAAAGAGAGTATACAATAGTACAGTATTAATATAAAGTAATAGAGATCAATACAGTTTCAGCTGAAAGCATTATGCATTGGATTCAACATAACGTGTATTATCAGAAAAATAGATAAAATTACTTACATAGTAAGACACTTCATACAAAACTGATCTGAACGGGATAGGATGATCCAACCAATCATGGGTACTAGGAAGATCTATTTCCAGGGCACAACAGTCTCAGGGCCATAAACAGGGCAAAACTTGTTTCACTACAAGGAATCAAGCCAGTGGAGCCAGATAGCTCCTGCTTATACTGGGCCAGTCTAGCTGAATTAGAGATATAGAACAGTATAATTGTAATAGTCCGTTCAAAGTGTACAAACGATAAATAAAGCACTAAGTTACCACCCTAACAGCTGAGTTGCAGCTATGAAGTTAGGGTATACTACTGATAAGGTGACAGTGGAACAACATACCTGGGAGATATAGGATTACATAGAGTGTGCTGCACATTCCCCATGTGTTCCTTAAGCATCTTTCAGCTAAAACAGTATTGATCTCTATTACTTTATATTAATATTGTACTATAGTATACTCTCTTTATTGCCAAAAATCTGTACCCATCTCAACCAATAACTAAACTTCTGAAGAAGGACTTGTAGTCCGTAACATGTAAGGTGTTATATACTGTACTGACCGCCACTAGTCCATCCTGCACCAGGACAGTGACAAGCTCATACAACTGCATCATATTGGGTGGGTTTCAGATATTGTTTTTATGTATCATGCACTTCTTCCACATCTTTACTATTGTAATTTCTTAATAAATGTATACCTTTTAGATACCTTGTGCTTTGGTCTGTCTATTAAAAGACCCTAAGGTGTTTGTCCACCATGCCTTTTGTTACCAGGTGCCTTGCGGATTTCGAGTCAGACAGACCAAAGCCTGTTCACACACAGTCCAATCCCTCCTCCATTTTTTTGTTCTTAACAAATACCTAGGACTGTCTACTTTCAAAAAAAGGTGTAATTTAGAGGCTATCTGTACTGTCCTGGATTTCAGGCCTCAAGAAACGAGAGTACATCAGGTTTGACAAATTTTCAGATATACAGTATATACCAAAGCTTGTGGCCTCTGAGTCACATTCACCAAAGAAATGTGTCAGAATACATTTTGGGCCAAGTTTATTTATATTAGATAGATTTTTTTTTTATTTTTTAGGGGGAGGGGTAGTTTTTCCCCTTTTATTCTATGAACTTTTTTCAAGCAAACTATTTATGAAACTATATGTAAAATTGTATAACAGAAGTAAATAAAACGCATGTTTTTCTTTTCAAAACGTTTGGCTAAAAAGTAAGTGTTGCATAACCACGCAAATTGTCAAAGTGTGATATCGCTTAAAGCTGAAAATTGGCCTGGGCAGGATGGTGAAAAAAAAGGAATATAAATGTAGCAACAAGTTTGAATTATCTGACATCACTATCATTAAATGAACACACTATCATGAATATGAATGATTAAAATATCACATGGACACTTGGGACTTTCTTTTTTTATTGTTTATTTGTTTTATTATTCATTTATTTAGTTCACACTGCTGCAATCCGATTTTGACCCTCACATGCCTAACGATGGCTCCAAAAATAGGATTTTTGTACTCCACGTAAAATCTTTTTCTCTGAAGTTCATTGACGGACACAGCTCCAGTAATCTTGACCATAGGGTTATTACGCCACCTTCAGGAGAGGACTAGGCAGAAAATGTAATACATGTGAAAAACAACAGAACTTTATAGTTCCACCCAGGGGTCGGTCCTTCTGGTAATAATCCCTCAGCCTGCTTCCTGTAGCTCAGTACGTCAACAAGCAGTATAACGTAAATCAATAGGAGGGGAGGGTACTGTGTCCGTCAATGAACTTCAGAGAAAATAATTTTACGGTGAGTACAAAAATCCTATTTTCTCTTTCGTTCATTGAGACGATGCACACGAGACGCAGGTGAAAACTCTGCTCAAAAAAAGCTGAAACGCGCGTTTGCGTTTATAAGCGTTTATAAAGATAACATCATGTAGACCCTCCCCAAGCATGTTGTTTTTAACTATTTCTGCTATTTTCATCAGAGTGAGCAGCAGAAGCATAGAGAGCAGTTGTACACTTGCATTTGCCTCGCTTTCTGTGGTATATATTTTGAAATGGATCCCATATTGAATATATGTCAGGAAATGCTCCTGTTGTTGCTCTTGATGAGACAGCAACGTCGTCGCAAATTTCGTGAGAGGTCCAGAGTCAGGCTGCTTTCACACTGGGGCGGTATTCAGGCGTTACAGCGCTAAAAATCGCTCCTGTGTAACGCCTGAAAAAAACCGGCCCCTTTAACTCCAGTGTGAAAGCCGGAGGGCTTTCACACTGGAGCGATGCGCTGGCAGGACGGTGAAAAAAGTCCTGCTAGCCGCATCTTTGCAGCGGTGAAGGAGCGGTGTATTCACCGCTCCTATACCGCTACTACCCATTGAAATCAATGGGACACCGCGGCAATACCGCCGGCAAAGCGCCGCTGCAGCGGCGCTTTGCGGGCGGGTTTAACCCCTTTTCGGCCGCTAGCGGGGGTTAAAACCACCCCGCTAGCGCCCGCACACCGCCGCTAAAACGACGGTAAAGCGCCGCTAAAAATAGCGGCGCTTTACCGCCGACGCTGCTCCCGCCCCAGTGTGAAAGCAGCCTCAGAGCTCGTCAATATTGGACCCATCCGTTGATGGGACAGCGAATGTCTGTTGGATATTTCACAAACATGTATGTGCAGCTGCGTACCTACCCCGACAAGTCGGGTTACAAAATGTCATTCTCTGATGCAGAAAAGTGCATGACATTTTGTGACCCAAATTTGGGGCCCCCTGTCTCGGGTCACTTGGTGATAGTAACCTCAAATTTGGATATGTTGTAGTGCTAGTTCCACAGTGTATGCATACCAAATTTGGGGTTCCTGGCAATAAGTGGCCCCAAGATATGGGCCCCCAAATTCGGGTCTCAAAATGTCATTCTCAGATCATATTTCTGTTTTCAGGTCCAAAAAATTGGGTTCCTTTAAAAACGCTTATAAACGCAAACGCAGCTAAACGCGGGTCCCGCATTTTGCATCTGAAACGTGGAAATTTTTGCGTCTGAACCCATTTTTATGCTTCTGGAAAAACGAGGTTAAACACAACTGCATAAAAACGGTAAACAACGAGACTGTGTGCTGGACACATAGGATAACATTGAATGAGTTCAGGGGCAGTTGAAAAAAAGTGTCCAACTGCATCTGAACACGCGTTTAACAGCGTCTCGTGTGCATGAGGCCTAATCTTGACCGTAGGGACGTCCCCAAGCAGTGTCATAATGAGGGGTGGGAACAGCGACATAACTTCACCCACAACCGGAGGTGCTCCCTAATGGGGGAGTCACCATCTGAGCCAACCGCATCAGAACTTGCGGTCAACATATGCTAACAGAAGAAAGAGTGTAAAATTGCAACATTACACGGCCGCCTGCAAAACTCTGCGGCCAAAGCAGGCATCAGAAGATGCGCTTACACATCCACTTTGTAGAACTTTGTAAAAGTGTGAACAGATGACCAAGTCGCCGCCTTACACACTTGAGCGACTGGCGCTTGATGTCGGAAAGCCCAAGAGGTCCCAATTGCCCCAGTGGAGGGGACCGTGACATGAAAGGGGGGCACCTGTCCCTTCGAGGCTTAAGCCTGAACGCCGATCTGTCTGATCCACCTGGAAATGGTGGACGACGAGACGGCCAATCCTTTTCTTGGACCAGCTACCGAAACGAACAGAGAGCCTGACTTCTGGAAGGGAGCCATGGCAGACAGATATACCCTTAGAGCCCAGACTATGTCCAGGGAATGGAGGGCCACCTCCTTAGGATGTGTCTGTTTAGGACACAGAGATGGTAACACAATATCTTCATTGAAGTGAAAAGCCGAAACCACCTTCGGTAGAAAAACAGGTTGCGGATGCACCACCAGCTTATCCTTGTGGATAACAAGATAGGGCGACTTGCAAGACAAGGCCGCCAGTTCTGAAACCCCCCCTGGCCGATGTAATGGCCACTAGGAAGACCACTTTCTGAGAGAGTGTTAAAGGTATTTCCCTGATGTTCTCAAATGGCGGTCTCTGAAGGGCTGACAACACCAGGTTCAGATCCCACGGGGGTAAGGGTGGACGCACCGGGGGGACTACATGTCGGACCCCTTGTACAAAAGGTGCTCACTAGAGAGTGAGAAGCCAAGGGTCGTTGGAAAAAAAGACAGCCAAGGCTGATATCTGTCCCTTGATAGTGCTTAAGGCCAGTTTCTGGTCCACTCCCCGCTGTAGGAACAGCAGGACGCCACCCCATCATGGAGATGGCCAGAGACTGCAGACATGCTACAGGAGACGGCCAGAGACTGCAGACATGCTACAAGAGATCAATGAAGCCTCACCAGAGTTCCCATCAGATGCAGCCTCACCAGAGTTCCCATCAGATGCAGCCTGCCAGTGCTCGTCATATGCAGCCTTGCCGTGCCCGGATCAGAGCCGCGATCTCCGTGTGTCCTGAAGCTGTGAACTGAATTGCCCAGACGGCTGCAGTAACAATGTCCCGCCTCCTGTAAACGCGTCAAGCCGCTTCAGTGTGCCGTCTGTCACAGGAGGTGGGTCATTGTTACTGCAGCCGCCCGGGCAATTCAGCTCCCGCTCTGTGGGAAGGGAGGACTGGAGTGAGCTAGGAAGACACCCCCACCCCCTTTTTCAGCCCCATTATCGGCAACATTTTTATTTTGGCAACCCATTTTCAGCCGATATGTTTCGGCGGCTGAAATTTCGGTGCATCCATAGTGTGCGCACTTATGCAAGCATGTTATTTTATTTTTTTGTTTTTACCTCAACCTAAAAGCTTTCAGTTTGTTTTTCAACTGAGTTGTACAGTTTATAGGTCACATTAAAAAGGTGGAAAATGTTGTTATGGCAGTAGCTAGCTGCCATAACCCCGGTATTCTCTTCTTCGGCCGGCGGTCCTCTTTCCAATAAGAGATGTGTCTGCGGCGGATTTGCCACAAGATCACTTTAATCGGCAACTGAGGAAGGGCCCCCTCACCCAGTGACCTCCGTCGCTTACCAGAGCTGTTGGCAGTGGCGGAGGTGATCGGATCTTCACCCTTGCTGGACGTGGAGCCGAGTTAGGGGAAGATGGCCCCCACCCGTCTCCATAACATTGCAGGGTGGAAGCGACGTCAAAACATCACTTCCGCCCATAGACAAAAAAAATATAAAATAAAAAAAAATAAAAAATGATTGCATTTTAGTGTAACTATGAGGTCTTTTTGACCCCAGATCTCACATTTAAGAGGTCCTGTCATGTTTTTTTCTATTACAAGAGATGTTTACATTCCTTGTAATAGAAATAAAAGTGTCGTAATGTATTTTTTTTTTTTTTAAATTGTAAAAATAAAAAGGTAAAATAAATAAGAAAAAAAAAAAAAAAAAAAAAATTAAGCACGCCCCGTCCTGCCGAGCTCGCTTGCAGAAGATGCCCACATATGAAAACGGTGTTCAAACCACGCATGTGAGGTATTGCCGTGATTGGTAGATCGAGAGCAATAATTCTAGCCCTAGACTGCCTCTGTAACTTAAAACATGCAACCTGTAGAATTTTTTAAACGTCGCCTATGGAGATTTTTAAGGGTAAAAGTTTGTTGCCATTCCACGAGCAGGCGCAATTTTGAAGCATGACATGTTGGGTATCAATTTACTCGGCGTAACACTATCTTTCACAATATTAAAAAAAAAAAAAATAATAATAATAATAATAATAATAATAATAATAATAATTCGGGCTAACTTTTTTTGCCATCTTATTTTTTAAATTTAAAAAAAAAGGGTATTTTTTCCAAAAAAGTGCGCTTTTAAGACCGCTGCACAAATATGGTGTGACAGAAATTATTGCAGCAGCCGCCATTTTATTCTCTAGGGTGTTAGAAAAAAAATGTATAATGTTTGGGGGTTCTAAGTAATTTTATAGCAAAAAAAACTGTTTTTAACTTGTAAACAACACATCTCAAAAAGATCTGTCCTTAAAGCGGTTGTATAGTCTTTTTTTATAACTTTAAGGCTGGGTTCACACTGGAGCGATGCGGGAACGCCGCGAATCCGCAGCGTTTTCCCGCATCGCATGCCTCCCGCCGGCAGTTCACACTGCCCTATGCGGACTGCTGGGAGTGTCAGTGAAACCTTAATGACACCCCCAGATCAGTTCGCATATCGCAGTGCGATCTGCAAACTCGGACAGGAATCGGATCGTATGGTGTGAACACCCATGCGATCAGATTCTGCTGCGGACCAAAAAAAGGGTCCCGTGCGAGTTTGCGGCAGGTGCGATGAGAATTCAGCCATACTATCTGTATGACTGAACTCGCATCGCACAGAGATCGGATGTGATTTGCACTGCAGTGCGGTGCGAATCACATATGGTTCTTGCTGCCGCAGCGGTGTGAACCCAGCCTTACCTAAAAGGTAAGCCTATAATGTACCTGCATGCGCACAGGGGATTCTCGGCTGAAAGTTCGGCAGACGCCAGACCCTGCCGGAAAGAAATCTCCCACGCGCATGCGATATCGCAGCTCCGGCCACTCATAGCTCCGGAGCTGCGATACCCACTGAGGGAACATGTCAGCTCCCTCGGCGTGGATCAGACGAGATGTCGGGGCCTCGTTCTAAGGTAAGTATTTCATAATGAGCTAGTAAGCGGTGCCTACTAGCTCATTATGACTTTTACCTTGCAGGTCAGAAAAAATAAAAAAACGTGGTTTTGCACAGAGAAGCCCAGATCCTCTTCTTGGGTTACACACTAGCGCACCTGGCCCCTCCCTCCTGTCAAGTGCCCCTACAAGGAGCTTGCTATGGGGGCAACCAGCAGAGCTGCAGCTCTGTGAGTCCATTCAGACATGGAGCCGTGGTTTGGCCCCACCCCCTCTCCTGATTGGCTAACTGACTTTGACAGCAGCGAGTTTCGGATGGCCGAGGCACTCGTGTACATCACTGGATCGAGATAGGGCTTAAGTATTAGGGGAGCTGCTGCACACTGAAGTTTTTTTTATCAATGCATAGAATACATTAAGATAAAAAAATCTTCTGTCTTTAGAGTCAATTTAAGTTGCTTAGTCCGAAGAAACTGTGGCGTTGATTTACCAAAACCAGAGAGTGAAAAAACTGGTGCAGCTGTGTATGGTAGTCAATCAGCTTCTAACTTGAGCTCTGACAAAAATAACTGGAAGCCAAGTGGTTTTTATGCAGAGCTGCACCAGATTTTGCACTCTTCAGTTTTAGTAGATCAACCCTTGTTCCATAAGACCCACTGTTAAAGGTTTATTTTGGACTAGTCCATGCGAGGCAATATGGTAAAATGGGATGTCAGGCAGAGCTATGCCTCCAGAGTCCTCTGGCTTGTGAAGGATGGGGCGTTTCGATGGAGCAGGTTTAATAAACCATATGAACTGATGAGGGATTAAAGGGTTTTACAGAAGTCCCAACCAAGTGATTTAAAGTAATTCTAAAGGCAGCAGTTTTCCTTACCTTAACGCATTGTATGCATTACGGTATTAAACCTTCTGTGACCAGCTTCTCCCCCCCCCCCCCAACTCCAAATTATACTTATCCCATCCCAATGTCGTTCTAGCTCTGTGCCCGAAAGCAGCAAAACCTCTCCCTTCTCACTGTACACAGATGCAGCAGCGGAAGCCGTTGGCTTCTGCTGCTATCAATGACAGCCTGCGAGGAGGGAGCAGGGGGCAGGGCCAAGCTGCACTGTGTTTGTCAGCAGAAGCACAGCTAGGAATTGAGCCTACATGAGTACCCCCATAACAAGTTGCTTGCCATAGGGGCACTCTGAAGGCAGGAGGGGCCAGAAGCGCCAGCACAGGACCCCAGAAAAGGGGATCGGGGCTGCTGTGTAAAACCATTGCACAGAGCAGGTAAGAATGACATGACATTACAAGCCTGCAAAGCATTGCACCAGCGATCAACAGATCATGGGTGCAAAGCAGGGCTCTTGAAGGCTGTCATCGTAAGCTGTCTGCTCGTACCTTATATGAGCAAGTAGTTACACATTGACAGGAAGGATCAATGAACTACCTAGAACGCTCAACAGCGCCCTGGTAGTTCATATAAAACTACAAGCAGACAGCTGCAAATGCTGTTGGTACTTTTAGTTCTCCCATTCACATTACTCAAGGAATGAATGAAGCAGCTGGGTGGGTGGAGCCTCATTCGGCCACTGTTAATTAAAATTGTGACAGCGTGTGTGGGGAGAAGATGCCCAGCTCATTCTCACAGCAGGGAATTGGGGCTGCTAAAACAGTAACATGTCACGCTCTGAAAATGGGTGTAATGTAGCATGTTACAAAAGGTAAAATTATACTTTAAAGTAAAAATGGGCCACACATTGAATGAAATTTGTCCAATCACTACTGCCCGAAATTCGATCAGTGTATGGCCAGTTTTAGTATAAACTGCCTCGGTCAGTTGCAGCTGGCAAGCAGTACCCCCACCAAACACAATCCATTAAAGTGAATGTGGCCATGCCCCAACTGCGTGTAATGCCAGTTATTGTGGAGGGTCTTCAAAGGTTAGCAGAAGCAGTGAAAAAGGGTCAGGTATTGCCTCCGAGTCATCCTTTCAAATGTCTCTGAAAATCCTTCTGGGGACAGCAATGACAGCAGCACATGTAAAGGAGGCTTCTCTCACTTGGGCAAGTAAAAACAGCCGGTTGAGTCAGTTTTACTGCCCTTTGACCGTCCTCTTGATTTCCGCAATGTAGCCGGGGGGGCTGTTCACCTGTGATACTATTCGACGTGCCAAGTTGACAGGGGGCAATGTCTGTCAAACTCGGCCACATAGATCAATAGGGCTGCTGCTGATTCTTTTTTTTTTTTTTTTTTTTTTTAAAAAGAGTTGCCCAGTGTGAACCCAACCTAATGCCCCATAAACACAATCCAAAAATCAGAAGACAGATCGTCCAATTTTTGTTTTGTATGCTAGTCGATTATCGAACATGAAGCGCTAAGGCGAAGAAACTCCTCGTACGACAGAATAAAAAAAAAAAAAAAATCGGAAGTGATGTCATGTGTTTATTTGCATTATATTTTTGGACGCCAACTGTTCTAATTAAAAAGGAAAAATCGCACAACCCTGGCATCCAACAAAAAAAAGTTTTGTGCTTGTCCGATCAGATAATATTGGATGAATCGTCATGATCGGCTCTCAAAAGCTCTGTACTAACGATCCGATTATCATACAATCACTTTGAAAGCAGTATTTTTCGTTATATTTTCGGATCCTGTGTACTGGCCATTAGACAGAGAGTGAATGATGGTGACCTCCTTGTAGCTAAGACAGCATTAAAATCCTGATGGATGTAAAACTAAAAAGATTTGGGCTTTATGTGTATTAAACTGTAATAACAGAATGAAATGTGCAGCAATGTGATCACCACCTAGAATGATCTGACCAGAGATGGATAGCTGTTTACTTCTGGCCTAAACTCTCTTCTACACACACCCTGCACCATTCACTCCATCACACACAGGCCCTGGGGATCACTGAACAGCGATCAATAATGGACAAACCGACCACATCCAGCCCACACAGTAAACAGAGACGACAGTAACCCCAGGGAAAAGGACATATCAGCATAGTAAAACACACATCCTGGTTGTTACATGTTGACAAACAAGATGAACTGGGATTGTATAATGCACGTCCATTATTCAACAAGATATAAAAAGCACGATCCACTACACAGCCAGTCGGTTGTATGACTGACCATTCGGGATGACGTCTTTTCACTTGTGTCAGAGAAAGGACTAGGACACCTTTCACCCAGTCAGTACGTGGCAGTTACTTACAGTTTCAGGTTCTCGTAGAGTAGCGCCATGGTCCACTAATGTTCACAGACTTACACAACGGAATGCCTCACAGACAATGTACAAACCGGTCTTGTGCACAACACGACCCAGAGCAAGCAAGTCACATTCTGTACTGTACACCAACTTCCTCTGACGTCACCAAGAGCCGACATTTCATCTACGGTGGCTGATAAGTTTTCAAGGGCTTTGCTGCTCCAGAGTGGCGGAGAGCTTAGAGGGCGGGGCTAGTCTGCAGAATAAGACTGACAACAGGGAAATGAGTGCTCAGGGAATTAGTAGTCGTTCGTTTCACACACTTTGACTACGAGTGATGACTCTTAATTCTACTTTTACTAAAAATAAAATAAAAAAATACACACACAACCAGGAAGCTAGCATTTAAAATGAGAGTATGAATGGCTGCCCCTTACTATAAGACCCCTTTCACACTGAGGCAGTTTTTAGGCATTTTTAAACGCCTCCCATGCCGCCCGAATGTGAAAGACCGAGTGCTTTCATACTGGGGTGGTGTACTTGCGGGACGTTAGAAAAATTCCTGCAAGCAGCATCTTTGGGGCTGTTTGGGAGCGATGTATACAATGCTACCAAAACGCCCTGCCCATTAAAATGAACAACACGCAACATGGGCGCTTTTAATCCCTTCTTCAGCCACTAGCAGGGTTTAAAAGCTAGCGGGCAAAAAGTGCTGCTTAAACCGCGCTAAAAAAAACAGCGCTAACGGGGCCCCAATGTGAAAGTAGCCTAAATTTAACCACTTCGCGCCCGCCCTATAGCCGAATGACGGCCGTAGAGCAGGCGCTTTCGTCTGGGTGGCTGTCCATGGACGTCCTAATTTTTACTTCCGCAATGCGCGCCGCCGCGGGCACGCATCGGGGAAGTTCTGTGTTTGCCGTGTCCCCCGGGGACAGGCAAACACAGATCGCTGTAAACGGCCAATCACAGCGGCCGTTTACAGCGCGATCGGCGTGTCCAATGGGAGATGATCTCATATGTAAACATATGAGATCATCTCTCAGTGCCGCTCTCCCTCCTCACACAGACAGCATGTGAGAGGGGAGAGATGAACGGCTGCAGCAGCCGTCAGTGTAAAGAAAAAAAAAAGTAAAAAAATGTGCCATCCTCCCCCAGTGCTATCCTGCCCCAGTGCCATCCTGCCCCAGTGCCATCCTGCCCCAGTGCCATCCGCCCCAGTGCCATCCTGCCCCAGTGCCATCCGCCCCAGTGCCATCCACCCCAGTGCCATCCGCCCCAGTGCCATCCACCCCAGTGCCACCTGCCCCCAGTGCCACCTGTTGTCAATGCCATTTGTCCCCAGTGCCATTTGTCCCCAGTGCCATCTGTCATCAGTGCCACGTATAAGTGCCATCTGTCATCAGTGCCACGTGTCATCAGTGCCACGTATTAGTGCCATCTGTCATCAGTGCCACGTATCAGTGCCATTTGTCTTCAGTGCCACCTGTCAGTGTCACGTGCCATCTGTTGTCAGTGTCACATGTCATCAATGCCACTTATCAGTGCCATCTGTCATCAGTGTCACGCGTCATTGGTGCCACGTATTAGTGCCATCTGTCATCAGTGGCACGTATTAGTGCCATCTGTCATCGGTGGCACGCATTAGTGCCACGTGTCATCAGTGCCACATATTAGTGCCATCTGTCATCAGTGCCACATATTAGTGCCATCTGTCATCAGTGCCATGTATAAGTGTCATCATTGCCACGTATCAGTGCCATCTGTCATCAGTGTCACGTGTCATTGTCCTGGTGCTTCAAAAGTGTAATAAGTAGTCAACAAGTTAGATGTGTAATTTATGTTCCTAGAACACATGATGGCGCTCCCTGCATGTTGGGCCTCTCTATGTGGCCAGGCTGTGAAAAAGTCCCACACATGTGGTATTGTAATACTCAGGAGGAGTAGCAGAATTTATTTTGGGGTGTCATTTGTGGTATACACATGCCATGTGAGAGAAATAACCTATTACAATGACAATTTTGTGGAGAAAAATAAAAAAATGAAAAATCTTAATTTTGCAAAGAATTGTGGGAAAAAAATGACAACATCAAAAAGCTCACCATGCCTCTTACTAAAGACCTTGGAATGTCTACTTTCCAAAACAGGGTCATATGGGGGGTATTTGTACTTTCCTGACTTGTTCGGGTCACAAGAAGCGAGATAGGCCACCAGTACATCAGATGTGATCAATTTTGTGCGATTCGCACCACAGCTTGTAGACTCTCTAACTTTCACAAAGACCAAATAATATCCACTAATTTGGGTTATTTTTTTACCAAAGATATGTAGCAGTAAAAATTGTGGCCAACATGTGTGAAGAAAAATTAATCATTTGTATAATTCTGTCACAAAAACAAAGAAATATGCGTTTTTTTTTCAAAATTTTCGGTCTTTTTTCATTTATAGCACAAAAAATAAAAACCCCAGAGGTGATCAAATACCACCAAAAGAAAGCTCTATTTGTGGGAAAAAAAGGACAAAAAATTAATTTGGGTACAGTGTTGCATGACTGAGTAATTGTCATTCAAAGTGTGAGAGCACCAAAAGCTGAAAATTGGTCTGGGCAGGAAGGGTGTTTTAGTGCCCAGTAAGCAAGTGGTTAAAAGCAAATGTTTATTATATTGTCGCTTAGCAATTCTTAGATGTGATGGCTGCATTTGTTTTCTTTTGTATGCCTCTTTTGAGGGAGGGGTTATGAGAAATGACCTTCCCAAAACAGGGTATTGCACTAAACCTGTAGATAAATAAGAGAACCAGAACCTTCGCTAAATGGAAGAGTGGGTTTGATAAAAGGAAAATTTTATCTTAGACATGCCATCATTTTCCTTTCCTGGCGCAAACCATGGCAGCATACTACCACATGTATGCTGCCATGTTGAAAATAGAGATGGCAGTTGCTCCACAAATGACAGGGCCTCTGTAAACAAAAGAGAATTCCCTTCCTGGGAAATTAGCCAGCAATCTAATCACAGTAATTGAGAGCACAAGAATTACTGCAACCAACGTATACCATAAGGGTCCTTTCACACAGGCTTGTCCACTTGGTGGACTGCACTTGTTTGGCGGGGATCGATCCGCTGATCCCCTCTGAGCAGGCGGATGACAGGTCCATCTCCGCTCAGTGTGCTGAGACGGACCTATCAGAGCCCCTCTCTCCTCTATGGGGAGATCACATGAAAATGGACCGCTTGTCATTTTTCATCCAATCTGCTAGACGGATGGAAAATAGGGTCACAATTCATCTGGATGTCACAGAGAGGATCGGATAGCAGCGGGTGTCAGCGCACATGTCACCGCTGACATCCGTTGCTCCATATGGGTGAATATAGGCTTCAATCAGGTCCACCTGAAAAACTGACAGGTGGACCTGATCGGAAAGCCTTTGTGAAAGGGGCTTAAGGATGCACACAGGTGCTAGACTCCACAGTCTGGGGGGAGGACGAGCGTCATGACGTAGGAGGCGCGGCTCTGGAGCCTGAACTTCCGCGCCCCCATCGCTCTCCCTCCACCCTCTTCCATGCTGAATGCGGCGCACCATGCTGACGAAGGAGATGCACGGACCGGCCAGCTGATTGAGGCGCCACGAGGCACATTTGAATGAAACGCGGCATCCCTGTCTTACCCCACGTACATGCTAGCTGATCGACCCCCACTCCTCGGACCCCCGCTCTCCTGCCCGCACCAACACACCGCTCTGCTGCTCGGAAAGGAGGATATTAGCTTGCGGAGGATACAGACGGTGGAACACCTGGATAGACCCGGCAGAGCCGAGCCGTGGAGGTGGTAAGCGTGACAGCCTGAGAGGGCTTGATATAGCTTGACGGCTTGATGTAGCTCTGTGAGGGTAGTGCGGTAGCATTGAAAGGGGGAAGAAGATCTGGGGCGAGGAAGCTGGAGAGTGTCCCTATATCCGAGGAATGTAGGAGTCCTACACCGTAATACCTTATTGGTATACTAGAAGAGGGGTACTTGCAACTGATATTGAAGAACGATGTAAGAGCCAGTGGACTGTATCATCGAGGTTTTATTGTTGCCTATGTGCCTATGTGTCACTCCAAGTAAACAGCCAGAGATAGTGATAAAGAACTGTATCCCAGACTAATGGGGGAGAAATGATCTAAGCATCTATTGTGAACATTGTTTAGTGCTTGTTCTGAGATGAAATGATTGAGGTCTGAAGGAGAATAACGGAGACTGGAAACTGCCTAATTGGAGGACTGGTAACGCTGGAGGTTATCTATTATGATGGACTTATAAGTGTGAAATTTCCTATGGTTCTCAGTAATAACCAGAACTATTGATCCACCGCTGGAGCTAGTGGGAGGAAGAAGTCCATTAATGCGATTCCCCAGACTCTTGCCTAACCATACCCTGGTGCTATGCTTTATTAGCTGATGATTCATGCCTGTATATATATATATATGTGGACAATGTGGACGGTGTTTAGCTGGATAAAATAGGGGTTGCCTTAGAAAGGTTTAGTAACCAATTTAAGTGTAAACCTAAGGAAATAGACCCGGAACCAAGAGTTAGATGAGCCTGAAGTAAGGCCGGTGGGGATTAAAGATATAGGTGGCGGGGTGGTGTATAAAATAACCGCTTTGAGGGGTTAGAGAAAACGTGGGTTTCAAGGGGGCTTGACGGCCTATTACCCTGCTTGTTAAATTACTAACGCTCTGTTTGTTGAAGAGATTCCCCCCCCCCCCCCGGCATCATGAGGGGGAAGTCAAGCAAAACTAATAAATCGGTTACCCCAGCCTCAAGCCGGTAGAAATTCAGAGATATATGGCCGCAAACTCCAGTATAAGAGAAGAGGAGATCGGGAGTCCTAGAGTGGAGAAACCTTTGCGGTCGGGACCTAGTAGGCAGAGGGGGGAAGAAAGTAGAGCAGGGAAGAGCATCCCTGCAAAGTTGACCGAGACTCAGAAAAATGGAATGGGAGGGGATTTTGGTAGGTTCTGGGGTTTTGGGGGGTATTATCCTTTTTTCTTTTGTGGCTCTCACTCGATCCTTCTATAGAGATAGCAGGGATAGGTCTCGCTGGGTTCACTGGACGCATCAGAAAGAGAGGAAATTAATCAACTCCTAGAAGTAAAGTGTGGTAGCAATTAACGTAGTTACCTATAATGTCAGGGGCTTAAATACAAAAAAGAAAAGATATAGGATTAATGATGAACTACAGCATATGGAAGCAAATATAGTATGCCTCCAGGAGACACACATAACACATACTTCAGGTATTAGATTAAACTCAGCGGATTTCCCTGTGTGGATTTATGGGGATTCCCCTTCCTCTTATTCTAGAGGAGTGGCGATTGGCTTTAGTAAAGCAACCAGATTTGAATTAGAAGAGCGACTAGTGGACCCAGAGGGGAGGTAACTGTGTGTAAAAGGGATATTATTAAATATGAAATGTACAATTGTAAATGTCTATGCTCCGAATAAGAATGCTGATAAATTCCTAATGAATGTGTTAAAAAAGATAGAAAATTTTAAGGAAGGTAAATTGATATTAGCAGGAGATCTCAATTGGAATATGGATGCTAAAAAAAAAAATGTCACAGAGGGAGGAAGTGGACCCCCTAATGATAAACAGAGAACGTTCTTAAAAGCCTTAGCTATTTTTCAGGTGCAAGATGCTTGGAGGGTACTCCATCCAAGGGACAGGGACTATACCTGTTTCTCCCCGGTTCACGGCTCTTTCTCCAGAATCGATGATATCTTTCTAGAGCACCAGTTTTTGTCGGCATTGAGGAAAGCCGAAATAAAATCAATAATGGTCTCAGACCATGCACCAGTAAAAATCCAGCTGGAGATGAGGGGAGTCTGTAGACCGGGGACAAACTGGAGGCTTAATGAATCACTGCTACAAGATAAGGAATCAGTAAGTAGGATTGAACAGGAGGTGGAACAATTCTTCAGATTGAATGATACCCCAGGAATCCCCATCCCAATACTTTGGCAATCACATAAAGTAGTAATAAGAGGTATATTAATTGGGATTGGAGCGGGGAAAAAGAAGGAGAGGGAAAAAAGGAAAACGCTATTGTATGAGGAAATACAGAAAGGGGAACAGAGTAGGAGACCAAGGGGGATCCCGGAGAGTCAGGAACTAATAAGGAAGAAGAGAGAGCTGGAGGATTGTTTAGAGCAAGAGAGGAAGGCCGCTTACTATATCCTAGACAAGGAAAGATATCTACGGGGAAATAAATCAGGTAAATGGTTGGCCAGGAGGGTGAAGGAAAAAAAGAATAGAACTTTCATCCCAAAAGTGAGAGATAATAAAGGGGAAGTACAAAACCTGCCGGAGAAGATAGTGGATACGTTTCATGCATATTATAGTGCCCTCTATAATATAGGACATAGTGGGGAGAGCGCGACCCGAGAGGAAATAAGGGATTACTTGAGGGGGTTAGATCTGCACAGGGTTACGCAAGAGGAAATGGACTCACTATAAACCCCAATTTCGATTGAGGAAGTGGAAAGAGCAATCAAAAGCACAGCTGTGGGAGGATGCCCTGGCCCCGATGGGTTCCCGATCCTATATTATAAGAAGTTCCAAAAACAACTTGCTCCAAAATTGTGCGAGTATTTCAATGAAGTGGGAAGGGGGGGGCAAATTTAGAGAAGAAACAATGCTGGCACATATAGCATTAATCTTGAAGGAGGCAAAGCATCCTATGGCAGTTGAAAGCTATAGACCTATCTCCCTTTTGAATTCAGATATAAAATTGTTTTCAAAAATTATTGCGGAACGATTGAGGCCCTATGTGCCAGATTGGATACAGAAGGATCAGGTGGGATTTATTCAAGGGAGAGAGGGGAGAGATAATGTGTTGAAAACCATTATGTTAATGCAGGAAGCAATCAGGCAGGGCGCCCCCACTGTACTCGTGTACAGCATTCGACAGGGTCAGTTGGGGGTTCCTTTTTGAAACATTGAGACATGATGGAATGGGAGAAAGAATGAGAGGATGGATAGAAGCTCTTTATCATCACCCCAAAGCCAGAATAAGAATTAATGGGACCCTGTCCCGTCCCCTTGAGCTTTTCAATGGGACGAGACAGGGATGCCCACTCTCCCCGCTTTTGTTCATAATGGTATTAGAACCCCTCCTGGCAGCCATTAGGAAAAATCAAGATATCCAGGGAATAAAGGTGTTGGGTAAAGAGTATAAGACTGCAGCCTTTGCAGATGATCTTCTGCTATATATGTCTAACCCTAGGATCTCTATCCCGGGGGTAATGAAGGAACTCTTAAAATTTGGGAAACTCTCGAATTTTAAAGTGAACATGGCTAAGTCTGAGATATTAAACCTAAATCTGTCGGTAATTGAACAGAATGCACTTCAGGTTGGTACCCGAAAGAACTAGGCTATTTGGGAATAAAATTGACAGTAAAAATGGAAGGTTTGTTTGAGGCTAACTATATCCCTCTCCTGAACAAAATTAAGCAGCAACTTGGCAAGATCCAATATACAGCTCTTTCATGGATGGGGAGAATAAATGTAATAAAGATGTTTATCTTACCGATATTTATGTATACATGGCAAATGGTCCCTATTTTACTACCTCAAGTGTACTTAAACAAACTAAAAACTATGATTAGAAGATTTATATGGAGGGGAAAATCAGCGAGGGTAGCATTTAATACTTTGACTAGATGTAAAAAGAGAGGAGGTTTGGCAGTACCCGACTTTAAAAAGTATTATGAGGCTATTATGATATCACGAGTCACGGATTGGATTCACAATGAAAAAGGCAAGGACTGGGTGGAATTAGAAATTAAGTTAAGCACAAAGAATGTAGGAGAATTAATATGGATACCAGCAAAATATAGAGAATTAGCGATTAACACAAGTATATTGACGAAAAATGCACTCCGGGTTTGGGACACAATAAACAAGAGGTATGATTGGGTACACAATTCACCATTAATCCCGCTTTTGGACAATATATTTTTTAGACCGGGACAAGAGGAATATATATATTTTGGCAGGTGGGCTAAGAAAGATAGTATTAGACTACACAAGGTTATGGTAGGTGATAGATTATGCACATATGAAGAAATTATTGGGAAATGGGGACATAAGGCACTAGACAAATGGAGATACTCACAACTATACTATTTCACCCAGTCCTTGCCACAGCCACTGAGGGGAAAGGATCAGCTTAGACCTCTAGAAAAATTATTAGCGAACCGGCAAAGCCTTGAAAAAAGGATAGCAAAAATATATAAAATTCTGATAGAAGCAGTGGAACATAAATACCCTGAGTATTTAGGGAAGTGGGAAAGAGAAATAGGCTCTTTAAGTAACGATGAACAGAGAAATAGGATATTGAGACATACTTACTCGGTAGCTAAAGACTCACAAACAAGAGAGATGTCATACAAACTCTTGGCTAGGTGGTACATAACCCCACAGCAAGGAAATAAGATTAGCAAAGAGAACCCCTTAACGTGCTGGAGAGGATGTTCGGTGGTGGGATCTTTTGCACACCTGTGGTGGGAGTGCCCTAAAATACAGTTATACTGGGGTAAAATAATAGAAGCAAGTTTCAATATAACAGGTGAAAGGATTAGGAGTGATCCATGGGTGTGCTTATTCCATAACACAGGAGAGGGAGAGAGAGAGTATGGACAGTCCCTGATCCCTTGCCTATTGAACTCTTCTAAAGCTTTGATCCCGCGGAGATGGCAAACCCAGGATCCCCCCACAATGAAGGAATGGGTAGCAAGATTGGAAAGGATAAGAACTATTGAAGATACGAATTTTAAGTCAGAGCATTTAGAGGAGAGATACCAGAATAAGTGGAGGCAATGGCTGCAATTTAGAAAATCTGAAAATTACCTGAAGTTGAGTCCCAACAATGGAAGGATCGAGTGAGAGAGGGATGGGAGGAGGGAGGGAGAGTGTTGGGTAAAAGAGGATATTTATCAGAGATTATGTTAAGTAGATGGAATTTTGTAAAGAAGAGATAATGTTTGATAATTTTGAAAATAAAGAATATATATAAAAAAAAAGGATGCACACAGGTATGGAAATATTTTTAGCTTTATATAAGCAAAGGTTAATAATGTTACATACATAGGTGTGTACCCCAAAGCTCAAACGTGTGTGTGTATATCAATAGATACAGTGGAGAAAGGTATAGTTCACCTTTACCACAAAATTGCCTATGCAGGGGCATCTGTAGATGAAAAACTGTGCAGCTCTGTCTAAAATTGAGTAAAGCCCTTGCTATAAGTGTAGGCCATTTATACACCTTATGAAGCCTGACTGGAATACTGCGAGAATGTTGCTAAGTGAGACCTAGTCATCACTGCTCACCTCCACCATCACAGGAGTGAGCTCTGAAATGTTGAGCTCATAGCTACTGTACAGCATTAGGGGAGATAAAGAGTATGTGAGGGGGTTTGAATCAGAAAGAACTCACTCCTGTGATGGTGGAGGTGAGCAGTAATGACTAGGCCTCACTTGGCAATGTCCTAGGAATATTTAAGTCAGGCTTCATAAGGTATGTATCTGAGCTACACCTATAGGGTATTATTCATCTTTAGTCAGAGCGGCACAGTTTGTTTTAATCTACAAACTTCCCTTACCTGCATAGGCAGGTTTTTTGTAAAGATGAACCATCCTTTCAACTGCTTCCTGCCCGCCCGCCGGCCGCCATTTGACGTCCTGAAATTTGACTGGTGATATCTGAATGATTCCTGCAGCTAAAGGCGTCATTCAGATATCGGCTTTTTCATCCGACGATTCCCTAAACCATAAGAACAATCATAACCACTGTTCCACCGCTTGATCGTTCTTAGGTTGCATTCACACCTGAGCGTAGCGTTTTTGAACGTTTTTTCCGACGTTTTGTTGCGCGTGTTTGCATACAGTGTTTTCCGGGGTTTTGTAGCTTTGACGTTTTTTTTTTTAGCCGATAGGAAAAATGATCATCTCTTTCATCATTTGTTGCTATGTTTTTAGATTTTTTCATCAGCTTCCTGGGTGAATATTGTTCTTCCGGTTCATCATTGTGCTTCCTGTTCCATGTGTATGTATTGTCCTCTGCAAAGATGAGTGATGATGAGATGGCGTGTTTTGTGGCAGCAGCCACTGTTACCTCATATTTTCTGCATGAAAGAGAGAGGAGAAAGGAGAGGGCGCGCAGATACTGGATCCACCCCGTAATTGCTTATTGAGAAGAGAGAGGCCAATTTTGGGTCATGTACAGTGACCTAAGTGATCATGAGGATACATTTTTGGACTACACTAGGATGTCCATAAAAAGGTTAGGCAAAGTTATTTGGATTCCTGATGTTTGACATTATTCCTTTATTATCATGTCCACTAATAAACCCAATATTTGTTATTTTTGCTCACAGCTTTGATGAGTTACTGGGTTTACTCAGTAGTCAGTTGCAACGAATGGACACATATTTCCATAAAAGTATACCCCATGTGGAATGACTAATCATAACACTGAGGTGATATTTTCTTATTTTTTTACATTTTTTAAAGACTGATTCATGAAGAACCCAATATGAATATTTGTATATATGCATAAAATAAACACCAAACACACATTTTTAAAGCCAAACAAAAACTTTATTTTTTTTAATATAAAATATTATTGAAATATAACTTTTTCTGTTCGTTTTTCACATATACAGCTCAACAATATAAAAAAAGAAATAGAGCTAATGTAGCTCAAAAAACCATTTTCATGGAATTGCCATAATGTGACCAGGTGGAGTTAGAGGGATTCTCATTATGCTGCCAATTAGTAGGTGGTGGTGTTGGCAGAGGAAGGTAATTAGAAGATGGTGGTGTTGGCAGAGGAAGGTAATTAGAAGGTGGTGGTGTTGGCAGAGGAAGGTGGGTGTCAGAATGTGGTGATGACAACCGGGGAAGGGGGTAAGGAATGTGGTGCTGCCAGATGGGGCGGGGGGAATTTGCATAGGGACCATAAGGTGGCGGAGGACCTATATGTGGTGGTTGGTGGAATAAAAGTTGCGATGTAACGGATGGTACCTGCCAACATGTCTGCCTGGAGTTCTGATGGTACCTTCTCCATCAGACCTTCCAGACATCTTGCAGAAACCTGCACATGAGACCTATTGCTGTTCATTCTTTCAGACATACTGGCCATAATGTACAGCATGCAGTTGAAATCAGGTTCAGGAGCCTCCTTCTTGTTGCTCTAGCAGGTAAAAATGGGTGGTGTGGATTTCTCGTCTCCCACAGGTGTCGCAGATGTAGACCGTGCTGGAGTCGACAATTGGCTCTCTGGATCTTGGCCTGCTTGATCACCTGATACTTGGCTTGCTTGCTGACTGTGATCACCTGATGCTTGGCTTGCTTGTTGACTGTTAGCATCTGTGTCCAAATCATTATGGAGTACTGTCCTCCCACCAGTTTTCAGTACTGCAAATAGAAATTAATTATTATAACTTTCTTTTTACATTTTGTTTAATGACATTCGTACAGATGATAGCTTACCGCCCCAAAGCCAGCAATGGCCGAAGGAACTCCAATTCTTTTGCATGCAGATAATCTTTTTGAGCAGTTTAACTGTTAAAAAACTAATTAAAATATATATATTTATTTCTTTGTAGGCAGGGCTTTTTTTCTCAGAGAATAGGTGCAGGAACCCACCCTTCCCAGTCGCCTCCCCGCCCCCTCACCCTCTCCCCCCTAACAGCTCACCCTCTCCACAGTTCACCTCCCCCCTCACAGCTCACCCTCTCCACAGTTCACCTCCCCCCTCACAGCTCACCTACTACACAGTTCACTTCCCCCCTCACAGCTCACCCTATCCACAGTTCACCTCCCCCCTCACAGCTCACCCACTCCACAGTTCCCCTCACAGCTTACCCTCTCCACAGTTCACCCCCCTCACCACAGTTCACCCCCCCCCCCACAGCTTACCCTCTCCACAGTTCACCCCCTCTGCACAGTTTACCCCTCTCCATTCACAGTCAGCTCACCCCCTCTGCTACCACATTTTGCAATTCACATTACCATGCGCAGTCTCCCTCCATCCAAAATTCCCCTTTTAACCTCTGTCAACATGTCACCTCTGCACATCCCCCATCCACAGTTCACACCCCCAGTCCACAATCACCTCTGCACTCCTACCCCCCCCCCCTCCACATTTCACTTCTGCGCTCCCATCTACAGCTCTAACTCTCTACAATGAACTACATCTTCCACCTCTGCACCCCAAGCCCCCCCCCCAGCACTCTTGACCCTGTACACATTTCCCATGCTCACAACTCTCACTTTGCACAATCTAACCCCCCAGTTCTGACCTCTGCAGAACATCCACAACTTCAGTCTCTACTCTCTCTGCACAATGAGCCCCCCTTCCTCCCCCTTTCCCTCCACAGCTCTCTCACCTTCATTAGAGCCGCGCAGCAGACTTCTGTTCAGGCTCCCCCCCCCTCAGCTTACTGCAGCTCCGCCTGTCAGATCAGTGTAGCAAAGAACCAATGAGGAGTTTCAGAGATCTTCGAGCTCCGTGCTACACTGATCTGACAGACAGCAGGCGGGGCTGCCTCTGAAATCCAATCAGTCAGCTGTGGAGCAGATTCCCTGGATGCCCAGCATACAAAAGCTGGTGGAGGAAGTGAATGGTATAGAAAACTTCCTCTACTGTTTTATATGACATGCTGCAGAGGAGAGGGCTGCCTGAGGTGGCAGAACTGTGTTCCGGCAAGTTCAGGCAGAAAAAAAGCCCTGTTTGTAGGTACCTACCAACCGGACAATCATTAAAGCGGAGGTCCACCCTAAAGTGGACCTTCCGCTCATCGGAACCCTCCCCCCCTCCAGCGCCACAATTGGCACCTTTCAGGGGGGAGGGGGGTGCAGGTACCTGTACAGTACAGGTATCTGCACCCACTTCCGGGATAGCTCTCTGCGGAAAGGGGCGTAGATTACGCCCCTTTCCGAAAGTCCCCCGCTGCCTGCTGGGAAACACACAGATCCCAGAGGCAGCGGGGACCATCCTTATTGCGCAGCGCGACTCGCGCATGCGCATCAGGGAACCGGGAAATTAAGCCGAAAGGCTCCACTTCCTGATTCCCATACCCAAGATGGCGGCGGCAGCACCCGAGAGACGATTGAGATATCGGCTTCGGGTGCCGACATCGCGGGCACGCTGGATAGGTAAGTGTCACTATTTTAAAAGTCAGCAGCTGCAGTATTTGTAGCTGCTGGCTTTTAAAAAAATGGACAGCTAGTTACATAGTCCATGACACCTGCTCTGCTATTTGGGATGTGTTGAAGGATATTGTGTTTAACAAACCTACAGCAGAAGATTGGTCACAGATCTCGGAAGGTTTCTGGCAACGCTGCAACTTCCCCAATTGCGTTGGAGCGATTGATGGGAAACATATTCAGATCATAAAGCCCATGGGTAGAGGAAGCCAGTATTTTAATATTTTTCTTTTGTTTTAATGGCAGTGGCTGATGCTAATTATTGCTTCTATTATATAGATATTGGGTCGTATAGCAGCAGCGCTGACTACTATTTTTGGCAATTCTTCTTTTGGACTCATGCTGCGTACCAATTTTCTGGACCTTCCAGGAAACAGTCCACTTCTGGGCACAAATGACTCTCCCCTACCCAGTGTTTTTGTGGGGGATGAGGCCTTTGCTCTGAGTGAGCATCTTCTACAGCCTTATTCGTGGCACAATCTAACTGTACAGAAGAGTGTTTTCAATTATTGGCTAACACGAGCACGTTGAGTTGTCGAATGTGCATTGGCATTTTAGCAAACAAATGGCGGGTACTGCACACTCCCATTGTTCTAAACATGCAAAAGGCGGTTAAAGCTGTGTCATGCTGACAATACTATACTCATACTCCTATGCATAGGCCCCTTTCACACTGAGGCATTTTTCAGGTGCTACAGCGCTATTAATAGCGCCTGTATAGCGCCTGAAAAAATCGGCTCCTTTCCCTCCTGTGTGAAAGCCGGAGGGCTTTCACACTGGAGCAGTGCGCTAGTAGGACGGTAAAAAAAAGTCCTGCTAGCAGCATCTTTGGAGCAGTGAAGGAACGGCGCTCCTAAACTGCTCCTACCCATTGTAATCAATGGGGCAGTGCAGCTATACAGCGACGCTTTGCTGGTGTTTTTAACCCTTTTCCGGCTGCTAGCGCCACTAAAGCGAAGGTAAAGCGGCGCTAAATATAGCGCCGCTTTACCGCCGATGCCCGCATTGCCCCAGGGATTACATTACACGGGCTTCAGGAAAATGGCCGACCGGTAATCATATTTAGAGACACTTCCGTTACCTCTAACCCCATCCCCGTTGAAGTCACGTGACAGTGACGTAACGCGTAGGACACAGGCAGACAGACAACAGAAGTGTAATCAGGAAACGAGCCCGGCGTTCGTTTTTACATGATCGTTTTTCTTATTGCAAATGTGAGTAAAATATTGTTATTTTTAAAAATAAATACAAAGTTTTTAAAATACTACACCTAGAAGGCGCTATATATCCTCTTTTATATACGGACCTGTGTACATCTGAGCACCATCTGCTGGTACTATACTGGAAAGGAGGCTCATACACATACTGATGATCCATAGGAGGGACAGGCAAGGACCTCCCCTCCCCCACACTACTACCTGAGTGATTTGTTCCATAACTCTCAATGCTGTTTACCTTACAGCAGTAAGGTAACGATTTAGTATAGTTTAGTTTAGTGTTATATACACTGAAGCTTCACTTCACTGAAAAGTCACGGAAGATTGTGTATTGCTATTGGATGTTTTTTTTTAGAACACCAGCACTCTGCACTCTGCACTTTACCCACTACATGGACACTTTATATCTTATGCCACTGATTTAATTTTAATATTTTTTAGCATTCCATCTATAAGATATTTATTGATTTAATTTATTTTATGTATCAAATTGCACCAATTACCTTTTGGTTAGAATTGTGGATTTTAGTTATTTTTTACATCTATTGCTTGGCACAATTCACACTGTGACACTTATTACACTTTAAATTTTATATATTCTGTTTATTTACATTTTATATTGTATGGCTGGTAAAATCGTCTTTTTGAACATAATTTTATCAAGGAGCACAACACCAATCCTTTCTTATATACATGTCTGAGCTGAAGAAATCGGAACAAGTGGGTGTTGGGCAGATTAAACTTGGTTTTCAGGGCGTCAAACTGTAGAAGTTTTCCACCATCCACTATGTCTTCCAGCGTCTTAACGCCAAATTTAGTCCAGATGATTGGATCAGGATACTCATAGAAATGTGTTAGTTTGGGATTCTTCCAAAGTGGTTTACGAGGAGAAATCTCAGAAGCGTTACTCATCTTGGTCACTGCTACCCATGCCCTGCAGGCTGCACGCATGGATATCGTGAGCCTATATGGAGCCCTGACACCCCGATACGGGCACCTCATAGGAACCAACAACAGCCGCCTCTAATGTATTGGCAGTGTCATCCTTAGGCAAAGTGAACCACCTGTGCACAAATACTAACTGACCCACTAAGTAGTACCTGTGAAAGTCCGGGACCGCTAGTCCCCCTTGTTTCCATGGCAGTTGTAACACCCAGAGTTTAATTTGGGGGTGTCGCCCCTGCCACAGGAAAGTCATTATGAGTTGATCTATTTTTCTTAATACATATCTCGGTATCCAGACGGGGTAATTCCGAAATATATATAAAAATAAAGGTAAAAATTTAATTTTCACTAAATTCACTCTACCTATGAGTGTCAAAGGCAGATTCTGCCATGCCTGCAGTCTGGACTTTAGTTTAGTCAAAAGTGGATCGACATTCAAAGTAATAAAGTCTGATACAGAGTTGGAAATATGTAACCCCAGATATTTGACTACCTCTACCCTCTGTAAAGGGCAATCTGCGGGAATCTCACATCTGGGGGATGGCGTCCTGAGCGAGAGAATCTGGGATTTTCCCCAGTTAACTTTTAGGCCCGAAAAATTAGCGAAAGTATTGAGGATGTCTAAAGCCACAGATAGGGAATTCTTGGAGTCTCGCAAAAAAGGACCATATCGTCCTCATATAGTGCAGTTCTTTCAGTCAAATTACCCACCTGAATTCCCTGTACCTCCTCAGAGGCTCGCAAGGCCGTCGCCAAGGGTACAATCACAATAGAGAAAAGTCCCGGGGATAAAGGGCATCCCTGGCGAGTGCCCCTATATACTGGGAAAAATTTGTATAACATATTATTTAGCTTTATGGCTGCTGTGGGACAATGATATAGAATGTCAATCCACTTCCTGAACCCGGGACCAAAACCGAATACCTCTAGTACCACCCTCATGTAATTCCAGTCCACAGAATCAAAGGCCTTTTCCAAATCTAGGAAGACCAGTATCCAGCCGATGGAACTATCTGGGCCCAATTGTGTGTGAGTAAAAACCCTACGCAGATTAATATCTGTGGCCTTTTTGGACATAAAACCTGTTTGGTCTGAGGAAATAATATGCTGCAGCACCGACATAAGTCTAGTAGCTAACAGTTTGGTCAGTATTTTGAAGTCCATATTTAATAAGGAGATGGGTCTATAGGACAAACACTGCAGTGGGTCCTTATCCAGCTATCAGAGAAGTACTTACCGAGGCCGAGATGCCGAGAGTGGTTCACCCTTGTGACTAAGTGCAGTTCGCCCCCTGGAGGTGATACAGGGAGCAAATGGCACAAAGAGGCACAGGCAACCCAGGTGGCAGGGGAAGCCTTGCGTGAAGGTCTGGTAGAGATGGACACCTTGTATAGCAACTGGCTGGTTGCTTGTGTCTCTTAGGGAGACACAAGCAAGTTCGGGTCACAGGCCGTTGGTCAGGGCAGGAGATAAGAGGCAGGTCACAGGCAGAGTGTCAAACACTGAAGAGAAGCGGAATCCATATAACAAAGCCGAGGGTCAAGTCCAGGAGATAAGCAGCAGCATCAAAAACAATCCGGGTCACAACGGGTAATCAGATGCACAAACAGGTTTTCAGGTAACAGGAGCTGAAGACAAACCAAAAATTGATGTGTGCACCAGAGCAGCTTTTATAGGCCGCCAGGGGGATGCTAAACGTGTGCCAATGCACACAGGCGTGCGCCAGTGTGCATGGGCATGCGCATGAGCGCCGGACCGTGATTGTGCATGCACCGGAAGTGATGCTCCGCCGCGCATGGACACGGTTGAAGCGCCTGGATGGCCTGAACCCCTGACACCGGCTTAGCCAATAATATAATATGAGCTTCATACAAGGAGAGGGGGAGGCCTCCCTTTTCAAAGCAGTCTATATATAATTGTAGCAGTCTGGGTGTCAGGGTCTCCAAGTATTGGGGGTACCACTCAATTGGCAGACCGTCTGGTCCAGGGGCCTTGCCACTAGGGAATTACCTTATTGCAGAAACAAACTCCTCCTCCCTGAAAGCGGCATCCAGAAAATTTCTAGATTTTTCCAGTAGCTTGGGCAATTGTCCCTGAGGTCACCGGTGTCATAGGGATCTATAGGTGAGTGCAGAGACCTAAAGAAGGATACAAACTCTCTTACTATATCTTCTCTGTCCCTCAAAAGTTGTCCTGACGGGGACACTATGCAGGGAACTGTTGGGGACATGTCTCCTGCCGTCAGAAGCACCAAGAGCTTGCCATTTTTATCTCCTTTTTTCAAAAATACGCTCTGCCTCCTTCGCAGTTGACAAGTAGTTATGTCCTGGTAATGAAGAGACACATTCCTCCTTGCGAACTGCAACTGAGTCAGAGTGTCAGGAGAAGGTGAATCCGCATATGCCTTAGCACATTCCTGTTCCTTGTCTTGAAGTTGTTTTTCTATACTATTCTGTTCTGTTCTCAGGGCTTTTATGGCTGACATGTATACCCCTCCAGTAGTAGCCTTGAAGGCCTCCCATTCAGTGTTCACTGATACTGATCCTTCATTAATCTGCCAAAATGTATCAATGTGTGGTTTAAACATCTCCTCCACAGTGGGTTCCCCCACCCATTTAGGAGACAAATGCCAAACCTCCTTGAACCCTGGGAGCCTAATTGCAAAGTGATCTGAAGTGGTGTGTGATCCGATACACCTCCCGGAAGGTAGGATGCCTCAGCTGCCAGGGACAATAAAGTCCCATTGGTGAATGCCAGGTCTATTCTGGAGGATGAAGCATGTACTGAGGACAGATATGAATAGCACCAGTCCGTAGGATGCTTCCACCACCGGATCTCAGTGAGACCCGCAGTTTCCGCCCAGTGTGACAAATCGTGGTTCGGAGCCCTGTGTGAGTAGGACGTGTCTAGCGTATAATTAAGAACATTATTGAAATCTCCAGCCACCAATAACTGGAATGGGGCATGAGGTGCCAATTTCTCCAACACCTCATACAGGATGTTCCCTGTAAAAGGAGGGGGAATATATATGTTCACCAGGTCTAATTTATGTTAATGGACTTCAATTATTACCACTAAGTACCGTCCCCCAGGATCTGTAATCACAGTTTCTATGGAGCAAGGTAAGGACTTGTGTATTAAAATAGACACACCCCTGGCATATGACGAAAAAGTGACATGTATGGCTCTATGCATCCAGGGACGTTTCATGGCTAGAATTTTATTGCCTAATAAATGAGTTTCCTGTAATAACATTATGTGGGGGTGTTGGGCCTGTAAGAATTTCAGCACCAGAGCTCTCTTGTATTTGGAGTTCAAACCCCTGACATTCCAGGAGATAATTCTAATATTTAAGGACATGACTGTAATTTAAAAATTTGCCATAATATGGGGGCCCAAGTGCACAAGTGGGATCCAGAGTCACACAGAGCCACACAGCATGCTGAAGATTAACATTTACCCACCTGTACATATCGCTTTGTTGTGAAGCCTGTTCCCGGGTATCCCCCGACTTACCAACCATGTAATAGCAAGGGTGACACCACAAACAAGCGGCCACACAAAGGGTGGAACAAATACACAAAAATAAAACATGAGAAAAAACATGAAAAAATGGAGAGGGGGAAACAGAAGAGAAGGAAAAAAACTGTAGCGGGGATATAATTGTGTATTAATGCAAATCATGTGAAGTATAATGTAAATCTATGGACAATGTTATTCACTAGTATTGGATGCCATCTAGTGACCAGAACTGGAAATGGACTTTAGCTATTTTCCTTTTTTCATGGTGTTGGAAAGATAACAGGAAGTGACTGTGTTTACTTTGGTCATTTGACCTCATCTACCCAGGAGTCTGTGTGACATACCCATGAACACTTTGATATACAGTGCATGCTGGGTAGGGTATAAAAGGGCCTGCAGCGGTGATATTTGGTCTCTTGGAATCACGTTGCCTGCCTGTGCGGAACTGTGTGTAAGGTTCTCGGACGCATTGGTAGATAGTCACCGTGGAGTGCAAACCGGACTGTTTGTTGGGTGACTTGACGGAGCCAAGAGCTGGTGATCAGATCGACGGGGATTGGAGACGCTTGTTGGAGCAGCGGAGAGCCGGATCCAGTCGGTGGAGTGAGAAGGAGCATCTGGCCTAGTCAGTGGAAGCAAGCTGCAGTTGTAGGAGTCAAGCCATCACTCAGAACTCTGATCCAATTGGTGAGCTGGTTGCAGCCCACTGTTTAATCTATTACATGTACTTAGACTTACTAATAGGCCTCACTGGAACCTGTTGTTCCACGGAAGCGTAATTGAGCAACTGACACTTAATAGGCTTGAGGCACATTTCACTTTAGTATCTAAGCCCTTGTACACACGGTCGGATATTCCGACAACAAAATCCGTAGGATTTTGTCTGACGAATTTTGTCCGAAACCCGTGTTGCATACACATGGTCGGACAAAGTTGTCGGAAAATCCGATCGTTCGTAACGTGATGACGTAATTTAGTTACGACTGGACTACGTTCAGGCTAGTAGCCAATAGCTTTGGTCTAGGAATTTGATCTGAGCATGCCTGGCACTTTGTTCGATCGGAATTCTCTACAAACGATCGGACAAAGTCCGATAGGATGATGTTGTCGGAAAATTTTTCTCGTTCAAAAATTTTTATTTTATGTTAAAATAAATAACATGTACAGAATATAAGACGGAAAATTTTTATATCCAGCTCTCAAACTTTTTTGTTCGGACATTCTGACAGAAAAAGTCAGATGAAGCCCACACACGGTCGGATTATCCGACAACACGGTCCGATCGGACATTTTCCGTCAGAATGTCCGACCGTGTGTACAAGGGCTAAGTGTGATTACAAGTTTCTGGAGTTATACCTGGAGTGTTCTAAGTTAACTTTCTCTACTTACCCCTTTGGATTACAATTATCTGAGGAACTTTTTAAGCTAGCGAAGAAAGAAGATAAAGTAGGAAATACATTAAGTGAGGCCTCACGTAGACTTTAAATAAGGGGAGCTCCCAGGTCTAGATAGTAACATACTTGCATGTTATTTATTGTATTTGCCTGTTGACTTATGTTGTGCTGACGTTCTACGTTGGAATGACAGTGCAAACTTTGTAGCCACCTATTTGCTATATTTTTAGTAAAAGTATTCCTGTTTAAGAGTACAAGTGTGTGGTTTACTGTCTTTCTCCACCAGGTGGAGCCAGAGGGTCCTGAGGGATAGACACAGGTACATTATACTGTTTACACTGCACTGTATTATTATTGCACCACAGCTGTGCGAAGGGGTCATTCAGAAGGGGGGTTTCTCAGTAGAGTGCAGGCCCAATTCAAATCAGCAGCTCCTTTGAGGGTCAGTGCTACAATTTTTTTCCCTTTTCTCCCCATATATATCTATATATACACACATATATATATATATATATATATATACACACATATTATATATATATATATATATATATATATATATATATATATATATATATATATATATGTATATATATGAATATATATATTTACACACACATATTATATATATATATATATACATACACGCGCACAAACCCCATCCTAGCCAGCAGACTTAATCCCCAAAACCAAAAACTGCAAAAAATTTTATATTGGCTTTTAAAATTATTCCATATGGCCCCTGGTGAGGACCAAAAAGATAAAAAAAGGGGGTCAGCTGGATGAGCACTGCCACTAAGCACCTTCTGTGAGTAGTCTATTCTTCTGAGAGAGCATCCAGCTCCATGCATATTATAGCCATGTAGCACCAAGCAGCTACACATACGCTGCAACACCTCGAAAGGAATGTTTGCGCAGTACAAGCACGTTCTGCATTTATGTATCGTCCGACAAGGCACACCGCTATTAAATCTAATAATTGGGGTCAGCGAAAACTTCGGCGGTAGTGGGATGTTGGTGTAGATATTCTCTTTTTGCTTTTGCTGGCTGAGATTGGCTGTTTTCTTCTGATAAATAGTTTTCCTGATGGTTTCGATTTTGTAGATGAAAAAGTCAGACAGTTTGTTGCAGAAGGAAGGTCTAACACGTAAGCCACTGGGTTAATCCTGCGAAGAATACTGAAAGACCCAAAAAACTATGGTGCAAACTTCAGTGAGGGAACACGAAGTGGGAGGTTGCGAGATGACAGCCATACACTGTCCCAACCTGCTAAGAAGGCGCAGGCAGGCGTCTGAGGTCAGCATGGAGTCTGTACCTATCATTAGCATGATGCAAAGCTTCCTGGACTTATGCCCAAGTGGAACGAAGACCACGGAGATGCTCCTCTAATGCAGGAATACTCTGCGGGAACAAATGAGTCAGGCAACATAGAAGGTTGGAAACCATAATTCGCCATAAATGGAGACAATCGGGAGGCAGAATTCAAGGCACTGTTGTGAGCAAACTCTGCCCATGGTAATAGGTCTGACCAGTTATGATGGTCAGAAATATAGCAACATAGGAATTGCTCCAAGGACTGACTGACTCGTTCAGCGGCCCCATTAGACAGAGGGTGATACGCAGAAGAGAAAGCAAGCTGAATTCCCAACTGTGCACAAAAATCTCGCCATAACCAGGGCACAAACTGACCACCCCTGTCCGAGACAATCACCTTGGGTAGCCCATATAAGCGAAAGATCTCCCAAGCAAAAATGGAAGCCAGTTCCTTAGAAGTGGGCAACTTCTTAAGTGGAATAGAATGACATCTTTGAGAACCAGTCAACCACCATAGGGAAAACTGTGTTGCCCTGGGAGTTGGTTAACTCCACAATGAAATCCATAGACAGGTGGGTCCAGGGCCGCTCTCCATTGGGTATGGGTTGTAGGAGGCCTACTGAAGGCAGTTATATCAGCATGTAGACTAGGCTACCAGAATTGTTGGGAAATGGCTGAAATTAGTTGATTCCTCCCAGGGTGGCCAGCAGCCTTAGGAGAATGGTAAGTCTGGATCACGGCAGTATGGAGACTCTTTGGGACAAAGCAGCAGTCACAAGGTTTCTCAGGTGGAGCATGGACCTGAGCAGCAAGAATTTTGCCACCCAAAGGAGAAGAGAGACTGGTGCAAACCATAGCCAGAATACAGTCAGGAGGAATCACAGGAACCAGAAACTACTATAACTTGGAAGTGGAGGAAAACTATTGTGACAAGGCGTCAGCTCTTACATTCTTAGTACCGAGTAAGAATGAGACAATGTAATTGAAACTTGACAAATAAAGATCCCATCGCGCCCTTCTGGGAGAGAGGCGTTTAGTCTCAGACAAGAATGTGAGATTCTTATGGTCAGTAAGAATGAGAACTGGTACAGTGGTACCTTCGAGGAGATGTCTCCATTCTTTCAGGGCTAAAATGATTGCCAACAGCTTTCTATCAACAATCTCGTGATTGCACTCCACAGGTGACAATTTCTTGGAAAAGTAGCCACAAGGATGCATAGCACTCTCAGAGGTAGGACGTTGAGACAGAAGGGTGCCAACACCAGTCTCAGAAGCATCAACCTCAAGGATAAAAGGTCATGTAGGATAAGGAAGTGCCAACACAGGCTCTCTCAGAAAGCAAAGATATAACAACACCTACTTTGCTTCCATCCATGGGAAGCGCTTGGGGCAGCATCTCAAAGTATATCTCAACCTGGTTGAGAAACCCTCTGCATTGGACTGGATCACCCCCAAATCAATAGGGAAGCAGAGCGGAACCAGACATGCCTCTTATAGAGGTAACACTCGAGGCGGGTGCCTGCACAGAGACTGGTGCAGCAGCAGGGTCGGCCTGCAACAGAGGTTGTACCGGGGCGGCCACAGTGGGAGATTCCAGGTGAGCGACTCGGGAGCATTTGTAACGTCATGGCGAACTGGTCGATGCGTTGATCCAGTTCATTCAATCTGGAAAAAATATTACCAACAAGTGAATTGACAGCATCTTCTGAATTCATGGCCTTTGCTTACTGTCGAAACTATGAAATCAGACCGGGACAGAAGTACAGTTAAATCACACATTATTGTTTAATAATAAAAGTAAAAAGAACAAACGTCGTCAAAACATAGCCAGAGTTCAGTAACCGGAACGGATAGTCAGCCAAGCCAGAAGTCAGGGATCAAAGTAATGGAACAGCAAGCAGGATCTGAAGCCAGAAGGGATGTCAGCAAAGCCGGTCTTTAAACAGGAACGCAGGAAATGTTTCTTGTGATGTTGACCAAGGCGAAGGTAAAGACCCTCTGGACTGAAAGACTTAAGTAGGCAGGATTGACGAGCAGGATATGAACAACAGCTGAGTAACTGTGGAGAGAGATGGGAGCTGGCAGCCCAGCCCTGACACCCAGGCAGCAGTTGGCAGAGAGAGATTCTGTGGGGGCTGGCAATGCCTAGATTCCTGACACCAGTGATGCCATTGCTTTCCCCTCCCTTGCGCCCAGGGACCATTTGACAGGGTTTGGTGCAGCCAATCAGTGGCGTTGCTATGGGGGTGTGGCCTTCACCAGGTGACACCCACCAGAGGGGTGACACCGGGGCCACTGCTAAACACTGTACTGTATTGCTTGTAGTGGAGCGGTGTGAGCAGGGAACTCAGCCGTGTGGGGGAGGATGCCTGTAACACTCCTCAGTCAGTCTAATATCACTGAGTGAGCTGGAGTTGGTGGGCGGAGCTGGGGGTGTGGCTGCCTCCTTCACTCTGGCTGATCCCGCAGCTGAAGCAGATAGTGGCGAGGACACAGCAGAACCGCTTGGGTCTTCATCTGCAGGCATGAGGCATGCTAAGTAAGTTACGCTGCACACTGCACAGTGTCACTACATAGAGTTCTAAGCTGCCCTATACCACCCCAGCCTGTCCTGTACCACCCCAACCTGCCCTGTGCCACCCCAGCCGACCCTGTACCACCCCAGCCGGCCCTGTACCACCCCAACCTGCCCTGTACCACCCCAGTCTGCCCTGTGCCACCCCAACCTACCCTATGCCACCCTAACTTGCCCTGTGCCACCATAACTTGCCCTGTGCCACTCCAACTTGCCCTGTGCCACCATAACTTGCCCTGTACCACCCCAACCTGCCCTATACCACCCCAACCTGCCCTGTGCCACCCTAACTTGCCCTATACCACCCCAACCTTCCCTATGCCATCCTAACTTGCCCTGTACCCTACCAACCTGCCCTATGCCACCACAACCTGCCCTGTGCCACCCCAACTTGCCCTATGCCAACCCCACCTTGCCCTATGCCACCCCAACTTGCCCTATGCCACCCTAACTTGCCCTATGCCACCCCAACCTGTCCTCTATCACCTCAGCCTGCCCTGTGCCATCCTAATTTACCTGTACCACCCTAACTTGCCCTATACCACCCCAACCTGCCCTATGCCACCCTAACTTGCCCCATACCACCCCAACCTGCTCTATGCCACCCCAACCTGCCCTGTGCTACCCCAACATGCCAAATATCACCCTAACCTACCATATACCACCTCAACCTGCCCTATACCACCCCAACCTGCCACTATACCACGCTATACTATAATTTACAGGGGCTGGTTTGGGGTGCGCCCCATGACCATGCACTCCCTGCATAGTGCTGGGCAGCCTAGACAGGAGGGGGGGTGACACCATGTTTTCTTGCACCAGGTGACACCAAGCGTAGTGACTCTACTGCAGCCAATCAGAGAGGAGTGCTGTCACTTCTTAATACAGAAGGCAGGCTCCTATGTTAAGAAGTGGCAGTAGTGAGAAAAAAGCACAGGGCCAGTGCTGGAGATTATTGTTTTTTTGTTTTTTTTCTGACACGTTGGTGTTATATTGTTTACTTGGATGTTGTAAGTTGCACTAGTAAATACAGCTGGATAAAACAAAAGCTGTGTCTGTCTTAATTTCAGGCTGCAAAGCAACAGATTGATTATTGTAAAGGGGGGGTGATTCTTTTCTATACCCACTGTATATGGGAAAACAAGTTACACTGTGCCATCCCCTTTAAGGGACCTCCTCGAAAACTCCAGACATGTCTCTGTACCTCCTTCCTATATGGTCCCTCTGGTCTGTTATAGTAATCTCTTCCCAAGCAAGATCTCTCTGATGTGTAGCTCAAAAAAATAGAACATGGCAGCATTGTGAAAGGAGACAGCCAGGAACAACCCAGGGAATCTCCAACCCCTTATCATCCATGCGGGGGAGACAGCGATCCTGGAGGGAAGGAGATCAGTGAGTGAGTGACGCTGATGGTTCTATTTTTTTGATCTACACATCGGAGAGTTCTTGCTTGGGTGGAGAGTTATCGAGAAGGTGTATGACCATTTAAAAGGGAAGGCGCAGTGTGACCTATTCTCTCATATAGGTCAGTGCTTTCAGGTGAGCGCATAAGGTGATTGGTGGTGGAGCATGTGGAGTTCAGAATATTGTAATAATTCACTGGCATTGCTGCAATAATAACCTACACCATTGGTGTCAGTTGCCGCAATAATATTCTCCAGAATTTGTGTCAATTGTCCTAGTAATAAACCCCAAGATGAGTGTAAGTTACTGCACTAATAAACCCCAGCATTGGTGTTGGTTGCTGCAATAATAACCCCCAGCATTGGTGTCAGTTACCAGAAATATAATTCCCAGCATTAGTGTCTGTGGCAATTATAAACCCTGGCACTGGTGTAATACACCACAATAATCACCTCAAGCATTCAAATTAGGGGCCACAATATTATTTTGATGTATTGAATAGTGAGGTGGTTTGGGTTAGTTTATGTGATCATTGGGTAAGGCAGTGGTTTAGTGTTGAAAATATTTTTATTGGTACATTTCAAGAGAAAACAATAAAACAGTAAACATCATGAGTTAAATGCAAGCAAAGAACAGTAACAGGAATACATTTACGGGGGGCCGGCTAATGACTATCGGCCACAGCCGGTCCCCGTCGGTAAGCTTGGAGAATTGGGAAGATAGCCTATTCTCTGATCCACGAGGTCATACTAGTGAGAGATACTCATGGGTTACTACATGAGGCAATGCTTAAACAATAGCATAAAGGAGACAGAAAGAGAGAGAAAAGAAGAAAGAGAAGAGAAGAACAAAACAAAGAGGAACAAAGTGGTAGAGGGGAGAGCTGAACAGCAAGAAGAGAGGAGAGGAGAGGGAAGGGGAGAAGGGGAAGGGATATGGATAAGGGGGTAGGGTAAGAGAGAGCCCATGGTGTCCCTATGCATTCGAAATTTTGTTCACCAAAGTGTCAGAGGAGGAGAAGCGGAGCCAGATCAACCATTGAGTTATAAATTTGGCGTAGGTGTCATTCTCCAGCGCCAGCATCTCCTCCATTCTCATGGTGTCATTCATAATTGATACCCACCGTGACAATGGGGGAGTATTCTTCGTCTTCCAATAAGCAGGTATCAATTGCCTAGCAGAGGACATAAAAAAACGGAGCAATCTTTGCCTCTGCGATTTAATAGACCCGGGCAGTATAGAGAGTAATGCAATTTTCGGAGACATAGGAACCGGTCTATCAGCTAAAAGATTATAACATTCAAAAACCTGTGTCCAGAAGGGGCGGATCCTCTCACAGTCCCACCAGACATGTATATAAGTTCTGACTGAGGTTTCACAGCGCCAGCAGGTGGCTGGTGTAGACGGGAAGATTTTGTGTAAAGTTGCAGGGTCTCTGTACCATCTGGACAAGAGCTTGTAGTTCTTTTCTTGGGAGTAGCAGGAGATGGTTGACTTATGTGTAAAGTGAAAAGAGGTTTGCCATTCCGGCACAGAGATGTCTTCACCCAAGTCCGCAGACCACAGCCTAGTGTAATGCGGGAGTTGATCATGTGCTAAAGTCTGCAGTAGGTTATATAAAGGAGGATAGGAGGTGTTTGGGAGTTTCTGGGAGCGAGCACAGTTCCTCGAAGTTGGTAAGCTTGCGATGTATTTGAGAGGAGGAGTGTAGGCGTTTGGTAAATGTGGACACATGTAAGGCTGTGAGCCAATCTCCCGAGTCTGCCGGGTGGACCGGGGTCCCCTGAGAAGGATGTACAAATGTGCAAGCTTGTGGCCACTCCGTGCGTTTAAAGGATCCTAGGGAGGCTGCCCCTGTACCTTGTGGTAGAGCAGGATGGTCAAAAAGGGACGTCAGGGGGCCTGGGTCAGAGGAGAGGGTGGTGTTTAGCCCTTTCTTATACCACAGCTTCAAGGAGGCCAAAGTCAGTGGGGATAAGGATGTCATGCGAGAGTAGTCTTGTTTGTAACCCCATAGAGGAGCTCGGAGATCTACAGGAGAAAGGTCCTGTTCAACGGTCACCGAGGCCTTGCAGGGAGGGCGGGGGAACCATTCTATGATGCGAGTCATATGAGCAGCTGTATGGTAAGTCTCAAAATCAGGGAGGCCTGTTCCTCCCATAGTCATCGGAAGCCTAAGCAGATTAAATTTAACTCTGGGGAGGCCCCTGTTCCACATGAATCTGGTGGCTAGCGAACGTGGGGAGGTAAAAAATGATTTGGGGAAGTGGATAGGGACCGTTTGAAATAAATACAGGAATTTGGGTAAAGTGTCCATCTTTAGGATATTAATCCTTCCGAACCAGGGCAAGGGAGACCCACCCCACTCCTCAAGGTCCTTCCGTATACGGGAAAGTAGGGGAATATAATTTAGGGAAAACAAATTAGCTAGATTGGAGGGTATAATGATCCCTAAGTAAGAGATCCCCTTGGTCTGCCATTTAAATGAGAAATTGGATTTTAGAAGGGACAGTGTGGAGGGGGTGAGGGATATGTTGAGGGCTTCTGTCTTAGTGATGTTGATCTTAAAGTTACTATGGATGCCAGAACGTTGAAATTCTGTGAGCAGGGATGGTAGAGAGATGTGTGGATTCTGAATATACACAAGGAGGTCATCAGCATACAGGGAAAGTTTGTGGTGTGCAGACGGAGTTTGAATACCGAGAATGGAGGGGTTTTGACGTATGGCACAGGCCAGATGTTCAATGATGATGACAAAGAGGAGGGGGGACAGGGGGCAGCCCTGCTGGGTACCGTTTGCAATGTCAAAGGGGGCTGATGAGGTACCATTGACTAGGACCTTAGCTGAGGGTCGGGAATATAGGGACATAACTTTAGAGATGAAGGGAGCTCCGAGGCCAAGTTGTTCTAGGGACAGCTGTAGAAACCTCCAACTGACCCTGTCGAAGGCCTTTTCAGCGTCGAAAGATAAGAGGCAAGCTTTCAGGCCTTTACGTTGGATCAGGGATATAAGATGTATCGTCTTGGTGGTGTTGTCCCTCGCCTCTCTGCCAGGGACAAACCCCACTTGATCATTATGAATAATTTTAGGTAGTAGAGGGGACAGACGGGTAGGCAGAACTTTTGCGAATAGCTTAACATCGATGTTGAGCAGGGAGATGGGCCGATAGCTGCTGCACTGGGATGGGTCCTTGCCTGGTTTAGGGATAATAGAGATGTTGGCAGATAAAGATTCCTTGGAGGGGAGGTTAAAACTGTCTACAGAGTTAAAGGCCTTTGTCAGAAGGGGTGCAAGTTGGGGGGCAAAAGTTTTGTAGAACTGGGGTGTAAAGCCGTCAGGACCCGGGCATTTTCCCACTTTAAGGGCTTTGATGGCCTGTAAAAATTCAGAGGTAATTAGGGGCTCATCTAGGGCTGTCGCGTCCACGTTGTCAACAGTAGGGATGGCCGAACGGTTCGCCCGGCAGTCTTTTCGCAGCGAATTTCGGCTGTTCGCGGTCCGCCCGATCGGCGGACTATTGGCGCCGTTCGCCAGGCGGACTTCTGTGTTTTATGTGTAAAAGAACTTTGACCTATGATGACACATCCATCATAGGGTACAGGGCAGCCAATTGAGACATTACAGCACATGGACACTTGGACATTCCCCCTAACTTATAAATAGACCCGATCCGGCGGCCATTTTACATTCTTTCTTCTGTCACTATAGGGAGAGGTTGCTGTGTAGAGCAGGGAGAGATTGCAGTGACCCAAATCGCTAGCTATTTGGTACACAAAAGTTATTTTCAGGACTGGTATAGGTGTTAGGTGTAGTTCAGGATATAGGTTTGCTGTGCTACTGATTGTTGCAGCAGCCTGAGTGTCTTTTGTCAGTTTAGAGAAAGGGACAGGACGGTGTGTCTGCTGTAGGGACAGTCAGTTTAGTCATTAGCTGTTACTATCAGGTCCACAAAAGTGCTATTCCAGTTATTGTTCCAGTAGCCTCTGTTTTGTCAGTTTATATAGGGACAGGCAGGAAGCAGTGTGTGAGGCAGTGAGGGTCAGTTTAATCAGTAGCTGTAAGTATATTAGGTCCACAAAGGTTCTTTTCAGGACTGGTATCAGTGGTATGGTAATAGGCTTGTACACGTATAATATTCTTTCTTCCAAATATAGAAAGAATATTATACTTGACTGCTGCCCTTCTGCTGCAGTCTGCTAATCATTCACAACCTACTTGTTCCACAAAGGTCCTTATAAGGACTGGTAATAACCTGGTGTAGGGTGCTATAGTACATAGGGTTGAGTGAGGTACAGTCTGCTATTCTATGAGGACTGGTATAGGTCCACAATACGTAGGGTTGAGGTGCACTACTGCTGACCGCTGCCCTATACTGCAGCAGTCCTTCATCGGTATAGGGACTGACGTACAGTCTGCTAATCAGTCACACACAACCTACTTGTTCCACAAAGGTCCTTATAAGGACTGGTAAGGTATAGGGTACTACAGTACATAGGGTTGAGTGAGGTACAGTCTGCTATTCTATAAGGACTGGTATAGGTCCACAATACATAGGGTTGAGGTGCACTACTGCTGACCGCTGCTCTATACTGCAGCAGTCCTTCATCGGTATAAGGACTGACGTACAGTCTGCTAATCAGTCACACACAACCTACTTGTTCCACAAAGGTCCTTATAAGGACTGGTAAGGTATAGGGTACTACAGTCCATAGGGTTGAGTGAGGTACAGTCTGCCATTCTATAAGGACTGGTATAGGTTACAGGGTCATTTAAAAATGACAGGCAGAGGAAGAGGCAGGCCCTTCCGCAGGGGTGGTAGGGGTAGGGCAGGAGCAACAGGCTTGAGCCAAAGTGGGAAGCTGCAGAAGGTGCGTTCAATTACTTTAAAGGACGCACCAGACTTGGTTGAGTGGCTCACTCAGCCTTACTCTTCTGCACCCTCCTCATCCTCTCGATCTGCACCCTCTTCTTCACTCTCTGCTATGTACACCCCCAAAGACACTACCACCAACACCACCACATACCTTCCTCTTGAGTCACAGGAATTATTTTCCGATCCATATCAAGACATTTCTGATGCGCAGCCACTCTTGGTATTGGATCAGGAAGAGGAGGTAGCAACAACCGCTACTCAGCAGTCTGACGACAAAACCCAGATCAGCCCAAGAAGGAGGTTGGTCCCCGGTGTTGCTGCTTACTCCGAGATCTCTACTTATAGCGGTGGGAAAGGTGAGGTCGATGATGACGTGTCTAGTGATGTCACGTGGGTGCCCACAAGAGAGGAAGAGGAGGGGAGTTCAGAGGGAGATATGGACCAGCAGATAGGGATGAGAGGCAGGAATAACTTACATTGCACAGGAGGGACAAAGCAGACTGCAAATGTATCAGGAGCGGGTCATCGACCATGTACGGTCACATCTGGCGCTCCCAGGACACCGGCACATGGCTCCGCAGTGTGGGCTTTTTTTAACGTGTCCGCTGCTGACAATAGCGTTGCCATCTGCAATCTTTGCAGTCAACGCATTAGTCGCGGTAAGCCCAACACTCACCTAGGGACGACCGCCTTAAGAAGGCACATGAGCAGCCATCATCGAGCCCAGTGGGAGCAACGGAACACACAAAGCCACTCTCCAGGCTCTCACCGTCCAGCCTTGTCTTCTACTTCTCCTTCTCCTCACAATTGTCCTCCACTCCACCTTCCATCACGCCAAGCTCACGTTTTTCTGCAAAAAGGCAGGCTTCCGTGGGCTTAATGTTCGAGCGTAAAAAAATGATGACGCCGGATAACCCTCTTGCCCAACGGTTGACGGCTGGCTTGTCAGAACTCATAGCCCGCCAACTACTGCCATATAAACTGGTGGACTCGGAGGCCTTTCGCAAATTTGTGGCCATTGGAACATTACAATGGAAGGTCCCAGGAAGGAAGTATTTCTCAGAGAAGGGCATCCCAGAGCTATATGGCCATGTTCAGCGGCAAGTGAATGTATCTCTGGCACACAGTGTCGGTGCCAAGATACATCTGACCACAGACACGTGGTCTAGCAAACACGGGCAGGGAAGGTATATCACTTTTACTGCCCACTGGGTGAACCTTCTGACGGCCGTCAAGCATGTAACCCGTGGCACCCGTGTAGATTTGGTTTTACCGCCACGGATTGCATGCAGGCCTGACTCTTCTTCTCCTCCTCCTCCTACTCCATCCTCCTCCCTCTCTTCCTCGACTGACTCCTCCTTTTCCGCTGCTAGCGTCTCTTCCGCTGCGCCACCCAAGCTCCCCAGAACCTATTCGACATGCCAGGTGAGACGTTGCCATGCCGTGCTGCATCTGTTGTGCCTGGAAGCCAAGAGCCACACTGGCCTGGCACTCCTTTCAGCTTTGCGTTCACAGGCAGATCAGTGGCTAACACCGCTCAATTTGACAGTTGGTAAAGGGGTGTGTGACAATGGTGCCAATCTGCTTAGCGCATTGAAACAGGGCAAAATCACGCACGTGCCATGCATGGCACGCGTCTTAAACTTGGTCGTGCAGCGATTCGTTGTCAAATACCCTGGGGTCCAGGACATCTTGCGGCAGGCAAGGAAAATCTCGGCCCATTTCAGAAGATCTTACACGGCCATGGCTGGCCTTGCTGACATTCAGTGGCGACACAATCTGCCAGTCAGACGTCTTATTTGCGATTGCCCGACGCGATGGAACTCAACCTTCTATATGCTTGATAGGCTGCTCCAACAGAAACGTGCAGTTAACGTCTACCTGTATGAACTCTGCGGCAGAACAGGTTCTGGGGAGCTGGGGTTTTTTCACCATGCCAGTGGCTGCTCATGCGCGACGCATGCAGACTTCTGCGCCTATTTGAGGAGATCACCAAACTGGTCAGTCGCAGCCATGGCGCCATCAGTGACATGGTACCTTATGCCTTCTTTATGGAGCGTGCATTGCGTCGTGTCATTGATCAAGCTGTGGAGGAGCAGGAGCGGGAAGATGAGGAAGTCGCAATGCTGGATGAATTCCCAGGGGGGCTACTCTATCTGAGACAAGTCAACAACAGGAGTCTGAAGAGGAGTCAGAGGAGGATGGTGCCGGGGCGGATGAGGAGGAGCAAGATGAGCATGCTTTAAACCTTTCTGGGACCCCTGTTGTGCGTGGATGGGGAGAGGAGAATGAAGAGGACGACATTATCCTGGATGATGAGCAGGAGCCAGGCCACCACACCGCTTCCAGTTTAGTGCAAATGGAGGCCTTCATGCTCCAGTGTTTTAATAGGGACCCCCGTATAAAAGGCATAAGGGTCAAGGACCAGTACTGGGTGGCAACGTACTTAGACCCCCGGTACAAACACAAAATGGCAGAAATGTTACCGCCGTCACAGAGGGCTGGCACAATGGAGCACTTCCAGGCCTTGCTTCGAGAAATGCTGCATTCTGCTTTTGCGTGCGCTGGCAGAGGAGCAATTCCCACTCCCAGAGAAGGAGTTGCGGGTACCAATCCAACAGCGCCTGCAAGAAGAGGCCGGTTTGAAGATGTGTTGGTGACTTCGGATATGAGGTCATTCTTTCAGCCGACCCATCGACAGGTGTCAACCGGATCCAGCATCAGGGAACGCCTAGACCGTCAGGTGTCCGACTACATCGGGTTAACGGCCGATGTGGACACTCTGAGGAGTGATGAACCCCTGGACTACTGGGTGGGCAGGCTTGACCTCTGGCCAGAGCTTCCCCAATTTGCAATCGAACTGTTGGCTTGCCCCTCATCCAGTGTCCTGTCCGAAAGGACGTTCAGCACAGCAGGGGGGATCGTGACCAATAAGCGTACTCGCCTAGCTCACGACAGTGTTAACTACCTCACATTTCTAAAAATGAATAAGGCATGGATCTCGGAGGAATTCAACACATGTGACCAGTAGACCATGTATATGTCTATAAACAATTTTTTAAATTGAGCACACAGACCTTCTTTCTTAATTTGGCTCACTTCCTTGTCCAAAAAAAAGCACACCGTACTATATGCCCATACCCTCCTCTTTGAAGAGGTTGAGCGGTGTCATATTTCTACTGGGGCTGCTTATTATGAGGGGCTCCCACCATCCCTGTGCTGTGTTGACATCCTCCTGGGGCTGTACCTCTGCTGTGCATATTATGAGGGGCTCCCACCATCCCTGTGCTGTGCTGACTTCCTCCTGGGGCTGTACCTCTGCTGTGCATATTTTAAGGTGCTCCCACCATCCCTGTGCTATGCTCATTATGAGGGGTTCCCATCATCCCTGTGCTATGCTGACATCCTCCTGGGGCTGCTTATTATGAGGGGCTCCCACCATCCCTGTGCTATGCTGACATCCTCCTGGGGCTGCTTATTATGAGGGGCTCCCACCATCCCTGTGCTATGCTGACATCCTCCTGGGGCTGCTTATTATGAAGGGCTCCCACCATCCCTGTGCTATGCTCATTATGAGGGGCTCCCACCATCCCTGTGCTATGCTCATTATGAGGGGCTCCCACCATCCCTGTGCTATGCTCATTATGAGGGGCTCCCACCATCCCTGTGCTATGCTGACTTCCTCCTGGGGCTGCTTACGGTGCAGGTGTCAGTGCTGTATATCACGGTGCTGATGTCAGTACTCTCTATCACGGTGCTGCTGTCAGTGCTGTATTTCACAGTGCTGGTGTCAGTGCTTTATGTCACGCTGCTGATATCAGTGCTCTCTATCACGGTGCTGCTGTCAGTGCTGTATATCACGGTGCTGGTGTTAGTGCTTTATGTCACGCTGCTCATGTCAGTGCTCTCTATCACGGTGCTGTTGTCAGATGACTCTATCACGGTGCAGGTGTCATTGCTGTATGTCACGCTGCTGATGTCAGTGCTCTCTATCACGGTGCTGCTGTCAGTGCTGTATCTCACAGTGCTGGTGTTAGTGCTTTATGTCACGCTGCTGATGTCAGTGCTTTCTATCACAGTGCTGTTGTCAGATCACTCTATCACGGTGCAGGTGTCATTGCTGTATGTCATGCTGCTGATGTCAGTGCTCTCTGTCACTGTGCTGCTGTCAGTGCTGTATATCACTGTGCTGGTGTGAGTGCTTTATGTCACGCTGCTGATGTCAGTGCTCTCTATCACGGTGCTGCTGTCAGTGCTCTCTATCACGGTGCTGGTGTTAGTGCTTTATGTCACGCTGCTGATGTCAGTGCTCTCTATCACGGTGCTGTTGTCAGATCACTCTATCGCGGTGCAGGTGTCATTGCTGTATGTCATGCTGCTGATGTCAGATGACTCTATCACGGTGCAGGTGTCATTGCTGTATGTCACGCTGCTGGTGATCATCTCCTGCACCCTCTTCTTTGCCTACCCTGATCTTCCCTCTCCTCCATTGCCTTCATGCGCTCCACAGTCCTGAATTGTCACAACAATTTCCCATATAAAAAAAGAATGCTTGTAGTTGTCTATCCCAGATTCACCTCATACATGTGTTATGTCATTGGCCATGTGGTGGGACTATGTTTGCACAGCTATTAATTATTTTGTGGCTGCAAATTTGACCTGTAGGTTTGCAAAGTTCGCCTCCCATTGAAGTCAATAGGGCCCGCTGCGAACGTTACAGTTCGCGAACTATCGGCCGCGTTCGCGGTCCGCATTCGCGAAACATCCGGTCGGAAGTTCGTCCATCACTAACAATCATAACTGCGATGAGGAGGTAAAGTGTTATCAATTCCTTTAGAAAACACATCCCGAAAGTCCTTATAACAAAGCGGAATCTGTTCCATTCCCACTTGACAGGTATCAAGTCGATCAAGGTGCTGGATGCAGCTCTTTTTACACTGATTGGACCAATCCAGAATATCTCCTGTTGGCCAGTCAATTACAGGATTGTGCTCCTGAAGCCAAGGAAGGCCTAGGATCAAAGGAGTGGATGGAGAGTCAATGACAAGACATGAAATCTTCTCCCAATGCAAAGCCCCCAATTGTAACTGGAAAGGGTTGGTGGATTGGAGCACTAGGTCTTGTAAGAGAGGCCGATTATCCACAGAGATCAGGCGGACTGGGCAATCTAGAGCATGAGTTTCCAGGGACAAAGTGGTGATCAGAGTTTTATCCATAAAATTCTCAGCTGCTCCAGAATCCACCAAGGCCAGCAGTTCATGAGCCCCTGTCCCAAAGTGAATGACAGCGGGTAAAAGTATACGATTGTCCCCCTGGGGAGATGAGAGTAGACCTAAGGTGACCTCCCTGCAATCACCTAGGTCCTGTTGTTTCCCGGAGGTGTAGGGCACGAACGGAGCATATGACCCTTGAGGCCACAGTATAAGCAGAGTCCCATATTACGCCGGCGTTTGTGTTCCTGGGCAGATAACCGGGTGGAGCCTAACTGCATAGGTTCTTCCTCAGATTTGGCTCTGGAGATGGAATAGTCAGGTGGTAAGGAAGGTATATAGTTTATCACAGCCATTGTTTGTTCTCGCCTCCTCTCTCGTTGACGGCGGTCAATTCTAATGGCTAGACACATAGCCTCCTCCAGTGAGGCTGGGTAGGAGAAATTGACCAGAGCGTCTTTAATAGCATCTGAAAGACCAATTCTAAACTGGCTGCGGAGAGCTGCATCATTCCAGCCAGATTCCGGGGCCCACCTGCGAAACTCTGAGCAATACATTTCAGCTGTGGTAGTTCCTTGTTTTAAGTTACGCAGGGTCGATTCTGCAGTAGCAGCACAATCTGGATCATCATATAGCAACCCAAGGGCTTCAAAGAAGACATCTACTGTTAGCAGGGCTGGATGGTTTGGCTCCAGGTTAAAGGCCCAAGCCTGGGGGTCAACCTGTAGTAGAGAGATAATGATTTGAACCCTCTGAGTTTCAGGGCCAGATGAGGATGGCCTCAACTTAAAATATAATTTGCAGCTGTTTTTAAAGTTGCAAAACCCTTTACGGTCACCAGAAAAGCGGTCGGGCAAAGGAATTTTTGGTTCAGATGGAATTTTTGTAGTGGCGGTAGTAGAAGGAGATTGCACCTTGGTAAGCTCTGTGGCCATTTCCTGAACTTGATGTGATAAACGGCAAGGTTCTTGTGTAAACAAATGAGCCTGTTCAGGATTCATGATAGGTTTCCCTTTATGTTTGGCTCGTGTTAATGTCACGCTAGGAGCAGATAACAAGTACAGTTCAGGTGTGCTGATTATACAAAGAGTTCAAAGCACATACCATGAGCCAGTCTAATCAGAGCAGGTCAGCTGGGACTTGTAGTTCACCGCTGCAGATGAAGGTAGATGATTGCTGGACCTTGTAGTTCACTGCTGCAGATGAGGATAGATGATTGCTGGACCTTGTAGTTCACTGCTGTAGATGAGGATAGATGATTTCTGGACCTTGTGGTTCACTGCTGCAGATGAGGGTTCTTGTCAGTGCTAGAATCCCTTTAGGACCCAGCACAACTCACCTGACACAGCCTGTGTCTGGGAAACAACAGTGATTGGCCAGCTCACGTTTAAATCACCTGTATCAGCATTCAGTCAGCGCTCGTGTTAGAGTTCACTTGTGTTTGATCCAGCTGATATTTGCTCTGTGACTTTCTTGTTTGACCCGGCTTGTTTGACCTTCCTTGCTTGCTTCTGATTCTGTACCGTTTGGATTCTGATCTACCTGTGTATGACCCAGCTTGCCTAGACTACGCTTTGCCTGATTCTACTAGTACCCACATCTGCAGCAGTGAACCACAAGGTCCAGCAATCATCTATCCTCATCTACAACAGTGAACTACAAGGTCCAGCACTCATCTACTCTCATCTACAGCAGTGAACTACAAGGTCCAGCAATCACCTACCTTCGTCTGCAGCGGTGTACTACAAGTCCCAGCTGACCTGCTCTGCTTAGACCTGCTCATGGTATGTGCTTTGAACTCTTTGTATAATCAGCACACCTGAACTGTTACTTGTTATCTGCACCTAGCCTGACAGTTCTATAGTAGAAACAGGCAAAGCGTAGTCTAAGCAAGCTGGGTCATACACAGGTAGATCAGAGTCCAAACGGTACCAAATCAGAAGCAAGCAAGGAGGGTCAAACAAGCCGGGTCATACACGAAAGACACAGAGCAAATATCAGCTGGATCAAACACAAGTATAACTCTAACACGAGCACTGACTGAATGCTGATACAGGTGATTTAAAGGTGAGCTGACCAATCACTGTTGTTTCCCAGACACAGGCTGTGTCAGGTGAGTTGTGCTGGGTCCTAAAGGGATTCTAGTACTGACAATTCGCAAGCAAAACCTTGTGTCTTCGGATGACGAGGCCCGGGTTCATTTAGTCCATTACGGCGACATCAGAACGGATCCGGTCAGGATGGCTTGCTCTCATCAAAGAATTACTGCCCATGGAGCTCAGTACACACATCCTTACACGTGCCCAACACCTTAGACCAGGGTTAGGGAACCTCGGCTCTCCAGCTGTTTTGAAACTACAAGTCCCATGAGACATTGCAAGACCCTAACAATCCCAGGCATGACTCCTAGAGGCAGAGGCATGATGGGATTTGTAGTTTCAAAACAGCTGGAAAGCCGAGGTTCCCTACCCCTGCCTTAGACACTGGTGAAAAAACTGATGACTCCCAGTAATGGGAGGGGTTATATGGGGGAAGTTCACGCCTTAAGGGGCGTGCCAGTTTCCAGCACCTGATATGCCGATATAACCCACATAGTTATTACTATGGCTCGATGTCCTCTGATGTAAGAAAATAAATACTGTTTATTTTCCTTGCATGTCCCCCTCAGATCTACAGTGACTGCGCTTCCAAGTGCACTTGCAGTGCACCTATAATGCAAAGTGGATTTGCCTTTAGTAAATAACCCCCTAAGTCTATGTACATTACAGAGTCTTGAGGATCAGGAAGTCTACACAACCTACCCACTAGCATTATGTCTCAACTGATCATAACCCAGCATCACGCCTTAGAGATACTACATGGTTCACAGGACCACCCTTCCTGTACAAACCAGTGCCTAGCACTCCTGAAAAAGGCACATATGTACTGTTGGAGCCTAAATCTGATGCAGAAATCCCCCCTCAGGTTTCTACACTACACACAACAATTTCTAACAGATTGTAAGGATGAGGATCGAAGCGCTTTCATAGATTCACTCCACTTGGAAGTCTTTACACAGAGCTATAGCCTGCCTAATTCGCATAGCCAGATCTGAACCATTCCTGTACAAGCCACGCCTACAGGATCAAGACATTGCAAAGGTTGGCACTATTGTCGCAAAGGCATACACAATGAATGAGTTCACACAGGCTAGAAAATGTATCCATTGTGTCCAACAAGACACTTATGCCCCAACACTAGAATGCCTTCAAAATCAAAAGAATGTTCCAAAAGACTGTCTTTTAAGGAAACCTGATCCCTTTGTAGACAGTAAATGACTGTTGAAAGTTTTGAGGGTGCATTTCCAACACAAGACTTGAAAGTGGTGAAAGGAATCCAATAGTAATCCCAGGTCACCATTTTGATTCTTTACTTGTGGAACATTACCACTTACAGACCAAGCACCAAGGGCGTTTGTTAACAGAAGGACCATCATAGTTGGTATCTATGGGATAGCAGGAGGGGAAGTGTCACGCCTTCAGCAAGTGCTTATGTTCTATTATTAATTTTTGAATATGCTAATGTTATGTAAAGTAAATTGTAATACTGTCATTTTGCATACCTACACTTCTTTAGATTTATTTAGACCCCTTTCACACTGGGGCGTTTTTCAGGCGTTTTTCATGCGCTTTAGCGTTAAAAAAAGCGCCTGAAAGAAGCTGCAACTGCAATCCCAATGTAAAAGCCCGAGTGCTTTCACACCAAGATCCCTTTCACACTGGGGCGTTTTTCAGGCGCTTTAGCGTTAAAAAAAGCGCCTGAAAGAAGCTGCAACTGCAATCCCAATGTAAAAGCCTGTGTGCTTTCACACTGAGGCGCTGCGCTGGCGGAGCGTCAAAAAAAAGTTCTGCAAGCAGCTTTTTTGCAGTGCTTTTGGAGCGGTGAATACAACGCTCCTAAAACGGCCCTTCCCATTGAAATCAATGGGAAGCACTTGTAAAACGCCCGAAAAACACCCGAAAAACGCTACTGGCAGCAGCATTTTGTGGGCACTTTTAACCCTTTATTTGGCCACTAGCAGGGGTTAAAAGCGCCCCATTAACGCTCGAAAAACACTGGTAAAGCGCTGCTAGTTTAACCACTTTCAGACCGGACCATTTTGCTGGTAAATGACCAGAGGTCTTTTTACACTTTGGCACTGCGCTGCTTTAACTGGTAATTGCGCGGTCATGCAATGTTGTACCCAAACAAAATTTGCGTCCTTTTCTTCCCACAAATAGAGCTTTCTTTTGATGGTATTTGATTGCCTCTGCGATTTTTATTTTTTGCGATATAAACGTAAAAAGACCGCAAATTTTGAAAAAAAATGATATTTTCTACTTTTTGTTATTAGAAAAATCCAATAAACTCAATTTTAGTCATACATTTAGGCCAAAATGTATTCAGCCACATGTCTTTGGTAAAAAAAAAGTCAATAATTGTATATTTATTGGTTTGTGCAAAAGTTGTCACATCTACAAACTAAGGTACGTTTTCTGGAATTTACGCAGCTTTTAGTTTACGACTGCCTATCTCATTTCTTGAGGTGCTAAAATGGCAGGGCAGTACAAAACCCCCCCAAATGACCCCATTTTGGAAAGTAGACCCCCTAAGGAAATTGATAAGAGGCATGTTGAGCCCATTGAATATTTTATTTTTTTGCCTCAAGCGATTGAATAATGACAAAAAAAAAAATATTTTTTTTTTTTTACACAAAGTTGTCACTAAATGATATATTGCTCACACATGCTATGGGCGTATGTAAAATGACACCCCAAAATAAATTCTGCTGCTTCTCCTGAGTACGGGGATACCACATATGTGGGACTTTTTGGGAGCCTAGCCGCGTACGGGGCCCCGAAAACCAAGCACCGCCTTCAGGCTTTCTAAGGGCGTAAATTTTTGAGTTCACTTCTCACTACCTATTACAGTTTTGAAGGCCATAAAATGCCAAGATGGCACAAAACCCCCACAAATGACCCCATTTTAGAAAGTAGACACCCCAAGCTATTTGCTGAGAGGCATGTTGAGTTCATGGAATATTTTATATTTTGCCACAAGTTGCGGGAAAATTACAAACTTTTTTTTTTTTTTTTTTTTTTTTTTTTTTCACAAAGTTGTCACTAAATGATATATTGCTCATGCATGCCATGGGCATATGTGAAATGACACCCCAAAATAAATTCTGCTGCTTCTCCTGAGTACGGGGATACCACATATGTGGGACTTTTTGGGAGCCTAGCCGCGTACGGGGCCCCGAAAACCAAGCACCGCCTTCAGGCTTTCTAAGGGCGTAAATTTTTGAGTTCACTTCTCACTACCTATTACAGTTTTGAAGGCCATAAAATGCCAAGATGGCACAAAACCCCCACAAATGACCCCATTTTAGAAAGTAGACACCCCAAGCTATTTGCTGAGAGGCATGTTGAGTCCATGAAATATTTTATATTTTGCCACAAGTTGCGGGAAAATTTACAAACTTTTTTTTTTTTTTTTTTTTTCACAAAGTTGTCACTAAATGATATATTGCTCACGCATGCCATGGGCATATGTGAAATGACACCCCAAAATAAATTCTGCTGCTTCTCCTGAGTACGGGGATACCACATATGTGGGACTTTTTGGGAGCCTAGCCGCGTACGGGGCCCCGAAAACCAAGCACCGCCTTCAGGCTTTCTAAGGGCGTTACAGTTTTGAAGACCATAAAATGCCAAGATGGCACAAACCCCCCCCAAATGACCCCATTTTGGAAAGTAGACACCCCTAAATTTAGGGGTACACTAGTGAGACTAGGTAATAAATGGCGGGTGCCCTGAAACTATAAAAAAATAACTAACCAACCAGCGTCACCTGTAACAGTTATATGGTGATCACTGGTGAAAGGGTTAACTAGGGGGCAATCAGGGGGCTTTATGCGGTAGTATATGGGGGTCCCTGGCGCTATAAAAAGCTGCGGCGAACCTAAATACCTACCTGCCTAACTAGCGTCACCTGTGACACTAATACAGCGATCAGAAAAACGATCGCTTATTAGGCTGGGTTCACACTGGAGCGATGCGGGAACGCCACGAATGCTCGGCGGGTTCCCGCATCGCATGCCTCCCGGCGGCAGTTCACACTGCCCTATGCGAACTGCTGGGAGTGTCAGTGAAATGTTACTGACACCCCCAGATCAGTTCGCATATCGCAGTGCGATCTGCAAACTCGGATCGCATGGTGTGAACACCCATGCGATCCGATTCTGCTGCGGGCCAAAAAAAGGGTCCCGTGCGAATTTGCGGCGGGTGCGGTGAATGGCTGAACTCGAATCGCACAGAGATCGGATGTGATTTGCACTGCAGTGCGGTGCGAATCACATCCGTTCTCATAAACCGCTGCAATGTGAACCCAGCCTTAGTGACACTGGCGACGGGGGGTGATCACGGGGTTAAACCTTTATTGGGGGGGTTAGGGGGGTACCTTAGAACTAAAGGGGGCTAACCCTAACTGCCCTAACAGTTATTAGTCACAAATGACACCCGCCGGGTGATCAGGGGGTTAAACCTTTATTAGGTAATAAATGGCGGGTGCCCTGAAACTATAAAAAAATAACTAACCAACCAGCGTCACCTGTAACAGTTATATGGTGATCACAGGTGAAAGGGTTAACTAGGGGGCAATCAGGGGGCTTTATGCGGTAGTATATGGGGGTCCCTGGCGCTATAAAAAGCTGCGGCGAACCTAAATACCTACCTGCCTAACTAGCGTCACCTGTGACACTAATACGGCGATCAGAAAAATGATCGCTTATTAGGCTGGGTTCACACTGGAGCGATGCGGAAACGCCGCGAATCCGCGGCGGGTTCCCGCATCGCATGCCTCCCGGCGGCAGTTCACACTGCCCTATGCGAACTGCTGGGAGTGTCAGTGAAATGTTACTGACACCCCCAGATCAGTTCGCATATCGCAGTGCGATCTGCAAACTCGGATCGCATGGTGTGAACACCCATGCGATCCGATTCTGCTGCGGGCCAAAAAAAGGGTCCCGTGCGAATTTGCGGCGGGTGCGGCGGGTGTGGCGGGTGCGGCGAATGGCTGAACTCGAATCGCACAGAGATCGGATGTGATTTGCACTGCAGTGCGGTGCGAATCACATTCGTTCTCATAAACCGCTGCAATGTGAACCCAGCCTTAGTGACACTGGCGACGGGGGGTGATCACGGGGTTAAACCTTTATTGGGGGGGTTAGGGGGGTACATTAGAACTAAAGGGGGCTAACTCTAACTGCCCTAACAGTTATTACAGTCACAAATGACACCAATGCAAAAAAAAAAAAAAATGACATTGGTGTCACTGTGACTGGGGGGCAGGGGTAATTGGGGGGGTGATCGGGGGGTAAAGGGGGGGTGTGAGTGTGCCTGGCATGTTCTACTGTGTGTGTAGAGTGTTGGTGCAACTCACCGATCCGCTCTCCTCCGTGTCGGAACGAAAAATACCGACACGGAGGAGAGAATACATCACTTCCTCTCCTGTGTTTACATTACAGGAGAGGAAGTGATGTCACGGGGGATTCCTATTCGTCGGGAGCGATCGCGAGGGGGTGGCCATGAATGAATGGCCGCCCCCTCATCCCGGATCGCTCTCGAAGGAATGCCGACCGCCGCAGGCACCGGGGGGGGGGCCCGATCGGGCCCCCCACCCGCGGGCAGGCAGGGACTTATATATACGCCCATATGCCTGCCCGTGCCATTCTGCCGACGTATATCGTCGTGCGGCGGTCGGCAAGTGGTTAAGCGGCGCTTTACGAGCGTTTTTCGGGCGCTGACATTTCACATTGGGACTGCAGATGAGGCTTCTTTCAAGCGCTTTGCAGGCGCTTTTTTTAACGCTAAAGCGCTTGAAAAACGCCTGAAAAACGCCCCAGTGTGAAAGGGGTCTTACTGTAGGTAGACAGATTGTTGCTTAAAAGCCACAGTAGCTTCCCATAATTCCTGTGGACTATACCATGAGGTCTGAGAGACAGCCCCCAGTAGCCATCTTCATTCCATACATCTTCTCCAGAGGACTCCACACCTATTCAGCTGCAATTGTATCATCAGCTTAATGGAAACATCACCGGCATGTTTATAATGCCTTTCCCTAGTTAGACTAGTGCAGGGGTAGGCAACCTCAGCCCTCCAGCTGTTTTGAAACTACAAGTCCCATAAGACATTGCAAGACCCTGACAATTACAGGCATGATGGGATTTGTAGCTTTACTACAGCTGGAGGGCCGAGGTTGCCTACCCCTGGACTAGTGTGTCAGGACTGTATATTTTGTATACACTGATTGTATGTTATTTCTTGTTTTAGTTTTACTCTAACTTCCCTGCAATAAAAGTTGAAAAAAGGACATTGTGCCTGCCTCAATGAGTTGTTAAGGGAGGAGAGTTAGCTGTCCATCTACTTATACCTCAGTCATGTGTGCATTACAATCCGTCCCCAGTAATGATTAAGCACACTTGGAGGGTGTGAAATGCATCTACCAGCTTTCTGTCAAAACTTTGGGATGTTCTGAATAAAATAATTTTGATAGAGTACAGAGTGCGGCCATTTCTTCTTTTGATTATATGTGGAGACGAGCCCCCCGGCCAGATCATCAGTCTTTCAAAACCTCACCTGGAGCATCTAGTCTTCTTGTTTGAAAGGTGAATGCAAGTGTCGGTCTTGTGTCGTATGTAAACAAAGATTGCACCATGCCTGTGAGGTATCAACGCAAACATCAGATTGAGGGCAGTACTTATAGCAGTAGACCTCCTCTGTAAATCTAAAGTGGTAACCTGTAAAGGCTTTTAGAAATGTATATAGTTTGTCGCCGCTGCACGTGTGTGCGTAATTTTAAAGCATGTCGTGTTTGGTATCTATGTGCTCGGCGTAAGATCATCTTTTATATTTCACCAAACATTTGGGCAATATAGGGGGTTATTTACAAAAGCACTTTGCACTACAAATGTGGTCGCTGTAGATCTGGGGGGGACATGTAAGGAAAATAAAAAACAGCATTTTTGCTTGCACATGATTGGATGATAAAATCAGCAGAGCTTCCCCTCAGGTCTACAGCGACTGTACTTTTAGTGCAGAGTGGATTCCCCTTTAGTAAATCAACCCCATAGTGTGTTTTTGTGCATTAAAATTCAGAAAATCCCCAAAAAATTGCATGGCAAAATCGCTGCATAAATACTTTGTGAAAAAAAAAAATGCAACGCCCAACATTTTAATCTGTAGAGCCTCTGCTTTAAAAAAATAAATAAAAATAATGAAATAATATTTGAGGGTTCAAAGTAATTTTTTAGCAAAAAAAATTCAAGTTAGACTTACTGGTAACTTGTTTTCAAGAAGTCTTTCAGGACAGCACCTGAGAGATTGTGACTCCTCCAACTGGACCACAGTAAACACCTTCTTCCTCCAGATCTTTAAAAGGGAGGCACCTCCCTACCGTCATCAGTTGTAGAAGAGAACCTCTGGCCCCGGCTGGAACACATATGCACATACGTTAGTCACAGCATAATACATAAAACGAATAGGGCGGGTCGTTGCTGTCCTGAAAGCCTTCTGGAAAACAAGTTACCAGTAAGTCTAACTTGAATTTTCCCAAGCCGTCTTTCAGGACAGCACCTTAGAGGATAACAGACTTATCCCTTTAGTGCAGGACCTTCCTGCCAAATGCCTGATAACTGGCAGATGTGAGGTCCAGCCTATAGTGTCACACAAAGGTGTGGAAACTTGACCACGGTGCCGCCTTGCAAATTTGTTCAGGGGTGGCACCAGCTCTCTCTGCCCAAGGGGTCGCAAGCACTCTGGTTGAGTGTGCACAAATTCCAGCTGGTGGAGACAAACCTGCATGTGAATAAGCCTCCTCAATGGATAATTTCAGCTATCTGGCTAAGGAGCCTTTTGAAACCTGGCAACCTCTCTCGTCGCTTGAAAAAAAGAAGAAATAAATAAAGTCTATTCACCTAAAGTCCTTTGTTATTTCTAGGTAATATAACAAAAAAGCTATGAGTAAGCGCTGTTTGTAGCGTGAAACGCGTTAGCTATTTTATTCAAAAATCCTTTTTTGTTCCCTTTTTGCTGTGACGTTTTGTTCAATGAAGTTTTGCACTTGCATTTTGAAGAAATAAAGGCATCTAATTTTTACACAATCCGGAGTGCAGCTATCCAGAGTTTCGTTCTGTTTCTACACAATATAACAAAATACTTTTGACGTCTAACATATGAAAACAGGTCTCCTTCTCCCCTGGGTTAGCACAGAAGGTTGGGAGAACAATGCCCTGGGAACGGTTATGTTTCAAGGCTATCTTGGGTAAGAACTTTGGATCTGTCTTGTGTATAACTCTATCTGCGAACAAAGACAGGTAAAGTTCCTTAATTGAAAGAGTGTGTAGCTCACTGATCCTACATGCTGAGGTAACGGCGATCAGAAACACGGTTTTAAGAGTGAGGCATCTGAGAGATGTCTATTCCAGAGGCTCTTTGTTAGGGCTTGTAGGACTACTGTCAGATCCAATTTAGGAAAACTCTTGACCGGTACTGGTTTGGATTGGATCATGTAAGATCTCTAAAAAAAAAAAAAAAATCTGATTACCAGTGGTTCTGAAGCTACAGATTTTTCTAAGAATGCTGTAAGTGCAGCAACCTGCACTTTCAAGGTACTGACCGCTAGTCCCTTATCTGCTCCATGTTGCAAAAATTCCAAGATTGAAACAAGGCTCCTTGGGCAGATGAATCACCCCATGAATTATAGACCTTCCAGACCTTTGTATAGATGGCCCGTTACCCTTTTTCTGCTCGATAGTAACATTGTGACTAAATGATCAGAAAACTCTTTGCTTTTTAGGAGCTGCTCTTCAGATACCAGGCTGCAAGGAGACACTTCTGAATGATTTACTGGACCTTGGATTAGCAGATCCTGTCTGAGAGGTAGATGCCAGCAAGGCTCCATATTTAGAGACCACTCTGCTTCCTGAATGGGATGCCTGCTCAGAAAATCCGAGTTCAGGGTCTCCTTCAGGTGCCTTTCTGCCCACAGCAGGAATTCTGTGCCAGTAAGGACCTGCTCCTTGTGCCCCCTTTTCTGTTCACATAAGCCACAGCCGTGGCATTGTCCGTCAAAACTTGAATGTGGTGAAACTGGAGATCCTGTGCAAATATCAGTAGGGATAAGGCAATTGCTCCAATTTGATGATCTTGTCGCCTCCCTCTTGGACCAACTTCCCTGTGTGAAGTTTTCCTCTAGGTGGGCCCCCCATCCCCAAGAGTTGGCGTCTGTAGTCAGTCAATTTTTCGACTGGAAAGGTCCAATCTAGGCCTTTTGATAGGATCTCCTGACTCCTCCACCAAAGTGACCTCTTCACTTGAGCTGGAATCTTCCAGTGTGTTCAGAGATCTTAAGCTGTGATCCCATGCCCTCAGAAGAAAAGTTTGTAGACACCTGAACTGCAGCCTTGCCCACTGAATAACGGGCATTGTTGAGGTCAGTACCCCCAATCCTGACATATCTTGCCTTACTGTTACCGGCTGGTTGGTCTGCAGCATCAACACCGTGCACTGAACCGTGTACTTTTTTTCTTGAGGGAGAAACTATTTTTGTTTCACAGAATGGTTGCATGCTTTGGTCAAATTGTCCAGCAACCTTTCTTTTGAGGAGGCGAAGAATAGTAGTTCGTCCAGATACGGAATCAGTGCGATTCCTTGAAGACGAAGCGGAGCCAGAGCTTCCTCCATCACCTTTATTTATTTTATTTTTTTTTTTTTTTATCTGTTTATTAAATTTAATAACATTCAACAGAAAAAAAGAAACATACATACATACACAGGTTACGACAGAGTAGACTTGCCAGGGTACCTACAGAGGTGCAACAGAAGGCAGATACTTATACAAGTTGAATCAGGGAGCACAAAACTTCACAAAGGCCGCAGCCGGTTTACCTTCAAGGGCCACAGGAACATCGCGGGGCTAAAGCATGTGTTCCAGGAGCAAATAATGCGTGCACAGTTACATATTCCTAATTGTTAACTGGAAATACAGGTTAAGAAGGAGTTGAGTCTGAGGCTGTGGAGGAGTCTGCCAGCCATTTGGACCAAACCTTATCATACTTCTGAGGGCAACCCCTATTGGCATAACAATCCTTATATAGAGGCAGACTATGGTTGACCAGGCTTTTTTCAGAGAGAGATAGAAGGAGGAGCGGGCTTACGCCAACTAAGGGCTATGGCTTTTCGGGCGTAGAAAAGAAGTAGCCCGATCAGAGTATGGCTTGCCACCGTGGGGATTATCTGCTCTATCAGGCCCAGCATACAGATTGCCATGGAGGGTTGGATAGAAAAGGTGGTGACCTGCTTGATGACCTGTAATATCTCTTTCCAGTATTCAGCAATGGCCGGGCAGGTCCAGAAAATATGAGTGAAATCACCCGGTACTGTTCCACAGCGCCAGCAGCCAGGGGGGGAGGCCGGGTTCATCATGTGCAGTCTGTGTGGAGTAAAATATGCACGATGGACCATCTTGAATTGTATTAGTCGGTCTCTCAAGGAGACCAGAGATCTGAAGGGGAAGTCCCACAAGTCGTCCCAATCGTCATTGTCAAAGTCGGGGATGTCAAGCAGCCATTTATTTCTAAGCTTGTCTAGAGAGGGAAGGGAGGTCATTAGTAAATGAGTGTAGAGTTGTGAGGTGGGCTTATTTGCACACTTGGAACGAAGGAGGTCCTCCAGCGTGGATTGGGTGATCTGGAGGGGAGAACTGGAAAATTGGTGGCCGAAGGCGTGAGAAAGTTGCAGATATCTAAAAAAATAGGATTGCGGGACATTGAAGTCGGAAACCAATTTGGGGAACGGAACCAGAGATTGATTGGAGACTACTTGGACCACTGTTTTAATGTTGAATTTAGTCCATGCATGGGGTTCAGGCAATTTGTAAATATGATCAAGGGTGGGGTTCAACCATAGGGGGGCAGCTGGTGAGAGTGCATTCTTAGGGTATTTTTCAAGTTTAAGGCCCGCCCCCCACGCCCAGAGTGTGGTGCGCATAGAGGGGGTCAGCGAGTAAGGAGCCTTGGGGCCCCGAAAAAGTAAGAACTTCAGCGCCTCCAGCGAGTTCACCACCGCCGCCTCAACCATGGTGGCGGAGTTTGAGACATCTGGGGAAAGCCACCAGGCCGCCGTGACTAGCTGGGCTGCTAGGAAATACTTGTACAGGTCAGGGCACGCCAGACCCCCCTGGGAGGTCGGACCTACCAGTGTCGACCATCCGTATCTGGGGGACTGAGTTCCCCATATAAAGGAAACAAATAGACTATGGAGCCGGGTAAAAAAGGACTTGGGAATCCACTGCGGAGAGTGACGCAGAAGATAGGTAAATTTGGGCAGGATTTTCATTTTTATCAGATTTATCCGGCCTAGTATCAACAAGGGCAGTGCCTCCCAAGCCTTCAGTCTCCGCTTCGTCTCCTGCATCACTGGGGATAAATTCAGGGGCAAGAAGTCCGACGCCTGTCTCGACACCACCACCCCAAGATATCTAAAACTCTCAAACCATTGTAGACGTATATCGGAGGGGGCAGAGGTACGCGCCGCAGGATCTATAGGAAACAAAAGGGATTTGTCCCAGTTAACTCTAAGGCCCGTGAAAGTGGAGAATGAGTTCATAATCTCCAGTGCACCCGTGAGTGAGGAGTCTGCATCATTAAGAAAAAGAAGGAGGTCATCCGCGTACAGGGTGACCCTCTCCTCCAGCCAGCCAACGCGTAGGCCCCTGATATGTAGGGAGGTGCGTAGGGCCTCCGCCAGTGGTTCCATGGCGATGGCAAAAAGGGCCGGAGAGAGAGGGCAACCCTGCCGCGTGCCTCTGGACAGAAGGAAGGGCCGCGACAGGCCTCCCCCCAGCTTAATAGCCGATGTGGGACGACTGTAGAGCGTCTGCAACCACCCAATAAACAGCAATTCTACGGAGGACCTCCCACAGATAAGGCCACTCCACCGTGTCGAAGGCCTTCTCTATGTCTAGGGAGGCCACCACCCGAGAACCCTCATTGAGGTGTTGTGCATGTATGTTGGTAAACAAGCGTCTTAGATTGATATCTGTGGCTCTGTTAGCCATAAAACCTGTTTGGTCCATCTCTATAACAGATGGCAGTAGGGGCTGTAGTCTCATGGCGAGCAATTTAGTAAGAATTTTGAAGTCGGTGTTAAGTAGGGCAATCGGCCTATAAGAGGCACAGGATGTAGGGTCCTTAGGGGCTTTGTGAATTAGTATTACATGTGCATGACTCATGGAGTCGGGAAGGGCACCCTCTGTCAGACAATGGGAATATAGTTGGGCCAGCTTGGGGGCAAGGAGAGCTCCGTGAGTTCTGTAGAACTCCACAGGGAGACCGTCCGGGCCAGGGGATTTTCCAGCAGGAAAGGACCGAATGACCCCCAAAACCTCATCCGAGGTAATGGGTCTTACCAAGGCCTCCCTCTCAGCATCCGAGAGCCAGCCGAGTGCCAGGGGGTCCAGCCAAGGAGCCAAGTCCTGTGGTCTGAAGTCCGAGGGCAGTGCGGAGGTGTAGAGGGAGCTATAATAATGTCGAAATGCGTCTAGTATGTCCTGGAGAGAAGAGACCGACTCACCTGAGGGAGACACTATGTTGGGTATCACCGTCAGGGGAAGGTCATGTTGCGCTAACATTGCGAGGAGGCGACCATTACAATCCCCTGTTCAAAGTATCTTTGCCTGTTACGATACAGATCCAGTCTGGTAAGTTCCGCGAGATGTAGGTGCAGTTCCCGTTTTGTGGCATTAAGGGCGTCAAAGCTAGAGTCTGTGGGGTCGGCCGTATAGGCTGCCGTCTGGGTATCTACCGTGTCCTGTAACTCAGTCGTGGTAGCCGTCTGTTCCTTACGGATCCCGGCTATTGAGGAAATATATTGCCCCCTCGTAAAAGCCTTAAAGGCATCCCAGGTAATCTCCGGGGAGGAGGATCCCGTATTAAGCTCCCAGTATTCAAGTAAGCGAGGTGGAACAGTCTCGGAAAGGTCGGCGTGGGAGAGCCAGTGGGTTCCCAAGCGCCAGAGAGCGGACGTACGAGAGGCGGGGGATCGGATGACTAGAAGGAGGGGGCAGTGGTCTGACAGCCCACTAGGTAGGTATGTAGCGTCCCGCACGTCTGACGTCATGACCGGATTGGCAAATGCCAAGTCAATACGCGAGGACGTTTTGTAGGTGGCAGAGAAGCAGGAGTAGGCCCTGGTCGAGGGGTGCTTGCACCTCCAGACCTCTTCCACCCCCATTGCCTGTGCCCAAATTGATAAGTCTGCAGAGAAATGTTTGGGGGGGGGCTGGTCGGTCCAATTCCGGAGCTAGTATGGCATTAAAATCTCCCATAAGTAATAACCTGGCAGGGCAATATGGGGTAACCCGCTCTAGAATAGCGTACAGTGTGGATGTCGAGAAGGGAGGAGGAATATAAATATTTACCACGATATATCTCGTGCCCCAAACTGTAAAAACCACAATCACGTACTTGCCCTGAGGGTCGTGTGGATCTGTTCCACTACACATGGAAACGATTTGCTGATCAGCACCGAAACCCCCCTGGCATAGGTGGAGTATGAGGCATGAAAGGCTCTCTGGATCCACGGCTTCCTCAGAGCTAGTAACCTGCTGCCCACAAGGTGCGTCTCCTGGAGCAAAATCACATGGGGGGAATGCAATTTAAGGTACTTAAAGAGTGCTGATCGTTTAAATTTGGAGTTAAGTCCCCGGACATTCCAGGATAGGATATTAAAAGTGGACATGTCACGAGTAGCCATCAGGTGCTTCCATCATGGTAACAAGGAGACGTGCAGTAGCAGCAAACTCGTGCCACAAGAGCCGCGTGGATCCAGAGAACCCCAGAGAGGAAGAGTCATGACCTAGCATTAACCATACAAACAAAAAAACACATTTATAAACAAAAAACAAACATACCCTTGGTGACAGCCAAGCGTCAACCCTGCCCAGATCTGATTGCATCCCTAAAAACTGGGGAGCGATCAGATTGGGCCTATACCCAAAAAACAACAATTTAACCCTTTAAACTTGTCTGTGTAACAGTTCAACGCTGCGTGTGGGAAGTTGTAGAAATACTCCGGTAGGGGCAAGCCGGCACAAGGTGGCACCGCTCCACGCTACACCTAGTTCATCGGAAATGATCCCAACTCGCGTTGCCCTAAACAGTAGGGAGAGGAAGGAAAAAAAAAAAAAGAACGGAACAGGGGGGGGTCTGTATCCCCACCCGGCAAAAAGAGCCAGGTGCTTAATCGTCACTGTGGATAGAGAGCACCAAGTTCCTCGTTCCGCACGAACCAGCTGGACCGTGGGGGTTCAAAGCGAATCACTCTACAAGGTACTATTGAGGTAGCTTCGGTACTCACAGGAAGGGTTCAGTAGGATACAAGAGGCAAGGATGAGGGAAAGTCGTGCATCTAATATAAAGTTTTGAAATGGATCTTCATCGCAGGGTGGTCAGCCAGTCATCGGTTGGGTTGTCAAAAAATCGGGTTGTGCCTTCATGTTAGACTCACAGGCGGCTAGGGTAGAGCATACCATATTTTATATTCTTATCCCGGAGTTTTTTACGGACTTCGTTGAAGGTCTTCCTCTTTCGTGGCAAATCGGCTGAAAAGTCGGGGAAAAGCAGAACGGAGGTGTTGCCATAATGAAGAGTGGGGTGCTTGCGGGCCTCGGAGAGAATCTTGTCCCTGTCACGATAATTAAGGAATCGGACCAGGAAAGGCCTGGGGGGTCTTCCCGGGACAGCGCGGCCGGTGGGCACCCGATGAGCTCGTTCAACCACATAGGTAGGAGGGACATTGGTAAGACCCAGTAGATTTTTAAAGAACTCCTCCGCGAATTCCGCCGGGTGATCCCCCTCCTTTCCCTCGGGCAGACCTAGGACTCTGACATTGTTGCGCCGGAGGCGGTTCTCTGCATCATCTGACTTAGCGACAAGGGACTGTACCGTGCGTTGTAGCTCAGCAATGGAGGAGGCATGGGAGGTAGCAAGATCTTCAGTAGCGGATATTCTGTTCTCAGTTTCAGTCATTCTCCCTCTTATCTTGTCAAGATCATTCCTGATAAGGTTACACTCCTCGGCCAGGTGATCGATGCGCACTAACAGCGAGGTCTTGCTCTGCTCGATGGCCGCGAGGATCATGGCAGTGCTGTCCTGTGATGGCGGGGCCGACCCCCCCGCCGCCGAAGCCTCCCCAGGACCCATCTCTATATCTGCGAGTAGGGCCTGGAGCCGACCAATCAGTGCAGGGTCCAGCTGCGTCGGGGAGAGCTGTGGCCGCAGGGGCGATGAGCTGCGTCCGGAGGATTTGGCGTCCTTCTTCCCTTTTTTGGACGAGGGGGACATTTGGTGGGGGTCTAATAGGGGGCCCCAGCCAAGGAGCAGCACGTGCCCAGAGCCACTGCCAGGAGACCACAGGGCGGCCCAAATGCTCAATGCGCTATGGGCACAGGTGAGCACAGTCTATGCAGGCTGGAGGGCTGCAGGGATCCTCAGACTGACAGGTAGTGTGATCTGAATGCTCCAAGGAGGGGGATCCTGGCAGAGAGGAGGGGGACTCACGCAGCCCCCAAACAACCCACCCCCTGGAAAGCAGCCTGCGGGATATAGCAGGTGGGGAGGCAGAAGGATGTGCGGCCTCGGCCCGTCCACGGCGCACCTCCGTGGGGAAGTGCCCCAGGAAAGACCGGTGTCCAGCAGGCTCCACTAGGCCGCACCAGGCCGCGGCCGTCCCGAGCGCCCCCGACGGCCCCGCAGCCCGCCGGAGCAAACCTAGAGGGCGGAGAGGCTGGTCGGAAAGGCGGGGGACTGTTTTTCCGGCCGGACGGGGCGTCCTACACAGGGCGGCCGCCAAGGAAACAGTGGCGTCCAGCAGGCCCCGCTAGGCCGCAACCGCCGCAGGCTTCCCCAGAGGCACGGCAAGACACACCGCTGCAGCCAGTGAACGGAGGGGCAGGAGGGAGAGTCTAGACAGGTCCTGGAAGAGAGGATGGGCTCTTACCGCACGACAGGCGGGAGATCAGGGCGGCCCGGTCCGGCAGGGAGTAGCAAGATGGCGGCGGCTGGGAGTACAGCAATGTCACTTGTACCGATTCACCGCTGCAAGATGTCGACCTGGGACTCAGGCAGAGCTCAGCAGGGACAGGAGAGAGGTAATAGGCAAGGTGGCTGGACTGTGTGGGCACTTGGATGCACGGATGGCACAGGATAGATTTTAGGATTCCCGGAGCTCCTCTCTGACCCGTCCGCCTCTTCTCACATCCGGACACGCCCCCTCCTCCATCACCTTAGTAAAAATCTGAGGCAAGGATGACAGCCCGAACGGCAAGGCCTTGAATTGTAGATGATGAATTACACTTTCCATCTTCACCGCCAACCTGAGGTACCTTTGGGAGTGAAGTGAAACTGGGATATGCAGGTATGCATCCCTCAAATCTATTGATGCCATGAAAATCTGGGGTCAGCGAAATTCTGATAGAAAAAAAAAAAAAAAAAGAGTCCATCTTGAACTTTCTGTACATGACAGATTTGTTTAGAGGTTTTAGCCCTTGTACACACGGTCGGACATTCTGACAACCAAATCCGTTGGATTTTGTCCAAAACTGTTGCATACACACGGTCGCACAAAGTTGTCAGAAAATCCGATTGTAGATAACGTGCTGACGTTATTTCGTTACGACAGGACTACATTCAGGATAGTAGCCAATAGCTTTGGTCTAGGAATTTGATCTGAGCATGCATGGCACTTTGTCCGTCGGAGTAGGCTACACATGATCGGAGTATGTCCGATCGGAGCATTTTGTCAGAAAATTTTACCGGAAAGTTGGAAAAGTTGGTCCGTCGGATATTCCGACGGAAATAGTCCAATGGGGACCACACACACAGTCGGAATATGCGACAAAACGGTCCGATAGGACACATTCCGTCGTAATCTCCGACCGTGTGTCCAAGGGCTTAGACTGAGAAGCGATCAGAATTTTCCTGATGGCTTTCTTATCAAGAAAACGTGAGAATAAAACCCCTGTTGCGGCTCTTCTGGGGGCACTTGAATCACTACTCCCTGCTATATCAGTTCCCTTAACCACTTAAGGGCAGGGCCTCTTTTTCAGACTTGGTGTTTACAAGTTAAAAACTGTTTTTTTTTGTTTTTTTATGGGAAAATTACTTAGAACCCCCAAACATTATACGTTTTACATATATATATATATATATATATATAATAAACACACACACAAGTAAATTGATACCCAACATGTCACGCATCAAAATTGCACCCGCTCCTGGAATGGCGACATTCTTAATCGCCATAGGTGACATTTAAAAAACTCTAGTGGTCTCATGTTTTGCGCAGAGAAGTTGAGAGGAGTTCTAGGGCTAGAATTATTGTGCTTGCTCTACTAATTGCAACGATACCTCACATGTGTGGTGTGAACACCGTTTTCATATGCGGGGCGCTACTCACATATGCGTTCGCTTCTGCACGTGAGCTCGGCGGGACAGGGGGTGTTTAAAAATGTTTTTTTCTTATTTTTACACGGTTTTGAAAAAAAAAAAAAAAAAATTGTGTCACTTTTATTCCTATTACAAGGAATGTAAACATCCCTTGTAATAGAAAAAAGCATGACAGGACCTCTTAAACATGAGATCTGGGGTCAAAAATTTTAGACTTAAATGCAAAAAAAAAATTAAAAAAAATTGTAATTTTGACAAAAATTACATAAAAAAAAGTGCCTTTAAGAAGTATGGGCGGAAGTGACCTTTCAACGTTGCTTCCGCCCTGCTTTGGTATGGAAACGGGTGGGGGCCATCTTTCCCTCACTCGTCTCCATACCTAGCCACGATAAGGACACTATCACTTCCGCCACTGCTGACGGCGGAGGGCACCAGATCGCAGTGGGAGGGCTGCACTCGCCACCGCTACAAGATCTTGCTGCTAATCTACAGCAGAGACCACTTTTATCTTGTAGTCGACCGCTGGCCAAACACGGGGATACCGGGTTTATGGCAGCTAGCTACTGCCATAACAACGATATCCGTATAAACTAGTTCGATGTGATGGCTGATCACTGCGGAAGAAAGTTTTTCAGCCTTCCGACTACCCACTGGGTCGAGTCATAAAGATTTTTCGGCCTGTGTAGGAGGCTCTTGCTTTTAGCTTTCTGTGTGGACCAATTCTTCCCTTTCCCCTGGAACTTATTGTCCTGCGCGTGAGCTCTTTGGGGTCGAAAAAAGTGCTTTAGGGGGGTTGCTCCTTTTTTACCGGGAAGGACTTCTTCCTAACGGCAGTCCTGTCCAGAATGGTATCCAGATCAGGGCCAAAGAGCAGGCCCCCTGACAACAGAATTCCACAGCTTGTGCTTTGATGTTGCATCACCTGGCCAAGTCTTCAGCCATAATGCTCTCCTTGCCGAATTTGTTAAGGCTGCAGATCTAGCCGACATTTTAATTGCTTCTGCTGAGGCATCCGCTATGAAGGCTACTGTAGAGGACAAGGTGGGAAAGTAATCTAAAATCTTCTGTTTGGGTGAATCCGTTACTATATGAGCTTTTAGCTGGTTAACCCAGTACTCCAAATTTCTGGCTATGCATGTCGTAGCCATAGTTGGTTTTAAATTGCTCATGACTGACTGCCAAGCCCTCTTGAGCATGAGATCCATAGGGTCTCTTAAAACACCCATGTATTCAAAAGGCCAGGTTGGTGGATCTAGCGACCTGGGAGAAGGCCACATCAAGCCTGGGAACTTTGTTCCATACAGCCGAGGGATGTTCCTCAAAATGGAAAACGTCTCTTGTAGGCTTTTGAGAAAAAAAATTCTCTGATTCCCGTCATTCCTTCTTTGAGTCTGAAATGACAGAATGAATCGGGAAAGTCCAAACTTTAAGTTCACCAAGACCCACATATAGAGTTCTTTATTTTCTTCACTTAGGCCTAAGGTCACACGTATGGCTCTAAGTAAACCATCAACTTCTTCTAATTTAAATTTAGATGGGGCTACCAGTCCCTCATTCTCATCCTCTTCTGATCCTTCACTGGAAGGAACAGGAGATTGTCTGGTAGAAGGGCCTTCCAAAAGGCTTTCTGGTGTGGAAAGCGACACCTGGGAAGACTCAGATGTGGAGGGCTGACTAGCTGCTGGATTAGCCAATGAATAACGGAATGATTGAATTGTGGAATACAGCTCCTTTTGGACTGAAGCCGATTGCTCTTTAACTACGGAAGTAATAATGCATAAGGCTTTCTTCCAATCCTCTCCCATTTTGGCCATGCATGAGGGGCATTTTCTGTTCCCCGAATCTGAGCTTTTGGCCTAAGAGGACAAACAAAAAGGGAAAAAACCCAGAAGGCCTTTGCTGAGACCTAGTCTCCGCTTGTGGACCACCCCACGGTACACTTTAAGGAAGAAATGAAAACCCAAAGTGCCCAGACAGGCCCCCACCACCGGGGGGGGGGCAGAATCCTAAGAAAAGGAATGGGCAGATTTAAGCTCCCCCCTACCTGGGCCTTGCTGGCGCCTGTACCCACCGCTGTAGAGCCCGCCAAGTCTTCCATCGTGGATTCACAGCGCTTCACTCGTGGCTTAACGCTCTGCTCCCAGACACCCATAGTGCCACTGCATTGGATCGGAAGCGGAAATATATGCCAGCACCAACCCTGCCTCCTCCCCTGCATCTTACGCCGGAAGCCGACCCGCCTTTAAAGCGGAGGTCCACCCTAAAGTGGACCTTCCGCTCATTGGAACCCTCCCCCCCTCCGGCGCCAGAATTGGCACCTTTCAGGGGGGAGGGGGGTGCAGGTACCTGTACAGTACAGGTATCTGCACCCACTTCTGGCGTAGATTCTGCAGAAGGTACGCCCCTTTCCGCAGAATCTATGCCCCTTTCCGAAGGTCCCCCCGCTGCCTGCTGGGAAACACGGATCCCAGAGACAGCGGGGACCATCCTTATTGCGCAGCGCGACTCGCGCATGCGCAGTAGGGAACCGGGAAATGAAGCCGAAAGGCTCCACTTCCTTATTCCCATACCCAAGATGGCGGCGGCAGCACCCGAGAGACAATCGTGAGATCGGCTTCAGGTGCCGACATCGCGGGCGCGCTGGGCGGGTAAGTGTCATTATTTTAAAAGTCAGCAGCTGCAGTATTTGTAGCTGCTGGCTTTAAAAAAAAAAAAAAAAAAAACACGGCGGACTCCCGCTTTAAGTGAGATCATTTCCGGTGCGGCCGAGGCACCTCTCGGCTACCAAAAACATGACGGTGCTGCACGCACAGCCACTGCTTGGCCAGAACGTGTCGAATGGATCCACTGTGGCTCTCCCCAAGCACAAAGGGGGAAGAGGAGCCCGTACGTACTGTTGCGAAGCCTGGGTAAATCGGGAGGGCTGAGGTCCTTAAAAAAAGGAGGAAAAAGGTGAAGAAACCCTGTCCCCCAGACGCACCTGATGGACCATAGTTTCCCCCCACAGATGTTCCCTCCGGTCCGGAGGGAACTCAAAAACTGATTATAGTAAGGAGGTGCCTCCCTTTAAAGATCTGGAGGAAGAAGGTGTTTCCTGTGGTCTGGTGGGAGGAGTAACTATTTTTCAGGTGCTGTCCTGAAAGCCCCACCATTTTAATCTGTAGGGCCTATTCTTTAAAAAAAAATATATATATATATATATATATATATATTTGAGTGTTTAACCACTTGCCGACCGCCGCACGACGATATACGTCGGCAGAATGGCACGGGCAGGCATATGGGCGTATATATAAGTCCCTGCCTGCCCGCGGGTGGGGGGCCCGATCGGGCCCCCCCCGGTGCCTGCGGCGGTCGGCATTCCTTCGAGAGCGATCCGGGATGAGGGGGCGGCCATTCATTCATGGCCACCCCCTCGCGATCGCTCTCAACGAATGGAAATCCCCGGTGACATCACTTCCTCTCCTGTAATGTAAACACAGGAGAGGAAGTGATGTATTCTCTCCTCCGTGTCGGTATTTTTCGTTCCGACACGGAGGAGAGCGGATCGGTGAGTTGCACCAACACTCTACACACACAGTAGAACATGCCAGGCACACTCACACCCCCCCTTTACCCCCCGATCACCCCCCCAATTACCCCTGCCCCCCAGTCACAGTGACACCAATGTCATTTTTTTTTTTTTTTTTTTTGCATTGGTGTCATTTGTGACTGTAATAACTGTTAGGGCAGTTAGAGTTAGCCCCCTTTAGTTCTAATGTGCCCCTCTAACCCCCCCCAATAAAGGTTTAACCCCGTGATCACCCCCCGTCACCAGTGTCACTAAGGCTGGGTTCACATTGCAGCGGTTTATGAGAACGAATGTGATTCGCACTGCACTGCAGTGCAAATCACATCCGATCTCTGTGCGATTCGAGTTCAGCCATTCGCCGCACCCGCCGCACCCGCCACACCCGCCGCACCCGCCGCAAATTCGCACGGGACCCTTTTTTTGGCCCGCAGCAGAATCGGATCGCATGGGTGTTCACACCATGCGATCCGAGTTTGCAGATCGCACTGCGATATGCGAACTGATCTGGGGGTGTCAGTAACATTTCACTGACACTCCCAGCAGTTCGCATAGGGCAGTGTGAACTGCCGCCGGGAGGCATGCGATGCGGGAACCCGCCGCGGATTCGCGGCGTTTCCGCATCGCTCCAGTGTGAACCCAGCCTAATAAGCGATCATTTTTCTGATCGCCGTATTAGTGTCACAGGTGACGCTAGTTAGGCAGGTAGGTATTTAGGTTCGCCGCAGCTTTTTATAGCGCCAGGGACCCCCATATACTACCGCATAAAGCCCCCTGATTGCCCCCTAGTTAACCCTTTCACCTGTGATCACCATATAACTGTTACAGGTGACGCTGGTTGGTTAGTTATTTTTTTATAGTTTCAGGGCACCCGCCATTTATTACCTAATAAAGGTTTAACCCCCTGATCACCCGGCGGGTGTCATTTGTGACTAATAACTGTTAGGGCAGTTAGGGTTAGCCCCCTTTAGTTCTAAGGTACCCCCCTAACCCCCCCAATAAAGGTTTAACCCCGTGATCACCCCCCGTCGCCAGTGTCACTAAGGCTGGGTTCACATTGCAGCGGTTTGAGAACGGATGTGATTCGCACCGCACTGCAGTGCAAATCACATCCGATCTCTGTGCGATTCGAGTTCAGCCATTCGCCACACCCGCCGCACCCGCCGCAAATTCGCACGGGACCCTTTTTTTGGCCCGCAGCAGAATCGGATCGCATGGGTGTTCACACCATGCGATCCGAGTTTGCAGATCGCACTGCGATATGCGAACTGATCTGGGGGTGTCAGTAACATTTCACTGACACTCCCAGCAGTTCGCATAGGGCAGTGTGAACTGCCGCCGGGAGGCATGCGATGCGGGAACCCGCCGCGCATTTGTGGCGTTCCCGCATCGCTCCAGTGTGAACCCAGCCTAATAAGCGATCGTTTTTCTGATCGCTGTATTAGTGTCACAGGTGACGCTAGTTAGGCAGGTAGGTATTTAGGTTCGCCGCAGCTTTTTATAGCGCCAGGGACCCCCATATACTACCGCATAAAGCCCCCTGATTGCCCCCTAGTTAACCCTTTCACCAGTGATCACCATATAACTGTTACAGGTGACGCTGGTTGGTTAGTTATTTTTTTATAGTTTCAGGGCACCCGCCATTTATTACCTAGTCTCACTAGTGTACCCCTAACTTTAGGGGTGTCTACTTTCCAAAATGGGGTCATTTGGGGGGGGTTTGTGCCATCTTGGCATTTTATGGCCTTCAAAACTGTAACGCCCTTAGAAAGCCTGAAGGCGGTGCTTGGTTTTCGGGGCCCCGTACGCGGCTAGGCTCCCAAAAAGTCCCACATATGTGGTATCCCCGTACTCAGGAGAAGCAGCAGAATTTATTTTGGGGTGTCATTTCACATATGCCCATGGCATGCGTGAGCAATATATCATTTAGTGACAACTTTGTGAAAAAAAAAAAAAAAAAGTTTGTAATTTTCCCGCAACTTGTGGCAAAATATAAAATATTCCATGGACTCAACATGCCTCTCAGCAAATAGCTTGGGGTGTCTACTTTCTAAAATGGGGTCATTTGTGGGTGTTTTGTGCCATCTTGGCATTTTATGGCCTTCAAAACTGTAATAGGTAGTGAGAAGTGAACTCAAAAATTTACGCCCTTAGAAAGCCTGAAGGCGGTGCTTGGTTTTCGGGGCCCCGTACGCGGCTAGGCTCCCAAAAAGTCCCACATATGTGGTATCCCCGTACTCAGGAGAAGCAGCAGAATTTATTTTGGGGTGTCATTTCACATATGCCCATGGCATGTGTGAGCAATATATCATTTAGTGACAACTTTGTGAAAAAAAAAAAAAAAAAAAAAAAGTTTGTAATTTTCCCGCAACTTGTGGCAAAATATAAAATATTCCATGAACTCAACATGCCTCTCAGCAAATAGCTTGGGGTGTCTACTTTCTAAAATGGGGTCATTTGTGGGGGTTTTGTGCCATCTTGGCATTTTATGGCCTTCAAAACTGTAATAGGTAGTGAGAAGTGAACTCAAAAATTTACGCCCTTAGAAAGCCTGAAGGCGGTGCTTGGTTTTCGGGGCCCCGTACGCGGCTAGGCTCCCAAAAAGTCCCACATATGTGGTATCCCCGTACTCAGGAGAAGCAGCAGAATTTATTTTGGGGTGTCATTTCACATACGCCCATAGCATGTGTGAGCAATATATCATTTAGTGACAACTTTGTGTAAAAAAAAAAAAAAAATTTTTTTTTTGTCATTATTCAATCGCTTGAGGCAAAAAAATAAAATATTCAATGGGCTCAACATGCCTCTTATCAATTTCCTTAGGGGGTCTACTTTCCAAAATGGGGTCATTTGGGGGGGTTTTGTACTGCCCTGCCATTTTAGCACCTCAAGAAATGAGATAGGCAGTCGTAAACTAAAAGCTGCGTAAATTCCAGAAAACGTACCTTAGTTTGTAGATGTGACAACTTTTGCGCAAACCAATAAATATACAATTATTGACTTTTTTTTTACCAAAGACATGTGGCTGAATACATTTTGGCCTAAATGTATGACTAAAATTGAGTTTATTGGATTTTTCTAATAACAAAAAGTAGAAAATATCATTTTTTTTCAAAATTTGCGGTCTTTTTACGTTTATATCGCAAAAAATAAAAATCGCAGAGGCAATCAAATACCATCAAAAGAAAGCTCTATTTGTGGGAAGAAAAGGACGCAAATTTTGTTTGGGTACAACATTGCATGACCGCGCAATTACCAGTTAAAGCAGCGCAGTGCCAAAGTGTAAAAAGACCTCTGGTCATTTACCAGCAAAATGGTCCGGTCTGAAAGTGGTTAAAGTAATTTTCGAGCAAAAAATTTTTTTTTCCCATGTAGACAAAAAGTGTCAGAAAGTACTTGGTGGTTAGAAGAGGGGGTGATGTATGGCATACGCTTCTAATGTTGGGCAAAAACCGCCAGAACAGTTCAACCCCTCCATGACCCATTTTAGGAAAGTAGACACCCCAAGCTATTTGCCTAGAGGCATGTTGAGTCCATGGAATATTTTATATTTTGCCACCAGTTTTGGGGAAAATTAAAAAAAAGTTTACTTTTTTTATTCGACACAAAGTTGTCCCTTAATTATATATTGCTCACACATGGCGTGGGTAGATGTGAAATTACACCCCAAAATACATTCTGCTATTTCTCCTGAGTACGCTGATACCACATGTGCGAGACTTTTTGGGAGCCTAGCTGCGTATAGGACCTCGAAAAACCAATCACAGCCTTCAGGCTAAGGGCATAAAATGGCGATTTTCACTTCCTCACTACCTATCAGTTTAAGAGGCCCTGAAATTCCAGATAGCACAAACACCACCAGTTACAACTTTGTGTGATTTTTTTTTTTCCATCACTTTTGACAAAAAAAATAAAAATAAAAAATATTCAAGGGGCTCAACATGTCTCTCAGCAAATTCCTTGGAGTGTCTACTTTTCAAAAAGGGGTAATTTGGAGGGGCTTTGTACTGCTCTGCCATTTTAGCACTCCAAGAAATGAGGTAAAAAAAAGTTGTTTCAATTCCAGCAAACGTACAATAGTTTGTAGATGTTAAACCAATATATGCTTATTGAATTTTTTTTTACCCAAAACATGTGGTTGAATACATTTTAGCCTAAATGTATGATAAAAATTGAGTTTATTGGATTTTTTTTTTTTTTTTATAACAAAAAGTAGAAATTTTTTCGAAAATTTCGGTCTTTTTTCATTTATAATTGCAAAAAAAATAAAAAAATAAATCCCAGGTGGTGATCAAATACCATCAAGAGAAAGCTCTATTTGTGGGGGGGGGAGAGGACGGAAAATTTGTTTGGGAACAGCATTGCATGACTGTGCAATTACCAGTTAAAGCAGCGCAGTGCCAAATTGTAAAAAGTGTTTTGGTCATGAAGGGGGTAAATCATTCTAGGGCTGAAGTGGTTAACTAAATTATACACCACACTTTTTTTTTTAATTAAGGTTATTAGCCGAGTAATCGAAACAATAATCAGCCAACTAATTGACTATGAATCAGTTGCAGCCATATCTGGATTCATTGGCTGTACACACGGTCGGAGATTTCGACAACCAAATCCGTCGGATTTTGTCTGTCGGATCTTGTCCGAAACTGTTGCATACACACAGTCGGACTAAGTTGTTCGAAAAATCCGATCATTCAGAACGTGATGACGTAATTTCGTTACGACGGGACTACGTTCAGGCTAGTAGCCAATAGTGTACACTATATTTTTTAGCAGAGACCCTAGAGAATAAAATTGCGCAGTATTTTATGTCACACCGTATTTGTGCAGTGGGCTTTCAAAGGTAATTTTTTTGGGGGAAAAAAATTCACTTTAATGAATACAAAAAAACAAAAACAATAGTTAGCCCAGTCTTTTTGTAGCATATGGATGATGATGTTATGCTAAATAAATAGATATGCAACATGTTATACTTTAACACTCGGAAGGTTTTATCCCCCGTATGACCAGAGGATTTTTTGCGATTCGGCACTGCATCACTTTAACTGACAATTGCGCGACGCTGTACCCAAACAAAATTGACATCCTTTTTTTCCCCGACAAATAGAGCTTTCTTTTGGTGCCATCTGATCACTTCTGCGTTTTAAAAATTTTTCCCACCATAAAGAAAAAAAGCAAAGAGCAACAATTTTGAAAAAAGCAATATTTATTGCTATAAAAAAAATCCCCAAAAAAATAAAAAAAATCTTCCTCCGTTTAGGCTGATATGTATTCTTCTACAATTTTTAACGAAAATAATCGCAATAAGTGGTTTGCGCAAAAGTTATAGCGTCTACAAAACGGGATAGATTTATGGCATTTTTATTACTATTATTTTTATTAGTAATGGCGGTGATCAGTGATTTTTAATTGGGACTGTGACATAGTGGTGGACAGATTGGACACTTTTGACACCATTTTGTTATTATAATGCAGCAGGATGGCTCCCCTGCATGAGCCGTCGTAGCTGTAAGTCAGCTCCTATAAATGCTTTTGCAGGCGCGTGTGCCTGGAGCCAATGCGCGTGCCCGATGACAGCCGGGCACCCACGATCGCTTGTGACAGAGCGAGAACCGGGGTGTGTGTGTGTGTGTGTGTGAGAGAAACACACAAATCCCGGTTCTCTTAGGGGAGAGGAGACAGGTCGTGTGTTCATACTAATGCTGGCCATACACTATATGAAAAAAATCGGCTGAAATTCAGTCTTTTAGACAGTTTGTTCGTTTTTCAGCCAGTTAATGGGCACAAAATCGATAATCGTTGGGATGTTTTTGAGCCGCAAAAACGAAGGATAAGTTTGGAAATTTTCCAACGAATGATTAATTGAAAGGTTAATGCGTTTGCTGTCTAAACTGTCTGCACTAGGTATATGTAAATAAGCAGACAAAAAATGCATTAATTTATGTCCATTGAACGATTTAGCGATCCTTACATAATGGCACCATCGTTTGCGCTCATGGCCGAATGTTCGTTTTTCAAAAATGGGTTTGGCAGATTTTTCGTATAGTGTATGGCCAGCATAAGTATGAACACCGATCAGGCTCCTTCCCTAGTCAGTCCCATCCCCCCCCACAGTTAGAACACACCGAGGGAACACAGTTAACACTAGGGGGGCAATCGAGGGGGTTAACACCTTCCCTGCCATTGACATTTATACGGTAATCAGTGACCATTTTTAGTACTGATCGCTGTAGAAATGTCATTGGTCCTAAAAGTGTCAAAAAAAAAAAGTGTCCGCCGCAATGTCGCGGTCACTATAAAAAAATAAAAAAAAAATAAATTGCTGATCACCGCCATTACTAGCAAAAATAAAAAAAAGCCATAAAGCTATCCCCTATTCTGTAGATGCTATAACTTTTTTGCGCAAACCAAATCAATATATGCTTATTGCGATTTTTACCAAAAATATGTAGAATACATAGCGGCCTAAACTGATGAAGATTTATTTTTTTTTTTTTTTTGGGATATTTATTTTAGCAACAAGTACAAAACAATGTGCTTTTCAAAATTGTCACTCTTCTGTTTATAGTGCAAAAAATAAAAAACGCAGAGGTGATCAAATACCACCAAAATAAAGCTCTATTCGTGGAAAAAAAAAAAAAAGGACATCAATTTTGTTTGGGTACATCACACAACTTAGCAATCGTCAGTTAAAGCGATGCAGTGCCGTATAGCAAAAAATGGCCTGGTCAGGAAGGGGGTAAATTGTTGTGGGGGTGAAGTGGTTAAAGTGGATGTAAACCTCATTTATGAAATCTGAGCTGGGCACAAATATCTGTAATATTTACGGATCTCTCTCCAAAGCCCTAAGTCCAGTGTCTTTCTGCTGTTTCGTTCTTCTGTTATCAGCATGATAACTTCTGACAAGTTTTCCGACACACGAGATAAATTTGTGTCGGGCTGGGTTCTATAAATAGATTAGCAGAGAGCTGGTCTATTCACAGCACAGCTGTATGAGTTTTTTTCGTTCTTCTGCCTGCCTATGTGGAAAGGGAGGTGGGCCTTTCCTCCAATCAGCTGTTCCACAGTGTATGTATGTCCAGACTCCCCTCCCACTGCTGGAACAGGAAGAACAAATTCTAATACGATGTCCACTTTCTAAAAAATATAGCAAGCTGAAAACAGCAGACATACATGTAAAATTTATGTAGGCATATTTGTTTCATCTCCGTGTATCATTTGAGGCTGTTCACTTCACTGGCTATAGGAGAGGGTTTACATCCACTTTAAAGAGGAAGTAAACCCTGATGAGTTTACTTCCTCTTTCATTCCCTGCAAAGGCAAAGCATAATGGACTACTATGCATCGCATAGTAGTCCATTATGTGTCACTTACCTGACACAGGAGCCAGCAAAGTCACCGCTGTCCCCTGTAGTCCGGCGCATCCATCTTCTCAGTGGGGTCTCGCAGCTCCCCCTCTGTCATTCGGTGAAGCCACGATGACGTCACTCCCGCGCATGTGCACGGGAGCCGACACGCGTGGCAGCTCCATTGTTGGAAATGCCGCGCTCAGTGCGCCGCTGTCTACAGCGCATGCGCCGTAGACAGCGGTGCCTGTCTTCGGGCAAATATCTCCTAAACCGTATAGGTTTAGGAGATATTTTTTGGACCTACAGGTAAGCCTTAATCTAGGCTTACCTGTAGGTCAAAGTGGTTTGTAAGGGTTTACAACCACTTTAAGGTGTTCTTTCACATTTTGCTGTGCGCTGCATTTTTTTGCTTTATGAGCACTGGTTAAAGCTTCTAGGAGTTTTTATTCTCATCCAATTGTCCTTTGAGGATGCAGGACCCCCGACTCTGTCTGGACAGTGCTGATGGGCCCTGTGCTGATCATATGCACCCTCCCAAAAAAATAAAAATAAACACTTTCTACAATACATGCAAAACTGAGCAAGTTCAAAGTGCCTCCAAGGCTCTGTACTATCATCAGATGGATTGGGAAAAGTAAAAAAGGGGATGATCAGAGACGACAGGATCAAATCGCCTTTTTACACAATTCACAGGTTTAACCCTTTAGGTTCCACAGCAAGTATAATAAGCATGCTTAACTGCACATACAGACTGATTTTACAGTTGTTGGTTTAGTAACACTAACTATAAATAAGGAATATCATAGTGGTTTAACTTTTAATACAAAAAAATGCCTGAAAGCAGTAAGGAAATACAGTAAGTGAGTAATGAATGCTTTCTAACAATTTTTAACCTAATGGGTACTGCGCCATGGTGCCAGCCATCTGACATTAGTATATGCTGTGCATTGCACAACTCAAGTGGTCCACCTGTGCTCCTGATTTTTTTATTTTTTTTCCTTTTAGTTATTCACGTGAATCTGTGATTTTACAACAGCAAGAAAAACACTTGATACGATCAAACACATTTTTTTTATACTTGCCCTGACTTTAATAAACCTAGTCCTTTTTTTTTGGAATTGTGGATCTGCATCATAATATATAACACACACACATATATATATATACACTGTGTAAAATAGAGTTTCTCAAATGAGGGGTTTGTAGGTCTAACATTTATGAATATAAATATTAAAATATTAATAAAAACACCTTAGCAGTAATTTGTAAAAGGTACATTTCAGCAATTTTTGCATATTTCATATTAGTGGTGAAATGGTTGTACTTTATACTACCTGTAATAATGTTTTAAAGCAATTCATACAGTATTTTATTATGTATAACACCACTGTGGGTGGAAATCTATACAGTCAACCTGGCTTAATAAAGACAATACACACATTCTACAAAAAAAAAAAAAAAAGGCTTTAATTTGGGTTATCAGGTTCTGGGGACTGCAGGAATTCATAAGGATCTGGAATGTCCTGTTGCTCTCCAACACTCAGACGAGAGGGACTACCTTTAATTTTGAAAAAAAAAAAAAAGATACAGTTACTGACACTGAAAATAACAGCTTACTTGTTTAAAATTTATATAAAATATAATACAATAATAAATTATATATGTATGTATATATGTATAGTCTTGTCTTTTTTTAAGTTAAAAATAACCGTTATACTTACCTGCCCTGTGCAGTGGATTTGCACAGGGCAGCTCAGATCCTCCTCTTCTCGGGTCCCTCTTCCTCCTGTTAAGTGCCCCACAGCAAGCAGCTTCCTATGGGGGCATCTGAGCCACAGCTTCCTGTGTCCAATCAGGCATGGAGCTGTGGCTCGGCCCCAACCCCTTTTTCTCCTCATTGGCTGACTGACAGCAGCAGGAGCCAATGGCGCTGTGCTGCTGTCTAAGCCAATGGGGGGGGGGGGGCTGGGAGTCCTGGGCAGCCAAGACAATCCTACATCGCTGGATAGAGTTTGGGCTCAGGAAAGTAGAAGGGGGACTGCTGCACACAAAAGGCTTTTTTATCTTAATGCATAGAATGCATTAAGATTAAAAAAAAAACAAAAAAAACAAAAAAAACAAAAAAAAAAACACCTTCTGCCTTTACAATCACTTTAGGGTCAACATTAAAAAAGGTAAATAACAAAATGTATTTCTTTTGTTTACACCCATTATAGCCTTATCAGCAACGTCTTCTATTGACACACAAACACTACTGTCTTTTTTAAAGCAAAGCTATTACTAAGGCTAAAATGTGTAAGCAGGATTGCATGGAGACATTTACATGTTTGTTTAATAAAGTAAACTTATTGGAGCTCATTGGCACGTGCTTGTCTATCTAATTTTAATTACTCAACAGAACCACGGTAGAAAAATCCTTTTCACTAAAGTTCATTGATGGACACAGCATCTTCATCTTTACCTTAGGGTTATATCACCCCTTTAGGAGAGGACTAGGCAGAAAGTGTTAAAAACAGCAACACTTGCACAGTCTTGCCCAGGGGGCGGTCATACTGGCTATAACCCCTCACACTGCATCCAGCAGCTCAGTTCGTCAAAAGCAGTACAAACATAAATAGGAGTGGTGGGTGCTGCGTCAGTCAATGAACTTCAGAGAAAAGGATTTTATGGTGAGTACAAAAATCCTATTTTCTTTTGTTCATTGACGGACACAGCATCTTCATCTTGACCTTAGGGACGTCCCCAAGCAGTGTCAAAGAAACAAGGGGTGGGAACAGCAAGAAGATAACTCCAACCATAACAACCAGAGCTCCTCAACAGAGGAGTTGCAACCTTAAACAGCCGCCTGCAATACCTTGCGGCCGAAGCAAGCATCCAAAGATGTGTTCACATCAACCTTGTAAAATTTCATTAAAGTGTGAATGGACGATCAGGTCACCACTTTACACACCTGGGAAACAGACGTTTGATGTCGGAAAGCCCAAGAGGCACCAACTGCCCTGGTAGAATGTGCCGTGACAGGAAAGGGAGGCGCCCGCCCCCTTATGGCATAAGCCTGAACCACAATCTGTCTGATTCACCGAGAAATGGTAGCTGATGAGACTGCCGGTCCCTTCTTCGGACCAGCCACCGATAAAACAGCGAGTCTGACCTCCGAAAAGGAGCCGTAGCAGACAGATACACCCACAGAGCCTGGACCATGTCCAAGGAATGCACAGCACCTCTTTGGGGTCTGATGGCCAACAACATAAGGACAGAAGCACAATGTCCTCATTTGGATGCAAGGCTGAAACAACTTTTGGAAGAAACAAAGGGTGCAGGCGCAGCACCGCTTTATCCTTGCTGAGGATCAAGTAGGGAGACTTGCAAGAGAAAGCCACCAAATCAGAAACCCTCCTGGCAGATGTAATAGCCACTAGAAAGACTACTTTCTGAGAGAGTGCCAATAAGGGGATCTCCCTAATGTTTTCAAACAGCACCAAGAGCAGCAGATTCCAATCCCACGGAGGTTGCGGCAGTGAAAGCCAAAGGGGCCACATGCCAAACCCCCTGAACAAATGTACACACCAATGAATGAGTCGTCAAGGGTCGCTGAAAAGAGACAGCCAAAGATGATATCTGCCCCTTGATAGTACTCAAGGCAAGTTTCTGATTCACTCCTCACTGCAAAAACAGCAGGATCCCGGAAATTGAGTATGTATGCAGACGCCACCCCTTCGCACACAGAGATGTAGGCCTTCCACGTACGATGATAAATCTTCTGAGATGACTTCATGCTCTCAGCATAGTACCGAATCCGACAGACCTCGGTCCATTAGCACCGGTCTTTCAACAGCCATGCCGTTAAAGCCAGTGTCAATAAAGCAGGATTAAGTATTGGACCTTGCGGCAGAAGGTCCTCCCGCATCGGCAGTCGCCAAGGAACATCCGCCACCATTTGTTTTTGTTTTTCAAATATCAATTTTATTGTTTTTCAAGAAGAAACAAAGGGAGGACAAAAAAAACAAAAATGGAAAAAAGACAATTCAGTACAATGCCTGCCTTAACTGAAGTGCACAGGTAGGTACATGTAACAATGATAGCAGCAATATCAGTAGCAGTCATAATCGTGATGGTACCATAATCTTACGTACTCTCCATCTACCAGATAAAAAGGGTGCACTTGGAAATGAGTCTCACCATGTCTGCGTAATTACAAGTCTGATTATACTACCCAATACCGGAGTACAAATACCTCATATAACCAGAGAAGAGAGATGAAAGGGAAAGAAGAAAAGAGCAGAGGCATGGCAACTAGAAATAATGGGATATAAAAGTTCCAGTGAGGCTGGAGAAAGGGAAGAGAGAGAATTGGGGGGGAGGGGGGGGGATGGGGGAGGGAATTGGCCCAGGTGGGGTGGGCACGTTATCAGGTCTGTGGGGCTTTATTATTTAGGTGGCAAGCACAGCCACTCTTTCAGAGCGACCATGTTTTGGAATGTTGTTCGTTTATTTTATGCCGTCAGGACTAAGTCCTCCAATTTCCTGATCTCCTCCACTCTGCGTAGCCACAACCCAATGAGCTTTTCTTCAACATCAGTGGGATGCAGGATTTAGCTGCATTCAACAAGTGTCTTATTATCGACTTTATTTAGCTCCCTGCCAGTATTGTAGTGGCATGGAGTAGAATGACGGCTAAGTCATCACTGATCGTGTGGTCCGTGAATTTTTGCGTGATCTTCCGGACTGCTGTCCAGAAATACTGAAGGAGAGGGCAAGACCAGAAAATATGGAGGAGTGTCCCTTTGTCTGTCTGACATCTCCAACATCTGTCTGTGGTATTAGGGAAATGTGTGCAGCCTTTGAGGCATATATAGTACCATCTGGTCAGGATCTTATAATTAAAGTTCTTGTATCTTAGTGCAGATAGATGTTTTTAAAGAAAATTAGGGCTGTTACTGATTAAAATTTTTGTGTTCGATTAATCTATTTTTTTTTTAATCGATTAATCGACTAATTTCGATTAATTATAAACGCACATACAGTTTTTTCAATTTTTTTTTTATTAAACTTAAAGAACAATGTAGAAAGTTAGTTTAACTTATAAAACGTATCTAGTATATCTAGGCATCACTTTAGCCAGTCACGAAGACATACCAGGGTGTTTACATTTTCTGGAAGCAGACAGGATCGCATTTTATTTACGATATACCCTGAAGAACTGAACAGTCTTTCACACGGAACAGATGTTGCCGGTACACAAAGAATTGTCTGCACAAAACTGCTTAGGACAGGAAAACGATGGTTATTAAGTTTCCACCACATGAGCGGATCCTCCGTTTCTGGAATGGGAGCTTCTACTTGGTACCGCGTCAGCTCAGCCTGTACACTGTGTACTGCATCTGATTCGTCAGCTGAGGATTGTGATTCAGAGTCGCTCAGCAACAGAGTAAGTTTTTGTTTCTTCGGCACAGGTACTTTTGTCTCATCATTGCTTTTTCCTTCTAAGTCTGTTGGACGTCCTGCTGGCTGTGTTCTATCGTGGAAGGCCCTGCATGCATTCGACAATGCTGTCCACACTGCTTCGCGTTTCTCTCTTCTTAAACAGGTGAGTTTCTTGTAACGTGGATCTAAAGCCACAGCCATTTGCAATATTGTCAAAGCATCAATGCCTTCAATTCTGTTTGTGAAGTCGTTCAATGTTGCAGTTTTGAATCGTCCAATATAACCTGGATCGTCATCATTAACTATTAACAGTCTACGCAAAAAGGCCTGTAATGGAAGAACGGCAGAACATGTCGCATATTGTTCCCCCCCAACATATTCCGTAGCATCTGCAAGTGAACCTAAGACTGATGTATATTTGGCCATTTTGTCCCAATCTGACTCTGTCAGTTTTGGTCCACTGTAGTTTTTTGGATGATCAATGTGATACTGCATTATGGCATCTTTGACTTCCAGCAATCTGGCTAACATCATGTAGGTACTGTTCCAACGAGTTGCCACATCCTGTTGCAATTTGTGGAACATAACATCTTTCGGCGAAGAGACACTGGAATGGCTGCTCTTCAGTTCAGATGTGTTGGCCGAGCTGTGCTTGAAATGTCCAACTAAGTGTCGACATTTTGCCACAAGAGGTGATGAGTCAGCTGCCTTCAAACCTGCTAATATGCTAAGTTGAAGACAATGTGCGATACATGGTATGTGACTGTAATCCGTTTGTCCGATAGCAGCAACCATGTTTCGTGCATTGTCCGTTATGATACAGCATATTTTATCGGTGATGTTCCATGTTGCAGCAAACTCTTTATAGAAACTGGCAACGTTTTCAGCAGTGTGTCGTTCATCCACAAGTAAGCAACCTAAAGCTACTGATCTCAGTTTCCAGTCGGAATCAATCCAGTGTCCTGTTATACCACAGTATGATTCATTGTTGTTTGAGGTCCAAAAGTCAGTAGCGAGAGCAATACTGTGAATACTTTCTATAGCCTTCTTATGCTGTGTTAGTTTCTCGTTGTACATCTGACCAATTACAGCGTCGATGGTACGGCGAGTGGGTAACTTATAAGTCTGGTTTTGAAGAGCTATACGTAGTACTGTTTGTAGTCCATCATCTTCCACAATTGCTGTTGGATGTCCTGAACTGGCAATCCACTGAGCAATAGCAATTTTCAAGTCCGCAGAAACTTTGTCACTTATAGGCTTGTTTGACTGAGACGACAAGAAATTAGATATTGATGATTGTACTGAAGAACTCTTCTGCCGGTCACTGTTGACAACGTGTTGATACTTAAGTGGATGTTTGTGCTGTAGGTGGTACGTCAGCGATGTATTTGAACCACAAAAAGCAAACTGTTTATTGCAGTGAATGCAGTAAACTTTGTTGCCATCGTCTACTTTGCCATCAGCAGTTAGTCTAAAAATGAAATGCTTGCTCAACTTTCCGCTTATATGCTTAACTGCAACGTTGCTTTCATTGCTCGCCATTGTTGCTTACTGTCTAAACTTCTATGTAAATTAAGATTTTATATAGAACGCCAAGGATCTCTTTCCGTCACACTGTTAACAGTGGAGGTTTTCAAGTTCTCACAGAACGTTTCCCTTTTTGCCCCCTTCCCTTGATGGAGCCTGATGCATCCTCCTGCTCCACAGATACAAAGGTATCGCAATCCAGTGGGTGCAGTTTGCACGCATTCAGCAGGGTAAGTCTCACTGTCCAGGCTATAAAAGCAGAAAGAAATATGCAATCAGTGCAAAAATTAATAAACCCCCCCCCCCGTATGCAAGCTGAACACTAAGGAATTTCAATTTCCACAAAAAAAAAAGTGCAGCGCAAATTGAATCAGTCCCACATATAAATACATAAACAGAGAGTGATGATAAATAGAATGTCCAAATCGCTGACAATCCCTCCACCTCTGGTTTAACTACTTTCACCTCCCAGCATGGACCCCTGAGCAAACAGGAGGTCATGCAAGCAGAAAAACAGTCGGTTAGCACGGATCAAAGACTTTCTTCACATCTCCTTATTACTCAGCAAGGGGACCGGATCATAAGTACAAATGAAGCAACAGCAGACGCCACGCCGGACGGCACAAATCTACAGCTTATCAGCCAATAGGGCAAAATATACACTGTCCAGGCTGTCCGGTGATGTCACGGACATTAAGGGTGCAACAGATCAAAAAACTCACAGTTTGGATCATTCCTCAGATCAGAGTCACGGATTGGATAATTTTTCAGAACACCACCATATATAGTCCCCACTGTAATATCCACATCTCCCCCCATACTGTAATATCCACATCTCCCCCCATACTGCAATACCCACATCTCCCGCCATACTGCAATATCCACATCTCATGCCCACATCTCTGCCATACTGTACTGCCCACATCTCTGCCATACTGTACTGCCCACATCTCCGCCATACTGTACTGCCCACATCTCTGCCATACTGTACTGCCCACATCTCTGCCATACTGTACTGCCCACATCTCTGCCCTACTGTACTGCCCACATCTCTGCCCTACTGTACTGCCCACATCTCTGCCATACTGTACTGCCCACATCTCTGCCATACTGTACTGCCCACATCTCTGCCATATTGTAATGTCCACATCTCTGCCATACTGTACTGCCCACATCTCCGCCATACTGTACTGCCCACATCTCTGCCATACTGTACTGCCCACATTTCTGCCATATTGTAATGTCCACATCTACCCCATAATTTACTGCCCACATCTCCCCAATACCTTAATATTAACGATTGTCTGCTCTGTCCGGAATAGACAGCAGGCAGACCCATCCATATTCAGAGTAGACGGAACAAACAGGCGGGCGATGATGACGTCAGCGCGCCACTACTAAGCCGCCGTCGGGTGGACCAAGATGGCCGCGGCTCCGGAGCTAGGACGAAGCCGCGGCCTTTCCTATGGGCGTGACCGCGGAGCTCACTCCGCGGATCGTCCTCGATCAAAATAATTTTGATCGATCAAAGAAATTAACGATTAATCGAACAATTAATCGTTAATTTCCGCAGCCCTAAAGAAAATCTGATGATCATTTGAATTTGGGCATTAGTAAACTTGCATTGTAGGTCAGTTTCCCATTTCTGTATGAATGTTAGATCAGGTCTTTCTACTGGGGAGTAGAGTAATTCCTACGTTTTAGATAACACTCAAGGGTAAGGTTCCCTCGCCTGTGCAATAATCCTCAAAAGTCGCCAGGCTGAAGTTAAAATGTGTCGGGTTAGGGATCGAGTGTAAATAATGGTGTATTTGTATTGCTTTCCAGAATGGCAATTGGAATTGTCCCCCATTATCAGTTAGATCTGTAATAGAGGGCCATTGATTTCCAAACAGGAAATGTGAGGCCTGATCCCTGCCAGATGAAGTAAGGGTCTTATATTCTGAATGTTCCAATCCGGGGGGGGGGAAAGAAGGATTTCCCAATATTGGGAAAAGAGGGGAGTCCCTAGATGAGAGGGAGGTAGTGAACAATATAGATGCCACCATTTGAATTATGTTGGCATACCATGGATGCTGAGGCCAATTTGGGGCAATCAGAATGACCAGAATCCACTCAGCTTCCACTCTGCGAAGCAGACGTGGTAGAAGTTTGAGTGGGGGAAAAGCATAAATAAGCCGATAATGCCCCCATGGAGCCACCAACGTGTTTTCCGCGTCCGCCCAGGGATCCTTTGACCTGGTCACAAACCTCTGTACCTTCCGGTTGAGTCGAGAAGCCAGGAGATCCACATCTGGCATGCCCCACCTTAGGCAAAGGAGCCGAAATACATCCGGATGTAGCGACCATTCCCCTTGGTCCAGCATCTGATGACTTGGGTAGTCCGCTTGCCAGTTTTCTACGCCCGGAATGTACACGGCTGACAGAGCTGGCACGCGCCGTTATGCCCACCGCAGGATGTGAGTGACCTCCAGTGCTGCAGCCAAGCTCCTTGTTCCTCCCTGATGGTTGACATATGCCACCACCGTGGTGTTGTCCGACTAGATCCTGAACAGACGCTCCTGCAGCCTCTGTGACCATGTGTAGAGGCACTGCCTGATCGCCCGAAGTTCCAGCACGTTGATGGGCAGGCGGGATTCTTCCTGGGTCCAGCGACCTTGGGCTGACTCTATGCCCCAAACTACCCCCCAACCGGTCAGGCTGGCGTCCATTGTGATCACCATCCAATGAAGAGTAAGGAACTACTTCACGGACCGAAGAGCCGGCGACCTCAGCCACCAGAGCAGGGAATCCCCAACTAGCTGGCTCACCAGAATTTGACAATCCAGGGACAACAACGGAGATTTGTTCCATTTGCACAGGATCTCCTTTTGCAAGACCTGAGTGTGGAATTGAGCATACGGTACTGCCCCGAAAGTGGCTACCATGAGACCCAGGACTCGCATTCAATAACGCAGTGACGACCACCTACGGGACACCAACAACTTCACTGCAGCTTGAAGAGTCTCCAGCTTGTCCAAAGGGAGAAAGACTCTCGCCTCTGGAGGAGTCCAGTAGCAGGCCCAGGTACTCCAGGCGCTGAGTCGGCACCAACATCGACTTCTGTAGGTTCAGTACCCAACCAAACTCCGGAAGAGTTTGGATAGCGATTGCCACATCTTCCCTTAATTCTGAAGTGGAAGCTGCTCTCAGAAGGAGGTCGTCGAGGTAACCCACGATTGCAATCCCTCGCTGCCTTAGCAAAGCCAAAATTGGGGCTAGCACCTTGGTGAAGACCCTCACTGCTGGCGCCAGGCCAAAAGGGAGAGCTATAAATTTGTAGTGCTCGCTCCCGACCGCAAATCACAGAAACCTCTGATGCTTGATGCATATGGGGACATGCAAGTATGCGTCCTTGATGTCCAGGGAAGCCAGAAAATCACCCTGATGGAGTGCAGCGACCACTGAGCGAACTGATTCCATCCTGAACCTTTGTACCTTCACAAAGCTGTTAAGGGCCTTGAGGTCCAGGACCGGACAGACCACATCCTTCTTTGAGACTACAAAACAGATTGGGAGTAGAATCCCTGAAACCTTTCTGGCGTCGGTAGAGGTAATATCCCCCAGCGCAACAGCAGGTCCTGTACTGCCCCGAACAGGGCTTCCCGACGAAGAAGATGAAGGTTGGAGGGAAAAAAATCTGTTTGGCGGACAAGAAAGAAACGCTATCTTGTACCCTGAGGAAACCAGTTTGCAGACCCACTGGTCGGAAAGTAGGCAGGTCCATCGGGCTGCAAACTCCCAAGGACGACCCCTCACACGAGAGTCGGGAGGGGGCAAACCTTCATGCTATAACAGATTTGCTCGCAGGCTTATATGGCTTGCTAGACCAGTGACACTTTTGTCCCTCAGCAGGCACTCCTTGTTGGACTGGGAACGCTTACCTGCCGACCCGGACGGGGACGAAATATACGCTTCTGAGCGGAAAAGGAGGGCCCTTGCCTATGGCGTGGCTCCTTACCTTTTCTGGACTGTGGGAGCAACGTACTCTTAACCCCAGTAACATTCTTAATAATGTCATCTAGCGAGGCTCCAAATAGCCTCTCTCCCTGGAAGGGCAAATCCGCCAGTGCTTTCTTAGATGCCTGGTCTGCAGACCAGCATTTCAGCCAAATCAGGTGACGTAGCACTATTGCTGATACAGAGGCTCTAGAGAGCAAGGGGGCCATGTCTAAAGCCGCATCACAGACATACTCAAGGCCTGCACCATCTGGTTCGCCAGCTCCACGCAGACTGGGGAAGCCTGTTGCTTCTCCAACTCATGGTGCAAAAATTTGCCTATTCAGTAAGCGTCTGCGACACCAGGGCCGTGGCTAACACTGGCCACAATGCTGACCCCACCACCGTAAACATGGACCGGGCAACCACCTCAGCCCTTCTGTCGGCAGGGTCCTTCAAAGCAGGAGTTCCTTCCACTGGAATTGTGGTTACTTTATTTAACCTGGATACCAGGGGGGGGGGGGGGTCAACAATCGGAGATGCCCATTTCTTTAGGGTATCCCACACCGCTGTAATAAGTGCTCTTACAAGCGCCTTTTCCTGCACTGACCCAGACACGGAGTCATCCTCACTGTCTGAACGGTCCTGGTACGCATCCTCTGATACATCAGCCTAGGCTGACTGATGCAGCGCATGCTGGATATGAAATTCTGACGATCTTTATTGCCATTTTTACGTCAGTGTATAACTTCATTCTTGTAAGTTATTGTACTACAATAACGTTTTTTTACATTTTTATAAGCGGGCTTCACTATGTTTTGTTGCTTCACCTCTTGCCTTGCATGATATGTGTAAACTATCTGGAACAATGGAGCCTGAAGGGTTTTGATTGCTGCTTTTTTCGATCAATGTATGGTGATTGAGGAGGATTGACATCAATTTGAATAGACCACATCCTAGTGATCATCTTTCTATCTGAGAGAAATTAGAAGTTGTGCTGCCAAAATTTTTTTTTTATGCTCCACTATTTGCGATCTGGTAAGCAGATTTGATACACATGGGTGTTGTGTGATCTTTCCTGCACTCCTCGGAAAAGGTGGAGGTCTCCTCACTATTATTTATTCCTTACAGTGGTTTCTTCTTTGATGAGTAGGCCATGTTGGCTGAGCATCAGAAGCTACTTTGTTTATAAAATCAGCTTGTATCCACAATTATCCCCTACATGGTAAGGGATAAAACAGATGAATTAAATGCTGTCACTAGGTGGTTAGTCATGCATGCACACAGTGTTCTTTTGCTGCCATTTAGCATGAGGTAGCACATACCCACCATTGCTTCCAATTCCAAAAGGAACACGGATCCACCTTCGTTAGTCCTTGCAGCCCCCTACAGTGACCTGGTCAACTCTGGGCTTTTGAACCTCTCCTGTTTCCAACACTTCGTTCAAAGTATAGTCAAAGTTTTGCCATGTATTACAGCGAAGTTGTCCTTGTTTGCAGTGCAACACGTTGGACTCTAAACAGGAGCCCTGTTGTGTCGGGCTCTAGTTTAGGGACTTGTTCTAATGCCTTGTTTTTGCTAGAAGATCTTGCACTGCAACCTGTCATTCCTTTTCCAGGGTTTTATCTATTCCCCTAATGTAATCCATGTTTACTCCATGCTAATCCTTTATTTGTAGAGCGATTACAATTCATGCTGACAGTCCTGCACTCTTAGCATGAATTCTACTGCACATATGGGTTATTGGATTTCCCTTATTTCCTATGTGTGTCTCCTATCAGTTAACATTTTCTATTCCAACAGAAGAAGCCTAGGCAAAAACAAAAAAAATAAAAAAAAATAATAATATCACCCCATCACCCACACTGAGAACAAGAAGAGTTCCTTTCCTTATTCACAGGCTTCAGTATCTAAGGCAAAACCCAAGTCAAGAGTCCAATTTCATTGGAAGCCTGACCCCCAAATCTCTCAAACCTGTGGGCAAGTCCTCCTGGACATGAAGGGGCACCTCCACGCTCCAAAGTGGGGGAGAGGTCTGATCATTTGTGGACATTTGAATGGACAGAATCTTAAATGCCTGGATATTGGACGTAGTTTAAATTGGCTGCAAATAAGAGTTCAACTCCCTACCCCTTCGTCTAATTTCCTCCAATCTTCCCATCATCACTTAGATTAGAAGACTTCAATGTAGGCCTTGCAGATAGGGATGCACTGAAATTTCGGCCACCGAAACATATCGGCCGAAAATGCCCTTTTCGGCAATTTTCCGAAAGAGAAAAATGGCCGATAATGGAGCCGAAAATGGGGCGTGGCCTGGGTAGGGGGCAGGGCTCCACCCCCGCCCCCTGGTGCCGCCCATCATGAAAAGCTATATCATGCTATAGTGCAGGAGAGCCGCCTCCACCACCTGTTTGATCACAGCGCGGGAACAACACAGCTTTCAGTTCAATAGCTGTTTGTTCCCGGCCACGCGCCGTCACTTACAGCCCCTCCCCCTTGTCCGGGCACTTTGATAGACAGATCACCTGCAGGATTGGACGGATGATCTGTCTATCAAAGTGCCCGGACAAGGGGGAGGGGCTGTACGTGATGGCGCGCGGCTGGGAACACACAGCTATTGAACTGAAAGCTGTGATGTTCCCGGCGCAGTGATCAAACAGGTGACGGAGGTGGCTCTCCTCTTCTCTTCACAGGTTGGCTGCAACGGGGGGACACTCTGGCTGCAAGGATAGGAGCTCTAGAAGGCGGCAAAATAACTAGGTGGGTAGAAGAGGAAGGAGGATTCCCATGGGAGGTACCACCCTGTGGGAAAACAGAAGAATGTTCAATTCTATAGAGAAGACATGGCATGTAACCAGATATGACCATCCTTACCCCACCCATAAGGGGAAGTATAAAATTGTGAGCGACATGCCTTCAAGACAGGACAAGAGAAGGTATAGCTCGCAAAAGGAGATAAGAGCACCAGGGAAGCAATTAAATGAGCTTCCAGGATATGCTGTTCCTATGCAGCGTAAGAGAAAAGGGGGCACCCAAGGTGGGGAAAACAGAGCACGGAATGCCTCCAAAGAATCGATAACAGAACCCAAGAAACATTTTCATGGAAGGGCAACCGAGGGATGCCAAAAGGATTATGTTCATGAAAACATGATCAGACATATACAAAGTTGTCTGTTAATGAAGGCAGAATGTGAAAGAACATCAGGTTTAGATCCAGGTACTACACAATGAAAGGCAGGGGGATGAGCCCGTAAAAGATGCAGGATCAACCAAAAAGAAGAAGTGGGATCATCAGCATCCAGTCTAATGGCTTAAAAGTTAAGTTCAGGAATCTGGTAATAAAAGGCCACAAAGGCACCGTGGGGTATGAAAATTCAGGGTGTAATAAGGGTATAATAAAATAGCACCACAGAGTGCAGTGATTTATGTAGCAACAGAAAGACTACATTGATGTTTAACTAGAATGGGAGAAATGCATCACACTTTGCATCGCAAAAGCTAGACAAAAAAAAAATAATATCACATGAGAGATAAAACAGTTTTTTTAAAAAAAGCTTACCTGTAAAATCCTTTTCTTTGATGTACATCAGGGGACACAGGGCCATAGTAGCTACTATGTTTGTTATAGGGCCACTGATAGGGCGTGCCAGTGTCCATCACCTAAGGCAAGAAGTGTACTCCCTATATAACCCCTCCCACTACTGGGAGTCCTCAGTTTTGTAGCCAAGCAATACAAGTGTATACTAAGAAGGGAGGGACCTCTGTGTCCCCTGATGTACAAAGAAAATACATTTTACAAGTAAGCCGTTTTAAAAATCCTGTTTTCTTTTCATACATCAGGGGACACAGAGCCATAGTAGTTACTATGTGGGAGGTCCCATAGCAACAGCAACTGAAGGGAGGGAGAAACACTACACTGCGCCCAAAGGCAATATCCTCACGACTTTTAACATCGATTTGATAAAATCTGGTAAATGTATGAACTGAAGACCAAGTTTCGGCCTTACAGATCTGAACCATAGAGGCCTGATGATGCACCACCCAAGAGGCACTGATCGCCCTGGTTGAGTGTGCTTTAAAATGAAAAAAGGAGGAATTTTATTCTTTAAGCCATAAGCTTGAACAATCACTTGACGAATCCATTTGGAAATAGTAGCTTTTGATGCTGCCTGTCCCCTTTTTGGGTCTTCTGGCAGTACAAACAAAACATCTGTTTTTCAAACCTCAGTGGTCACCTTTAAATAGACTCTGATCGCTCTTACTACAATCAAGGGAATGTAGTGCCTTCTCTTTCCTAGATTGAGGCTCTGGGAAGAAAGAAGGAATAATATCTTGGTTTAAATGAAAACCCGTCACCACTTTTGGTAGGAAATCAGGATGAGGGCGCAAAACCACCTTATCCTTATGCATGATCAAATATGGCTCTTTACAAGACAGAGCCCCTAGTTCTTCTAGCAGAAGAAATGGCAACCAAAAGATGATCTTTCTTGTCAAAAGAACCAAGGGAATTTCCCGTAAAGGCTCAAAAGACTTAATCCGTGTTACCCCGTGAATAAAGCTACGCACCAGAGAGTGGGAAGAAAAAAGGGGCCATTAAAAAAACACTGACAAGGCCGAGATCTGGCCCTTGATAGTACTCAAGGCCAGCTTAATTTCTAATCTCATTTGCAGGAAATCAAGGATCCTACCTATGAGATACTTCCTGGGGTGCCAACCCCTGGATCCACACCAAGAAACATATACCTTCCAGACTCTATAGTAAATTATACTGGAAGCCAGGTTTCTGGCATTAGTCAAAGTAGACACTACTGAAGAAGATAACCCACAATCTTTTAGAATGTGGGTTTCAATAAACCGTTAAATTTAGCGTCCATAAGGCAGGATGGAATACCGGACCTTGTGCGAGAAGGTCTGGCCATAATGGCAGAGTCCAATCGACTCCTACCCCCATCTTTATGATCTTGTTAAACCAAGATCTTCTGGGCCACCAGAATCACCTCCTTTTGTTCCACCAGGTCTGCTCCCCAGTCTAGAAGGCTGGCATCTGTGGTCACCACTTTCCAGGATACTGGCAGAAAAGATTTCCCCTTTTGGAGATTGCTGGATATCAACTACCAATTTAGGCTCCGACGTACGTCAGGGGATAAGCGTATTGGAAAATCCAAAGCCTGAATCTTTTTGTTCCAGACCGACAGGATGGTGTTTTGTAGCAGTCTTGAGTGAAACTGCGCGTAAGGGACAGCCTCGAAGGAGGCCACCATCTTCCCTAACAATCAGGATTTTTCTTTGTTTTGGCAAGTTGAATTAGTTCAATAATGGAACCGATTCTTGTCTGGGGTAAGAATACCTTCTTCTGTATGGTATCTATGACCAGCCCCAAGTACTGTAATCTCCTTGATGGTTTTAAGGAGGATTTTTCTAGGTTGAGTATCCAACCCAGAGATTCCAGGTAGTTTACAGCTGTGACCAGACTCTGGTTTAGACCCGAGACTGAATGATCTATTAAAAGTAGATCATCTAAATAGACCAAATGGCAGGGCCACAAACTGAAAATTATGATTTTCTATTTAGAAATCGCAGAAATTTCTGGTGAGCGTTAAATATTGTCACGTGGAGCTATGCATCTTTGATATCGATTGAAAACTCCTCTCCTTGGAGGATGGAAACAACTATCAGAGTGATTCCATGCGAAAGGATTGGATATTTACGTGCCGATTCATATATCTTTGAGATCTAGAATGGATCTTACCTCTCCGTTTAGTTGTGGAACCGTGAAAAGGTTTGAATAAAAACCTGTGCCCTGTTCCTCTAAGGGAACCTCTGATATCACCAACTGGGATAATAGATGACCCAGAGCTAGAAAGACTTTTTTTCTCTGGATCCCTGGGAACATTTGATCTTAGAAAACAAGGAGACAAATTCTTGGAACTCTAGTTTGTAACCTAGAGAAACTGAAGAAGCAACCCTTTTGATTGTTCCTGCCAGATCTTTGAAAATTGCAGGAGCCTCCCCCCCACCCGAGCGAGCGGGGCGCCCCTTCATAAGGAGGCTTTAGCATTGTGTGCTTTCTGCCCAAAGATCTCTTTTGACCCTGGTGCTGCCCTTGGGGCCTTCCCCTTGAACTTGATGGTTGAGGCCATCGAGACTGCCTAGAGGCCAATGCCCCTGACACAAGTCAGGAAGCACGCTTAAAAAAAGAGAAATGTTTGAACTACTTCTTTACTGGTAAAAGAGAGCTTTTCCCATTATATATCTTTTGGATGTATTTATCCAGATCGTCTCCAAATAGTCGTTCACCATGAAAGGGGAAACTGGCCAAGAGGCTTTTTAACACAATGCTTCGGGTGACCAATTTTTCAGCCACAGAACTCTGCGAGAATGCACTAGTCCAAGCATAAGCCGTGAGGCTTGAATGATAGAATCTTTCATAGCATCTATTGTGAAACATAGTGCATCTAATACACCAGCCCTTTGCTGGGCCTGCTGATGAGGCAGAATCTTAAGTATCTCCACAAACTGTCCCTTAATGGACTGAGATACACCAATTGCCGCTAGAACCGGCTGCGCTACTGAACTTGCTAAAGACATATTGCTTTTGGAAAGAAGTTCCAACTTTTTATCTGTTGGATCCTTTAACATTAGTGCATTATCCACCAGACACACGAGACTCTTGTTCACTGAGGCAATTGCAGCATCAATTGCTGGAATCCCCCATTTCTTATAGAAATCCTCTTCCATAGTACAATATTCCATAATATGGTTTATCTGGATGTTCCCATTCAGAATACATAAGCTTTTTTAGCCATGAATGAATTAGGAAAAGCATCCCCAGATGGGGGAGGTGTTAATGATCCGAAACCAGAGGTGGGATAATCAAGAGCCTGCGCTGCAGGCAGCAAAAAGAACAAACCAATTTAGTAAGAGTGCACAAGCAACCTGTCTTGTGATGCTACTCCTATATTAGGATCCTCAAAAGAGGATATGTTGGTATCTTCCAAGTCTCCAAGTCTTCCAGTCTCTTGGAAGATCTTCCTGTTCCTCTGCCCCTTGCACCTCAATAAGAGGGTCCTGAGCACTGGATGGGGATCTGCTATGTTTAGACCCACTATGAAGAGATATCATAGCATCAATCTTCTTTTCCAAATTACAAATGGTAGAAGAGAAAGCCTGTGTGATATATACAGGGACTGAAGTGTCTAGTGCAGCTGCAACAACAGTCTCCCCTGACGGCTCAATCTGACCAATGACCCTTTAGAACCCTTAGAGGAGTTCCTGGTCCCTCTTCCACTCATAACTTGAAGCACAAAAGCAGAGGCACTACTAAAAAGAATGTACACTGCTAGGTTATAGTCCAGCGCTATAAGCTGCTATTAATATCCAGCCTGGTAAAGTAATAACGTGTCAAAGGGAATGCCTGTGTCACCAAACCTGAAGTATGCCACCTCCTGCTCATGTCTCCCTCCATAGCCAACAGCAGCTACACACACACAGTTCACTTCAGGAAACCTTCAGGAACAATGGAAACCAAGAGGTTATCCACAATCCTGGACCTGCAACAGCACCCTGCCAGTAAAACTTTATGGTCTTACTACCAAAAAGTACTGGATCCCAGGGTCCAGCTCTCTAAAAAAAGAAGCATTCGCAAGCAAAACCTAATTTCTTCGGACAGGAGGCCTGGGTACCATTCCTTAGGCACATGAAAGGATACTCTGAACGGATCCGGTCAGCATGGCTAGCCCCAGCAAGGATTGCTTCCAGTGGAGCTCAGCACAGCACATCTTTACTCGTGACCAACACCTTAGACAGTGGCGAAAAAAAAACCGAGGACTCCCAATAGTGGGAGGGGTTATATAGGGATAACACTTCTTGCCTTAGGGCGTGCCAGTGTCCATCACCTATCAGTGGCCTTATAACCCACATAGTAACTACTATGGATCTGTGTCCCCTGATGTATGAAAAGAAAGTTACAGGTCTATAGGAGGCCAAGCAGAAGTAAACAACTGCAGTAATTAGGACAGATATATTTTTTAAGGCACTGATCGGACAAGAGGCCCTATGTAGGATTCAGAAAGCCCTTGTTAATTTTCTTAAAAGGGGAAGATGACCTCCTCTCATCTACGCAGAATAGTAGGCAGAGGGCAAGAGTTGTAGTTTTGCAGAGAACACTGAATTCTCTATATCGGGACAAAGTTCAATTCAGCAGGTGGCAATGCATGAATATAGTCCAGGGGAGGAGAGGGAAATGGCATTTATGGTTGTTGGCACCGGTCATTTCCATAACAATAGCTTTTGGAACAGGTGAGAATTCTTCAATAAGCATCGCGTTTTAGGCGTCAGAGAGAGTGTTATTCAGGGGGCTGGAGCCGCGTTGATGTAAGATCCTGCTCCAGAACAAGGGAACAGCTATCAATTTGAGAGGAACTTTGAGTTTCCTCAGGGCCTGCAGTAGAATTTTCACTATTTGTCCTATATCCTCCTGCACCCAAGCGTCTGTAATCTGCCATTTGCAAAGTGAGAATCTTCCCCTGCGGGATACTCCCAGGACAGATGCGGACTGAGAGGTTGCAGCATGCCTGGTATGAAGGAATCACAGTAACCCAGGCTCTGACAGAGTTCCTGTGACTGTCACTCTGGAGTATTAGGCCACAGCAAACAATCAGTTTGCTACATCAGTGAAAAATAGCAGTTAAAAAGTCTTATAAGCATTACATCACTAACTAGAAACCTGGGTAGCAAGGTGAGTGCCTAATGATGGCTATGCACTATACAAAAAAACGGCTGGACCGATTTTCGAAAAACGAAAATTCAACCGTGAGAGCAAACAATAGTGCCATCATGTTATGACAGATAAATCGTTCTGAGACATAAATGAATCAATTTTTTTGTTCTTTTTTTACATATACCTAGTGCAAACAGTTCGGATGGGAAACACATTAACCTTCCAATTTATCGTTCATTCGGTGGAAAATTTCCAAACTGGTCCTTTGTTTTTTTTCGGCTCAAAAACATCCCAACAATTATCCAAATTCCCTGGCCAAATAACCAAATTTTTGGCGATTTTTCATATAGTGTATGGCCAGCATAACACAGGATTCAATGAGCCGTTAAGCAACAAGCATCCTGTTTTTGATAAAAGTGTCAGTCGAATGAGGAAAGGTAATCTGCGTAACCAAAAAAAAAAATTCTAACAAAAGGGGTCCATCATCTGAGGACACTAACAAAAAACTGGAGCCTGGAGCCTCATGGAGTTGGTGCGGTTATGTGATTGATACAGTGGGTGTTGGGCGCTGGAGGGGTGTGAGTGGGTGCTGTCTGAGCAAAGTTTTGCCAGTGTCCAGTCATCTGAAGGTAGTGGCATATAACCCATGGTCAAAGCATGAATCCCTCTGTTCTGTACTGTAGAATTAATATAACAGATTTTGGGTTTACAAACATTTTAAATGTTAGTTGATGCATTTGGGTGGACAGTTTAACTGTTACCTGAAATTATTTTTTAACCCTTATTTGCACTTCACTGTTTACCCCTATTAAAAAACATGACTCACCAAGATGATGGTGATCTCTTTCTGAATTGTTGGATAAAGAACTTATGTTTGAAGATGGACGAGATCCAACTCTGTCATTGTGTACATCATGGAAGTCATGCAAAAGCTTAGCTGTATCATCCAAGTTAAGATGTCCATCCTCATGGTCTAGCTCTTTCTTCACTTTTCCTAGTGGTTAAAATAAATCTTTTAGAATAAATGAATAGAATATGTTACCTGTATGTAAAGTCATTTTTTAATTGTGTAGGGAGTGGATAAAGACCCCTATCAGTTTTTTTTTTTTTTTTTTGCTGTGTCCCATTGGGGAAATTTTCCTACATTCCTAACAGAAATACAAAAAAAATAAAAATTCAAGGCAAATCCCCTCTTAGACGGTTGTCACTCGACCAAAAATCCTTATTTATTGAAGATGTATGCCCATTTCCTATTCAGGTGACAATGATCAAATGTTGGATTTAAGCTCACGTCTGTCCCCATGACAATGGTCACCAGGACAAACAGGGAGGGGGTTATCTTTCAGCCAAGACACTGCTGGAAAACAGACAGCTATACAGCAAAAGTAAAGTGCATAATAAGCAGCAAAAAGGTATATACTCTTACCAGCAGAGTTCTGTAAACTCCTAAGTGCCAATGGAGTCCTGAGAAAATACTAGATTTAAAAAAAAATTTTTACCCCATAGACTGCACTAGAGCACTGTAAGACATAATGTGCTGCACTGTGAAACTGGTGAGAAGGCTGGTCTTTGCTTCCCAAAGTCAGTGCCAGTTTACAAATCCGGCAGCGTTTAAGAGATGAAAAAAAATTGCATTTGCCTTAAGCTGCATACTATACAGCTTTACTTTTACATTAAATGTGTTAACATATGTATTAATGAATACAGAACTGCATCAAAGTGACCCCTTTTCTGGATGGTCCCTCTTCTACTGGAAAATAGGATTTTTGTACTCGCCATAAAATCCTTTTCCCTTTCTTTCATTGACGGACACAGCTCGATAATTCTTGACCGTAGGGTTATTATGCCACCTTCAGGAGAGGACTAGGTAGAACATGTAATACATGTGAAAAACAACAGAACTGTACAGTCCCGCCCAGGGGGCGGTCCCTCTGGCTATAACCCCTTAGCCTGCTTCCTGCAACTCAGTACATCAACAAGCAGTATAACGTAAACTATAGGAGGGGTGGGTGCTATGTCTGTCAATGAACTTCAGAGAAAAGGATTTTACGGTGAGAACAAAAATCCTATTTTCCCTTTCGTTCATTGACGGACACAGCTCCATTAATCTTGACCGTAGGGACATCTCCAAGCAGTGTCACAACGAGGGGTGGAAAACAGCAAACGTAACTTCACCCACAACCAGAGGTGCTCCCCAACAGAGGAGCCACCATCTAAACTGACCGCATCAGAACTTGCGGCCAACATATGCATCAGAATGCATTGACAACCAAATTGTAACTTCTCTTAACAGAAAGAAAGAGCATAAATTGCAACGATTACACGGCTGCCTGCAAAACTTTGCGGCCAAAGCCAGCATTAGAATATGCGCTTACATCAACTTTGTAGAACCTTGTGAAAGTGTGAATGTATGACCAAGTCGCCGCCTTACACACCTGAGACACAGACGCTTGATGTCGGAAACTCCAAAAGGGCTCAATTGCCCTGGTAGAATGGGCCTTGACAGGAAAGGGGGGCACCTGCCCCATCAAAGCGCAAGCCTGGACCACAATCTGTCTGATCCACCGTGAGATGGTGGTCAAGGAGACCGCAGCAACAGAAAGGAACAGAGAATCTGACTTCCGAAAAAAGGAGCCGTAGCAGACAGATATACCCTTAAGGCCTGGACCACTTCCAGGGAATGAAGGGCCACCTCCTTAGGATGTGCCGGCTTAGGACACAGAGATGGTAACACAATGTCCTCATTAAGATGGAAGGTCAAAACCATCTTCAGAAGAAAAGAAGGTTGTGGACGCAACACCACCTTATCCTTTTGGATAACCAGATAGGGCGACTTGCAAGACAAAGCCGCCAACTCAGAAACCCTCCTGGCAGATGTAATAGCCACTAGAAAGACCACTTTCTGAGAAAGAGTTAACAAGGGAATTTCCTTGATGTTCTCAAACGGCGGCTTCTGAAGCGCTGATAGCACCAGATTCAGATCCCACAGAGATAGGGGTGGTCGCACAGAAGGGAGTACATGCCGAACCCCTTGCACAAAAGGTGCTTATCAAGGAGTGAGATGCCAGGGGTCCTTGGAAAAAGACAGCCAAGGCTGATATCTGTCCCTTGATGGTGCTTAAGGCCAGTTTCTGATCCACTCCTCGCTGTAAGAACAGTAGGATCCTGGAAAAGGAATATGTGCGTGGACGCCACCCCATCTCCTCACACATGGAGATATAAGCCTTCCACGTACGATGGTATATCTTCCAAGAAGATGACTTTCGTGCTCTCAGCATAGTGGAGATTACCGAGTCCGACAGACCTCTGTTCCTTAGCACCTGGCTTTCAACAGCCATGCCCTTAAAACCATTGACGGTAAAGCAGGATGGAGTATCGGACATTGCGATAGGAGGTCTTTTTGGATCAAAAACCGCGATGGAGCATCCGCCACCAGGCGTACTAGGTTGGCGTACCAGGGATCCCGGGGGCCAATCTGGAGTAATCAGTATCACTGGAATCCCCCCGGCCTCCACCCTGTGAAGCAGACTAGGCAACAGTTTGAGCGGGGGGGGGGGGGGAAGCGTAAATCAGCCGGTACTGCTCCCATGGAGCCACAGTTTCTGACGTGTCCGTCCAAGGATCTCTTGTTCTGGACATGAACCTCTGCACCTTTGGATTGAGCCGAGAGGCCAGAAGATCCACATCTGGTGTGCCCCCACCAACACCTCCAGATGCAATGACCATTCTCCTGGGTCCAGCATCTGGCGACTTAGGTAATCCGCCTGCCAGTTTTATACTCCCGGGATGTATATGGCCGGCAGGGCTGGTAGGTGTCATTTTGCCCACCGCAGGATGTTAGCGACCTCTTGTGCTGCAGCCAAGCTCCTTGCTCCTCCTTGATGGTTGACATATGCCACCGCTGTGGCATTGTCTGACTGGATCCTGATCGGACGCCCGCGTAGCCTCATTGACCATGTGGAGAGACATAGCCTAATAGCTCGAAGCTCGAGCACATTGATCGTCAACTGGGATTCCTCCCTCAACGAGAGGCCCGGGGTCGACTGTACCCCCAGCACTCCACCCCAGCCGGTCAGGCTGGCGTCTGTTGTGATCACCATCCAATGAAGAGGCAGGAACGATTTACCGGACTGAAGGGCCAGAGACCTCAGCCACCAGAGAAGCGAGTCCCTGACTAACTGGCTCACCCGAATCTGCCGATCCTGGGATAACGGAGATTTGTCCCATTTGGAAAAGATCTTCCTCTGCAAGACTCTGGTGTGAAATTGGGCATATGGTACCGCCTCGAAGGAGGCTACTATGAGGCCCAGAACTCGCATTCAGAAATGCAGCAATGACCACCTGTGGTTCATCAACAGCTTCTCTGAGAGTCTGCAGTTTGTCTGAAGGGAAAAACACTCTCGCTTCCATGGAGTCCAGCAGTAAGCCTAAGTACGCCAGGCGCTGAGTCGGCACTAGAACAGACTTTTTGAGGTTCAACACCCACCCAGATTCCTGCAGAGTTTGCATGGTGATCACCACATCCTCGCTTAATTCTGAGGCGGAAGCTGCTCTCATGAGGAGATCCTCCAGGTAACCCACGACTGCGATCTCACATTGTCGCAACAACTCCAAAATTGGAGCCAATACTTTGATAAAGACTTGAGGTGCTGAAGCCAGGCCAAAAGGGAGAGCCACAAACTGGTAGTGCTCTTCTCCCACTGCAAACCACAGAAACCTCTGATGCCTGAAGCATATGGGTATATGCAAGTATGCGTCCTGGATGTCTAAAGACGCCAGGGAGTCCCCCTGATGGAGTGCAGCGACTATGGAGTGAATCGATTCCATTTTGAACCTTTGTACCTTCACAAAGCAATTAAGAGCTTTTAGGTCCAGGATTGTACGTACCCCTTCCTTTTTGGGGACTACAAACAGATTGGAGTAAAATCCTTGAAACCTTTCAGGTTTTGGAACAGGCGCTATCACCCCGTGGCTGAGCAGGTCCCTTACTGCCCCAAACAGGGCATCCCGGCGAGCTGGGAGTAAGGGTATGCTGGAAGGGAAAAAAAAATCTGTTTGGTGGCCAAGAGAGGAACTCTAGCTTGTAGCCCGATGAAATCAATTCGCAGACCCATTGGTCAGACAGCCGAGAGGCCCACCGAGCTGCAAACTCCCGAAGGCGACCCCCCACCCTTGTGTCGGATGGGGCAAAACCTTCATGCGGTAGTACTTTTGCTCGCAGGCTTGCGACGCCAGGGATGCTTTTGTCCCTCAGCAGTCGCCCTGTCGCACTAGGAGAGCTTACCTGAAGTCCCAGGCGGACGAAAAAGCCTCTTGAGCGGAAAAGGAGGGCCCTTGCCTGCGGCGCGGCTCCTTGTCCTTCATGGACTGTGGAAGCAACGTGCTCTTCCTACCTGTGACATGCTTAATGTCGTCATCCAGTGAAGCTCCAAATAGCCGCTCACCAAGGAAGGGCAAATGCGTCAGGGCTTTTGTAGATGCCTGGTCCGCAGACCAGCATTTCAGCCAGATCAGGTGCCGCAGCACCACCGCTGATACCGATGCTCTGGAAAGCAGGGGAAGTGTATCCAGGGCCGCATCACAGACATATTTAAGGCCATGCACCAATTTGTCTGCTAGCACTACGCAGACTGGAGGAGACTGCTGCTTCTCCAATTCACAGTGCAATAGTTTTGCCCCTCAGTAAGGGTCTGCGACTAATGCCGTGGCCAGTACCAGTCGTAGTGCTGACCCCACTACCGTAAACATGGACAGGGCCACTGCCTCTGCCCACTTGTCGATAGGGTCCTTAAATGCAGGAGCCCCTTCTACCGGGATCGTGGTTACTTTGTTTAACCTGAATACTGGGGGTCCTCGACTGGGGGGGGGGGGGCAACTATTTTTTAAGGAGGCTCTCTTCAAAGGGGTACTGCACAGGTCCGTTGTGGGCTTCCCAATTCCTTGTACATGAACTTATCAAAATAAGTCAGATACAGAAACACCTTAGGTGTACGGGCTGGCTTACGGGACCCAAAAGGGACTGCCACCTCAGCAGAGGATCCTGCTGCATCCTGCATTTTCAGGGTATCACGCACAGTGGTGATAAGTGCTCCAACTGGCGCTTTTTCCTGTGCAGACCTGGAATCATCCTCACTGTCAGATCGGTCCTGGTCAGTGTCCTCTGACACATCAGAACAGGGGCCGAAGTTTGAATCACAGCTCTCCCCGGAAGACGGGGGTGGGGGGGGGGGGGGGTAAGAGGCAGTTTTTTTACCCCCTTTGCGCCCGCACACTGCCTTCACCCTGGCAACAAACATTTCAAGGACCGCTGACAAAGCGTCCAAAGGCACTGCACTGTTTGCAGACAAGTCGGTTGCAATTGCAGGGAGATCTGGGGAAGAAACGCCAGCTTCTGGCGCCATGCTGACCCACCCTGTCTGTCACCCTGGGAGACTGAGGACAAGGTGCTCAATCCCACCCTCCTAGCTGTTAGCAGACAGAGGGGCCCCACTGCAGGACTCACCACCCCGACTAAATCCTGCGCCGTGCTGTCGCTGATCGTTATGTGATGCGTCAGCTCACAAGTGTCCAGGAACAAAAAACGCGCTGTTCTGCAGCACAGGAGCCAGCGCTGGGGAGAAAAACCGCGCTGAGGCTGCCCTAGTATAGTAAAAACACAGGGAAAATGGCCGATGACCATGCTTCTCAGAGGCTAACAGAAAATGGCTGACAATCATGCTGTACACAGAGACTATACAGAATATGGCAGCGGACAGCGCTATAGTGGGAGCACATGCAGAGCCCACAGACACCAGCAGAGACTGATGACAGCACATGGACACAGACAGCCAAGCGCAGCCCTCAGTCAAGGATCAGAGCCCCCCCAGAGGACCCCTGGCCCAGGTACATAAACCGCACTACAGCCCAGTCAAGCAGCATCCCCCAAGGGGGGGGGATACAGGGACAGGGAGAGAGGAAAGGCAATTAGAGGGATCCCCTAATTGACCCCCCAGGGAATGCCCAGCTGCTCTGTCCTGCCGAGACAGGGAGAGGTGTCCTTGCCATCCAGACGAGCTGGAGGCATCCCATCACAGACCCACACCCGAGCAGTACGGAGTGGCTGCTGGCCACGGCACACTGACAAAGACATCTAAAGTCCGGTCATATGTGTGCCCCGGAGGATAGCTCATCGGCCACCCCTGGAGCCTGAGGGGCATGTCATGGCCGACCAAGTGCGTAGCTAGGGCCTTCACATGCTCGACGGCCAAGTTGGGGAGACTACAAGGATCTATATTATCCAGCCTATCACCCAGCCGGCTGTTGATCGAAGATCACAGGATCAATGTCTTGCGCAAAAGGCAAAATCCAAAAGTAAAAACCCCAGGACCAATGGTCCCGGCAGAGAGCCTAGGTCCTTCTTCACTAGGCAGAAAAAAAACTGAGCTGCAGGAAGCAGGCTGAGGGGTTATAGCCGGAGGGACCCCTGTTAACAAGAAAATGTAAGGGCATCTTTTGATGCTGGCTTTGGCCGCAAAGTTTTGCAGGCAGCCGTGTAATCGTTGCAATTTACACTTTTTCTTTCTGTTAAGAGAAGTTACAATTTGGTTGTCAATACATTCTGGTGCATATGTTGGCCGCAAGTTGTGATGAGATCAGTTTAGATGGTGGCTCCTCTGTTGGGGGGCATCTCTGCTTGTAGGTGAAGTTATGTTTGCAGTTTCCACCCCTCATTGTGACACTGCTTGGGGACGTCCCTACGGTCAAGATGAATGGAGCTGTGCCCATCAATGAACGAAAGAGAAAATAGGATTTTTGTATTCACCGTAAAATCCTTTTCTCTGAAGGTCATTGACACAGCACCAACCCCTCCTATAGTTTACGTTAAACTGCTTGTTGATGTACTGAGTTGCAGGAAGCAGGCTGAGGGGTTATAGCCAGAGGGACCACCCTCCCTGGGCGGAACTGTACAGGTTCTGTTTTTCACATGTATTACATGTTCTGCCTAGTCCTCTCCTGAAGGTGGCGTAATAACCCTACAGTCAAGATTAATCGAGCTGTGTCCGTCAATGAACAAAAGAGAAACAACATTTTATCAAGTTATACTTTTAAATCGACATGTTCAGTAAGTGTCTTCCTGCCATTACATATTTAAAGAGAAGTATTGGTATTTTTTTTTTTTTTTAGATTAATACTTACCTAGGTGGATACAGCATTGGTCCGATGCTGCATCTGTCTGCCCCTGGCTTTAACACTGAGAACCAAGCGATCAAACACTGCAGATTGCCCAGGTCTCACAGCTCCGTGAGCAGAGAGCTGCTGACTCCTCCCCACTCACTGGAGCGCTGGGCTGTGAAGGGGGCAGGAGCAGCAGGCTCAGACTTTTAGTGGCTCTATGAGAAGCTGAGCTGGGATGACTGTCCAGAGATCAGACTGACTCGGACATCAGTAGAGAGCAGACTTTAGCCTGTTCTCTGCTAAAAAAGGGTCCCAGGAGTGCACAACTTAATGCACTCCTGTGATCCACAGGAAAAGTACAGCTCAAAACGAGATTTGGCTGTACTCCTCCTTTAAAGTATACAAAATGGTGACCATGTACTGCAATAAGTGTCAATAAAGAATCCTTGTTTTTAATCCAGAGTTAATAATGTACAGAGGTTTGTTAAAACCAAAGACTTCAATACTTTGCGCCACCAATCCAAAACAAGTTTGTAAAATCTGAGTTTAGGATTTTCCTCTGACTTTACTTGCAGTGTTTGTTCCCGATAAAGAAAGCATTTAGGTCAGAGAAAGCCAGGCATTAGCATTATTAAAAGCTTATGAGTTTCTCCCATAAAGGTTTTCTTTTAATATTTAAAGAAACTCTGGTTAAAAAAAATAAAAAATAAAAAAATAAACACAAAAAAACGAAAATCAGGACCTATGAGAATCAATGCAAACATACCTAAAGAATTAAGAATTGACATTTCGAGAGATACATCAGAATATGATTTCATGGACAAAAAATCAAGAACAGAATTGCTGCCATCAGAGTCTCCAATCTGAAAGAGGAAACAACAAAACAAAACAGTGAATATAGAACTCCATAGGCTGGCAGCTTTACCATTCTACTGATAACATGTATGCATAGAGGAAATGGTTTGGAACCACCACCCAGGTTTATGACGACAGAAAAATATGATTCATGACTTAAAATACTTTTATATGAGCACAGTAAGGGACACAAGCCCTTTAGTCTTTACCAGCAAAAGAACTTGTTCTTTTGGAATTTCAGAAGCCATCCCTTGAGCCTTTTAGGAATATTTCCCGATCTAACCTTACTTGAAAAAGGTGGCCTTTCTTATTGCGATTACCCCTGCACAAAGGGTCTCTGAGTCAGCTACATTATCCTTTAAATAGTATTACAGTAAACAGCTGCTAGTCTTATTTTATGTTTTGATTTCATCTCCATTTTATATTTTTTGCTTTATCTGTATATTTTTTTTATTTTTTTCGATTTTAATGTCTGAGACATCGACATATGATATTGAATAGTTCAACACATCTACCTGCTGCTGGCACTGTAGGATCGAGGTGGCGCTGAGTGGGTGACCCATTGGCCATAGTTATACCTCATTTATCCAATTATACTTTATATGACATAAAATTTAATTTAATCCTTTAGTGTTACACAAATACACAATTGTCATTGAGCCTTTCATCACATGCTGGTAAGTGGCAGACTTTGTTGGGTACACATGGACCGAAAACTGGATGGTGCAGCAGACTGGGATATGGGGGACTTTCTAATTGCTGTCCTGGGAGGAGAAACACTATGCAGCTGCAGGAAATAGTTGGGGGTCTGAGCGCTGCCAGTAGGATCGTCACAGAGCAAACAGATAAAGGCTGGATGTTCCCCCACACTGGTTCCCCTGCCCTGGGGTGAAAAACATGCAGCTACACTGGATGTAGATGTACGATCAAAGTGCTGACAGGATCAGCACACACAAAAAATGCTGGATGTACACTCAGTACACTGGAAGTAGAACAGGCCAGTAGCAGAGTGGCAGGAGAGCCAAGCCTCCCTGCTCCCTCAGTCAGCATCCCCCACTTCATGCAGTTTGCCTGCTCTACATAGTGTGTACAAAGACAGTTGTCAGTATGCCTCTCTAAGCCCTTCAGCTTCCAAGCTTGGAAGTTGAGGGGCTTAGAGTGGCATGCTGACACTAGAGGTACCAAGGACCACACAGGCAGAGGCAAAGGGCTGGATATGACCCATGGTATTTGCCCACGTCTGGGCTACAGCCTCTTTCCTCCATAAGATCTTTCTTCCAACCTAACCAGGACATTGTTCTTGCTTCTTGATGTCCTGATCCAAGAGAAAATTTCTCTGTTAGACAATCAGATTACCTCTTTAAGCAGCGCTGCTCCAGGTCGGTCAACATATACACCTCACAAACACTTAAAACAGGTGCCAGCCCAGTTAGCACACCTGTGCATGTAGTTATCCAAGAAGATCTGGAGGGCCACACTTCCAACTCTGTAATTCATATTTACTGAAGATTGACAAGTATAGCAGCATACACTATAGTGAGCACGATGATTAAACTATTGTGCCTGATTTGTAAGAAAAAAGAAAAAAACAATATATGGTATCCTCATCCTAATATATAGTCTACAAAAAGAAATTTATGGGAAAAGATCAAAGGAATTCGTACATGGGACATCATAACCATGATTTGCCTTTAGATCACCCCACAGAATGATGGACTGGGGTGATCTAAAGGCAAATCATGGTTATGATGTCCCATGTACGAATTCCTTTGATCTTTTCCCATAAATTTCTTTTTGTAGACTATAGTGAGCACAGTGGGAGAGAAAAGGTGGTGGGGCTCCTGCAGGGGGCTCCAACATTGCTATAAGCCAAATCACCTTATGGTAGCTGCATATAACCCATGGTAAAAACAAAATATCCTGGCCAATTTTCAGATTCACTTTCAAATGACAATTATGTGGTCATGCAACACTGTACCCATATGAATTGTTTTTTTGACTGACAGAGCTTTCTTTCTATAAATTAATCAGTGCGTCGCTACCAGTGCTGCATATCAATACCACCTACGAGTACCCATCAGTGCCACCCATCAGTGTCGCCTTATCTGTGCCCATCAGTGGAGCCCACCATGGCCCATCAGTGCAGCCTCATCAGCGAATATCAATGAAGGAGAAAAATTACCCGTTTGCAAAATTTGACAACAAACTAACATAACATAAGGCCGCGTACACACGGGCGGATTGTCTGGCCAACTAAGTTCGTCAGACAATCCGACAGACAGTCCGTCCTACTTTTGAATGAACGGACTTGACCACACACGACGAACAGACAGTCCGCTGAAAGCTTGCGCGATGACGTGTACGGCACGTACGACGGGACTAGAAATTCGACGTCCAATACACTGCAATGCAACCTTCGGCCGTGTAAATCCTTTCTGAGCATGCGCCATACTTAGTCCGTCCAACTTGCCTACTCACGAGCGGACTGTCCGCTGAAACCAAGTTTGGACGGACTGTATTACAGAAATTCCGAAAGACTTAGTCCGCCAGACTGTCCGCTGAAAAAGTCCGCTGAAGCCCACACACGAGCGGATTGTCCGCTGAAACACGTTTCAGCAGACTAAGTTGGACAGACAGTCCGCCCGTGTGTACGCGGCCTAACTAACAAACTACGAAATGTGTTTTTTTTTCAAAAACTTCTGTGTTTTTTTGTTTGTTTAGCAAAAAATAAAAATGCAAATGGTGATTAAATACCACCAAAAGAAAGCTCTATTTGTGTGAAAAAAAATGCTAAAAATTTCATTTGAGTAGGGTGTTATATGACTGCGCAATTGTCATTAAAAGTCCGTCAGCGATGAAAGCTGAAAATTGGTCTGGGCAGGAGCGGGGTTTAAGTGCCCAGTAAGGAGGTAGTTAATTAAAGCAAAAAGGTGGTTCAACAAAGTGATCCTTTTTCCAACTCAGTGATTCTATTTTCGAATTTTTGAATGAGTAAATACAGCTGGCTAAAAAACAAAAAAACAAAACAAACAAAGTCTTCATCTCAGGCCGCAAAGCAACAAAATGTGATTATTTTAAAAGGGGGTAATTATTTTTTATACCCACGGTTTGCTATGTTTTAGTGAATTTAGACTATTGCATCCCAAACTTTGCCAACACGCTTACGTTAAAGGATCACTTTTTTAAAACAACAAACATGTTATACTTACCTCCACACTGTGCAGCTCGTTTTGCAGAGTGGCCCCGAACCTGGTCTTCTGGGGTCCCTCGGCGGCTGTCTCGGCTCCCACCCGCAAGGAATCTACAACTTCACGCGCGGTCCCTCGCATGATGTGGAGTGCTTGCGGGCACGCTCCCGTGATACAGCCGGCGGCAATAGCCGCTAGCTGTATCACTTGGCATCGCCCCCCACTGCGCCGCGTCATTGTATGTGACTGACAGCAGTGTGAGCCAATGGCTGCGCTGCTTTCAATCCATCCACTGTAACCAATCAGCGGCCAGGCTGATCAGCAAAGAGGATGTCAGGGAGGAGCGCGGGACTGTCGAGGGGTCAGGTAAGCATAACGAGGGGGCTGGGAGGGGGGCAGTATTGTCAGATATTTTTTCACCTTAATGCATAGAATGCATTAAGGTGAAAAATAGGATTTTTTTGTACTCACCGTAATATCCTTTTCTCTGTAATTCACCGACCGACATAGCTCCTCTCTGTAACTAAATGGGTTGTATAGCCTGCCATTAGGAGAAACTAGGCAAATTGTTACACAATACACAGAACTTTAATCCCGCCCCAGGGGGACGGGCCCTGTGCCATCAACCCTTCCCACTGCTCCTAGCAGCTTCAGTACGTCAACAAGCAGTAGAACGTAGAAAAAAAAAAAGAAGGGGTGGGTGCTGTGTATATTCACCGACCGACACAGCTCCTCTCTAACTAAATGGGACGTCCCCAAGCAGTGCCAAACGAGGGGTGGGGAAAAAAAATAAATAAATAAAAAAAAAAAAAAAAAAAAAAAGCATAAAAAAACTTCATCCACCATGGCAAGTGGAAACTAAACTCCCAAAAAAACAGCAGTGTGCGGAAAAACACCACTATATAACCGGGTATCCAAAACAGCAGTGTTCCCCAAGACCGCAACATTATGGAAGTAATGCAACAGTGCATTAACCAAAAAAACAGTACTGCAGTTTTATTGAAAAACCAGGAAATTTTTTTTTATTGCAACTACACGACCACCTGCAGAACTTTGCGGCCAAAACAGGCATCAGCCGATGCACTGACGTCTACCTTGTAGAACTTGGTAAACGTATGGACAGGCGACCAGGTTGCCGCCTTACACACTTGAGCGACAGATGCTTGGTGTCGGAAGGCCCAAGACGTTCCGATTGCTCTTGTAGAGTGGGCCGTGAAGGGAAAGGAAGGCACCTGCCCCTTCAAGGCGTAGGCTTGGACTACACTCTGTCTGATCCACCTGGAAATGGGGGCCGACGAGACCGCCATGCCCTTCTTAGGACCAGCCACCGAAACAAACAGTGAGTCTGACTTCCGAAAGGAAGCTCTGGCAGACAAGTACACCTTCAGAGCCCTAACCACATCCAGAGTGTGAAGGGCCACCTCCTCGGGGTGCTTTGGCTTAGGACACAATGATGGCAATACAATGTCCTCATTGATATGAAAGGCCGAGACCACCTTAGGTAGAAAGGACGGTTGCGGATGCAACCCCACCTTATCCCTGTGGATGACCAGATAAGGCGACTTGCAGGACAAGGCCGCCAGTTCCAAAAACCTCCTGCCCGATGTGATAGCCACTAGAAAAACCACCTTCTGTGAAAGGGTCAGCAGAGGAATCTCCCTGATATTCTCAAACAGCGGCTTCTGAAGCGCCAACACCAGGTTCAAATCCCACCGAGGTAACGGATGACGCACCGGAGGGACTACATGTCGCACCCCCTGCACAAAGGTACCCACTAATGAGTTTGACACCAGGGGTCTTTGAAAAAAAGAAAAAAGAAAAAAGAAAGCCAGAGCTGAAATCTGCCCCTTGATGGTGCTCAACGCCAACCTCTGGTCTACACCTTGCTGAAGAAACAGCAGGATCCTGTATATAGAGAAGGAGCGCGGATGCCACCCTTTCTCCTCACACATGGAGATGTAGGCCTTCCAAGTAAGATGGAATATCTTCCTGGAAGAAGATTTCCACGCCCTCAGCATAGTTGGAATCGCAGAGTCCGACAGACCCCGGTTCCTCAATACCCGGCTTTCAATAGCCAGACCGTTAAAGCCAGCGATGGTAAAGCAGGGTGAAGGATTGGACCTTGAGAAGGAGGTCCTCTCTCAACGGCAGTCGCCAGGAAGCGTCTGCCACCAGACGCACCAGGTCTGCGTACCAGGCCCACTGAGGCCAATCTGGGGCAATCAGGAGTACTGGAATCCCCTCGGCTTCCACTCTGCGAAGCAGACATGGCAACAGTTTCAAAGGAGGAAAGGCGTAGATCAGCCGGCGCGTCGGACGCGTCTGCCCACGGATCTCTTGTCCTGGACACCAATCTCAGCACCTTCAGATTGAGCCGGGAGGCCAATAGATCCCCATCTGGTGTGCCCCATTTCAGGCACAGCAGCCTGAATATCTCCGGATGCAATGCCCATTCTCCTGGGTCCAGCATCTGTTGACTCAGATAGTCCGCTTGGCAATTTTCCACCCCCAGGATGTAAATGGCCGACAGGGCCGTAACGTGTCGCTCTGCCCACCAAAGTATGTGAGCGACCTCCCGAGCAGTGGCTGAGATTCTTGTTCCCCCTTGGTGATTTATGTACGCCACAGCCGTGGCATTGTCTGACTGTATCCTGGCCGGACGCCATTTTAGACACGTCGACCACGTGCGGAGGCACAGCCTGATCGCTCTCAATTCGAGCAGATTGATCAGCAACTTGGATTCTTCCGTTGACCAGAGGCCCTGAGCCGACTGAATCCCCATCACTCCACCTCAGCCGGACAGACTGTAGTGACCGCCGCCCATTTCAGAGGAAGGAACGATTTTCCAGACTGAATCACTGGGGACCTCAACCACCAGATCAGGGAGTCCCTGACTGGCTGGCTCACCTGGATCTGCCAATCCAGGGACAACGGAGATTTGTCCCATTTTGTCAAGATCTCCTTCTGCAGGACTCTGGTGTGGAATTGGGTATAAGGTACTGCCTCGAAGGAGGCCGCCATGAGCCCCAGCACCCGCATGCAAAAAAGGAGTGATGACCACTTGTGGTTCATCAGTAGTTTGACCGCAGATCTGAGAGTCAGCAATTTGTCTGAGCGGAGAAAAACACTCGCTTCCCTGGAGTCCAATAGTAACCCCAGGTACTCCAGATGCTGAGTCGGTACCACCACCGACTTCTTTAGGTTCAACAGCCACCCAAATGCTTGCAGGGACTGCAAGGTGATCACCACATCCTCCTCTAATTCTGAGGCAGAAGAAGCTCTCAGGAGGAGATCGTTTAGGTAACCCACGATCGCGATCCCACGTTGTCTCAACAATGCCAACACTGGAGCCAGTACTTTGGTAAAGACTCAGGGGGATGATGCCAGGCCAAAAGGAAGAGCCACAAACTGGTAATGGGCTTCCCTGACTGCCAAATGCAGAAACTTTTGATGCCGAAGGCATACGAGTATGTGCAAGTAGGCATCCTGAATGTCCAAGGATGCCAGGAAGTCCCCTTGATGGAGTGCAGCGACTACTGAGCAAACTGATTCCATTCTGAACCTCTGCACTTTTACAAAGTGATTGAGGGCTTTTAGGTCCAATATTGGACGTACCCCTTCCTTCTTGGGAACCACAAACCGATTTGAGTAGTACCCTTGGAAGCGTTCCGATTCCAGAACCGGTACAATCGCCCCCTGATTTAGCAAGTCCCTCACCACTCCTAACAGGGCCCCCCGGCGAACCGGGGACACGGGTATGCTGGAGGGAAAGAAGCTGTTTGGCGGCCAAGAGAGAAACAATCTTGTAACCTGTGGAAATCAGATTGCAGACCCATTGGTCTGATGACTGGGAGGTCCAACGGGCTGAAAACTCCCGAAGACGACACCCCCACCCGAGACATGGGTGGGGGCAAACCTTCATGCGGTAGCACTTTTGCTCGCAGGCTTGTTAGGCTTGCGGTTCCAGGGATGCTTCTGACCGTCCGTGGGCATCCTGTTGGGCTGGGGTCGTTTTACCGAAGCACCAGGCAGACGAAAAAGCCGCTTGTGAGCAGAAAAGGAGGGCCCTTGCCTGCAGCGTGGCTCCTTAGCCTTCCTGGCCTGTGGGAGTAGTGTACTCTTACCATCCATGGCATTTTTAATAATGTCATCCAACGAGGCTCCAAAGAGCCGTTCGCCAAGGAAGGGAAGATCCGTCAGGGCTTTCTTGGATGCCTGGTCAGCAGACCAGCATTTCAGCCAAATGAGGCGCCTCAGCATCACGGCTGACACTGAGACCCTGGATAGCAGAGGGAGAGTATCCAGGGCCGCGTCACAAATGTACTTAAGGCCATGCACTAGTTGGTCTGCTAGTTCCACGCAGACAGGGGAGGCATTCTGCTCTCCCAATTCGTGGTAAAAAAGTTTTGCCCACTCAGTCAGTGACTGCGACACCAGTGCGGATGCCAGTACAGGTCGCACAGCTGACCCCACAACCGTAAACATGGAAATGAATCCGCTGGCTCCTGAATCTTCAGAGTATCATGAACAGCTGTGATAAGTGCTCCAACAAGCGCCTTGTCGTGCCCGGACCCGGACGGGGAATCATCCTTACTATCCGAACGGTCCTGGTCAGCCAAGTCTGATAGATCAGTGCAGGGGTCTCCAGCCGCAGCAGGGCCCGAGTATGCATCAGAGCTCTCCCCAGAGGATGAGGGGGGGGGGGCAGGGGCCTCTTAGGTGCACCTTTCCTGCCACGTGCCGCCTCTATCTTAGCAACATAGGAGTCAAGGACCGCCGTCAGGCTGTCCATGCGCACCACGCTAACCGCAGGTGACCCGGTTGCTATAGCCTGGATTTCGGAGGAAGAAACACCAGTTTCTGAAGCCATGCTGACCCTAGCCTGTCTGCCACCTGCAAGGGGACTGAGGACAGTGACAGTCCCACCCTCCTGCTGCCACCGCATGGGGGGGGGGTACTTAGCGCTAGACTCACCACCTTGGGGCGTTCTGTGATAGCCACAGCAGTGCCTGTAGTCCCTAGGAGGTTCCCAGTTGCAGAGAGGAGAAAACTGTCCGCAGCAGCACCAGCGGTGCAACGATCTGCAGAGTAGCTTCAGCGTTCAGCAAAGAGCCATCCAGCATCCTGGAATTAAACGTAATGCTGCCACAAGAGGCCAGCGGTGAAAAAAAGCGATCAGGCTTTAAGAAAATGGCCACCAATGTAATCAATAGGAATCCTAAAGAAAATGGCTGCTGAAGCTCACTAGGGGAATTTATAGCTTTCCCAAATCCAAGATGGCCACCAGAACGACGCCATGCGGCGACAGAGCAAAAAAATAAAAACGTGCTGCCTGCTAACAGTCAGAACAACCTCCATAAACATGTTTTGGGACCCCTAGACCTTGACCAGGACCAACGCCAGACGCACAGACCCCCACAGGTGAGAAACAGCGACACACACACACACACACACACACAGCGCATGCAGCCACCCCCCTCAGATGGGGGAAGGAGGGGTGGTAGGGACTTGGGAGAGAAGATGGGGAGGTGAGGTGGCCCCCGAATCGACCCCCCAGGGAATGGCCAGCTGCTCACCCCACCGAAGCAGGGAGAGCCGTACTTACCAGTCCTGAAGAGCTGGGAGACATTCCATCACAGACCCACTCCTGTGCAGTTACAGTGTGGCTGCTGGCCTCGGTATACTGTGATCCAGACATCAGTAGCCTGGTCATATGTATACCCCGGAGCATTGAAGCTTACGACTACCTCTGGAGCTGAGGCATGTCATGGCCTGCCAAGCCTTAGCTGCGGCCTGCTCACGCTCGATGGCCGGACTGGGGAGACTACAAGGATATCATTAACATGCCCGTCATCCAGCCAGCAGTTGATAGAAGATCACAGGATCTTACGCAAAAAGCAGCAAACCTGCAGCAAAAATATGGACCAAGAGGCCCGCAGGGTTTCCTAGGTCATTCTCCTTGCTAGGCAAAATAAAAACTGAAGCTGCTAGGAGCAGTGGGAAGGGTGGATAGCATGGGTCCGCCCCCCTGGGGCGGGATTAAAGTTCTGTGTATTGTGTAACAATTTTGCCTAGTTTCTAATGGCAGGCTATACAACCCATTTAGTTACAGAGAGGAGCTGTGTCGGTCGGTGAATATAAGAGAAAAACTTTTACCTTTACAACCCCTTTAAGGTTGTCTGGAGGTTTCACTGAAATATTTCTACTGTAGAATTGAAAAATCACCAACTAGTAGTGTACAGGACAATGATTGACAAGTTGACAACTTGTTAGGGGCCAGTGCTGATGGTCTTTGGCTGCATGTGCAACATGCTTTTGACATCACTTTGAAAAGATTCAGACTTCATTGAATGGTGTATTTGATGTGCTTCAAACTGCTTTTGTATTTAAATAGGCTTGTATGGGGAAAGCAACTGTTTTGGTCTGAACTTCCCCATAGGACATGGGCCCGACTGCAAGAACAATTATATTTTTTTAGCCATACACAGACCCGGGGGCAGATGAGGGATAAAGCTGACCATAAATGGATCAAAATTCTGTTGGTTCAGCAGGGACCAACCAAATATAGATCCATGAGTGAACATCCTTGTTCAACATAAGTCAATCGTTACATTGACGTTTGTTGAATGGACATGTTGGAAAATGTTTGTCTATCAGCTAATTAGAGTATTCTGACAGTGGAAAGTCCTGTTGTCAGAATACAATGTCTCAGCGGGAGGCTTCCTTCAGCCACCTCACCAGTGGTGAATCCACAAACTTTTTTATATTCACCCTCAGCCTGAGCAAAAAAAAAAAAAAAAAAAAAAAATAAATAAAAAGACCCATTTAATTTATGTTCAACTTAAAGGATAAGTTCACCTTTTTACATAATATTTGAACATGGGTGTAACATGTTATGAAAAAGTGAACTTATCGTTTAAGAGTCAGTTCATGTCATGGGGGAGACTTGATGGACCACTTGGTCTTTTTTCTGCTGTCTCTCTTCTATGTAGATTATTATTTAAAAGCAGGTGAAATCTCAGGCTCATGCAGACTTCCAGTCTACCTGTACCTTGTATGAGCAGGCAGTTACTGAATGACAGGAATCATCAATGAACTATCTAGAGTGCTCATCAGCTGGTAGTTTTTGATTTTGATTTTTAATTGCGACAGCGGGTGCAGAGAGAAGGTCCCTGGCCCCCTGTCACAACGTGGGTTGGGGGGATGGGGTGCGGGGGCTGCTGCATCAGTAACATGTTCCACCCTGGATACAGGTGTCACATGTTATAGAAAGTGAACTCATCCTTTAACTTGCATTTGAATTCATGAGAATGTTGAGATGTGATTGAAAGCTTGAGAAAGGGTCAAGTGAGCAGGCCTGAAACAGTTTGCCTTTGTAATGTAATGTCGCTACTGTGGGAAAAAGAAAATTGAGTGCTACAACACTGTCTCTGGTTAATTATAGACTTGGGTTTGTAGACTGATTACTGCACTGCACCCATGCTTAGACATTCAGGTGTTTGTGTACAGGGTGTGTGTATACATATATGTATACACACACACATATATATATATATAAATATATGGAACACACATAAAACCTCACCCTATCCATCTCACAAGTGTATACAAGTCGTTATTTTTTTTATTTTATTTTGAGAATAAAAACCTGTTGAGCCATGCTCTAAAATATGCACCTGTTTTAACTGATAGAGAATTTTGGAATGGTCCCCTTCAGTTATCTGGTCCAGGAGGTCATTAACAAGTTTCTTTGCATATCCCCCACAGTCTTTTACGAACTCTTGCAGGCTGTAATAAGAATATAAATATCTATAATCATATACTGAAAATACACACAGAAAGGACTGCAAAACTATGAACACTCAGGGCACGCTGGACTAAAGTACATGAACAAAAATGTACACAAACCTCATGCAAGGGACACGTGTCCACAACCTTTAATACACATTTATATTATTTGCAGATTTTAAGGTACTTGGAAAAAAGAAAATTGGGGTATGTGCATCATTTAAGGCACAGCCAGGCACACACAGACAGAAATCTGAACATTTTCTGTGGCTAGTTAACATACTTTTTTTATCTCTTAATTTCTGCACCACCCTTTCTTGGTGGATACTTCTTCTAAAGTATATAGATGTTGTCTTCCACACATTGCACGTTTAAGATATGCTCACAGAAAATATTCCAATATTCAAGTCAACATATTGAAAGTGATCATAAAACCCTAAGGTGCAAGGAAATTTTTGAACACAATTTCTCTATCCTTCTGACCAGCCAAGTCCGTGTCCTTCTACGGTCTGCATTTTCCCAGTACAATGGAGACATGGCTGAGCATATGGCTAAAGCTGCCAGTAGTGACCATTGTATTCTAACTGTGGGGAAACCTTCCGCTGTCAGAATACAATGGTTCAGTGGGAGTGAATCAAGAGATTTTCCTTCCTTCAACCCATGGTTGAAGGAAAGACAATGTTATACTCTATGGCCAGCCTTAGGTCCCTTACACATGGACAACAAGCCAGAGTTTGCATCCCAGCATTTTAGTCTGCCTGGGAGGTACAGGTGCAGCACCCAACCACGTTGCCTGCAGCAAGTCAAAGTCTATGGCAGGCTGTGGTTGGACATACCCGTGTTTAGGGCCTCTGCTTTCCAAGCATTTGCCCCTAAAGTAAAACTGAAAAATGTTTCACCTACGCTATAAAGCAGTATTAAACCCCAAAGCAAACATTATATTACTGGTTAACAAAACTTAGGTCCGATGGCCGCATTCGTTTTCTTTTTTTTAGGCTTTTTTTTTTCCTCATCTGGTGATGTAGCCAGTAAGTCTGTTTTTCAAAAGAACAAGCTCTCCTACAGCTGTATCAGTTTACAGGGATGAAACAATTTAATACTTGCAGGGGTACTTACTTACAATGATCAGTTTTTAATTATTCATGTAAACCTTTGTTCCAAAAAGGGAGAAAAAAAAAAAAAAAAAAGCTAATGGATTGAAGTGTGATTTTGAGTTTGGCTTCAATTTGTTAGTGTATTCAAATCTGCTAGCCCAGAACACTCACCTCCCCCAAAGGCTGACAATGCTGCTGTCCAAAGGTGCTCCTGTGCTCCTTCATCCAGAGTGCAGGCACGCTAATAATACAGGTGGTGTGTTACTGGCCAGATCACTCGGTAAATACAGGGGGAACGACTGAATGCTACCACCACATCTAATGATTGTTAAGCTGTAATATATTACATCTTTGGTTTGGGTTTAATACCGCTTTAAAGTGATTCTACAATCTGAATCTTCTTCATTCCCCCCATTATTTTATTATGTACATTTGTAGTTCATCTTATATTCACACATAAGAGACATTAACCTTAGTGCACACTGTATTCCTGTGTCATCGCCATAACCGGCATACATTAAATCCATCTCATCAGGTTTAAGGTCAGTGAAGAGAGTGTTGTTTTGTAATGAAAGAGCTGTGCTTGTACTGTTGAGAAATGTAACTAGAAGGAAAAGAAATATTAAATGTATCCAATAATTTACAAAAATAAAATCAAGTATGCAATCAAAGTATAGCCATAAAAGAGCAAACACAAATAGCAGATTTATTGATTTTAGTTACTGGTACATATTTTCATACTGTTCTTATATTACCCAGTATCATTCACATCAGTATAGCTAGTAGCAATTCGTCACACGCAATACGATTTTTTTTTTTTTTTAGTAATGTTGAAGCCATTTCACCACTCATTGAAGTGGAGTACTTAATTCAAATGAGTGTTGGAAAAACAAAAGCTATATAAAACAATTTTATAACTTTTTAGCGCAGTATTTCTTTCCAATTTTCTATATAAAACAAACTGGTGTGCAACTCCGACCTTTCCATCGTCACTATTACTGTAGATTAGAAAAAGTATGTAAATCTAATCAACCACAATTGAGCATAAAGATGTGGTGTATTCCTCCAGCTGTCTGCACTCTGCCATATTCTCTGTATCCCCATGACCCACACGGAACCTTGCAGATGCCCTGGCTTTGGTCCCCATTTACTGTCACCTTGCTATCCAGAGAGATGCCCTGGCTTTGGTCCCCATTTACTGTCACCCTGCTTTCCAGAGAGATGCCCTGGCTTTGGTCCCCATTTACTGTCACCCTGCTTTCCAGAGAGATGCCCTGGCTTTGGTCCCCATTTACTGTCACCCTGCTTTCCAGAGAGATGCCCTGGCTGTTACTGGGGTTTCCCTGGTGCTCAAATAACCTCAGCCCAGATGGATCTTGGAATATAATGGGTAAATCTAGGTCTTCAATGGTATTACTTTGAGGTAAGATTTAGCCCTTTGTAGTCTCATGCAAAGCCAATTTTTTTAAAGTGATTACAGATTGGTGTGTTTGACTTACAAACATCTCTCTCATCCATTCACTACTTCTGCAGTGCACAACTGAAATAACAATGCATTCTCCCACCCTTATTGTTGCTTGTTTATTGTAAATCTCCCATTGAAAAAGAATAGCAACATTAATTCTGTTACTTGACCCATGTTTCCTCTTGTTCTTTTCTTCCAATGGCTACCAATCACAAAATTAACATTATTAAAAACTTTGACATCAACTTAAACCCCACCACATTTTTGTCCATCCATACATGTCTATAGCAAAAGGCATAAATGCCCCAAGGGATTGTATGGGTGGGATTTAGAAGTAAATTAGTCAAATAGAAAAGATTAAGAAAAATATATAACCAATTTTTATTCATAAATTACAATATAACATAGTAATAAAATACTAATAAATGCAGTTACTCTTCCAGAGTGTGGGAAGGGACACTCTAAAGTATAAGAGCACCATGGAATACACTCCAAATGTCCAACATGTTCCTTCTTCAGGGATTTTGAAGAGAAACTGCGATGTTAAGAAATTTTGAGGGCAGAGCACCATTCATTAAAAACAGGTGATATGCAAGCACCTTGGCTTCCAGACTGATGCAAATGAATTAATTCAAACAGGTAGGTATCGCTTCGTTCAGGTATAATTATGGACTCCAAATTACATCAAAATTATGTCAGAGATATGCAGCCAGAAAATCCCAACACCAAAGGGGAAAATTTGTGCGACAAACAGCCTTAGGTGAGACTGGTCACTTTGAACCACGGCAAAAGAATGGGTGTAGAGAGTCGCTGTGCCCTCAAGGAGCAGCCGGGTACAGGTAAAACACCCAAACAGTCAGACATTAGACCCCCTTTGCTACAATGTATGAAAGGAATGCTGGCAACCTATAAAAATATTAATCCGAAACATGTTGGACATTTGGAATTTATTCGATGGTGCTCTTATACTTTAGAGTGTCCCTTCCCACACTCTGGAAGAGTAACTGCGTGTATTAGTATTTTATTACTATGTTATATTGTAATTTATGAATAAAAATTGGTTATATACTTTTCTTAATCTTTTCTATTTGACTGATTTACTTCTAAACCCCACCCATACAATCCCTTGGGGCATTTATACCTTTGGCGATTTCCATTATACTGGGATGTGGCGAGTGGTTTTTTGAATTGTTGGTAGTTTTCCTTATTTCTATATACTCCATACATGTCTACAATCATTTCAAGTTTTGTCACAGACCTAATTTCCGATTTGTGCAAAATCTTCTCTACCAGACTTAAGCTCAAACCTTTCTCATTATTAAAGAACATCCTAAACCTCATGTACTCGAGTAAGCATGGAACAAACAAACATGCTCAGTATGTTTATCAGTTATTTCCTTTTGAGGAAAGAGAGGTAGAGCAGCGCTGCTCTGAGAGTAGTTTGTTTATTAAAACATGGCTTTTTTTTTTATAATTTAAAAGATGTGCACTCACATTTGAGTAGATAAAAACAGGCATAACAGATCTCCGTGGCCATCCTCAGCTATCATCTGGTGTGTCTTGCTGGGCTGTAGTAGGGGATCAGACCCCGGCCACTTCCGGTGGCATCCGCTGCTCCGGGGCACGTTCGGAGCATGCGTGCTCCTTCATCAGGCCTGATGAAGGAGCACGCATGCTCCGAACGCGAGTGCTGTAGCTACGCCCCTCGAGCTCAAGCGGCTGATGTTCTCCACCTGCTGACGTGCTCATTGTAGGACACAAACACCCCGGAGCGACAGACACCACCAGAATCGACCGTGGTCTGATCCCCAAGACAGCCCAGCAAGACACACCGGATGATAGCTGAGGACGGCAACAGAGATCTATTATGCCTGTTTTTATCTACTCAAATCTGAGTGCACATCTTTTAAATTATAAATAAAGCCATGTTTTAATAGACATACTACTCTCAGAGCGGCGCTGCTCTACCTCTCTTTTCTCCTATGTTACAGAGTCTCTTCTGCTCTCTGGAGCCAGCTGCCACTGACAACATTCACCAGAACGTATTAACATAAGTCTGAACAGTAAAAACTGTTCTGAATTGCCCCCACGAAAAAAAACCCCCCAGCCTTTTCTCCTCCCCATTTTTTATCAACCATCTTATGACTGTTCACTAGCAGCAACCACCAGCGCTCCATCCTCCTCCTTATTACAGTTATTTCCTTTTGCAGCTTCTAAATAGCCCCATGCTAATGGTAAGGCGTCAATGAAACTGCCAAATTACTACACAATTCTCACCTGCACTGATGAGTTAGCTAGTGCTAGCCAAGTAATGCAGGCTACCAGGACCCTTGCAGCAGCCTTGCCTGACCACATGGTTATCCCTCTCACCATGCACAATGCCTAAGCCTCCCTTCTGGACACACACATGCCTGTCCAGAGTATGTGCCAATAGGCGGAAGTACACACCCTCAAAAGGCTGGACCTTTAGAGCCCTCAATTAGACTTACCTCATAACATGTCATGATCTTATCGTAGAAGGGCTTGTGCCTGACTTCAGAGAAGTTGCACCTTAGCTGGGTTCTCCCATCCTGGAGGGATAGGGCCAGTCATGAGACAATGGCTGCCACACAACATCCTCTCCCCAGGAAGTGGAAGGCAGCCCACAGCGACGTCACTGCCCGTGAACCTCCGAGGACCAATGGAAGCGACATCTGTCCATTCCGCCAACAAACTGGAAGGACCCCGGTAGGCATATGTGCTTCCGCCTGTACTGCCAGTGTTTACCAAGGTGCCCCTGTAATAGTACCTCACCTGCCCATTGCAGCTCCCCAGATGGATCTTCTCACTACTGTGCAAGCGCTCATCACACATGCAGCCTCAGTGGGAAAGGTATGGAGTAAAGAGAACCTAAGGTTGAAAATCAGGGAGGGGAGATGTAGCATAAAGCGACCTGTAAACATCCTTCTTTACCCTTCCTCGCCCATTTTTGGCACAGGACCTCCTTGCCTGTTGACGCCAGAGAGTCTGGAGAGGCATTCCCAGGTACCTCCTTGGAACGAAAGGGTAAAAACAACAAACAGAAGTTGCTGTGCATATGGCTGCAGAAAACAAGAAGGGTGGTAGTGGGAGGGAAGCTTTTAACGTTTCTCTGTGCTTGTGTTTCCTGTAGGAGGAGGAGCCTATCTCTCATGTGACCATCATGGAGAATGACTTGGGAAAGTGGTTCTGCTTTCCAGAATGTTTGGAAAGGATTAGAATGTAGTATAGGATTAGTAATGTAGAATACCACAAATGGTTCACTTTACTTCAAAACACAACTCACCATAGGAGGTAAACACAAATTCTAAATCGTACAGTAGAGAATCTCACGAGTAGAAGAGCTTTTCAACTAGCATACACTGCAGAAAAACTCCAAAACTCAATACATTCTTTCTTACCTTTATGCCTGCGGTCATCTTTAAATCCCAGTGAAGTAAAGCTAGGTAACAGTTTGCTTGAGAGAGAACTTAAATCCACTGGTTGTGTTTCTTCATCTACAAAATAAAGATATAAATATAGATTACTCAAATTCTGTGTGTATACAAGTGCAATTTACTGTATATCCACATTTGTTTAAAATTGTGTAGGTGTATTTAAAGCAAGATCACTTGTGCCTAAATGTGTTGAGAGATGAATTGTAAACGGGCAGTAACAAAAAAATAAATACATCTAAGCAAATTAGATTACCGTACAAAATCTACAATATTCTGCTAGGTAAACACAGACCGATTATGGTGTGCTGCTGGAGCGGGTAGAAATACTGGGCTAAGTTGACTGCATAGTGTAAAATGGAGCAAGTGTTGAAAAAAAAAAAAAAAATAAATAAATAAAAAGGCTACTTTTTCTTTGGGAATCGTGTCAAGGTCTGAACATACTGTAGCCAATTACCTAAGAGCTCCATAGTCCTATAAAAGCACAACACTGCGTGTGATATTTTTAAATACTGTATTTATCGGCGTAGAACACACACACCAAGTTTAGGAGAGAAGTTTTAGGAAAAAAAAACAAAAAAAAAAACAACTTACATTTAAATGACCATCAATGCAGCCTTATCATTGTCCATCTGCAGCCTTATCCAGTGTCTTTGCAGCCTTGTGTCATTGCAGCCTTGCCCAGGCAGGCAGATTTAAAATTGGCGCCAATATCCACTCCGTTGAGGGGAGAGGAGGAGCGACGCCGACATACACAAAGCTGAGTATACTTGGCTAGGCTCGGCCCCTCTCGCAGTCCCACACCTATGATGGACATTAGACAGGTCCAATGGCGGGACTGGGCGTGACTGTGAGCGGAGACGAGAGAAGCTGAGCCTAACCGAGTACAGAGTAAACTCGGCTTTGTGTTTTGGAGCTCACTCCGCTCACAATCAGCGGAGATCTGCATATAAAAACCCACCCACAATTTTCCCTGGATTTTAAGGGGAAAAAAAGTGTGTGTTATACACCGATAAATGCGGTATTTATTTTTAGTCAGCGATAACAGCTTGGACTGCTTGATGATCCAGTAAATCCTACTACCCAATTACGTTTCCAAAATATGGGTATCAAACATTTTACATTTTATAACAAACAATATGCTGCAAGGTATATTGTAACAAAAATACAGAGTTCCATTGTGGTTTCCGTTATGAGGGTTTTAGTGTATTTTAAAATGTTGACTTTAAAATTAAACGTGTTTTGTCCACATGAGGGCAAGCAACAGGGTTCTTTAACTGCCACCTTACCTAGCTGCATTTTGTTCATCTACCCTTTCCTCTCATATACCCCTGCTCTCCTTGGCAACCAGGAGTGAAATGGAATACCCGGTACCTTTAGGTATGGAGAGCAGAAGACTCACTTCCCCTTCCTCCCACGCAACAGCATGGGTTTGTGGTGATTCACCTATGACAGGGAAAGGATTCACAGCCCTTAGAAAGATTAGGGAAGTTAAAAGGACTTTTTCGCTCAATTCCTGGCAGCAAAAGGGAGTGGCGAGGGAGTAAAAGGAAGGCAAGTACAGCATGCGCAGCTGGGGTGGGCTGCAAATAAATGAAACACTTGCTTAGCTCTGCATTGTCAAAGCATAGGTTTACTTTAAATTCCCAATCTCTGCTGTTTGCGCTCAGTACCATGATAGCTCTAAGAGGTTAGGTTGTGGGAAAAGTAAATGTGAATTAAGTTTGAGCTCAAGCAGACTTTAAAATATTTTCATTACATTCACACCTATTGTATTAGTAGGGTTGTTTTAAAGAAAACCCCTGTTTACAACATCTTTGGTGTAGTTTCCAGCAAAATGCATTCTTCAAAAGTACACTAAAACCCACACTATTGCAAGAATCTAATACAACACATACTCTATGGTCCCCTTTGCAATACGATGTTTACTGTTAGACAAGGTGCACTTTTAACACATTTATACTACTTACCCTCTGCATCTGGATCAGAGTTGACTACAGTATAAATTAAAGTGCCATCTGTATTCTTCTTAAGGTAACCAATCTGGAAGTAAAATTCGCCATTTTAGAATAAAATGAATTCCCCCCCCAAAAAAAAAAAAAATCTCTGCCTGCTACTGTGCTATGTTTTGTATTAGGAAAAACATACCTTGCAGTTAGAGAAATATCTGTTGACTTTGTCTCTTGCTTCATCTGCAGCATGCTCTACCAGAGCCAATACATGTTCTTCTGCAGTGCTGTCCGTTAAACTACATGCATTGCCCTCTGGTTCAAAAATGCAACTGAAAGAGAACACAAACTAAACTAAGGCCGGGTTCACACTGGTACGACATACGTTCCGACTTTGGGAGCACATGTTGCATGACGTGTATAAATCAATGATTTCCTAGGAGAGCCGTCTTAACTGGTCCGACTTTGAAAATTCTCCCTGTACTACTTTGGTCTGACTTTGATCCTACTTTAGCCCAATGAATATCATTGAAGTGGGATCAAAGTCGTATCGCCGTCTTGCCTGATCCGACTTGTGACTTGTGCTCCGATGATTGGGGGGGGAACTCCACGCCAAGTTTTCAATAAAAATTCGGCATGGGTTCCCCCTCCAAGAGCATACCAGGCCCTTCAGTCAGATATGGATTTTAAGGGGAACCCCCTATGCCAAAAAGAAAATGGTGAAAATCCATACCAGACCCTTATCTGTGCATGCAGCCCGGCCAATCAGGAAAGGGGGTGGGGATGAGCGAGCGCCCCCCCCGTACCAGGCCACATGCCCTCAACATGGGGGGGGGGGGTAGGAAAGAGTGTAAAAAAACAAAAAAACAAAACAAACACACACGTTTTTAAAGTAATTCTTTATGCAGCTCCGGGGGTCTCTTCCGACTGCTCCACTCACTCCGGTCCCTTCCGCTATCTTCTGCTCTTTTGCTAGCGTTGGCCCAATCTTCTCCTTCATCTTCTTCCGATGTAGACACAACGCTCTCTTCCGCTGTAATGCTGTGTACATGGAGCGCAACGACTTATGTAGGCATGGGGCGTGGTCACCAGGTGATGTCATCCGGTGACCGCGCCCTTTAGGACGTCACCGCCCCATCATGCCCCGGGCGATAGTGTCATGTCAACATCGGAAGACGACGGAGAAGACCAGGCCAACACTAGCAAAAGAGCAGAAGATAGCGGAGGAGCCCGGCAGAAGACACCAGAGAGCGGGAGACGAGGCCGGAGAGAGCAGAGAAGTCTGAAAAGACCCCTGGAGTTGCCTAATAAATGACTTTAAAAACTGGTCTAGTGTGTTTTCTTTGACACTTTTTTCCCCCAGGTGAATGGGTAGGGGTACGATGTACCTCATACTCATTCACATAGGGTGGGGGGCTGGGATCTGGGGGCCCTCTTATTAAAGGGGGCTCCCGGATTCCGATAAGATCCCCGACAACCAACGGCCAAGGTTGACGGGAAGAGGCCCTTGTCCTCATCAACATGCACCCCCCTGCCCCAAAGCACCCACCCTCCATGTTGAGGGCATGCGTCCTGGTGCGGTTCAAGGGGGGGTGCTCGCTCGTCCACACACTGTTTCCTGATCGGCCGGGCTGTGTGCTCCGATAAGGGTCTGGTATGGATTTTGGGGGGACCTCCACACAGTTTTCTTCGGCGTAGGGGGTTCCCCTTAAAATCCATACCAGACCAAAAGGACCTGGTATGCTCTTGGAGGGGGAACCCATGCCGTTTTATTTAAACTTTGGCATGGAGTTCCCCCTCAAGATTCATACCAAACGCAGTGCCTGGTATTGGTGGTGATCCGGAAGTCGGACATGTCTCTGACTTCAAGTGGCAGGGCAAAGTCGGACGAGTGTCGTGTTGCACCAGTTTGAACCCGGCCGAACTGGTCTGACACAAATGGGTCCGACTTTGAAAAAGGTTCCTGCACTACTTTAGTCCGACTTTGGTCCTACTTGAGCCCACTGAATATAATTGAAGTCGGATCAAAGTAGGATCCTTGTCCTAACCATTCGAGTTGCGACATCCGACATGGTGATTACAACAGCAGGAAAGGCAATTTATATCACACTGGGACTGTTTTGATTGGTCAAAAGGACAAGTCAGACTATCTCAAAGTCAGAGCAAAATCTTATCTTGTTCATTCAAGTCGGATGGAACGAGGACTGATGTAGGACCTATGTGGCAGGGCAAAGTAGGATGACAGTAGTACAACAGTCGTGTCGTAACAAGTGTGAACCCGCCACCTAAGGCATAAGGAAGTCTTTCAAATTTCTCTAAAACAACAACTGCATGAAATTAAAAAAAAAATAAATAAATAAAAAACGAAAAAGCTAAAGTGTAAAATTCAAAAGCTTTCATTCAAGTTGTAGACAAATGCTCAGAATGTTTGTTAAAACAGAATTTATGTAAACATTTTACATTACATGACTAACTATATAAATAACAATAGGGTATAAATAAAACACTACTCATAAAAAAATATTTTTGTAGCTGTGACTCTTATTGATGCAGCCCTAGTTTCAGTTCACTTATTCGCTATGTGGAGTTACCCTCCAGTGAGATCCTGGGAAAGTAGAGAACCCCATGAGAAGACACTGTAGCACTGTGTAGGAGGAACTTTTTGTGAGATTTGGGTTGCTAGGAATACCCAGGCTCTTGTTGGAAGGCTTGTGGCATTATCCTCTCATAGGCACAGTTGGTGGAAGCTGGGGGTATGTAAAGTATATATTTAAAAAGTTTTCCCTTGAAGTGGTTTTAAAGCCTTAAGGTCTCTCACCTTAATGCATTTTGTAAGGTGAACTTACACAGGGTCCCCCTCCCCCGGTCCCACTGACCTGGACCGCAGCAATCTCCAGTTCTAAGCCACGGTATATGCACGCCAGGAATCCGGGGCTTAGAAATCCCCTGAGCTGAATGTTCACAACGTCCCTCGTCAGGGACATTTTGGAGCATTCCAACTGGTCAGCGCCTACTAATCAGCAACTGCATAGCCGGTCCTGTGAGCTAGGAAGACGCAGTCTGGATGCAGAGAGGTTTTCTAAGCCCTGGACTCCTGGCGCGGATATACTGGGGATTAGAACTGGAGATTGGTGCGGTCCAGATCAGCAGGACCGGGGGGGGGGGGGGGGGGACCACCTGTGTAAGTTTACCTTACAGATTTTTCTGTAAAGGTGAACTTACACTTTAATAGGCATTTTTTTTATTATTTTCTTTCATGCAGTGCATTTTCATGGAGGGGGTGAAAGTGTAATTAATAAGAATTCTTTGCATTTTGATGCAAGGTCCACTTTAAAATTGTCCAGGTTTATGTAAAGGATCTTAACCTTAAAACGCAGCATATTAAAAGAAACACAATTAGCTGCTCAGAAATACAACCAAGAAGCTTTCAGTGCTTTTCACAGCCTAGATTTGCAGCCAATTCTCTCTGTACACGAAATTGGGTAAATATAGGTAAATCTGGTGTCTGCATGCAAAAATATAATTTTTTTCTACTCATTGTAACAATATTCTCTTAGAGTCTATTGAGGGACACAGGAGGTCTTTCACACTGGCAAACAGAAAAAAAAATGCAACAGATCTGGGGTCTACCTGCACCACAAAGACTTATCTGAAGGATATGTCACAAAGCCCATCTGGTAGAACTTGGAGAATGCTAAAAAGCACAAGAACCACTTACAGATCTAGCAGAGTGTGCCTTGAAAGGCAAATGGTGGTACCAGATCATTGAAAGTCTAGGTTTGGATGTTGGCCTGTCCGAGAAACTTACAGACAATGGAGGGGCATTTAATTTTGTCGAACAGAGAGGCAGAAGAATTTTGTGCTCGTAAGGCAAGGCAAGTGCTTAGGCAAGAAGGAAGTCCTGGGTCTCCACAATGCCTTGTCTCTTTGCAAAACAAGAAAAAAGCTATCTTGCAGGATAAGGCTGCCAATTGAACTACTCACCTCACATGGTAATGGATAACAGGAATACCACCTGGTGGGGGATAGTAGATAGAAGGTCACTAATGGGTTCAAGCTACAGTTATTGAAGGACAGGAAGAAACAGATTCATGTATGCTTTCCATTTCTACCTTGCCGGAAGTAGATTTCCCTACTTTTAACCTTGTAGGAATCAGATTTACAGATGCCCTTATTTATCAAAACCAGGGCTTCAACGGCCATGCTTTTAAAGTCAGTGACTATGGAGAAGGTTGGTAAATCAGTCCTTGAGACAGAATATCTGCAAGTTCAGGTAGTGACCACACAGGGCATTTGCCAGGAGTCTTGGGTCAGCGTTGATGTTCAATGTATGCCACTACCACGGCACTGTATAACTGAATCGGGATTGGATGACCCTCCAGAAGCATAAGTCAACACTGTAAAACAGCTAAATCACCTGAGGATGAGGATTCACATGTATGCGGCTACACTTAATGCGTTTTCAGGTATGTTTTACAGTGCATTTTTAAACCCGTTTTTTAAGCATCTTTGTATGCAGTTTTCATGCGTTAAGTTTTTCTTCTCTTTAAACACACTGTACATTGCTGGATACTAAGAAGGGGCCTGGGGCGCCAGCCGTGGCTTCTTTAAAAACCGATGGAGTCATCAACTGTCAGTGGTGTTCCCCCGGAGTATGTTAAAAAAAAAAAAATTATATACTCCCCAAAATCAATACCAGACCCTTATTCGAGCATACAGCCCAGCAAGTTGGGCTGGGGTACCCTGCTGATGACTCATCGGTTGTTAAGGACATGGCGGCCAGCTTCCCAGGCCCCCTCCTTAGCTACCAGATATATACAGTGTTTAAACAGAAAAATAAAAAACGCAAAAACACATGAAAAATTGCATCACAAACACTACACATTTCTGGTGCGATTCCATTGAAGTCTATTACACGAAAAACGTGGGGAAAAAAAAAAAAAACGACCCTTTCCACGTGTTGGGCACACAACGCATAGATGTGAATGTGTACGATAGGAGGCCACGTTAAATAGACTTTAGGGCATTTCTTCAAACTGCAAAACGCACTAAAAAACGCATAGATGTGAACCTGTATTTAGGGTGGAACATATAACATGTTTAGGCTCCAAAAAGCACAGGTGTAAACCAGATCTTAAAGCAGTTCTAACGTGCTGGTCAACATACAATGAATTTTTAACTGCAGTTAATTTCCATGTTAGATTAACTACATTTGCCAGGAATAAATGCACAGAAGGTGCAAAGAAAATCTGTAGCACGGATGTAAACAAAAAAAAAAAAAAAGGCTTATGAGCTAAAGCAATTGATAATGGGCCCTTGGCTGCTTCTTCTGGTATCAGTTTTGAATGCGCTCAAGACCATTCAGAATTTATTAAAAAAGGTGAATTTGACCTGCAGTTCCCCTTCTCACCCACATCAAGTAGGTTTTCCTGTCCCATAGTAATGCAAATTTAGGATAGGAAAGCTTAAAGTGGTTGTAAACCCTTACATATACCCAATGAAGTGACTAGCCTCAGAAATTAAACACACCCTCATGCACAAGTTGTACCTATTTGCAGACATTACTTCTGTAGATCATTCAAAAAACACACGGATCAAAGGATTTCTCTCAGCTCTATTAGCAGGGGGCAGGGATCTCGCATCACATAAACACACACTGCAGAGCACAAAGCTCCTTGGTATCAGACAGCTGACTGGAGAAAAGAGACACATCCTCTACACAGGGTCATAGAAAAATACAGAGCTAAGGCTAAGAGTCACCTGCTGTCGTTCTGGAGGGAGGGCAGGTCGTCTTGCAGGAGGCTGTTGTGTGAGGAAACACAGTCAGAAGTGATTCATGCAGCTAGAAAGGAGAGATCAGAGGGAAGCCATGCTCGGTGCTTTGGATTCAGGCTAGAACACACTATTGTAGGATATGCCTTGTGCATTTTTCATGTCTGAAGTTTATAACCACTTGAAGGTGGCCATAGAAATGGATTCCTCCATCCACACTAGCGAGATAGATGAAGGCATTTTAACCCCCACCCCCAATGACATTGTGCTCTGACAGCAGGACTCTCCAGTTGCTTATCGGCAAAAGTTTTCTTATTGGTCAGAAGTCAACCTAACAGTTCAATATAACAGACCATCAGTCTAACAGACTAGGAATTCAATCTAAAAGGACTCCTGACGAACAGGGACACTTTTGATTCAAATTTGGCCTGTCCCTGTTGAACCAGCCAAATTTCAATCAATCTATGACCAGCTTTAGTACATACTCATTCTAGATCAGCCACATAAAGCAAAAAGGGTCCATATCAAGATAACTAGCATTTTCAGAAAATAAGGTCACCAGCGGCAGCCTCTATCAGCTCCCCAAAGACAGATTTACTTTTTAAGTCTTATGTCTTGCAAAGCCTGCTGATTTAGCGCATTCATAGTTGGAAAATCCACAAAAACAGTCAGAGGAAAACTGCAGTGAAAAGTTCAGTGTGCACAAGGCATTGGAAACAACTAAAGCTAAAGTGTGACGGTTTACAGAGAAAGGAGGTTTGCTTGCTTAGGTAATATAGCCAGATATAAAACCATAACAAATATGAAAGCAATAATCACAAACACCAAAAAAAAGACATAACATACCTCTGATCATCCTCAATCACCCTGCAAAAATTGAGAAAGAAATGTTAAGATATCTCACACGAATAAAAACAATTACTTATGCGTCTTCCATACTACATGTATTACTACAATGTATACTACATAAAACATTAGAAACCGTATAACTGAAAAGGAAAATGTATGCATTAATAAAAATTGTTCTTGCTTTTTACAATCCATTCACAGCAGCACCTATGCTGAATGCACAGGCCCATGGTGTGCACTGAGATGGGAGGACAGGGGTTAATTCACTAAAACTGGAGAGTGCAAAATATGGTGCAGCTGTGCATGGTAGTCAATCAGCTTCTAACTTCTGCTTGTTCAATTAAGCTTTGATTAAAAAAAAACATGGAAGCTGATTGGTTTCTATGCAGAGCTACACCAGATTTTGCACTGTCCGGTTTTAGAAAATCAAACCCACAGTGTTGAAGTGCTGTTTCCTGCACACTGTTTTTATAAAACTTTATTAACAAACTGCATACAGTATTTTTTTTCAGCTCACACCACCGAAACGCAGTGATGCGAACTGACACCATAGGGAAAGAGGCAAATTGACTTGTCTTTGCATTGGGACTACATGGGGCAATATTGCCCAGCACACCCCAATACAAATAATGTGAACGTACCCTTATTCTTTTAATGGTTCACATGATATTACAGTAAGCCTAGCTCTCTCACAAAAACATTTTTTGACACACTGCAACACAATGGGGTTGATGTATTCAAACTGGAGTGTGCAAAATCGGGTGCAGCTGTGCATGGTAGGCAATCAGCTGCTTACTTCAGCTTGTTCAATTAAGCTTTGACACAAAAAAAAAAAAAAAAAAAAAAAAAAAAAAACACACTGTAAGCCGACTGATTTCTATACAGAGCTGCAACAGAGTTGTAGCCAAGCATTTTATCTGCTCTGGAAAATTTAGCAAAAGCTGTATCTGGTGTGATCAAGTCCTTAGACTGAATATGCACAGAAGATGGTAACTGGCAATATTTTATCAGCTTGTCAAATGCTCACGGCACTAATGGCAAATGAAAGGAAAAGTACATGATGGTTAATAAGCAACTTATCACCAAGACACGTTCTGGAGCATTCCACGAGCGGCATGCATAACTGTATATAAACTGCTTATTTTCACTCCACTTCCCTTTATTCAAAGCAATGTTAGTCATTAGTATGCATTTAAATTTTCTATTTTTTTATTTTATTTTCCTGTTTTGAGAGGGTTTTACCTAAACATTTACTAACCATTTGCTGCAAAAATGCTAAGAACAGTTACCAGAAGTTAAAGGAGAAGATTAGCCAAAAGCTTTTATGGCTATACTTCCATGGATCACAGGAGTGTAGTTAGTTCTGCACTCCTCTCTCCCGTTTTCTGCCAAAAGCGGGCTGATGCCACAAGCATGGTGCAGGCTCTGAAAATATCCTGACCATATGGTTGGGATCTGCCCAGAAGCCTAGACCGGCAGCTGGCGCAGTCTCTCAGTAAGGACTCAGAGCCTGAGCCAGCTGCTCCCATTTCCTGCATAGCCCAGTGAGTGCTGGAGGGGCAGAGTAGAGAGTCGGTGATTGACTTTGACAGCTCTCTGCAGACTGAAGTGGTCAGCGGTGTTTGATCGCTCAGTTCTCGGTCTTAGTGGCAGCATGAGATAGCTGCAGCTGGGATCGGTGCTGCAGCCATGTAGGCAAGTATGATTGTTATTTTTTTTTTATCATTATTATAAATCCCATTTTCTTACAAAAGCAAAAAAGTAAAAAAGTAAATTTTTACCCACACCCTTCTAATCCATCCTTCCCAGAGTAACATTTTCCTTACCTGGTGAAGTCAGGTATACTCACCCAGTCCAAGTCCCTCATTGACGTGGTTGCTTCACTTCCCGATTCCCTGACAGAGGATGGCGGCGGGGGCAGCAGAGAGACGAGCGATTGCTCGTCATCTGCCGCCGACATCGCTGGACCCTGGGACAGGTAAATGTCAATTTATTAAAAGTCAGCAGCTGAAATATTTGTAGCTGCTGCCTTTTAATATTTTTTTTAAAGGTGCAGAACAACTTTTAGTAATTTATTTTTGTTAACTCAGCAATGGATGCCGTCTTTTTTATCCTGTATTAGGACTCCCGAAAATTATATTATATTATATTATATTATATATTTATTTATTATAGTTCATGGTGTGTTTTTACAAAGATAAAGAAGCTGGCATGGAACCATCATTTACAAACAACTTTTTCTTGTAAATGTTATTGTTGCTGTAGCGGGTTGTATACATCATAGGAGATGCATCACTTCCCAGGCAAGTTTAGAGCATCTCCGGCAAGTTATTTAACCAATTCAATACCAGCCACTCACCTCCTCCCCCCGTTCCTGCCCAGGACAATTTCAGCGCTGTCACACTTTGAATGACAGTTGCGGCCATGCAACACTGTACCCATATGACATTTTTTATCATTTGATTCCCACAAATATAGCTTTATTTTGGTGGTATTTGATCACCACTGTTTTTTTTTGCTAAACTAAAAAAGCCCAACATTGTTTTTCTTTGTGTCGGTCATAAAATTTGGTTTTCTCCTTCACTTACAGGCACTGATGAGGAGGCATTAATATGTAGAATTGATGGGCACCACTGATAGATGGCACTGATGGGCAATAGATGGCACTGATTGTCATTGTGGTGAGCACATCTGATGTGTTGATTATCAGTAACCAACCACCCCCCCCCCCCCCCACCTCCCCACAGGAGAGCCTCCCTGTTAGCGCAAACCGAGGAAAGCAGATTACCCTCACTTCATGGTTACCGCTGTGATTGGTCACAGCTGATCACGTGGGAAAGAGCCTACATCATAGGCTCTTTACCATGATCAGAGACGCGGTGTGTCAGAGTGACACACAGAACTCCCAGGGGAGTGCAAGAGTGGCTTATCCTGCTGGACATCATATGACGTCCAGTTAGGATAACAGAGCCATTTTGTGGACATCAATACACAATGGGGTAGATGGGAAGTGAAGTGGTTAAAGGCTTGGGGATTTGCCCAGTGCCAAAGCTAATTCCAGGGACCTTTTTCCTGCAGGAAAACACAGCCCATTCAAATGAACGGGTTGCTGTGCCCATGCAAGCATGGCACTCAGATCCACTTGGATGTGAACCTAGCCAGATCTAGGAGGTATGTGTGCTGCTTCTTTATAATCTACATTTGAGCCGTTAACCTTTTTAAATGTTGCTAGTGGCAGGAGTTTCATACGAAAATACTGTATACAACCAATTCCAAAAAAATTAGGACGCTATGTAAAATCTACAAAAAGACAGAATGCAATGATCCTCAAATCGCATAACCCATATTTTATTCACAATAGAAAACATGTCAAATGTTTAAAAAATAAGGTCATTTTGAAATTGACAGCAGTAACATGTCTCAAAAAAAGTTGGGACAGGGCCACGTTTACCATGGTGCAGCATTCCCTTTTCTTTTAGCAACACTCTGTAAATGTCTGGGAACTGAGGAGACAAGTTGCTGGAGTTTAGAGGAATGCTCCATTTTTGGCCAATATAGGATTCTAACTGCTTAACAGTCCTGGGTTGTCTTTGCCATATTTTTTGTTTCAAGATTTGCCAAATATATTTTCAGTTGGTGAAAGGTCTGGACTGCAGACATGCCAGTTAAGCACCCAGACTCTTATATTACCAAGCCCTGCTGTTGTCATAGATGCAGTTTAGCCCTGTCCTACTGAAATATGAAAAAACTTCCATTAAAAAAAGACATAATCTGGATGGGAGCATATGCTGTATGTGTATATTTCCATCTATTTTTCAGCATTAAAAGGTGTCTTTCCAGATGGGCAAGCTGCCCATTCCATACGCTCTTATGCACCCCCATACTATCAGAGATACAGGCTTTTGAACTGAGCTTATAACAACAAGCTGGAAGGCCATCTTGCCAAAAAACTTCAAATTTTGATTCGCCCGACCACAGAAAACAGTTCTTCGCTTTGCAACAGACCATTATAAATGAGCTTTGGCCCCGAAAAGATTGCAGCGTTTCTGGATCATGTTCAGATATAGCTTCTTTTTTGCACAACAGAACTTTACCATGCATTTTTGGATGGCACGTTGAACTGTGTTCACAGATAGTGATTTTTGGAAGTATTCCTGGGCGCATGCAGATATCGTAAATTATGCCCGTTTTTAATGCAGTGCCGCCTGAGGGCCCGAAGATCACGGGCATCCAATATTGTCTGACAATTCTTAGATGCAGCTTTTCACAAACTAAACTAGTGCACCAAATGTGGACATTGCTCTTTTATGAATCATAACCCCTTGACATGCCACATTTTTTTCTTTTTGGGTGGGGGATATGGTGTTGAGAGGGTACCTAGTTTTGACAGGTACCCAGCCCCCACTTCCGTTTGAGTCACCTAGGCAGCCCAAGTGCTAGTTCTTCTCTACCCCTCCCTGGCATCTTCTGGGACACGTCACATATCCCAGAAGATTGCCCAACCATTGAGGAGGCACAGCGCAACTAGCACATATGCAGTGCACACCAGGCTGTGAAGCCGCAAGCTGTCACAGCCGGGTGCCCACACTTGTGATGCCGGCACCAGTGAGAGGTGAAGGAGAGAAGCGGGCGGTCACATTGCTGGATCGTGGAACAGGTGAGTGTGTTTATTAACCCCTTCCAGCCCAGGGTATGTCCAGGGACGTCCTTGATTTTGCGGGGGTATATCTGAATGATGCCTGCAGCATCATTTTTAGTGCCGGCAATTTGCTACACCATAATTTCTCTAGAGTCTCTATGATCGTTCAGAGGTCGGGCGCAATGTTTTGAAGTCACTCCCGGCCTCTGCATTCAAACGAATGGCGCCGCCTTGGCTGGGAAGCCATGATCGTTAATTATTATTATTAATTTTTTTATTTCAAGCTTCCCAGCCTAGAGGTGAGATGTGGGGTCTTATTGACCCCACATCTCACTGTAAAGAGGACAGATCATGACATATTCCTAATACAAGTGATGTTTACATTCCTTGTAATAAAGTGATCAAAAAAATGTTTTTGTCAAACTAAAATAAAAATACAAAAAAAAAAAAAAACGTTTTTAAAGCACCTCTGTCCCCATGTGCTCGCACGCAGAAGCGAAGAAGTCCTGGCCACATGTGAAAACGGTGTTCAAACCACACATGTGAGGTATCACCACAAAAGTTACAGCGAGAGAAATAATCCTAGACCTCCTCTATCTCAAAATATGTAACCAGTAAAACATTTTGTGCAATTCTGAAGCATGACATATTAGGTATCCATTTACTTGGCATAACTTAATCTTTCACATTATTCAAAAATATTAGGCTAACTTTAATGTTTTTTTTTTGTTCCAAAAACCCTAGAGAATACAATGGCAGTCGTTGCAACTTTTTATTGCGCACAATATTTGCGCAGCAATTTTTCAAACACTTTCGTGCTTTAAAAAAAACAAAACACACCATTAAAGCACGAAAGCGTTCGAAAAATTGCTGCGCAAATATTGTGCGAAATAAAAAGTTGCAACGACCGCCATTGTATTCTCTAGCGTTTTTGCTAAATAAATAAATATAATGTTTGGGGGTTCTGTGTAATTTTCTAGCAAAAAAAAAAAAAGTAGGAGAGAAATGTCAGAATTGGCCTGAATAGGAAGTGGTTAAAAATCAGCAGCTACACTTTTTCAAGCTGCTGACTTTTAATAAACACAAAAATTGAAACTCCACTTTAACACAATTTGTTGCAAAATGTTCCTCCAGCTCTTCCTTAGTACCACTTACTTTGTCTGCTTTTTGTTGCCCTGTTCAAACTGAGATTTGTTGCGGCCATCAATTTCAAAATTACCTTTTTTCCCCTTAAAATTGTACATTTTCTCAGTTTAAACATTTGATATGTTTTCTATTTTCTATTGTGAATAAAATATGGGTTCATGAGATTTTCAAAACACTGCATTCTGTTTTTAGCTAGATTTTACACAGCGTCCCAATTTTTTGGAAATTGGGTTTGTATACAGTACGAAATATTAAATAGATGAACAGCTCAATTTAGATTATGAAGAAGCAGCACACATACCTACACAGTAGCATGCTCCTCTTAGACCTACAAGATACTTTATATCTATAAGAAGCAGCAGATCCACAGCAACATCACAAGCCGAGGCCTTCATCTTCTGACATGCTGCCACTACTGTACATGCATGGGACTGAGCAGCACAGCAAATAACAGCACTAGGTCTCTCTGGCTATATACAGGTGACTGTGGTTTCCTGACTCAATATGGTTGTCACAGCACAATTCACCAGGGATGTCTGAATGCAATCATGCGAGGTCACATGACATGACCCTTCCATGTCGACAGTGATTCAACAGAGACTAAAAATAAAACTTGATAAATAGTTCAGTATGGCGTCTGCAGTGCATATATATATATATATATATATATATATATATATATATATATATATATATATATATATATAAATAATATTTTAATAAATTGCTCTATTAGGACAATCAAGTTAGGTTATTGTTAACCAGTGAATATTTCAACTGTACTAGCATTTGCTTTTCACAGATTAGTTTTACTTGTTGCTGGAAATTGATTTATCATACAATGGCAGCTAGTGTTTATCTACAAAGAGAAAGCCTGAAGCTGTGTAAATATAAGGAACTAAAAACATACATACAGTACATCTTTGCTATTAATTTCTCTGCATTTTATAAAAATTCTCCATAGATCTTACATATCTATCCACCAAAAAGGTTTGCATTTTTACCTAATAACCTCCTTGCTTGGCTTTTTAGATTTCTTTGTCATCTCAACTGGAGCTGGGATTGGGACCTCCGGGGTAGGGTCTTCCACTGTAGTGTCCTCATCCCCCAATATAGCAGCCTGCTGAGAAAAATCCATGTCCTGCATAAACGACATACTGCGCTTCAAAGCTAAAAGCCGTTCCTAGAATCAAAAAGGACAGAGCAGCAGGAACTTTATATTTACTTTCATAGCAAAAAAGTGCTATGATGAATGGATGGGATGGGAACAATATTACCTCAGCCTTACAATGCTAGATTTTAATGCTTATGCGCAGGGTTGGGTAATTCTTTCCAAAAAATAGCCGTGCAAAAAACAGAAATAAAATGTTCAAAATCAGAAAGCAAAGAAAAAGTGCACAGCAAAATGATAACATTGAAGTCAAAATAAATAAATACACATATACATACACACATACACAGTATATGAAAAATATTGCCAACTCAAAGTTAACTTGACTAGTAAATGTATACATTATAATAAACATACAGCATGTATAGATATACTTAGCAAATCATTTTGCCTATATTTGTATATCCTTTAGCAAATTATATAAAATTACAATAACAAAAACATCAATAATAACTCTATTAGTCCCCACTGCTAAAAATGTTCAATATTCCTATAACCAAAGAATATGGCAGATGAAAAAACACAAAAATGGAGGCATGCACTAGTATTTCAATTTTGATCATACTTTACTCATCATCTTGAAGCCTGTATGAAGTAGCTTCTTTGCCAACTTGTAGTATACAGTCTCTGGTCGGTTGTACGTCATTGCATTATCACACATAAGTTTGAAGTCCGCCTGTAGAATATACAAAATGTGGATGATTTGGATGAACACCACACTTCACCAACAATACTCTAAGGCTCAGTTCACATATACGCGTATCTGATGCCTTTTTAACTGCATCCGATTGACATTACATATGAATCGGACTAGCTTTCAATGGAGTCGGTTCACACATGTCCAGGGCCTTTCTAAAAAGGGTCCTGTGTGATTTTGGGTCTGGTTTAAGTGCGAAATCAAGTAAAAACCGGTGCACAAAACTACACTAGACTCCGGATTGCAAACCGCAACCGGACATGTTGAACCCAGCCTAAAATGAAGGTAATGGGATTGCACAAAATCTACCAGATGTAAAGCAGACAGCACCTTAAAAATCACAAAATTAATCACTAATATTTCAGTTATTCAGTTAAAAAAATATTGATCCAAATAATACATATCTGCTTTGGGTAATAAATGAATTGCTACACATAAATCAACATGCAACAAGAAAGATTTCTCTGTACAAATAGGGGCCTCACACAGGTGAACTTATCAGGTCTACCTGTGAGAGTTTTTCGGGAAAAATCGGTGGACAGATGAGCCCCTGGTAAGCAAGCTCCTAGCAGAGCCAACCCATGTGGAAGGGGCATTATTCAAATATATTCCATGAAATAATATTGCCATTAAGAAACATTTTGCCACATTGAAACTTCTATTTACTTGGAATTGGCATTTTACATTTTTTAGATTGCTGCATTTTACTAGCATTAAGGAACTGTACTGCTACTACTTGCTTAACCACTTGTGTACTAGCCTGTATATATCAATTTAGTGATGTGATAGTTTGACTGACAATTACCGTCATGCAACATTGGACCCAAATTATTTTTAGATCTTCCTTTTGGTGGTACGCAATAACCCCTTTTTTTACTATATAAAAAATGAAAAGGCGTCCAAAAATTTTGAAAAAATACATAAATCACTTACCTAAAGATAAGTTACATTTAAATATAATTAAATTTAAAATAGATGACAGGAAAAACTGAGAAGACTGGAACACCTCTTTAACATCCGACATACCTTAAACTCTGTGATTGATTTGTACTCATTTGCAGAAATTTTTTCCTTCATCGTACTAAAATCCATGGGATGCTTTATTATCATAAAATAACCTGGAGCAATCTGATCTGTCACTGGAAAGGCAAAAAATCCATGGGGGTCTTTACTGTAAGGATAAACAAACAAGTATTAAAAATGTAAAATTCTTGGTAAAAAATAATCCGGCTTTTGTGTTGCCCCTTCTATCCTCTGTAATGTTACTTGGTACCAATGGTACTACACTCTCATCCATGGCTCCTTCTTCCTGTATGCCTTCTCATGCTTGCCTTCTCTGCCTTTTACTGTGCCTTTAGTGCCCTGCTCTGCCACTCTACTTCCATGTGTGCATTTTTACCACTCTCTTACAACACTCTGCTCTTTTCCAGTGTTCCATTCTGCCACTGGGCAACCTTTTCTCTTCAAAAAGGCAGATCCTGATTGCTATATTAGAGCTAGATTCTTGAGCAGAAGTGAACTATTACCTACATTATCACTGCACCTGGATGCACCTGGATGCTATACTTCAACATATACTTTAAGGTCTCATTTACACCAGCACCATTAATGCAGTAGCAACACATAGGCAGGAAAATGAATGTATTCCAATGAGCCTAGTTTACACCACTGCATTGCATTCATGTACAGTGCATCCTGAAAATATTCACAGTGCTTCACCTTTTCCACATTTTATGTTACAGCCTTATTCCAAAATGGTTTCAATTAATTTTCCTCAAAATTCTACAAACAATATCCCATAATGACAACATGAAAGAAGATTTTCTGAAATATTTGCAAATTGATTAAAAAAGGAAAAAACAAAAACAAAAATCACACACAAAGCCTTTGCCATGACCCTTACAATTGAGCTCAGATGCATCATGTTTCCACTGATAATCCTTGAGGTTTCTAACAACTTAATTGGAGTCGACCTGTGGTAAATTCAGTTGATTGGACATGATTTGGAAAGGCACACCTGTCTATATAAGGTCCCACAGTTAGCGGTGCATGTCAGAGCATGAAGTCCAAGCAATTGTCTATAGACCTCCGAGACAGGATTATATCAAGGCACAGATCTGGAAAAGGGTACAGAAAATATGTCTGCAGCATTGAAGGCTCCAATGAGCACAGTGGCCTCCCTCATTCATAAATAGAAGTTTGGAACCACCAGGACTCTTCCTAGCGCGGGCCACCCTGTCAAACTGAGCAATCGGGGGGAGTAGGGCCTTAGTCAGAGGTGATCAAGAACCTTCCAGGAGAACAACCATCTCTGCAGCACTCCATCAATCAGGCCTATAATGTAGAGTGGCCAGATAGAACCCACTTCTCAGAAAAAGGCCCAAAGCAGCCCGTCTGGAGTTGTCCTTAAAGCGGAGGTCCACCCTAAAGTGGACCTTCCGCTCATCGGAACCCTCCCCCCCTTCGGCGCCACAATTGGCACTATTCAGGGGGGAGGGGGGTGCAGGTACCTGTACAGTACAGGTATCTGCACCCACTTCCGGGATAGCTCTCTGCGGAAATGGGCGTAGATTACGCCCCTTTCCAAAAGTCCCCCGCTGCCTGCTGGGAAACACACAGATCCCAGAGGCAGCGGGTCCATCCTTATTGCGCAGCGCGACTCGCGCATGCGCAGTAGGGAACCAGGAAATGAAGCCGAAAGGCTCCACTTCCTGATTCCCATACCCAAGATGGCGGCGGCAGCACCCGAGAGACGAACGAGAGTTTGGCTTCGGGTGCCGACATCGCGGGCGCGCTGGACAGGTAAGTGTCACTATTTTAAAAGTCAGCAGCTGCAGTATTTGTAGCTGCTGGCTTTAAAAAAAAAAAAATAAATAAAAAAAAAAAATGCGGAGTCCCGGCGGACTCCCGCTTTAAGGTGTCTTTTGGCATCTTGACCATGAGAAACAAAAATTCTCTGGTCTCATGAAACAAAGATTGAACTCTTTAGTCTGAATGGCAAGTGCCATGTCTGGGGAAACCAGGCACCGCTCATCATCTGGTCAATATCATCCCTACAGTGAAGTATGGTGGTGGCAGAAATCATGCTTTAGGGATTTTTTTTTAGCGGCAGGAACTGAGAGACTAGTCAGGATCGAGGGAAAGATGAATGCAGAAATGTGCATATACATCCTTTACGAAAACCTGCTCTGGACCTCAGACGGGAGTGAAGGTTCATCTTCACCAGCACAATTATCCTAAGCACACAGCCAAGATAAAAAAAGGAGTGGCTATGGTACAGCTCTGTGAATGCCCTTGAGTGGCCTTACCAGAGCCCAGACTTGAACCCGATTGAACATCCCTGGACAGATCTAAAAATGGCTGTGCGCCAATGCTCCCTATCCACCCTGATGGAACTCAAGAGGTCCTGCAATGAAGAATGGGAGAAACTGCCAAAAAAAATTGGTGTGCCAAGCTTGTAGAATCATACTCAAAAAGACTTAGAATGGTTGTAAACCCTTACAACACACTTTGACCTACAGGTAAGCCTAGATTAAGGCTTACCTGTAGGTCCAAGAAATATCTCCTAAACCTATATGGTTTAGGAGATATTTGCCCGAAGACCGGCATGTGCCGTAGACAGCGGCGCGCAGACGCACTGGGCGCGGCATTTTCACCGACGGAGCTGCCCGCGTGTCGGCTCCTTTGCGCATGTGCCGGAGTGACGTCATCGCGGCTTCGCCGAATGACAGCGGCGGAGCTGTGAGACCTCACCGAGAAGATGGATGCGCCGGACTACAGGGGACAGCGGTGACTTCGTTGGCTCGTGTGTCAGGTAAGTGACACATAATGGACTACTATGAGATGCATAGTGGTCCATTATGCTTTGCCTTTGCAGGGAATGAAATAGGAAGTAAACTCATCAGGGTTTACTTCCTCTTTAAGGCCGTAATTGTTTCCAAAGGTGCTTCCACAAAGTACAGAGCAAAGGTTATGAATACTTTTGTACATGTGTTTTTTTTCTTTTTTGCAAAAATTTCAAAACAAACTTTTCACATTCTCATTATGGGGTATGGTTTGTAGAATTATGAGGAAAATAATGAATTTAATCCATTTTGGAATACGGCTGTAACATAAAATGTGGAAAAAGGGAATTGCTGTGAATACTTTCCGGATGCACTGTCCGTTTAAAAAAGTACAGTATGCTGCATTTTTCCACACCTGGATGCACACCGCAAATAAATGTAAACATGCACAAACACACCACAAATGCACATGAATAAGTGCACCAAGGAAAAAAAAAAAAAAAAAAAACACACACACACACACACACACACGTAAATGCACTGGAATCACACATGCAAATGTGGACGCAGAACCCTACAATCAGAGGACAGATTGTGGTGTAAACAAGCCGTAAGACTCATCCTAATCTTACCGTTGCAGTTGACGGAGGAAGTATTCCAGAAGTTGTTGTATTGGTGTGCTTTCATTTTCTGCTGCAAAGCAAAAGCAAAATGTATTCAAATGCCCCATATTTGAAAAGAAAACCAATACAAATGCCAAATTGATGATTTCACCTGGATGTGTTCTACAGGCTCTAACAGGCCGGTCTGTTGCAGTTTCAACCTCCACTTTTTTCGTTGGCTCAAAATACTCGGTTTCACCATCAGAGTCACACTGTTCCTTTTCTCGTTTTCTCTTTTTCTCTTCCTATAAACAAATAAATACTATTCTCAGATTACATTTCAAAGTTTACAAAGTCAACTAGGGCAAATTGTATATGAAGGCTTTACAAAAATTGGACTTTTCATTTATTTTTTTCCTTTTATTTATAACTCCAGTAAAGGGCTTGTTTGCACTTACGGTGTTTTTGCTGTTGAAACAAACCACCATGATGAAAAGTCTAGCCTGTTTGAAAGACAACTCAAAGGTTCCATTCACAGCAGGTGCAGTGGGATTGCGTTGGGTGACTATTCCAGAATAGTCCCACCGCAAAACAAGGCAAAAATAGGATTTTTTTCATCATACTTACCTGTAAAAGCCTTTTCTTTGAGTATATCATGGGACACAGAGTTAGGCTAATATTCATTACCTGCTGGGTTATACTTCATCTCCAGGTGAATGGACACTGGTAGACCAAAGGTCTTTAGACAGGAAGTGATCCCCTATATAACCCCTCCCATACAGGAAGTACTTCAGTTTAGTAGCAAGCACTGAACCCTCAAAAAGAGGAGGGACCTCTGTGTCCCATGATGTACTCAAAGAATAGTATTTTCCAGGCAAGTATGATGAAAAAAATCCTATTTTCTTTTTAATAAATCATGGGACACAGAGTTAGTCTAATATTCATTACCTGCAGGGAGATCCCAGAGCAATAACCTTGAAGGAGGGAGACACCCTGCGAAATAAAAGCCATCAGACCTTATACGGCAGCCCGCAGTACACCGTTACTGAAAGTCAAACCCTTGGCTGTTTGAACATCCACTTGATAAAATTTTGTGAACGTATGCACTGAAGCCAAAGATGTCCCAAGGACACAGGGGTGACCTAATGGGGGGGGGGGGGGAACAAGCGAGTTGCCCCCTGCATGAAGGTTCAGATCAGTGAAAGGGAGGCTAAAGGCCTTTGGAAGAATACTGATAGGGCCGAAACTTGACCTCCGATTGTACTTAAAGCCAATTTGATTTCCACAGCTGACTGTAGAAAAGAGCAATCTCCCAATCACGTATTTTTGAGGATGACATTTTTTGGCTTCACACCAAGCAATTCTTCCAGACCTTATCATAGATCTTCCTAGTGACAGCTTTTATAGCACTCACTAGGGTAGACACCACTAGTCCCGAGATGCCACGGCCCTTTAATACTCTGGCTTCAATAGCCATGCCGTCAAATTTAGAGACTGTAAATTGGGGTGGAATATAGGACCTTAAGACAGTAGATCGGGCGTCGTGGAAACGTACATGGTCCATCTATTATCAGTCTCACAATCTCCAGGAACCATGGCCTTCTGGGCCAGGCTAGTGCCATTAGAAATGGCTGGAACTCCCTCTCTCTGAATCCTGCGCAACAAATGTGGAAGGAGAGGGATAGCATAAACCAGGGAGTATTGGCTCCATGGAACTACCAGAGTATCTGCTCCGATTGCCAGAGGGTTTCTTGTTCGGGACACAAACTGCTGTAGCTTGTTGTTGAACCTGCATACCAGCAGGTTGACCTCTGGCCATTCCCAACATTCACAAAATTTCATGGCACACCCCTGGGTGTAGGGACCATTCCCCCCAGGCAGATCTGCTAGCGACTAGGGACATGTCCCTCTGACCAGGCTAGTATGTGGGTCACCTCCAGAGCTGAACAACTCCTGGTACCACGTTGGTGGTTTATATAGGCCACTGCAGTGGCATTGTCAGACTGAACCCTGATCGGGCAGACCTGAAACTCCGCCGTCCAGGAACGTAGGGCTAGACGTTCTGCCCGTAATTCCAGGACGTTGATAGGCAGGATCTTTTCTGTCCTTCACCATTTCTCCTGAGCTGCGAGCCATTCTAGGGTCGCTCCCCAGCGTGAGAGACTGGCATCTGTAATCAGTACTCTCCAAGTTACTGGGAGGAAGGATCTTCCCTTTCGCAGGATCTGATCCTGCAACCAGTTTAGGCTTAAGCGTGCCCGAGGAGATAAGAACATTGGATAATCCAGGGCTTGTACTCTCCTGTTCCAAGCAAACAAGATGTCAAGATGACAAGATGTAGAGGCCTGGAATGGAACTGGGCATAGGGCACTGCCTCGAAGGAGGATACCATCCTCCCTAGAGGACTCTGAGCCGAATGGAAGGTTGTCTGGTGACCCATATCTAACGCACCTGATCAGACCTACATACTTTAGACTTTGAGCTGGCATCAAGGTTGACCAAAAGTATTTTCAATATTTATGATCCAGCCTAAGCTTTCCAAATACCACACTGTGCATGTTATACTCTATTCTAGAGCATGTAGTGAGTGATCTGAGCAGGTAGTCCAGATCCCCGAGCACCAGGATCCCTTGGGCCCTTAAAAGACCCAGTACTGGTATTGGGACCTTTGTGAACACCCAGGGAGCTGTAGCAAGACCGAAGGGTAGAGCCACAAACTGAAAAATGACGTTCCAGTATTGCAAATTGCAGGAACCTCTGAAAGATAGGTACATGTTAAAAACGCATCCTTTATATCGATGGAGGCTAGAAAGTCTCCCATGTGGAATGAGGCTGCTACTACTGAGTGGACAGACTCCATCCGAACAGATTGGATTTCTAGATACTGGTTCAGGGATCTTGGATAGAAAATGGGCCTCGTGTCACCATTTGGTTTTTGAACCGTAAATGGGTTTGAGTAAAACCCTGCACCCCTTTTGGGTACAGGAGCCCCTTTGGTCCCAACCACGACGCTACCTGCCTGGAGTTTGCATGTTCTCCATATGCCTGCGTGGGTTTCCTCCGGGTACTCCGGTTTCCTCCCACACTCCAAAGACATGCAGGTAGATCAACTGGCTTCTGTCCAATATTGGCCCTAGTATATGAATGGGGACCTTGGATTGTGGGCTCCTTGAGGGTAGGGACTGATGCGAGTGTGCAATATACAGGGATAAAGACAATTGTAGACACTCACTCAGGTTGAACTGGATGGACTGGTGTCTTTATTCAACCTTACTGACTGTGTAACTATGTAACCTCTATAATCACTCCTCGATGCACTAAATCAGGGCTCAAAATTTCAAGTCCTGAGCCACTAACCAGGCCTTAAGTGTTACTCGCCACCAGTTGCTGCACCCAACCTCTTCCCTGCCCCACCCCTAAGTCCGTCCCTAAACACGCCCTTGTAAATTATCTCATGAAATTACACTTAAATGTTTTAAGCAGAATTAAGTTCCAAAAATAAATAACTTTAAAAATATTAACATAAAGCATATCAGTACCCATCAAATGCAGCCTCACTGTGCCCATCAAATGCAGCTTTATGGTGCCCATGAATACACACTCACTGTGCCCATCAATGCAGCTTTATGGTGCTCATCAAATGCAGCTTTAGGGCGCCAATGAATGCAGCCTCAATGTGCCCATCATTGCAGCCCCACTGTGTCCATGAATGCAGCCTCACTGCCCGTTAATGCAGCCTCACTGTGTCCCATCAATGCAGCTTTACTATGGCCCATCAATACAGACTCACCTAGACCCCTGGATGGATCACACACACACACACTGCGGGGATGTCCCACTGTGTGCCACGGATCTGGCTGGGTCTGTGATCGGCGTGTGGTGTAACAAAGCCCCACCCCCCTAGACCGGCTTGTTTCGTAGGCGGAACACTGATACCATCACAAGAGCCGGTCGGGGGGGGGGGCGGGACTTTGTGACATTGTGCGCCGAACAGACCCAGACAGCTTTGTGATACAGGAGGGGGGAGGAGGGCTTGGTACTGGGTTTAGAAGAATTTTGGACCCAGGGCTTTTTCTGGCCCTGACTTTGCGGGTTGTCCCTAGCCCTAGTGCCCTGTTGTCGGCGGAACTGCCTTGGTGCTGAGACATTTGAGGAAGCAGTTCCTGAGGTTTTAAACTAGGGACACCTGGTCCTTTTCTTCACAGGAAGTAAAGAACTCTTCCCTCCAGAAATCTTTTGGATAGATTTGTCCAAATGATCACCAAATAAACATTCCCCATGAAATGGGAAACCTGCCAATAACTTCTTACAAGGAAGCTCGGCTGACCAGTTCTTAAGCCATAAAAGTCTGCACATATGTACAGACAAGAGAGCCAAATGAGAAACCTGCGGTATTGAATCATTTAAAAGGTGTCAACAGCAAAACACAGCGCTTGAGGAATATCTGCCTTATTTTCAGGCAGATCATCCTCCTGGTTAGGCCTGTCAGGCCATCTGATCTGATCCTTTACAGACTGGCAAATACCAATTGCTGCAACAGCTGGCCGAATAGCTTAACTGGCCAATGAAAAGGAAGTAGTGATGCACCGAAATTTCGGCCGCCGAAACATATCGGCCGAAAATGCCCTTTTCGGCAATTTGCCGAAAGAGAAAAAACAGCCGATAATGGAGCCGAAAATGGGGCGTGGCCTGGGTGGGGACGGGGCTCCGCCCCCCGCCCCTGGTGCCGCCCATCATGGGGGGTGTATAGCGCAGGAGAGCCGCCTCCGCCACCTGTTTGATCACAGCGCCGGGAACATCACAGCTTTCATTTCAATAGCTGTGTGTTCCCGGCCGCGCGCCGTCACACACAGCCCCTCCCCCTTGTCCGGGCACTTAGATAGACAGATCATCCGCAGGATTGGATGGATGATCTGTCTATCAAAGTGCCCGGACAAGGGGGAGGGGCTGTGTGTGACGGCGCGCGGCCGGGAACACACAGCTATTGAAATGAAAGCTGTGATGTTCCCGGCGCTGTGATCAAACAGGCGGCGCCGGAGGCGGCTCTCTTCCCTGCACAGGCTGGCTGCAAAAAATGCCACACTGGCTGCAATGGGGCACACTGGCTGCAATGAGGCACACTGGCTGCAATGGGGCACACTGGCTGCAATGGGGCACTGACCACCTCCTGTACCGCGTCCCCAGTCTCTGACCACCTCCTGTACCGCGTCCCCAGTCTCTGACCACCTCCTGTACCGCGTCCCCAGTCTCTGACCACCTCCTGTACCGCGTCCCCAGTCTCTGACCACCTCCTGTACCGCGTCCCCAGTCTCTGACCACCTCCTGTACCGCGTCCCCAGTCTCTGACCACCTCCTGTACCGCGTCCCCAGTCTCTGACCACCTCCTGTACCGCGTCCCCAGTCTCTGACCACCTCCTGTACCGCGTCCCCAGTCTCTGACCACCTCCTGTACCGCGTCCCCAGTCTCTGACCACCTCCTGTACAGTGTCCCCAGTCTCTGACCACCTCCTGTACAGTGTCCCCAGTCTCTGACCACCTCCTGTACCGTGTCCCCAGTCTCTGACCACCCCCTGTATAAAAATATTTTTTTTAAAACAGTCATTTTCGGTATCGGTGCTGTTTCGGTATCGGTTTCGGCCTAGTGTATTTTTCATTTTCGGTATCGGTTTCGGCACCAAAAAACCCATTCGGTGCATCCCTAAAAGGAAGCCTTTAATAAGGACTCCAATTACTTGTCAACAGGGTCTTTCAAGCCCTGTGTGTTATCTACAAGTTAACAAAAATCCTATCAGGATGTTCCCAATCACCATATGCCACCTGTTCTGACAGAGTATGTAAGGGGAAAGCCTGTGTGGCCTGAGGAGGCCTCAGGGATCCCAAAGAGGACCAGAAAGGCTCACTAACTTCTGCAAGAGGCAACTTAAAGGCAGGACGAACCATTTCGGTAAGAGTCAAGATTAAACGCCTCTGTGATTGAGAGGCAGATACCAACTGGATATCTTCTTGTCCCGATTGCTCGGAAGCAGACTCATCCACAGAATACTGAGCTTTAAGCTCTACCCCATCCTCAACCCATTCCTGCTCCAAACTAGGAGGCTCTGGGGAGGGGGATCTTTTATGCTTCTTGCCACCCTGCAGGATGGAAGCAATCATGCCAGCAATCCTGTGCTCTAACCCGGCTAGAGCTGAGGACGGTTCATCCTTAGTAATAAAGTCTTAATTTTTAAATGTTGAACATTAGATGACCTCTCTGCTTCATGCTGATATTTTTACTGGGTGAAAGTGTATTAGAATAGTTCATTTTTCGTTTTTAAGTTCGCCAATTAGAAAAGAAACACTTTGACAGCAGTTGAACTATAGTCTGATAAGATAACATTCCTTAAAAAGGTAATAAACACTGTCAAGAATAAATGATAAAAACTTCTTAAAAAGTAATTATATGTAATATGGGAAAGTTATTTATATTCATTTATTCAAAAAAGTCTGCTTGTATCCTCATTAAAACAAATTGAATACAAACACGGATTTGTATGTATTAATAATTAGACAATATTGACTAAAGTAGTTAAGTGTGTAAATTTATTTTTATATATATATATATATATATATATATATATATATATATATATATATATATATATATATATATATATATATATTTATTTTTTTATGTAAATTATACAGTAATTTTTGTGAAACCAATATATGAATACATGCATATAGGATTGCATAGTGAAAAACAATAAGACGTATAACACATAAAGGTGTTGCCTCTGTTATCCTTGAGATGGTAAAGTCTTATCAGGAGAAGGAGGGTTTGATTTAACATGACTGGGTGCCATATTGTCTCTATACAAGTATTTTAAAGGGTAAAGCCACAGACAAAACAATTATAAATCGTTTTAATAAACCTGTAGGAATTCTGGAAAATAATTAGTTTGTCTGGTTGTATGACAAGTGTCAGATTTAGTTACATTGAAGTAGATCTTAGCAACCAACCACCTTGTACCCAATATGCTTGCATTGTAAGAAACTGTATAAATTAGACCTGCATCTTGTAATACCTTGAACATACCCAGCTGTTAATAAACCTGCATCACTGAGGTCTTGTCTGGTTCGATACGTTATTATTGTACTTCACTAGCTGCCAACTAGCTGATTCAGCAAAAGAAGGTATGTACTGGCAGTTTAAAATTGTTGTAATGTGTATAGTTTTTCTAGATGGTAACTTGCCCTTCATTGTTACCATCTAAACAAACATTCTCTTGTAATGCAGCACAATCTACATTCTTTAGCTAGCAAGAGTCTTTGAAAGTATCTCAGAAAAAAAAAATACAACTCCAGTTGCATAGAAAACAGTTCATTTGACACACAACTCCATGTATACATAGAGGAGTTCAGTACATGAAAAGTGTAGAGAACAATTCGTAGTTCGCTATATGGGATAAAACATTTTAATGTTGTGGCAGTGTTGAAAATCTGTAGATAAAAACATAACTGTCATTCTTAAAGCGGAGCTCCACCCTAAAGTGGAGCTTCCGCTCATTGGAACCCTCCCCCCCTCCAGCGCCACAATTGGCACCTTTCAGGGGGGAGGGGGGTGCAGGTACCTGTACAGTACAGGTGTCTGCACCCACTTCTGGCATAGATATCTGCAGAAGCTACGCCCCCTTCCGCAGAATCTACGCCCCTTTCCGAAGGTCCCCCGCTGTCTGCTGGGAAACACACGGATCCCAGAGACAGCGGGAACCATCCTTATTGTGCAGCGCGACTCGCGCATGCGCAGTAGGGAACCGGGAAATGAAGCCGCAAGGCTCCACTTCCTGATTCCCATACACAAGATGGCGGCAGCAGCACCCGAGAGACGATCGAGAGATCGGCTTCGGGTGCCGACATCGCGGGCGCGCTGGGTGGGTGTCATTATTTTAAAAGTCAGAAGCTGCAGTATTTGTAGCTGCTGGCTTTAAAAAAAAAAAAAAAAAAAAAAAACGGCGGACTCCCGCTTTAAGTCATTCTTTATTGGTTGTAAAGGTTTAAGCTGTGCAATTTGCATCTTTGAATATGTATACTAATTGAGTTTGTAATCCAAATGTAGGATCCTTGTATGATCTAAATGTACATGCTTGATCGCACATTTTTTCTTTATGTCTTTTCTCCTTTTTCAGGGAGCGTAAACCATCTTAAAAAAAACAAAAAAAAACTGGATTTTTAAAACAGCTTACCTGTAAAATCCTTTTCTTTGATGTACATCAGGGGACACAGAGCCATAGTAGTTCCTATGTGGGTTATAGGGCCACTGATAGGTGATGGACACTGGCATGCCCTAAGGTAACAAGTGTACTCCCTATATAACTCCTCCCACTACTGGGAGTCCTCTTTTTTTAGCCAAGCAATACAAGTGTATACCAAGAAGGGAGGGACCTCTATGTCCCCTGATGTGCTGCAAAGAAAGGGATTTTACCGGTAAGCCGTTTTAAAAATTCTGTTTTATTTTCATACATCAGGGGACACAGAGCCATAGTAATTACTATGTGGGATGTCCCATAGCAATGGCCACTGAAGGGAGGGAGACAAGAAAAAAGTAGGGCAAAAAAGGAGGCTGCAGTACAATGTGCCCAAAGGTAATATCCTCATGACCATTAACATCGATTTGATAAAATCTGGTAAATGTATGAATTGAAGACCAAGTTGCGGCCTTACAGATCCGAGCCATAGAGACCCGATTATGGACCACCCAAGAGGCACTAATCACCCTGGTTGAGTGCGCTTTAACATGAAAAAGGAAGAAATATTCTTCTTTAAGCCGTAAGCTTGAACAATCACTTGACAAATCCATTTGGAAATAGATTTTGATGCTGCCTGTCCCCTTTTTGGACCTTCTGTCAGTACAAACAAAACATCTGTTTTGCGAACCTGAGCGGTCGCCTTAAAATAGACTCTGATCGCTCTTACTACATCAAGGGAATGTAGTGCCTTATCTTCCCTAGATTGAGGCTCTTGGTTTAAATGAAAACCTGACACCACTTTTGGTAGGAATTCAGGATGAGGACGCAAAAGCACCTTAGCCTTATGCATGATCAAATATGGTTCTTTACAAGACAGAGCCGCTAGTTCCGTTACTCTACTAGCAAAAGAAAATGGCAACCAAAAAGATTATCTCTTTCTTGTCAAAAGAACCAAGGGAATTTCCCGTAAAGGCTCAAAAGACTGATTCTGCAAAGCCGATAAAACCAAAAAATTTAAATCCCAAAGATTTAGAGGTGCCTTGATAGGGGGATTAATCTGTGTTACCCCCCTGAATAAAGCTACGCACCAGAGAGTGGGAAGCAAGAGGCCATTGAAAAAACACTGCCGAGGCCGAGATCTGGCCCTTGATAGTGCTCAGGGCCAGCTTAATTTCTAATCCCATTTGCAGGAAATCAAGGATCCTACCTATGACATACTTCCTGGGGTGCCAACCCCTGGTTCCCCACCAAGAAACATATGCCTTCCAGACTCAATAGTAAATGATTCTGGAAGCCGGCTTCCTGGCATTAATCAAAGTATACACTACTGAAGGAGATAACCCACGATCCTTTAAAATGTGGGTTTCAATAGCCAAACCGTTAAATTTAGCGTCCGTCAGGTAGGATGGAATACCGGACCTTGTGCGAGAAGGTCTGGCCATAATGGCAGAGTCCAAGGGACTCCTACCGGCATCTTTATGATCTCGGCAAACTAAGATATTCTGGGCCACCAGAATCACCTCCTTTCCGCATGCTAGCGGATCCCTCGTTCTCGACACAAAGTTGTCGACTTTGTTGTTGAATCTGGACGCGAACAGGTCCACGTCCGGAATAACCCATTTCTGACATATGGCTAGAAAGATGTCGGGGTGAAGAGACCATTCCCCCGGAAATAATTGTTGGCGACTGAAGTAGTCTGCCTGCCAATTTTCTATTACTGGAATGAAAATCACTGATAGGCAAGGAATGCTGTGTTCTGCCCAAGCTAGAACATGACTCAGCTCTTTTTGGGCTGCACGACTTCTCTTGCCCCTTGGTGATTGATGTAAGCCACAGCCATGGCATTGTCTGATTGAATCCTGACAGGACAATCCTGTAGCCTGACTGTCCAAGATTCTAGGGCCAGACGTACTGCCGAAATCTCCAAAAAGTTGATAGGCAAGGTCCTCTAACTTGGACCATCTCCCCTGTACAAAATCTTCTTCCAGGACGGCTCCCCAGCCTAGAAGGCTGGCATCTGTTGTCACCACTTTCCAGGATACTGGCAGAAAAGATTTCCCCTTTTGGAGGTTGCTGGATATCAACTACCAATTTAGGCTCTGACATACGTCGGGAGCCAAGCGTATTGGAAAATCCAAAGCCTGAATCTTTTTGTTTCAGACTGACAGGATGGCGTTTCATAGCAGTCTCGAATGAAACTGTGTGTAAGGGACGGCCTCGAAGGAGGCCACCATTTTCCCTAACAATCTCATGCACAGCCGAATGGAAGGATTTTTCTTTGTTTTGATGAGTTGAATTAGTCCTATAATGGAACTGATTCTTTTCTGGGTTAAGAATACCTTCTTCTGTACGGTATCTATGACCAGCCCCAAATACTGTAATCTCCTTGATGATTTTAAGGAGGATTTTTCTAGGTTGAGTATCCAACCCAGAGATTCCAGATAGTTAACAGCTGTGATCAGACTCTGGTTTAGACCTGAGACTGAATGATCTATTAAAAGTAGATTGTTTAAATAGGCTAGGACTGTTATGCCTCAAGCCCTTAATCTGGCTAAAGGAGGTGCCAGAAATTTTGAGAACACCCGCTGTGCTGTGGCTAAACCTAATGGCAGGGCCACAAACTGAAAATGATGATTTTCTATTTCGAAGCGTGTAATTTCTGGTGAGTGGGAAATATTGGCACGTGGAGATATGCAGCTTTGATATAGATTGAAGCCAAAAACTCCCCTCCTTGCAGGATGGAAACAACCAAATCGGATTGACTCCATACGAAAGGATCGGATATTTAAAGCGGAGGTCCACCCTAAAATGGACCTCCGCTCATCGGAATCCCCCCCCCCTCCGGCGCCACAATCGACACCTTTCAGGGGGGAGGGGGGTGCAGTTACCTGGATAATCCAGGTAACTGCACCCACTTCCGGGCTAGCTCTCTGCGGAACGGGGCGTACGTTACGCCCCCGTTCCGCAAGCGCCCGCCCCCTTCAGCAAGTGCCCCGTTGCCTGCTGGGAAACACACAGCTCCCAGAGGCAGCGGGGACCGTCCGGATTGCGCCGCGCGGCTCGCGCATGCGCAGTAGGGAACCGGGAAATGAAGCCGAAAGGCTCCATTTCCTGATTCCCATACCCAAGATGGCGGCGGGACCCGGCAGCCGAGCGAGCGATCGGCTTCGGGTGCCGACATCGCGGGCGCGCTGGACAGGTAAGTGTCACTATTTAAAAGTCAGCAGCTGCAGTATTTGTAGCTGCTGGCTTTTAAAAAAAAAAAAATAAAAAAAAAAAACCGGAGTCCCGGTGGACTCCCGCTTTAAGTGCCGATTCAGATCTAGAATGGGTCTTACCTCTCCGTTTGGTTTTGGAACCGTGAAAAGGTTTGAATAAAAACCTGTGCCCTGTTCCTCTAAGGGAATATCTGATATCACCAACTGGCATAATAGGAGAGCGAGACTTTTTCTCTGGGAACATTTGATCTTCGAAAACAAGGAGACAGAAATTCTCGTAACTCTAGTTTGTAACCTAGAGAAACTAAGAAGCCATCCATCTGTCTTGACATTGTCAATGCCAGATCTTTGAAAATTGCAGGAGCCTCCCCCCCACCTGAGCGAGCGGGGTGCCCCTTCATAAGGAGGCTTTAGCATTGTGTTTTGTGTGCTTTCTGCCCAAAGATCTCTTTTGACCCTGGTGCTGCCCTTGGGGCCTTCCCCTTGAACTTGATGGTTGAGGCCTTTGAGACTGCCTAGAGGCCAATGCCCCTGACACAAGTCAAGAAGCACGCTTAAAAAAAGAGAAATGTTTGAACTACTTCTTTACTGGTAAAAAAGAGCTTTTCCCATTAGATATCCTTTGGATGTATTTATTCAGATCGTCTCCAAATAGTCGTTCACCATGAAAGGGGAAACTGGCCAAGAGGTTTTTTAACACAATGCTTCGGCTGACCAATTTTTCAGCCACAGAACTCTGCGAGAATGCACTAGTCCAAGCATAAGCCATGAGGCTTGAATGGTAGAATCTTTCATAGCATCTATTGTGAAACATAGTGCATCTGATACACCAGCCCTTTTCTGGGCCTGCTGATGAGGCAGAATCTTAAGTATCTCCACAAACTGTCCCTTAATGGACTGAGATACACCAATTGCCGCAAGAACCGGCTGCGCTACTGAACTTGCTAAATACATATTGCTTTTGGAAAGAAGCTCCAACTTTTTATCTGTTGGATCCTTTAACATTAGCGCATTATCCACTGGACACACGAGACTCTTGTTCACTGAGGCAATTGCAGAATAAATTGCTGGAACCCTCCTCCCCCCATTTATTATAGAAATCCTCTTCCTTAGGATAAAGTGTGGAGAATCTATTAGAAGGATAATATTGTTAATTCCGGATGTTCCCATTCAGAATACATAAACCTTTTCAGCCATGAATGAATAGGAAAAGCATCCCCAGATGGGGGAGGTTTTAATGATCCCAAACCAGAGGTGGGTTCATCAAAAGCCAGGCAGCAAAAAGGTTTAACGAACCAATTTAGTAAGAGTGCACAAGCAACATGTCTTGTGATGCTACTGATTCTCTATTAGGGTCCTCAGAAGAGGATATATTAGTATCTTCCAAATCTCTTGGAAGATCTTCCTGATCCCCTGCCACTCGCACCTCAATAAGAGGGTCCTGAGCACTGGATGGGGATCTGCTATCTTTAGACACATTATGAAGAATTATCATAGCATCAATCTTCTTTTTCAAATTGCAAATGGTAGAAGAGAAAACCTCCTGTGTGATATAAACAGGGACTGAAGTGTCTAGTGCAGCTGCAACAACAATCTCCCCTGATGGCTCAATCTGACCGACCGCATCACTCTCAGAGGAGGATGACATTCTTTTGGAAATAGATTCAGTTTGTTGTGAAACCATTGACCCTTTAGAACCCTTAGAGGAGTTCCTGGTCCCTTTTCCACTCATAGTCTGAAGCACAAAAGCAGAGGCACAACCAAAAAGAATGTACACTTCTAGGTTATAGTCCAGCGCTATAAGCGGCTATTAATACCAAGCCTGGTAAAGTAATAATGTGTCAAAGGGAATGCCTGTGTCACCAAACCTGTAGTAAGCCACCTCCTGCCCATGTGTCCCTCCATAGCCAGCAGCAGCTACACACACAGTGCTTTAAAAACGTCCTCCACATGCAGCTGGCGTCTGACACCGTTAGCCCCACCCCCGCGCCAATTACAGCCCATCCCCCATCTTTCAAAAGAAAGTGTTTTCCCGCACAAGCAGCGGACTTCAGGCGCCTTGCAAACAGCTGATATGGCGGGGGGGGGGGGGGGGGGGGAACCACTGCTGAGCGACCGCGCGGCTTTGTTTTTTTTATTTTTAAAAAGGAATGCTTTCGGCATATAGGTCCCCCGAAGGGGTTAATTTCAATATTGGGGGCACAGGAGGACAACCAGTCCCCCCTTTTCTTACCGGAGGATCTTGCTTGTGGCCGGAGGAGAGGAGACAATGAAGGCTTCTGCCACAGCGCTGTTTCCAGCATAAGGCGGTGAGTGCTCAATACAACCCCCAGTGGTGACACATAAGCATGACAACATTATAACTTAAAAAGGAGAACTTCATATGAAAAATCTCCACTTACCTTTCCTTGCTGCAGGGTTATCTGAGATAAACCCAATCTTCACCCTTCACGGTGGTCTCCGAAACCTTCAGGAACAGGGGAACCTAGAGGTTACCCACAATCCTGGACCTGCAACAGCACCCTGCTAGTAACACTTTATGGCCTTACTACCAAAAAGTACTGGATCCCAGGGTCCAGCTCTCTAAAAAGAGAAGCATTCGCAAGCAAAACCTTATTTCTTCGGACACAAGACCGGGGTACCATTCATTTGGCCCATGAAAGGAACTGTGAGCAGGCAGCATAGCTAGCCCCAGCAAGGATTGCTTCCAGTGGAGCGCAGCACAGTACATCTTTAGTCGTGACCAACACCTTAGACACTGGCGAAAAAAACTGAGGACTCCCAGTAGTGGGAGGGGTTATATAGGGAGTATACTTCTTGCCTTAGGGCGTACCAGTGTCCATCACCTATCAGTAGCCCTATAATCCCCACAATAACTACTATGGCTCTGTGTCCCCTGATGTAGGAAAAGAAAATACGTTTTTAAACCTTAAGAAATCTTCAGTGTGCACCAGCCCCCCAAATATTTACCAAAGCTCCATCTTGATCCAGCGATGTGCAGGAGAATGGCATCTCTCCCGGGTATCTTCCTCCTCATTGGCTGAGAGAGCAGTGGGAGCGAGCCATGCTCTGTGTATGAATGGACACAAGCTGCTTGCTATGGGGGCACGCAGCAGGAGGGAAGGTCCAGAAGCACAAAACCACTGCACAGAGCAGGTAAGTAAGACAGGTTTGTTATTTTTTTTGTTGGACTGCTGCTCGGTGTGCTGGCAGTATATGGTATTTTAACACTTGTATCAATGTAAAACACACAAGAGTACAAGTAGGTTGCAGGGGTAATCCTCAAAAACTTGGAACACGTCATAGTTACCTGTCCCGTGAAGTGGTTTTGCACAAAGCAGCCTGGATTCTACTCTACCTGGGTCCCTCTTCGGTGCTGGCCCCTCCCTCCTGTTGAGTGCCCCCACAGCAAGCATCTTGCTAAGGGGGCTATGCTATGCTGGCACCCGAGCTGAGCCACATAAAATGCACTCAGATCAAAAAAAACAACCCCCCTTCTGCCTGAGGGCGGTAGAAGTGCTAGAAAGTGTCTATAATATATATATATATAATGAGAGTAAAAGTATTCTCGCGCCTACCAATGTGTCCTAAAACTAGTGGGGTTGCAGCAAAACACCGGCAGGGGTATACACCCTCCCCAGATTAAGTGATAGTGATTAAGAAATGGTGTTGCGCTCCGACTACTTAGATCTAATTAAATTAACATGTACTCAAGTGACAACCAAAACAGAAATAAACTAAAATGTGAAACTGCATGTTTAAATAAGCTCAGACAATGTGCATAAATATTAAAGTGCAATAAACCAGGTCACATTGTGCGCTTGACAAAAAACTTGATATGAAAAATCCTCTATAGATGACAGTGAGATGATATTAAGTATATATCCAAATATATAAATGATATGAAAATAAAAAAAAAAAAAAAAAAAAAAAAAAAAAAAACACAACTGAGTGTCGTTATAAAAGTGCAAAACAGATCAAAGAATACACAAAATACTAATAATCCATGTGTAGTGTATCACGTGTCTGAACAAAATACTAATAGTCCATAAGCAGTGAAATGTGTGTTTGAGCAAAAATTCCAAAAACAAAAATAAGGTGAACTATAGTTATATGGAGAGCATATCCATTTAGTGATAAAATGCGTCCATTTGATGATCAACAAGGCAGTATCCTGCGTGCTCCAAAAGCAGGGGGTGGATTCCACCAGTGCTCCTATGCGTATAATATCCTCACACTAGGTGCAGTAATTACCTTACCTTACTGCTGTAAGGTAAACAGCATTTCCAAAGTGACGCTTGTTGTCCAATGTAGGTTCAGTAGGTGATGTAATCCTGGACTCTCATTCACCATGGGCACGTTGTAACATGCAGAGAAAGCAAGGGGAACACTCCAATAGTGAAGTACGTATTCACAATTTATTGGGTATAAAACGAAGGTAAGGTACTCACATTTAAAACAATAATAAAAGCACAACTTAAACGAACGCGTGTCACGTTCGCGCTTCCGGACGTCACTTCCGGTGTCCTGGCCAGTAAGGACACCGGAAGTGACGTCCGGAAGCGCGAACGTGACACGCGTTCGTTTAAGTTGTGCTTTTATTATTGTTTTAAATGTGAGTACCTTACCTTCGTTTTATACCCAATAAATTGTGAATACGTACTTCACTATTGGAGTGTTCCCCTTGCTTTCTCTGCATGTTACAACGTGCCCATGGTGAATGAGAGTCCAGGATTACATCACCTACTGAACCTACATTGGACAACAAGCGTCACTTTGGAAATGCTGTTTACCTTACAGCAGTAAGGTAAGGTAATTACTGCACCTAGTGTGAGGATATTATACGCATAGGAGCACTGGTGGAATCCACCCCCTGCTTTTGGAGCACGCAGGATACTGCCTTGTTGATCATCAAATGGACGCATTTTATCACTAAATGGATATGCTCTCCATATAACTATAGTTCACCTTATTTTTGTTTTTGGAATTTTTGCTCAAACACACATTTCACTGCTTATGGACTATTAGTATTTTGTTCAGACACGTGATACACTACACATGGATTATTAGTATTTTGTGTATTCTTTGATCTGTTTTGCACTTTTATAACGACACTCAGTTGTGTTTTTTTTTTTTTTTTTTTTATTTTCATATCATTTATATATTTGGATATATACTTAATATCATCTCACTGTCATCTATAGAGGATTTTTCATATCAAGTTTTTTGTCAAGCGCACAATGTGACCTGGTTTATTGCACTTTAATATTTATGCACATTGTCTGAGCTTATTTAAACATGCAGTTTCACATTTTAGTTTATTTCTGTTTTGGTTGTCACTTGAGTACATGTTAATTTAATTAGATCTAAGTAGTCGGAGCGCAACACCATTTCTTAATCAATATATATATATAAAATTTATTTATTTTCCCTAGTCAGCAACAGACAGCGCTGAAGTCAAAGCATCAAAATGACAGCCAGAGCACAAGCATTTTTTAAGGGGAGTTCGGCAATGTCTCCAATTAATCTTTCATGGAGATGAGAGTTTTTCAGCCACAGTAAACTTATGGGTGACATCATCGCTCAGGAATTTGCAGCCATTGTCAGCGATCTCTCCTCTACACTAAAGCCACCGCTGGAGATCATTGACCAGATCAGATTCAGAATAGGTAAGAATAGGCAACTTTTCTTTCATGGGGTAGATAGAAATGGGAAGGGGCAGATTTAGTCTTAGTTAGATTTTGACTGAACTTCCACTTTAACCTTACCTACTTCTCTGGTGTCAATTGTAAAACTTTGGATTTCTCATCACTTTCTGTCTCAGTGACAAAGGATGATTCATTTGGCTATATACCTGTACACTTACAAAGTGGTTGTTAATCCACTGCAACTAAATTGTCTTATTCTCTCTGTACCATAATAACAAGTGTCCATGGGTTATGTTAAAAAAAAAAAAAAAAAAAAAATCTTCCAATCTGTACCTATACGAGCGCCGCTTCCAGCGCTCAGCTGATCCCTCAGCTCTCTTATCTCTCTGCCTCACAGCTCCAGTGGGTGGGGCCAAGCAGTCACGCCGACATCAGCCGAGGGAGAGAGGAAGCTCAACGCTGGGAGCAGAGTTCATATAGGTACAGATCACAGAAGATATTTTATATAACAGACACAGGACACTTGTTATTATGGTACAGAGGGGATAAGACAATATAGTTGCAGTTATGAGAGCAGCAGGAGTGGGGGGGTCCTAGTACCAGCAGAAGGGGGGAGCAGGGGGGAATGGACAGATACAGATAGCAGGGCTGCGGATGACAGAGGCACATACTCGGATCATGGTGTCAAGGCTCAGCAGCCATGATATACTGTGGTCAGTTTGCAGAGAGGAGGGCATAGCCAGACAGGATCAGCCAGGTATTTTAGGAGTTACAGGGGGACAAATGACACAGCACAAGCACTGTGCTGCATAACATGCTTCAAGGGAACAGTATCTGTTTTTTTTTTTTTTTGGTTTAACAAACGCTTTAAAATATTTATAATCAAGTATCTTCTGTTTATACTACAAGCGACATACCTTCCTTCGTCGTCTTTCCTCTTCGTCCACATGCTTCTCTTTCTCTTTCTCCGCCTTCTTTTTCTTTTTTTTCTTTTTTTCTTTGTGTCGCTCTCGCTGTTCATAATCTGACCGATCTTCATAATAACTAGAATCATGTCCAGATCCTGACAGTTCAGTCACTTCACTACCTCCAACTTTAAGAACCAGTTTTAAAGTTTTTTCAGATGGTTTATCTACATAATCTGAACAAAAATATATATATTTAATTGTGGTGAACTCAATAATTCTCAAATAATTATCTTTTATATTTATAGTTGTAACTACTAGCTGACAGCAAATGTTTCAAATATATAAGAAATAAATCCCAACAAAGAACTCCTCTTATTGGCTTCCTTTTGGTCTATATACTATTGAAAGTGTTTTATCAGTTTTGATATGTGTAAAACAGAACATGTTTTATACTCACCAACTTCATGGCATATCTAGACCATTGGATTGTCCAAAAATAGTCCCAAATAACGTCTAGGCAAGTATAGCACACCACAACCAAAGACTAAAGCCCTGCCTGTACACACCACCCGAATGTCAGGTGGCATCAGCCGGTTCAATAGAAACCAGCAGACAATCGGCCCGTGTGTATTGCATCTGGTCCGACAGAAGCCAGCTGCTGTTGAAGGTGCACTGAAAAAGGGCCGATCAGGAGCCAGTTGGCAGACAATTGCTGAGAGTGCTGACCAGAGTTTACTGGTGGTGGGGGAAGCATCCCCCTGTCAGAACAATAGAAAAGTAGAGATGACAAATGTACTAACAGCAGATTGTTAGTACACCGGATCTGACCTGAGCAGTTTTTTTTTTGTTGTTCAGCCCGCTGAGTTGGAAAAAAATAAATAAATAACAGTGTTGATTAGGCTTAAAGTAAACAACCTCACATCCCATAAGGCCTCATGTACACTGCTGCTGGTAAACAGACGTTTAGGAGCAGTTGGACATTTTTTTCAACTGCTCCTGAACTTTCCTCTGTTATTTTATCAGTACATGTACACAGGGTTGTTTACAGTCGTTACTAGGCAGTTGAGTTTAGAGGCTTTTTTTGGAATGCCCAAAAAAAATAAAAAATAAAAAATGGGTTCAGAAGCTGAGTTTACAGGCATTTCAAGCGTCAACCGCTTCTAAACACGGCTATATGCGGTAACTTGCATTTAGCCGCAATTCGTTTACAGGTATTTAAAATTTTTGCCTATTTTAAAAAGTATAATATATTTTTTTTAAAACGCTTCTAAATGCAAACACGACATGTAAACTCAGCATAACGGACGCTTTAAACGTGGGTTACTATCTGTTAGAGCTGCACAATTAATTGTTAAACAATCGTGATCTCGATTCAACCCCCCCCCCCCCCCCCCCCCCGACGATCTCTATTGCAGTTCGCCAATTCTTTCAACAAGTAGAGAGACTTATCTGCTCACTCAGCTGTCAAAAGAAAACATCCACAGTCTGCCAAGTTTTTAACATGAAACATTGTAACCAATTGCTTCCTTCTTAGGTCAAAGAGATAAACTTGAGTGTAAAGAAAACAAAATAAATCAAGGCAGTCTGCCAAGTTTTTAACAACCTGTAAATGCAGAAAGTATAACCACTTCCTGCAAGTCTAAATAATTTTCTGGACACTTTTTTCTTAAGTTAAAATCAATATTTTTTGCTAGAAAATGACTTGGAACCCCCAAACATTATATATATTTTAGCAGAGACCCTAGGGAATAAAATGTCAATTGCTGCAATATTTTATGTCACACTGTATTTGCCCATCGATCTTTCAAACACAATATTTTGGGAAAAGATACGCTTCAATGAAAAAAAACATTTTTTTTGTTTTAACGTGAAAGATGATGTTACTCCACAAGAATCGCGATCTATCTTCTAAGCAAATTTGAGCCAGAATCATGCAGCTCTACTATCTGTAAAGTTAAATCATTCAGTAGAGATTGTAAAAATGTGCCTTGTACATGAAGCCTAAGAGATATCCAAAATGGTGGCCTGCAAAACCCTATTGGGAAGATTTACTAAAACTGGAGCACAAAGAATCTGATGTAGCTATGCATAGGAACCAATAAACTTCCATGTTTTATTGTCAAAGCCTAATTGAACAAGCTAAAGTTAGAAGCCAATTGGCTACCATGTACAGCTGCACCAGATTCTGAGTGCTCCAGTTTTAGTAAATGTCCCACTATGAAAGTCCTTTTCTGCCAAGGCAGCCACATCTATTTTGCAAAATGTTTTAAAAGTGTACATGGAAAACTGACATCAAATCTAAAAAACACAGGAATGTAATAACAAAACATTCAGGATGCCGTCACTGCCAAAGCTGAATGTGCAGTGACAAGTGGAGGTGAATTCTGTTGCTTTGGTGAGCAGTTTATGGTACTTAACCCAGTGAAGTGGGGAGATCTGAAGTACCAATGGACATATACTTGCTGCAGTGTACTACCCAGAGCAGTGGGGAGGCATAGCGTAAAGCCCAACTAGCAGCAGGGCCAAAGACTGGAAAGTACATGGGGACTATGCATGTGCCTGCTATAATCAAGCAGAGTGCTGGAGAAGTTACGCTAGGGGTGACCAAAACTGTCCTTGTGCCATGTTCCCTAGTGACAGGTGCTGCAGTTTCCCAGGGAAATTTCCAAGAAGCCTGCAGTGATGGAGCCAAGCGTTTCCCAGGTCAGCTATGGAGCTGCCCAAGTAGGTAAGAGTGCCTCTTTACAGAGAGCGGCCCTGTGAGGAGTCACTCAGAGGTTGTGGTGGCTCATAGACAACCCACAAAAGCAGTAGCTATGTCTCCATGTAATGAGAATGTTGATGCTCATGCTGACAATAGTGTTGGCCAATGTGATGTTATTGATGATGATGATGTTGAAAAATGTGTCTCCTGTAATGTCATGACTGAGTCACACAGTGAGAGTGGGTGGGCACAGCCCCACAACCCTAAGGCTGCTTTCACACTGGGGCGGTATTCAGGCGTTACAGCGCTAAAAATAGCGCCTGAAAAAAACCGGCCCCTTTCACTCCAGTGTGAAAGCCTGAGGGCTTTCACACTGGAGCGATGCGCTGGCAGGACTGTGAAAAAAGTCCTGCTAGCCGCATCTTTGGAGCGGTGAAGAAGCGGTGTATTCACCGCTCCTAAACCGCTCCTACCCATTGAAATCAATAGGACACCGTGGCAATACCGCCGGCAAAGCGCCGCTGCAGCGGCGCTTTCCGGGCGGGTTTAACCCTTTTTCGGCCGCTAGCGGGGGTTAAAACCACCCCGCTAGCGCCCGCAGACCGCCGCTAAAAATAGCGGCACATTACCGCCGACGCCGCTCCCGCCCCAGTGTGAAAGCAGCCTACGTGTAGCCCAGTGGGCAAGGGGTTAATTCAGCCTGCAAAATCTGAGTGTGCAAAGCTGGATGAGTCCGTAGTGCCACCAGAGAAAAGTGGTCAAAATGGTGTACTGCCCCTGACTTTGGTAAAAGTGTGGTGTCACAAAATGATATGTATAGACATAATAAATGTGCAGTTGTGGCTAATGAATCCCAGGTTCCTCTGTGGCCTTCTACAGCAGGTGATGCAACGCTGTGGAATGCCCATGAGGGAACCACAATGGACTGGGACAGCTGGGCCAAACAATTGCTAGCCATGCTGGGTAAGGCTAGCTTTAGTAACAAGGGTGTGGACTCAACTGCTATGCCAGACAGGGGGATTGCAGAGCGGCCGGTGGTTGAGGGCGCCTTGGTCCCTGCAAAGGTTGCTGCCCTCCAGTCTGAAGAAACCATTCAGGGCACTGGCATCGCAGATGTGTTGTCCACAGCCCCGCAGCTAAATAATGTCGAGTGTGAAATTGATAGTGTGAGACTTGTAATGACCTGCAGTGGCTCACGGACACTGGTCCGGAAGGGATAAGTGTGAGATGTGTCTGATGGAGCAACAGGCTGCGATGATGGGTACCTCCAAGGAGGTGGAGGTCTCTTTAAATGTCTCACCCTCTCAACCTGCAATGGATGAGCCCCTCCATGTCTTAGACAGGGGAAAAGACTCTAGATAGCTCTCGTGTTTAGACATGACAGAAACCGTACTGGAAATGCTACATATGGTAAAAACGCACTTACTGTACACTTGGGTGTCTCCATCGCAGTTGGACCAGGTGGTGCTGTGTAGCAGCAATGGGTGGAGCCAGGTGGTACAGGCGGTGCTGGGAAACCTTGACCAAGAGTGGAGTTGGTGGGACCAATGGTTAACCATTTGGCACAGTATCTCCAGGATTCCCTGTTAGCGTACTTCCAGTTATTGATTGGTATGGAGGAGTGCAGGAGAACTGTTTGAGATATCAGAGGTCTATCTGTCTGATGTGGTGACTAGAAACATCTCTGCTGGTGTGGTTCGAGGTGCAGCTGAGCAGTGGTCAGTAAAGAGCACAGATACTGCCTCACTCGCTAGGCCTCATTAGAAGGAATGGCCCAAAATAGACTCAGCAGTAGCAGAGATGATTTGGCCCAGAGGTACAAATTAAGGTGTCTGGAGACACTGTGGGAGAAAGTGCTAATATTGGTTGCTGTAACAATGTAATGTGTACACCTGAAAAAAAAATGGTTTATGCTTGGGTTAGGGTAGTTTGTTAGAACAGGTATCCATGAAGTGTTGGACAACAGGTGAGGTGGAGCTGTGGTATGGTCCTGTGGGATGTAGTCCCTCGCATGTGTGCAGTCCCTCTTCAGGTCTGGTTCTAACAAACACTGAGTTAGAAAGCTGTGATCTGTTAAGGGTTCCTTCTGCAAACAATGATTTGGTTGAACCTGAAATGCCGATGCTGAAGGGTAAAACAGGTATCTGCAAGTTGAAAGGAGGGCTCAAGGATGGAAGAGTTCCCCAAAGAAAAGTGAATAAACCCAGGGACCCCAAAAGAAGAGGAAGGCTGATCATAGGAAAATATAAGACCCTGTTAAGATCCAGGGTGGGATCTTCCTTGAAGCACTCCCTGAAAAACGGTTGGGCCTACGTGGCCGATAGCCAGCACAGAGGTGTCCCAACCATGATGGATGCTGGTGTTCCTCCCTCCGGATCGAAACAAAGGGGGGGGGGGATATGTGGTAGAGCTAGGCTCTGTCCCTATGAAATTGGAGGTAAAAGACAGAGTTTGCTTATCTGCAGATTGCAAGACTACAGAGCGTAGAGTTTACTCCAGGTTTTGCTAGTTCTGGATGGGATTCTGTAGTTTGGAGATCCCTGAGAGTCATGGGTGGGACGGGATCTCCAACCCTGTGTCCGGGTCCTTGAGGCTAGCAAGCAGGATGTGTGCCCACCTAATGAGGGGCCGGTGAGAGCAGAGGGTGGAAGGAAGGTGGAGTTGGAGTAGTGGCTCATAGTGAGCGTCTGTGTGAAGGTGTGCATTGAGGGGCTTGAAGCCTGTGTGCATTTAAGAAGCCCGAAACTGTGTGCATCCAAGACTGTGGGCCTGGAAGAGCTGGTTGTTTGAGTGACCAGTACCTGTAGCGGCAGTACTGTTGAAGAGTAACCCGGTGGGCTTGTATTTTCAGTTGTGTCTGAATGACGTGAGCTTTTGTTTTTATCATCATTTAATATATGTGGGCTACCAGGGCCTTAACTATAAATGCCTGTCTGATGTGGACTCGCTACATCAAAACGCATCTACCCCTGAGCTGAACTATGGCACATAATATAACGAGGACAGTAAATAGGGAGCTTGCCTTGAGCTTGGTCAGAAGGTTAAAAAAAAAAAAAAAAAAAAAGAGTCAAGGAGGGAGTTAGGAGCTGGACAATGGTCCTTTAGAATTTTATAGAATTAGTATTCAAATACTATGAGTGTATTGTAAAAAAAAAAGTATATACACGAGGAAAAGCTTAAACCAGCGATCGAGTGAGTTTTTTTTAACGCTATAAAAACGTAAAAACACCAAAAATGTAGAAATAAAAATAAAAAAAATAAATAAAAAAAAATTATATATATATAAAAAAATTCTTCATAAATTTAGGGGCCAATATGTACGGTACTCTGCTACATATTTTTGGTAAACAAAATCCCAATAAGCATATGTTGACTGGTTTGCGTGTCTGTTAGCTTTTTTTTAATACAAGTAATGACAGTGATCAGCGACTAATAGCAGGACTGCTATAGTATGGCAGGCAGTCTGACACTTTGTGGGAACCAGTGACACCAATAAAGTGATCAGTGCTAAAAGTATACACGGTCACTGAACTAATGACACTGGCTGCGAAGGGGTTAACATCTAGGAAGATCAAAGGGTTAAACGTGTGCCCAACAGTGCTTGGTGCATTCACTGTGTGCTGTTTTTACTAAGGGACGTGCAGGTTTTTATTCCCTGCTTTGCAGGGAAATGAAAAACCGGCACATCCCTACTAACAGGACAGAGCTCTGAATTGTTTACATTCTCAGATCTCCGTCCTGTCATCCTCTTCGCCTATCAGCGGATGCCAGCGCTCAATCATTGGCCGGGACCTGTTAATCGGCTTGTGCTGTGACCAATCACAGCACAGCCAGTGCAGTGGACGAGGCCCCTACCCAAAAGTGCTGGATCACGTATTAGATACATAATCCAGTGCAGGAGAGCCGCTCTGCGATGTACCCATGTGTTTTTTTTACATTACACTTTGATCCTATTCATTTTGTATGGGCTCAAATCGCACCAAAAAAGGTATCCGTACTGGGTATCGGAGAGTACTTGACTGAAAGTATCGGTAATCATATTTGCCAGCAATAAAAACTGGTATTGGTGCAACCCTAGTTAGAGCCTCTGCTTTCTTCCAGTCTCTTGATGGTCTGGTGAAGGGGGGGGGGGAGAAGCATAAAAAATTCTAGAGGCATCTCCAAATTTTCGAAACAAAGGGTCGGTTTACTGTCCTTCAGATTTTAGGGGGGCCAGCAGGTGTATAATAAAAAAAAAAAAAAAAAATATATGATATAGCGCCCATAGTCGGAAGGAGTAATAGTGCCTCATCATTGGTATTAGTTGGAAAAATGGAGCCCAAGTGGGAGATTTACTAAAACTGGAGCACTCAGAATCTGGTGCAGCTTTGCATGGTAGGCAGGTTCTAACTTCAGCTTATTTAATTAAAGGGTAACCCTACCTTTGTGGGAAAAACAAAATAGCTAAGAAAAAAAATAATATAGTGTCTACAATTAGGACACGAGTCAGATATTGTAATTTAATGTTCTAAAAATAAAAATTACCTTTCTTTTCAATCTGCAGCTCTGTATTTTTCTGAAAATGAAATACAATATGGCTACCTGGAGATGTTCTGTATTCAGAAGGTGTACAGAAGCCCCTGCCCCCCGAAACAATTTCCAGCTCGTGTGATTGGCTGACTGATTTTCCCAGAAGTCTGCACTAAGATACAAGTCAGATTTCAGACATCCCCTGCAACAAAAATTTGATTTTTGGTGAGATATTCTCAATAGGAAATCATGTCTAAAGGGATGCAGGCCCAGCAGATTTTCTTATTAGCGCCCTGCAGCAGCTGGTTTATAATTATAAAATCACTGCCATTAGACTCACTTTCCCACATGGGCACAGACAAAACACGCAGGGAATTTCTTCAGAACAAAAAAGGTAGGAATAAATATCAATGTTTGTTAAAATCCTTGCAATGTACATAGATCACACAGAGTGAATTTTTTTTTTCTCAACAAAAAAGGAGTTACGCTTTAAGCTTTGACAACAAAACCCAGAAGCTGATTGGTTTCTATGCACAGCGGCACCAGATTCTGCACTCTACAGTTTTAGTAAATGTCCCCCCTAATTGTATATATCAGTGGAAGGAATTATGGCCTATTTCTGTTGTTGGTGGGAGGAATAGTGCCTCATCATTGGTATCAGTGGAAGGGAAAATGACCTATTGTTGGTGTCAATGAGAGGAATGGTTCCTCACAGTTTGTGTCAGTGGGAGGAATAGTGACCCGAGGGCCAGACAGACAAAGGCTAGCAAAGGGCCACAGTTTGGAGACCACTGTTCCAGACAATACCCATCTCTTAAAAGCTAGAATACAAGTGGGCTCACCAAAATGCTTTCCCATTGATGACAAGAAAGGGAGAGTCAATCACCTGAAGTTGACCCTGGTGTCAGTTATGGTTTTTGGTGGAATCTAGAAACAAAAAGACTCCCTTACAGGCTTTGCCTTGTTCAAGGCCAATTTCTTGCTGGTATATTGGCTTTTGGATCCCTGTTTACACTGTAACCGAGATGTCCAAAAAAAAAAAAAAAAAAAATGTAAAATAAAAAATATGATTCTATAGTCTCGAGAAGAAGTTTCCTGAAACGATCATTTCAGGAAATTACTTATTTTTAGCACATTTGGATAATACAGAGTCTAGTTGAGCACAGAAGAGTAGGTTGCCTTCAGAGGGCTTGTATTTGGCCCTACTTGTCCTTTAAAAGAGACGTTAAAGACAATTTTTTTTTGCATATTTATACTTACCTAGGTGGATGCAGCATCAAACATCACCAATCGCTCTATTTTTACAGCTCCGTGAGCAGAGAGCTTCAGACTGTCAGTCACAGATCTCTGCTGTTCTCGCTCCTTGGAGTGCTGAGCTGGGGAGGAGGCAGAGCGCCAGTCTCAGGCTCTCAGCGGCTCCCTGAAAGGCTGAAACAGGTGTCAGTCCAGCAGATCAAGACTCCCATTGTCAGGATGACGCGGTGCCTGGACTGACATTGGTGACATTAGCACTTCAGTCCACTCTCTGCTGAAAATGGGTCACAGGAGTGCAAAACGAAGTGCACTCCTGTGATCCATAGAAGTACAGCCAAATAAGCTTAGGCTGGACTTCTTTAAATTTGTCAGTCAAGACCACCAAAATCTGCTAGTGTGTCTACACTATCCTCTTTCCAGACTGACAATGCTGGTGTCCAAAGGTGTTTCCATTGCTCCTCCATCAAGAAAAGGTACATAAAAATTTTAAATTTGGGAGTTTAAATGAAGCGGCTGAAATGCAAAAGGTAAAAGTAAAAAACAGTTTAAGTTAATTCATAACAATATGCGATTAAAAAGTATATATACACACACGTGTGTGTATGTGTGTGTACACACACATACATTTGTTATGCACAAGATAAAAATATTACAGTATACAGAATCACTTTATCAAAATGAATACATGGACAATTGATGATGCGTAAAGCAATGTTATGGTCTCCAAGTGCCAAAGGTGTCATCCCCGGTCACTATGTCTGTAATCGCATGATATAAACATAATGTACTGAATTGGTATTGATGACATCATCAGGGCGTAAGATATCATTGTGGCATCAAGTATAGCTCGACGCAGTTCGTGGACGTGTTTCCTATATACGATGATTCTACATACTTTAACCACTTGGGATCCGCGCTATTGCAAAATGACGGCAATAGCGCGGACCCACATTTCCGGGACTACGTCTATTGACGTAGTCCTGGTTACGAGCGGCCTGCGCGCCCCCTGAGGGGTGCGCGCGGCGCGCTCTGTGATCGGCGAGTCCGTGAGACTCGCCTGATCACCGATCCGTGTAAGGGGTCGATCCCGACCCCTTATCACGTGATCAGCTGTCAGCCAATGACAGCTGATCATGTGATAAAACGGAGCCGGTAATCGGCTAGTATTCCTCCTCGCGCTGACAGCGCGAGGAGAAAAAAAAAAAGCCGATCGCCGGCGGCCGTGTTCGGGACATCAGTCCCGATCACGGCCAGCAATATAAAAGGACACCTGCCCCCTGCCAGTGCCCACCTGCCACCCGCAGTGCCATCCTGAATAAAGTAAGTGCCCCCCTGTCAGTGCCACCCAGCAGTGCCCATAGTGCCCACAGTGCCACCCAGCAGTGCCCACAGTGCCACCCAGCAGTGCCCACAGTGCCACCCACAGTGCCACCCAGCAGTGCCACCCACAGTGCCACCCAAAATCTGCCTCAGGTGCTGCACCCCAGTGCCGCCCATCAGTGCCCAGCAGTGCCGCCCATCAGTGCCCAGCAGTGCCGCCCATCAGTGCCCAGCAGTGCCACCTATCAGAGCCACCTATCAGTGCCACCTATCAGTGCCCATCAGTCCCATCTATCTGTGGTACCTATCAGTGCCCATCCGTGCCACCCATCCGTGCCACTTATCCGTGCCACCCATCCGTGCCATCTTATCTGTGCCCATCTTTGCCCATCAGTGCCGCCTTATCTGTGCCCATCGGTGCCGCCTTATCTGTGCCTATTAGTGCCGCCTTAACTATGCCTATCAGTGCCCACCAGTGCAGCCTATCAGTGCCCACCAATGCAGCCCATCAGTGCCCACCAATGCAGCCCATCAGTGCCCACCAATGCAGCCTATCAGTGCCGCCTAATCAGCGCACTTCAATGAAGGAGAAAAATGACCCGTTTGCAAAATTTTATAACAAACTATTAAAACATGATTTTTTTTTTTTTTTTTTTGCATCTTTTTTTGTTTGTTTAGCAAAAAATAAAACTCCGAGCTGTAACTAAATACCACCAAAAGAAAGCTCTATTTGTGGGAAAAAAATGATAAAAATTTCATTTGGGTACAGTGTTGTATGCCCGCGCAATTGTCACTCAAAGTGCATCAGCGCTGAAAGCTGAAAATTGGTCTGGGACTGAGGGGGGTTTAAGTGCCCAGTAAGCAAGTGGTTAATATTTATATCTTGTGCATAACAGATGTACATGTATGTAATATGAATTTACTTTTTATCATATTGTTATGAATTAAACAATTTTTTACTTTTTACCTTCCCATTTCAACTGGTTCATTTAAAGTTCCAAACTTCCCCTTTTATGCACCTGATATAGGGATGGAGGCATTAACCCATGCCTCATTTAAAGTCCCAAACTGCTTGATATTCTTCATAAAAAAAGGGGGCACCCCAAGCCAGGAAATGTGCTACAGGCCAGATCACCAGGTGAAAATAAAAGCCAAAAAACAAATGCAGCCACAGAGCCAGTTCACAACAACCACACACTATACTGCAGCAGTTTACTGTGTGGGCAGCTCTCAGTTTTGGCTGCAGTCGGGGGGGGTGGCATCACGTCACATCACACCCCCCCCCACACATTTTTTTGTGGCAACTTTATTTGAAGTCTACAAAGTAACGCTTCATTCATGACAGCAGTATAATGCATTGCGCTTCTGTGCAGTTCCTTCATATGCGCTGCAATGAAATGTAACATGTCTGCATTTTGTTGCAGCTCGCTCCACCACACCTCTGGGCTGTATTGCAGTGTGAACAGGATACACAGAACACAATTGGCTTCTGGCCATCCTTAGGGTGACCTGTGTGCATCCAGGGCAGTAAAATGTAACCATCTGTGTAAACACAGCCTTATGGATTAGTAAGCTGCAATCCATTTGTATTTTGGTATTGTCTTCGATACAAAGCATACACCAAGAAGCAAACAAACAAAAACCTACACACATTCCCAGATAAATCATATCAGCAGAAAACATTACAATTCAAGAGACTTTGGATTAGATGCAGGATAATAGTAAGCACTTCAAAGCATCCCATCCCCCCATCTGCCCCGATCGATACACACACTGAGACTGCTCTCCGGGAGATCCGAGCTCACCGGCGTCGTAGGACCTCCATTCCGACCTATGCTTCTTGTGTTTCTTTCCCATAGTTGTATACACAACCACTAACAAATGAAAACAACTAAACCCCGGAAGAAATGAATGATGACTACTTCCGGGGCACAAAAACCAAATCCCGAGCGGCATCGCGAGACTTGCTGACTGACCTAAGGCTGGTTAGCTGATGAAAACTCTTTTATACGGGTATTTGTGCAAATAGTTTACAGGAAACACTGAGAGGCGTTCAAATGATGACAAAGCAAGGATTTATTCTGAATTCTTGGTGGGGAAGAGTAAATTGACTGGTCTTCGGGAAAATGGCGAATGCCTTGGAGTCTCCATACATGGTGGAGACACTTTTATTTCCTCTAGGGGGAGCTGCTCTTCTGTCACCTCCTCCCAGAGGCGGCTGCGCGGCATATTTGTTTCCTATTCAAAGCCTGGGCACGGTAAGATACTTTGCTGGAGCCAAACCTCTCTCTGCTTCAGGTGAGGGTGTGTTTATTCACCGATTAGCCGCAACTTTATGACCATTGACAGGTCAAAGGAGACTTCACTTTTAAAAATAAATACAGGATTATTTTTTTTTGCAGTTAAAAAAAAAAAGTGCATTTTGTAATTTTGTTTGGAGTCTGTAAAGCTTTGTTAAAGTGATCTGCTGATGGCGAGTGCCTTGCAGGTCTCCTGCAGATCTGTCAGTGTATCTGTACATCCCGTATGGGAAAGCAGATACACCGACAGGAAGAATCAATGCACTACCATTAGGGATGAGCTCAGGCGTGTTTGCATGGAACAAGTGTAGAGCCCGCCAGGAAGTCGGCGCAGCGCTGCATTAATCACAGGCAGTGAGAAATTGCCCGATCTCTGCAGCCGCACATTGGGGCAATGTTCACTGCCATGCGAACACGCCTGAGCTCATCCCTAACTACCATGACGCTTCACAGCACCAAGATAGTTCATTGAGAACTACAAGAATCAGCCACAAATGATGTCGAGGCTTGTAGTTCATTCACACACAGAGCTGTGTGACTAAATCACGTGGCCGAGCTGAGCAGAGCTGATTTTAAAAATTGACAGCTGATGTGGGGAACTTCTCTATGTACTGCTGTCACAGGGAAGGAGGGGGGTCGGGGCAACGGCTGAAGCATTGGGTACATGTTCCTCCCTAAAAATGGGTGGAACATGTTCACAAAGGTGAATTTTATCTTTCAGGCTGGGTTCACCCTGATGCGGTGTAAGAACCACAGCAATTCCTATGCGGGTTCCCTCACCGCATCAGAATCGCAGGCCGTTCACACTGCACTCTGCAAACCGCTGCAGGTTGCAATATAAAGTTAAAGACATCCCCAAATCGGTGTTGCAGTGCGAACTGTGGAATCAGATCGCATGAGTCTCTACACCCAAGTGATCCAATTTAAGTTGCGGACAAAAAAAGGATCCTGCACCATTTTGGTGTGAATGCGATGCAATTTTAGTCATACAAACTGTATGGCTGAAAATCGCACTGCACAGACATCGCATGTGCTGTGCACAGGAATGTGGTGCAAATCACTTGCAGTGCCTGCAGTCGCATTGGTCTGAACCCAGCAGTAAAGTGTTAGTAAACCCAGGAACCTGCATTCACTATACCTGGTCTCCCACAGTACACAGAACATGGAAGTGCAATTATTTTAGTGAATATAAACTGCTAAATAGCTTTTCTCATCAATTGTATATAGCAGTCGTGTGACTTCTAACAGTGTCTGGTTAAAGCTTGAAGGAGGAGTTTTCATTCTACCCTGATTGTCCTATGAGGTTGCAGGATCCTTGTTGCCCTCTATCTGGACAGTGCTGATTGGTCTTGTGCCGATCACATGCACTCTCCCCAAAAAAAAAAAAATAATCTAGCAATACACACCAAACTGAGCATGTGCAAAGTGCCTCCAAGGCTCTGTTCTATCAGGAGATGAATTGGGGACAGTGGAAATAGGGAGGATCAGAGAATACAGGATCAAACAGCCTTTTTACTTTAAAGTGGATGTAAACCTCAAACTTTTTTTTTTTTTTTTGATGTGATGATGTAGAGTATACGATTTCCTATCATTTGAGCCCAGTCTTGCCACAAAGAGTTAATCGAGCTCTGAGCTATCCTCTTTTATTGTTCAGTAAAATAAATCTTGACAGAGAAAAACTTTGTCAAATCCTCCCCCTTGCTGTGAGTGACAGGTGATTTACAGATCTCGTGCACTAGTCTAAGAGACATTAAAGAAATTATTTTTTAATTCCCTCACTTCTTTCTTCTGCTCTGCAAGGATTGGCTGTTCCACACCTCAGCATGATTTGGCATGCTGAAGTCATGTGGGGACTTTTCTGGGTTTTGACTGGATGTTAGTGATCATAGCAGAAGTTCAGTGTAAGAAATACACAGGAGAAAATGTACGTTGATAAGGGGAGTGTAGAGGTGAGAGGGGAGTCTACTGACTCCACCCACTGAGACCTGAAAAACAGACCCACCCACAAAATCTGAAGTTTTTCTGGTCTCATAGCAGACAGAGGGGAGACATTTGACAGATAAGTATACATGCAGGATGCATGTATATCCTTCTAGATAACCAATATTGCAGTAGTTTAGAAAGGATGAGAGTGGTTTACATCCACTTTAATGCAGAGGATTAACCCCCTAGGTTCCACAGTGAGTATAACAAGCATGCTCTACTGCATATACAGACTGATTTTACTGTTTTGGGTTTAGTAACACTTTTAAACAGTATTAAACCCAAAAGCCAATGTTTATTATATTGCAACTTACCAATTCTTAGATATGCGATGGCTACATTTGTTTTCTTTTTTAGGCTTTCTTTCCTTTATTTTCATCTGGTGATCCAGGCAGTAAGCCTGTTGTTTTTTCAAAAGCATAAGCTCCCCTCCAGCTGTACCAGTTTACAGGAATGCGACAAACCATTACCATTAGCAGGGGTGCTTACAATTATCAGCATTTATTTATTTGTGTAAAACCTTTATTCCAAAAGAAAAAAAACAACTGCTTATAAAGCATTAGCTGGAGTTTTGGCTTCAATTTGTTAGTGTATTTAAATCTGCTATTGCATCCCAAACACCCCAAAGGTGCCTCCTGTGCTCCTTCATCCAAAGTGGGGGCGCTCTAATACAGGAGATGTATTACTGGCCAGATTATCAAGTGGAAACAGAGAGAAAAAAAAGAAAATGAATGCAGTCACCATATGTCATGATTGGTGAGCTGCAATTTATGACATTTTTGGTTCTGGGTTAAATACCGCTTAACGTGAATAACACTGATTAAAGTGGGCTTCTACCCCTAAAGTGCAATTTCCACTCATCGGACCCCCCCCCCCCCCCAGTGTCAGAGTTGGCACCTTTCAGGGGGGGGGGGGGGAGAGTGCAGATCCCTGTGCAAGACAGGTATTTGCACCCACTTCCGGGCATAGACTCCCACGGGAGTCTATGCCTCTTCCTGTCCCGGCGCACTGTCTGCTGAGACACACACGGGTCTCAGAGACAGCGCGGACCATTCCTATTGCTCTGCGCGACTCGCGCATGCGCAGTAGGTAACCAGTAAGGGAAGCCGCTGCCTACATCGCTGGATCCTGGGACAGGTGAGTGTCTTTTTATTAAAAGTCAGCAGCTGTAGTATTTATAGCTGCTGGCTTTTAATAATTTATTTTTCCAGTGAAATCCCTCTTTAACTTGTTACAATGGCATTTGAGCCAGGTTATATTACGCAGCGTGTAAACATGTTGTCCCTGATGTTGATGTGTTGAAACCAGTTTGTTGTATATAGGGCTACATGTCCACAGACAGTGCCCATACTGACCTGAGCCAAAAGAGCCTATAAGTGGGCACATGCATATCTGAAGTGGAGCAATGGAATAAGGTGGCCTGGTCTGATGAATCACATTTTCTTTTACATTATGTGGATGCTGAGGTCTGTGCATCGCTTACTTGGGGAAGATACGGCACCAGGATGAAGTATGGGAAGAAGGCAAGCTAGTGGAGGTAGAAGATTTGGGCAATATTCTGCTGGAAATCCTTGGTCCTGCCATTCGTGTGGGATCTTACTTTGACACATGCCACCTACATAAACATTGTTGCTGTCCAAGTACACCCCTTCATTGAAATGGTATACCATGAAGGCAGTGGTCACTTTCAGAAGGATAATGCACCTTGCCAGACTGCAAGAATGGCTTCAGGATCACAATAAATAATGCAAGGTGTTGCCTTGCCTCCTAATTCTCCAGATCTCAATCCAATCAAGCGTCTGTGGGATGTGCTAGAAAAACAAGTCCAATCCATAGATGCCCCAAAATGCAGGTTACAGGCTTTGAAGGATCTGCTACTGACAGCTTGGTGTCAGATACTACAGCCTACCCTCAGAGGTCTAGTGGTGTCCATGCCTTGATGAGTCAGGGCTGTTTTGGCGGCAAAACCCCAGACCTATTTAATTATTACAAAGTATGTATTGCAGAAAAATATAGTCTCTCCTGCAATAAAACAAATATTCCTGCCCGTTTACAATCTTTTTTAGGGCTTATTTACGCCAGATGCAGTCAGGTGTGTTCACTTTGAACAGCTGTCCCATGTTGACTATGAGACTGATCGCTCAGCTTTCAGTCTGCTCGGAATGGGAAGCAACGACTGCCAGTCCCTACTCTCTGATCTGCCGTGCGCTGAGAGCTGAAGCCAGGATCCTTCCAGAGCCTGGAGGCAGAGAGAGAAAGACAGGCAGAGAGACGCCACATTCTGTTGCTTGCAAGGGGGGCAGAGAGAGTGAGAGTGCATGCCAATATTCTGTTTGCTTTGTTAGCAGCAGCTTGGCATTGCATGCCATTGCTGAGTCTATCATCCACTAGGACCCCCAGGTCCTTTTCCATCCTAGATTCCCCCAGAGGTTCTCCCCCCAGTGTATAGAGTGCATTCATATTTTTTCCACATTATTTTAAATCTTTCTACATTGAACCTCATTTGCCATGTAGTTGCCCACCCCATTAATTTGTTCAGATCTTTTTTCAAGGTTTCCACATCCTGCAGAGAAGTTATTGCCCTGCTTAGCTTAGTATCAGATGCAGAGATTAAACTGTTTACCCCATCCTCCAGGTCATTTATGAACAAATTTAAAAAGGATTGGTCCCAGCACAGAACCCTGGGGGACCCCACTACCCACCCCTGACCGTTGCGCGTGCTCCCCATTTATCACCACCTTCTGAACTCGCCCTTGAAGTCAGTTTTCAATCCATGTACTCACCCTGTGGTCCATACCAACGGACCTTATTTTGTAAAGTAAACGTTTATGGGGAACTGTGTCAAATGCTTTTGCAAAATCCAGATACACCATGTCTATGGGCCTTCCTTTATCTAGATGGCAACTCCCCTCCTCATAGAATCTGACCCATAAAATTGTCCTGCAAGACATTTAGGAACTGTTGAGCTTTAGATGAATGCACGTTTCCCCAGTCTATGTCTGGATAGTTAAAATCCCCCATTATGATAACACTTCCCATCCTTGCTGCTAATCCAAATTGTGATAGGGTGTCTGTCTCCCCCTCCTCCCTCAGGTTAGGGGGCCTATAGCATACTCAAAGTATTATTTTCCTCGTAGCTTCATGACTTTGGAGCTCTACCCATAAGGATTCCACCTCCTCCCTAGCTCCCTTAGTGATGCCGTCTCTCACATTCACTTGTACATTATTCTTGATGTATAGGCATACCCCTCCCCCTTTTTTACCCTCTTTATTCTTGCGATAAAGGGTATACCCTTGAATGTTTGCCAGCCAATCATGAGAGCTGTTGAACCAGGTCTCTGAAATTCCCACAAAATCCAAATCCTCCTTGTGCAACAGTATCTTTAGTTCACCCACCTTGTCTGCCAGGCTCCTGGCATTGGTGAACATGTCACGTAGTTTAGACCAGTCGCATATTATCCTCTTATTTTGTGTTTTGCAACTAGGACTTGCTATTATGGTTACCTTGAGTTTATGTGCTTTTTGTTCAACCTACCACTAATGCCCCCAATACTACCCTCTGGAATATGTTCCGTGCTGACTATCTCTACCTCTGGACCCGTGCCCCCCCCCCCCCCTCGTTTAAAAACCCCTTTAACTTTTTGGCCATCTTCATTCCCAGCTGATCTGCACCCTCCTCATTTAGGTGCAGTCTGTCCCTTCTATAGTACCAGTTATCGACTGAGAAGTTGGCCCAGTCCTTGTTCACAGTGGTGTAGTAGTTAGCACTCTCATTTAGCGGTAAGAAGTGTCGCTGGTTCGAATGCCAACCACGACACTACATGCCTGGAGTTTGCATGTTCTCCCTGTGCTTGCGTGGGTTTCCTCCAGGTACTCTGGTTTCCTCCCACACTCCAAAGACATGCAGGTAGGTTAATTGGCTTCTGTCCAAAATTGGCCCTAGCATATGAATGGGGACCTTGGCTTGTGGGCTCCTTGAGGGTAGGGATGTGTGATGTGATTGTGCAATGTACAGGCATAGGGGCAATTGTAGACAATAAGGTTGAACTGGATGGACTGGTGTCTTTATTTAACCTTACTAACTATGAAACTACATCTGAGCATTTTGTCACCTGAAGCAAAACGCCTGAAAAAAGAAGAACGTGCGCTTCTTTGGGGCAGATTATAGGTGTTTTTCTGTCTTTTTACATTGGTGAAATGAACAAAACGCAGTAAAAATGCGCAACTTTGAAATACTCTGGTGTGGCTACAGCCTTAAAAGATATTCTAAATCTTAACTGCTGTAAACTCAGCCCTTAAAGCTTTTAAACTGAGTTTTTTTTTTTTTACTGTTGTTTATCAGTTGTCAGTTTCCAGCATTCAGAAGAGGTTTTCAATTGCCCAGTATACATGAGGCCTAAAGCCAAGTACACATCGGATTTTCCGCAGACAAAGCCTCAGACTTTTGGAGTGATTGCTTTGACCCAAGTCCAGTCCTTTTCTCGCAGACAAAGCCTCAGACTTTTGTCCGAAGGGAGTTGGCCAAAAACGTATCTTGCATACAAACGGCACACAATTGTTTGCCAACAAACGCAAACGTAGTGACGTACTAGACATACTATGAGCCGATAAAGAGGAAATTCAATTGTCAAGCTCCACCCTTTGGGCTCCTTCTGCTAATTTCGTGTTAGTAGAAGTTTTGTGAGTGTTAGTAGTTAGTAGAAGTTTTGTGAGTGTTGATTCGTGCTTTTCAGTTAGTTTCTGACTGGCCGTTCGTCAGTCAGACGTGTTGTGGAATTGAAGGAGATAATGAGTTATTTATTATTGGCCTTGGAGTTATTGCTTTGACCCAAGTCCAGTCCAGGAACAGAAGGAGGATTTCTTGGATCAAAAATTGGTTGCTTTATTAATCTTGACCAATTATGTCATATTTTTGACAGCTGGACCCTAGCGGATGGTAATGGAAATGTGGTAAACCTAAAGAGGGAATACCTCCTTAAAGGTGCTTTTTTCAGCTTTGTTTGGTGAGTTTAACCCCCTAGGGGATGTGCTACACGTGGTGAAATCCTGTGAAAATCTGGTGGATGGCATACTAATATCACTTGGAATAAACCCCGTTATCACCCTGCAACGCTGATTAAACCACTACTATCACCTTTTTTGCACATTAATGACTTTTATCATTGTTATATGGTTCTATTTTGGACTTTATTTACAGCGCTGTTTTAGTACTGAATTTTACAGTAATTGGACTGATTCTTGTACTACTTGTCACACAATTATGTCATATGCCATTGCTGCAAGAGCTCCAGGAGAATAATCCGGATGATTTTCGGAATTATCTCCGGATGACCCACCCCTACTTTCACCATCTCTTGGCATTGTTGACCCCCTATATTAAGAAGCAGGAAACTTACATGAGGCTTGTATTTTATTTTTTGGTTGAAGAATGATTTGATTTGGTATGTTTTTGGATGCATAGATAGAATGCACTTTTTGGTTAAGTTCTATTGGCAGATAGCAGGTCTAATTTTATTTGTTTTCTTTTTTTAATGCACAATAAAAAAAATTGTAGATAATAATTAGGGCAATGGAAATTAACGATTAATTCCTCGATTTAATAGCTAATTTTTTTGATCAATCAAAATTCTTTTGATCAGTATGCTGCCTGCCCTGGGGCCGCTTTGGGCCAAGCTGTGGCTGTAGCGTAGCTCTCTGCTTCCTCCTCCTCCACTATACGTCATACACAGTCTGCGGGCATCTCTCGCTGTGTGTCTCTGAGCTGAGTCTGAAAACTTTGGAAGCGCTGTGAGAAAAGTCCCACCCTCTTCCTAGATCAGCTCGTGTGGTAGACACAGTGTTCTGTCTATCACACAAGCTGATCTAGGAGGAGGACGGGACTTTTCTCACAGCGCTGCCAAAGTTTTCACACGCAGACTGTGTAATCCAGGCACAGGCACTGACTACATTTGAGGCTGCGATAATGGGCACGGTAAGGCTGAGATTATGACGTTTGATGATGTCCTTGCGATGCCCCGCTATGTCTGGCTTCGGCCATTGTCATAACAACGGTGCTATATCAGATAAAAAGTAGTTGGATCGTTGGATCTGTTTGTGCATTATAATTAATCAAAATTAGTTGATCGATTAAAAATAAATAAATAATTAATTGAATACAAAAATTTTAATCAGTAACAGCCCTAATAATAATACTTGGCTGTGTGTTTTACTTCAATTGACAGTAAAATTAACAAAGGACACCAGCATAGTTATAGCTTTAAAATATAAATGTGTACTCTGAGAGACAATCTGCTCACTCCCAAAATCACAAGCGCTCTTGGGGCAGTGACTTTAGCCTTGTAAATTATGTTTGCCAAAAATTAATGGCTACAGCTGCTACCTAAAAACAAGCTTAAAACAAAGTCGGTAAATAAAAATACAAGCAAAAAAGTCCAATAGACTCAGGCAGCGATATATATATAATCGGGGCTCGACAAAACCCGGGCGCCAGGTCGCATTGGCGACTAGAAATAGCGACCTCGCGCCTGGGGCAGCACAGCTGGGGGTATCCTTTCTCTGTGGACCCCCCCCAGCGTGATCGCGTCGGGCCGTTCCGCCGGCAGCCGAAAATTTAGGCCGCGGCTTTGAGGCCTTCTGCGGTCCTATGATTCCTTATGGAATCTGGCGCCCTCTTGTGGTCGCCGTTGGTATGACAAACCAGCAATGCTAATGACTGTTTTATATTACCTGCCTCTTCTTCCCTTTATTTAGAACCCCCTAAACATTATATATATTTTTTATTCTAACACCCTAGAGAATAAAATGGTGGTTGTTGCAATACTGTCTGTCACACCGTATTTGTGCAGCAGACTTACAAGCGCACTTTTGTTGGGAAAAATAATTTAGTTAATAAAAAAGTAAGACAACAGTAAAGTTAGCCCAATTATTTTTTATATTGTGAAAGATAATGTTACGCCGAGTAAATTGATACCCAACATGTCACGCTTCAAAATTGCACCCGCTCATGGAATGGCGACAAACTTTTACCCTTTAAAATCTCCATAGGCGACGTTTAAAAAAATTCTACAGGTTGCACGTTTTGAGTTACAGAGGAGGTCTGGGGCTAGAATTATTGATCTCGCTCTACCGATCACGGCGCTACCTCCTATGTGTGGTTCGAACACCGATTTTATATGCGGGCAGGACAGGGCGCGTTTAAAAATTATTATTTTTTCTTCTTATTTTAACTTTTTTTTTTTTCCACTGTTCTTTTAAAAAAAATGTTGTGTCACTTTTATTCTTATTACAAGGAATGTAAAAATCCCTTGTAATAGAAAAAGCATGACAGGTCCTCTTAAATATGAGATCTGGGGTCAGAGAGACCTCGGATCTCATATTTACACTAAAATGCAATTGAAAAAAAAAAAAAAAAGTCCCTCTAAGAGCTATGGGCAATGACTTGGAGACCGGGGGGGGGGGGGGGCGGCGACGGCGCTGCTATCTTCCCCTCACTCGTCTCCATGTCAGGCCAGGGACAGGTCCGGATCGCTGTCACGGACCTGGCTCCTAACTTTTTAAGCTGGCTCCTAGATTCCAAGCAAATTTGTCAACCCCTGATATATATATATATATATATTATGAATCCTCACAAGATATGAGAAATGTGATCAATACATGTGCCTTCTGTAATTCCATACACAATTGCTGGGTTGATTTGCACTGGTGATAAACAAACACAGTCTGTTCACACATGCTGGAAATGCCGACACTAAAAAGACACCTCCACACGTGAAGAGAAGAAAGAAGAGGATGTGTGTAGAGTAGAGGTCTCAAACTGGCGGCCCTGCAGCTGTTGTGAAACTACAAGTCCCATCATGCCTCTGCATGTGGGAGTCATGCTTGTAACTGTCAGCCTTGCAATACCTCATGGGACTTGTAGTTTGGCAACAGCTGGAGGGCTGCCAGTTTGAGACCCTTGGTGTAGAGGAACCCCCTCTTGTAAAAACTCTTACCAAAAAGAGCCTAAATCGCTTGCATATACTTGTCAGAAACCATGAACCAGACTGAGACAGAAGTACAATTAAATCACACTTGTTTATCAATAAAAAATAAAAAGGTAAATAGAGTAAGCATAGTCAAAGCTTAGCCAGAGTCCAGTATCCGGATCGAGTAGTCAGCCAGGCCAGAGTTCAATAACCAGATCAGGTAATCGGCCAGGCCAAAAGTCAGGGATCCAAATGGAGGAACAGCAAGCAGGATAAGGAGCCAGAATGGATGTCAGCAAGCCAGTCTTTAAAAAGGAACGCAGGAGATGGTTTCTTGTGATGCGACCAAGGCGAAAGCAGAGATGAAGTGAGCTGGACGGCCTTAAGTAGGCAGGTCATACGAACATGATCAGGAACAGCTGGGTAACTGGAGAGAGAGATGAAAGCTGGCAATTAGCCGACAGCTGAGCAGCCAGCCCTGAGAAGGAAGGGCTAAGCCAGCCCTGACAATACCACAGGATATTTAAGCTGCCTCCACAGGTGTCTCCTCAATTTGCGCCAGCCACTACAGTCGCTCAGGTTTTATGGTAAAGAAAAGGAGATCGGACATACCGTAATCTCGTTTTACAAACTTTTAATATCACTTAAAACCACCACCCATATGGATGTACACTTTAGGGCTGCAACCAACGATTATTTTCATAATCAATTAGTTGGCTGATTATTGTTTCGATTAATCGGTTAATAACCTTAAAAAAAAAAAAAGTGGGTCAAATTGATGTTCATTTTCAACCACAGTGACGGGAAAATTTAGAAATAATAGAAAACGTCTTAGTCAAAGGAATTTTCAGACAGTGTATGTGGTTTTCGGTCAAAAATTACATTAATTTTAAAAACAATGTTAAAAACAAGTCAAAATTTCAAACAAAATTCTTTCATTCAGCAAATGTACAAAGATTTTTCGTCTGAATATTCTCATCTGAAAAACTGATCTGTGTGGCCAGCATAAGGCTCAGTACACACCTATTCAGTTTGCTTTTGATCTGTTTCTGCAGTGCTTTTTGCTGTGCGTTTTGATTTTTGCACACGTGATTTTACTGCAATTTGCATTTTTGCTTTTTTTTTTTTGGGCAGACTAAAAAACACAAATTGCTTCAAAAACGCATCACATGCTTTTGTGCAGCTTCTCCATTGAAGTATATTGAACAAATAAAGCACCATTTTGCGTTTAAAAGTCCCTGACCCTTTCAGATGTGAACGTGTCCCATAGAAAACCATGTAAATAGTAGTCCATTTCTGCAAAAAGCACCAATAAACACATAGATGTGAACCAGGTCTAAGACACTTAGTAACATAATGGGGTTAAAAAAACTAAAATTGGCCCTTTATAGTAGAAAAAAGCAGATAATCACTACTATAAGGTGTTAATTTTTTTACTGTAGAACAGTCAAAGTAATATTTACAGTAACGATTATTTGCTCTTTTTGTACTATAAAGGGCTCATTTTATTTTTATTTTTTTAACCACATTATGTTACTGGCCGATTAATCGATTATGAAAATAGTAATCGATTAATTTCATAATCGATTAGTTGTTTCAGCCCTAGTACACTTACAAACACAACATATCGAACTTCTGTCGCTGTCCTGTACAGTGTCTCCTACCGCGTTCAGCTCGTCTTACTCGCCTGGACAGCGGAGGTTCCCTGCCATGTTCTCAAAGCTGCTGACATCACTACGTTTGTCGTATGGCTCCACCCTAACGCATTTTGTCATTCACAACATCATCTGAGGGTGGAGCCACACAGCGTGCTCGTTCCTTTATGAAACCCGAGCTCAGCTTTTAATTTAACCATTTTGCTGTGCAGGTCTCCTTGTCCAACTTCACAGCGGCACGGTCAGAGACTCTTTGGAGCTGATGACAGACTCAGCAACGGAGGTGAAGACTTGCACTGCACAACACTATGCAGATCCCTTACACACGCCGATCTCTGTCAATCTGATCCTATCTGCAAGCAGCATATCCTATGCATCATATGAAGGACAAATAATTGCACACAATAATAACCCAATTACAAATACACGGCTTGAAATCTCCTACATTTATGAGATGGCTAATTTTTTTACGTTCAAATTTCTAAAAGAATTACCCTTATTCCTACATAAAAAGCAGCTTTTTATTAAAAAAAATACCACCTAAAATAGAATACAGAAATTTACAGTAGGCAAATCTCTATAAACTATATAAAAAAAATCTTAAATCTATAAAATCTGATAAACAAAATGAAATGACACGTATGCATAAAATAAACCTAAATAGAACTTCCTATTCGGTATGTATTTTCACATAATATCCTTATTGTAAATACTAGAATTTGTATGATCTTCATACTATATACTCCCCCTACGGAATGAGGGGAGAGTGATTGACTGAAAAAACACTCCACCTCATTAAACCAAATATTCTTATCGGTAAAATTTTTATCAATAAAATAACCGATTGTAAGAAATTCCATTAGAATCACTCGATAGGTGATAATCCAGGTTAAAAGGATTAATACTCTCAAAAAATACAAAATTGACAATAAAGAATAAACTGCACACAGGGTAGGATGGGTGAGTTATATGAAACCAATCACCTACTTTTTATCCTAAACTCAGGCATATAAAAATTGGAGCACAGGATAAAATGTAGAATAAAATAACATAGAAAGTATATATACCAAAAATTGACTGCAAGTTCTACATTTAGGCCACTGGGCATCAATGTATTCATCAAATATATCCATCGAGGCTCCCTCTTAGATATTTCTTGCACCAGATTGGAACCTCTCCAGTTGGGGTGAATCCGATCGATAACCCAAAATTTCAAACCAGAGGGGTCCTGGTTGTAGTGTTTTTTTTTTTTAAATGTAAAGAGACCCCATGATACTTAAACCCTATCTTTATATTGTGAATGTGTTCTGAAATGTGTTTTTTTAAGTCTCCTTTTGGTGTGACCTACATACATTAAGTCGCATGGCAAAACGTAAACGATAAGTGTGGTGCTGCAAGTTATGAATACCCTAATCTTTAAACTCATGTTATTGCCTGTTGAGATTAACTCGGTCCTACCTTGAATTGGTTGGTTAACCTTGGCACGTGTTTGGCACCTTCTGCAGGCAAAGAAACCAGCACAGTCCCAAAACATCACCGGTCTTACAGGAGGATCAAGGACTTTCTTAACGCCCATATCTCCAAAATTCGGGACCTTCCTATATACAAAAGAAGGGTTTTTTGGAAGAGATTGATTAAGCACTTTATCCACGCACAATATATGCCAATGTTGTCTGAAAATATTCCTTATATTGTACATGAAAATCAGCGATAAATCCCCATTCATGTTTAGAGCTCCTCTTGTGAGGTTTGTCTTCCAAGCATGACTTTCGTGGGATATTACCAACGGTCATAATTTTATTTTAATCCAAATCATTATACCCTTTTTGAATAAATCATTTTTTTATTATTCCAGATTGTGATTGAAAATTAGCATCCAATGTGCAGTTTCTCCTGAATCTCATTACTTGGCCTCTCAGAATGTTTTTTTTTTTTTTTTAGCCATGTGGATGATGACTACCAGTGAGGGGGAGAAAACTGTTTGTCTGTTGGTTTAAAATAGACAGTAGTAACTAAACTCCCTCCTTGTCTGACAATATTCACATCCAAAAAATTAATTTGATCTTTATTGAACTCCTAATCCAACACAATGTTATTATTGTTGGAATTGAGTTCAATCATAAACTCATGTAATGAATCTTCGGTGCCCTCCCATATAAACAGTAGGTCAGCAATATACCTCCTGTAAAAGAGAAGATGATCTCTCTGTTTTGAAAAAAAACGACTTATCCTCCCACTCACCCATAAAGAGGTTTGCTAAACTAGGGGCAAACTTGACCCTTATAGCAACACCCTTCTTTTGTGAGTAGAACTGACTCAAGCAGCTATGGAGGCAGTGACATTTTTAGATAATAGACAAATTGACCTAAGTTCACTTTTTACTACAAATATAGAAACCAAGATTAAAGATGACCATAAGGGTAATTTAGCTCTCGGGAACACATTAGAGAAACAAGTAAGGACATGGTGGGATGTGTGCAAATAGATAGATGGTCCGATCGTGTGAAATGGGCCTAAGGCACTTTCACGGGAGAGCACTATGTCTATCTACATGAGAAAGATCCTTTTGCTCAAGTTTTGATTGGCAGAAATTAAGTGGCTACCCTTTTGAGGGCGAACACTTGTTTGGACCATTCTTGGATGCCTTTATCCAAAAGGCGACTGGGGGGCTGTCTGGGTGGGGATTCCTTTCTTTTTTTTGTTCAGTTCCCATTCACCTGAAGGTGGAAGCATAAGCCAAGTAGCCATGAATATGAGCCCTTCTGTGTCCCGTGATGTACTCGAAATTATTTTCCTCAAAATGTCCTTTTTTAAATGAGTACTCTTGCAAAAAATATTGTATTGTAATAGATTCTTGCAGTTCATATGCGTATTGATGGCTTTCTAAATTGTCTTTTTTTTTTTTTTTTTTTTTTTTTTTTGTTTCACAGACCATTGTTTATATTTTTCTCCATCCTTACATGCAGTCTAAGCGATTGAGCAAAAGTAAGTCAGAGGGGTTGGGAAAATCCATAATCTAGTTAAGGATGTGTGAGCACCAACTGTGGTTCTCTTTTTAGATGATATTGAACATTGTAAAATAAATGTAATCACCGTCTGCACCCCTGAGTTTTTGGCCCAGAGTAAACATGCAGCTAGTAAAGTCAAACTTCCTGACCTGTCAGTGGATGAGAAAAGTATTACAGGCAGAGTTGTTAAGAGTGACATATGCTGACTGCTACAAAGCAGAACAGAGTTAAAGCCAAACTTCAACCAAATTTTTTTTCTAAAGTGGGTAAGGGTGGTTAACTCAGTCAGGTTTTTAGTGCTATCGATTTCACAATAAAGTGGTGGTAAACCCCTACATATACCCACTGTATATTTTCAGGTGATACACAGAGATGAAACAAACCCTGCATAAGTTGTACCTGTTTATCTGTGGCCATCTCTTCTCTGCAGCCTCCTAAAACACACAGAATAAAGGCATTTCTCTTTCATTCATTGACACACAGCTCCTATAAATCTTGACCTTAGGGTTATATCGCAACCTTCAGGAGAGGACTAGGCAGAACATGTAAAACGTAAAAACAGCAAAACTGCACAGCACCGCCCAGGGGACGGTCCCACTGGCTATAACCCCTCACTCTGCTTCCTGCAGCTCAGTTTTTTCTGCCTAGTGTAGAAGGACCTGGCTCCCTGAGGGTACCATTTGGTCCTGGGGAATTTTTATTTTTTCTGTAATTTTGATCTGGTGATCTACAATCAACAGCCGGGTGACAGGCTGGATAATATAGATCCTTGTAGTCTCTCCAGCTTGGCCATCGAGCGTGAGCAGACCCTAGCTACGCGCTGGGTCGGCCACAACATGCCCCTTCTGGTTCAGGGGCGGCCAGTGAGCTATATGCTCCAGGGGTACACATATGACCAGGCTACTGCTGTCCATGTCAGTATGCCATGGCCGACAGTCTCCCCGTACTGCTTGGGTGATGGGTCTGTTGTGGAATGTGTCCAGCAGTCCTGATAAAGGAGGGGTAAATACATCTCCACCTGCCTCAGCAGGATGGAGCAGCAGGGCATTCCCTGAGAGGTTGACTAGGGGGTCTCTCACTCTCCCTTTTTTCTCTCCCTGTCCCTGGTTCCCTCCTCCCCATGCTGGGGCCGCTGTGTGACTGGGCATGAGGTGCGGTGCATGTACCTGGCTGGGGGTCCTCCGGGGGGGGGAGCTCCGGTCCTTGGGGGGCAGCCCTGGCTGTCAGTATCCGCTCATTCCTTCCCTGTCTTTTTATTGCTGTCAGCCATTTCCTAGTAGGTTTGGCGGCCATTTTCTCTGTGATTTCTTTACTAAACCGCCCAGCGGCCGTTTTCTTGTAGCCTCAGCGTGGTTTACCTTTAGCATTGGTAACTGTATGCTTCCAGAACAGCATGGTTTTTACTCTGAGCACTTTGTGACTGACAGGGCAGAGCGGACGGCTGCAGCATAGTGCAGTACTTGGTCAGGGTGGTGAGTCCTGTGTGTGGGGGGGGGGCCCTCAGTCTGTGAGCAGCTTGGAGGTAGTAGTTGTGGCAGGCGAGTGAGGGTCAGCATCATGTCAGAAGCTGGCGCTTCTTCCCCAGACATCCCTGCTATTGCAACCAGCTCACCTGCACAAAATACGGTGCCTATGGATGCTTTGTCGGCGGTCCTAGAGTCCTTTGTTGCCAGGGTGGAGGCGGTGTCCGGGCGCAAGGGGGGTAAAAAACGCCCACTACCCCCCCGCCGTCTTCTGGGGAAAGCTCTGATTCAGACTCGGGCCCCGATGAGACAGGCGGCCCCTGTTGTGACATGTCAGATGATGCGGACCAGGACCGTTCGGACAGTGAGAATGACTCTGTGTCCGGGTTAGCGCAGGAAAAAGTGCTAGTAGGAGCACTCATCACAGTGGTGCAGGATACCCTGAAGATACAGGATGCAGCAGGGGACATCTGCAGAGGTGGCGGTCCCTTTTGGGTCCCGCAAACCAGCCCGCATGCCTAAGGTGTTTCCGTATTTGACTTATTTTGATAAGTCCTGAGAAGAATGGCAGTGCGTTACCCTTTTGAGGAGAGCCCCCTGGGAAAAAATGGGAGTCTCCAACAGTCGTTGACCCTCCCAGTATCCAGGTTCAATAAAGTAACCACGATTCCGGTAGAAGGGACTCCTGCCTTCAAGGACCCTGCCAACAAAAGGGTCGAGGCAGTGGCCCGGTCCATGTTTACGGTGGTGGGGTCAGCGTTATGGCCAGTGCTGGCCATGGCCTTGGCGTCGCAGACGCTTACTGAATGGTCATAGTTGTTGCACTGTGAATTGGAGAAGCGACAGACTTCTGGTCTGCTTAGAACTGGCAGACCAGTTGGTGCATGGCCTTAAGTATGTCTGTGATGCGGCCTGGATACGGTCTCCCTACTCTCTAGAGCATCAGTATCAGCAGTGGTGCTACGGCGCCTGATTTGGCTGAAATGTTGTTCTGCAGATTTGCCCTTCCAGGGTGAGAGGCTATTTGGAGCCTCGCTGGATGACATTATTAAAAATGTTACCAGTGGGAAGAGCACGTTGCTCCCACAGTCCAGGAAGGGTAAGGAGCCACGCCGTAGACAAGGGCCCTCCTTTTTCCGATCAGAAACGGCTTTTTCGCCCGCCTGGGTCAGCAGTTAAAGCGGTTTTGTACTGAAAATTGAAAGTTAACCTTATCGCTTTGGACCATAGATGCATATATGACCATTTAAATAAAATAATATCCAGTAATTACCTTTTTAAATGTAATGTTTATAACGACTTCCGGGCTCTCCTCCCGTGGGAGTAGACATGTTTATTGCCTTTCCCCTGCTTCGCAATGATCCCTGGTGAACTTTTTTAGTTATTTCCCAAGAATCCGTGGGGGACACAGTCATGCCGAAATCTCGTGAGATTTCGGAAGGAGGACGCCGGTCACGTTTCTTTGTTCTCTTATTGTTACTTTCGTTGCCATCACAACAGGGCGGGAACTTCCGAGGACGCCGCCCGTTGTGATGGCAACCAGAATCTTTTACAGCGCTGCTCACTGCTATCAATGAGCATGCGCAGGATGGAGCGATGATGCTCGGAGCACAGCGTCATCGCATCCAGGAAGGAAATGCTTGTGGGCTTCAAACGCCCACACTGAAAATGGAAACCGGCGGCCTGAATTTTTAAAAGTTTTCCTTACCAATGAAATCGTCAAGACGGGGGTTAAAAAGATGCCGATCGTGACTACAAAGGACAAAAGCATCCCTGGTTTCGCAAGCCAAACAAGTCTGTGAGCAAAAATTTTACCGCATAAAGGTTTGCCTTCGGGAGTTTGCAGCTCGGTGGACTTCCCTACTGTCCGACCAATGGGTCTGCGAACTGGTTTCATCGGGATACAAGATAGTTTCATTCTTGTCCACATAACAGATTCTTTCCCTCCAACCTTCATCTGCTTCCGGCTCATCGGGAAGCCCTGTTTGGGGCAGTACAGGACCTGCTGCTGCATGGGGTGATAGTACCTGTACCGACACTTGGAAGATTTCAGGGATTCTGCTCCAATCTGTTTGTAGTCCCAAAGAAGGAAGGGGTCCGTCTAATCCTGGACCTCAAGGCCCTCAGCTTTGAAAGTACAAAGGTTCAGGATGGAATCAGTTTGCTCCGTGGTCACTGCACTCCATCAGGGGGACTTTCTGGCATCCTTGGACATCAAGGACGCATACTTACATGTACCTATATGCCTCAGACATCTGTTTCAGTCGGGGAAGAGCACTGACAATTTGTGGCGCTCACTTTTGGCCTGGCGTCAGCACCCAGGTCTTCAACAAGGTGTTAGCCCCAATTCTGGTGTTAAGGCAACGTAGGATCGCAATTGTGGGTTACCTAGGCAACCTCCTTCTGAGAGCAGCTTCTGCCTCAGGATTAAGGGAGGATGTAGCGATCAAAATGCAAACTCTCCGGGAGTTTGGTTGGGTACTGGACATAAAAAAGTAGGTGTTGGTGCAGACTCAACACCTGGAGTACCTGGGCTTACTGCTGGACTCCTCAGACACTAGAGTCTTTCTCCCTTCAGACAAGCTGCAGACTCTTCAAGCTGCGGTGAAGTTGTTGGTGAACCGCAGGTGGTCGTCGCTGCATTTCTGCATGTGAGTCCTGGGTCTCATGGTAGCCACTTTCGAGGCAGTACCGTACACTCAATTTCACACTCGAGTCTTGCAAAAAAAGATTTAGTCAAAATGTGACGAATATCTGTTATCCCTGGATTGTCAAATTCGGATGAGCCAGTTAGTCAGGGATTCCCTGCTCTGGTGGCTGAGGTCTCCGGCCCTTCGGTCCGGGAGATTGCTCCTTCCTCTCCATTGGACGGTGATCACAACGGATGCCAGCCTGACTGGTTGGGGAGGAGATTTGGGCATACAGACAGCCCAGGGCCGCTGGACATGGGAGGAATCCCACCTGCCGATCAATGTGCTCGAGCTTCGGGCGATCAGGCGGTGCCTCTCCACATGGTCAAAGAGGCTACAGGGGCGTCCGGTCAGGATCCCGTCGGACAACGCGACGGTGGTGGCGTGTGTCAACCATCAAGGAGGAACAAGGAGCTCGGCTGCAGTACAGGACCACCAATACCACCAAGATTGAAGATAAAATATTTTAATTCATTATACAAAAAATATAAAAAAGACACCCAGACATAAAGTATCTCCAATAAAATACAATCAAACAAATATGCATAGAATAAACATCTATACAGAAAACAACAAATACTGATGTAGGGATGGGACCGCCATGCCACATTTGCACTACAGGAGGTCGCTCACATCCTACAGTGGGCCGATTGGCACGTGCCGGCCCTGTTGGCCGTATACATTCCTGGTGTAGAAAACTGTCAGACAGACTACCTAGGTTGTCAGATGCTGGACCAAGGGGAATGGTCGTTGCATCTAGATGTTTTCCGGCTCATTTGCCTAAAGTGGGGCACACCAGGTGTGGATCTCTTGGCATCTCGGCTCTGTCGGAAGGTGTAGAGGTTTGTGTTCAGGATAAGAGACCCTTGGGCAGACGTTGGTGGCTCCATGGGGGCTGATTTATGCCTCTAAAGCTCCTGCCATATATTATACGCAGAGTGGAGGCCGAGGGGATTCCGGTGATTCTGATTGTCCCAGATTGGCCTCAGCGCCCTTGGTACGCCAACCTAGTACAACTGGTGGCGGATGTTCCTTGGTGGCTGATGCGGGAGGACCTTCTATCGCAAGGTCTGATACATCATCCTGCTTTACCGTCGCTGGTTTTAACGGCATGGCCGCTGAAAGCCAGGTGCTAAGGGACCGAGGTCTGCCAGACTCGGTAATTTCCACTATGCTGAGGGCACAGAAGTCATCATCTTCTCTGAAGATTTATCATCGTACATGGTAGGCTTACATTTCCATGTGTGAGGAGATGCGGTGGCTTCCACGCACATACTCGGTTTCCAGGATCCTGCTGTTTTTGCATCGAGGAATCGATCAGAAACTTGCCTTAAGCACCATCAGGGGCAGATGTCAGCTTTGGCTGTCTTTTTTTTTCCAATGTCCCTTGGTGACTCACTCATTGGTGAGTACATTTTGTGCAAGTTTGTCCAGTTTGTCCACCGCTGCCTCCTTGGGATCTGAATCTGGTGCCATCAGTGCTTCAGAAACTGCCATTTGAAAATATTAGGGAGATTCCCTTGTTGACTCTTTCTCAGAAAGTAGTCTTTTTAGTGGCAATTACATCTGCCAGGAGGGTTTCTGAGCTGGCGGCCTTGTCATGCAAGTTTCCTTATTTAGTCCTCCACAAGGATAAGGAGGTGCTGCGACCGCAGCCTTCATTTCTTCCAAAGGTGGTTTCGGCCTTTCATCTAAATGAGGACATCGTTTTACCATCCCTGTGTCCTAAGCCGACACATCCGAAATAAGTTGCTTTACATTCCCTGGACGTGGTCCAGGCTCTACGAGTGTATCTGTCTGCTACGGCTCCTTTCCGGAGGTCAGACTCTGTTTTGTCTCGGTGGCTGGTCTGGCGGTCTCGTCGACCACCATATCTCGGTGGATCAGACAGGTCGTGGTCCAGGCTTATGCCTTAAAGGGGCAGGTGCCCCCCCTTTCCTGTAACTGCTCATTCCACTAGGACAATTGGAACCTCCTGGGCTTTCCGTCATCAAGCGTCTGTTTGCCAGGTGTGTAAGGCGGCGACTTGGTCGTCTGTTCACTCTTGATTTTACAAAGTTGACATGAGTGAAAGGGTTAATCCTGTGTCTAGGGTGGTCCCTTCAACCTCTCAGACCTTAGATCCAATGTATTGTATAAATTCAGAGCGCTCTGGAATCAATTCTCAAAGGACAAATAAAACCACACACACACCATGGCGTCCTTCGAGAACTAATTGTATTGAGTTATTACAAAGCGGTTGATATAGTATATTTCACGTCATACAGAATAAGACATGCGCAGTAGACATCAAGACGATTACAGCTGGTCAAGACAAAAACGCTATTGTTCTTTGTTCTAAGCTAGCTGAATTAATATAAGAAAAGATACATAATTCCTTCTGTAGCTAAAAGATGCTGAGAAACAGTGTGAAGGTTATAGATAAGTGTGTGAGAACACATGAGTTAGAAGAATCTCATGTTGAGACAGTTATCTGAGAAGTTAAAGGGGTGTTCAAACTGTACATATTGTAAAATGGAAACTTGTGAATATTAAGATGGCTGACAGAAACAAGATGGATGCTTAACATAACCTTTCAACGAGCGCATCTTTGGATGTTTGCTTTGGCTGCAAGGTTTTGCAGGCGGCTGTATAAGGTTGCAATTCACACTTTTTCATTAAGTTACGAGTTTGTTGTGAACGCATCTTTAGATGCATACGTTGGCTGCAGGTTTTGTTGGCGACTGTTTAAGATGACAACTCTGTTTGAGGAGTTCCTCTTGTCATGGGTGAAGTTATTTCTTGCTTTTTCCACCCCTCGTTTTTTAATACTGCTTGGGGACGTCCCTAAGGTCAAGATTTAAAGGAGCTGTGTCCATCAAAAAAAAAGAGAGAAAATAGGATTTTTGTACTCGCTGTAAAATCCTTTTCTCTGAAGTTCAGTGACGGGCACAGCACCCACCCCTCATATTAATGTTTGTACTGCTTTTTGACGAACTGAGCTGTAGGAAGCAGAGTGAGGGGTTATAACCAGTGGGACCGCCCCCTGGGCAGTGCTGTGCTGTTTACATGTTCTGCCTAGTCCTCTCCTGAAGGTGGCGATATAACCCTAAGTTCAAGATGTAAAGGAGTTGTGTCTGTCAATGAACTTCAGAGAAAAGGATTTTACTGTGAGTACAAAAATCCTATTTTTCGCAGCTCCAGCAGGCAGGGGGTAGGGATACAAGATCATTCACTGCACAGCAGGGAGCAGTATAAATTTAGACCTGAGTGGAAGAAAAGGACAAGCCATCTCTAAACAGTCTCAGCTGAGACTGTCAATCACCTGCTCTGATAGCAATTAAAGACTGAAAGCGTCTATAACTCAACTCTTCTTTTTTGTCTCCATATCCCAGTTTTATTACTTTTTCCTGCTTATAGATCAATTTTTTCCCACTTCCTTTAACGGGATGAAAATGTTGGACTGTTGTCGCCCTACAAACGTGGGAGTCCTAAAAGGACCTAGCTAAAAAGGATTTATTGCTGTACTGCAGTGCGTGTCTACGTGCATGTTGTAACGCTCTGTGTTGTGGTCTCATTTCTTGTTGATGGCACCCCAACACATTATATAGTAATTTACTAATGGCCTGCAGCACACGCAAAATGCACATACTGTTCACTAACACACATAAAGGTCGGAAATTACATTTTTTTTACATTCCCCACGAAAACGGGTGTGGGCAAACCTGTCATTTTTTTTCTGAGATTTTTATTTAAGAGAGCAGGATAAGGAGTGATTTAATGTAATGATCTAATAATGCTTATTGGGGAAAGTTGTCACTAGTTTTTGCTCTCTCCAGTTTTAGTAAATAAACCCCAACCTCTCAATTAATATATACTCTTTAACCAATTGGTGAATACAAATGCATTTATGTAAAATAATGTCCCTCATTCACAAATATATTAATATAAATGAAAAAACTGCACAATAGAAGTGCTGATTGGAAATTACATGTGAACCCTCCTGGTCTCCAACACCAAACACAGCCTCTTACCAGAGATATTAGACCTCTAACATAAAGGTCATAAACACATGAGGACTCTGAATGAATGAAACACTTGTATAGCGCACAATGCGAACTGAATCGCCTCTAGGCGCTGTGGTGAGCTTTGATCATCTGCTAAAAGAGGAAGGTCTTGAGTTTTTTCCTAAAAGCCAGGTGATTTTCTTCCTGGCGGATGTTGATTGGTAGAGCATTCCATAGCCGAGGCCCTTGGACAGTGAATCTCCGATCCCCCTTGGATTTATACCGGGCTTTGGGCATGAGGAGGAGGTGTTGGCTGATCGAAGACTGCGGTTTGGTGTGTAATGATGTATTTTATCCATTAGGTATTGCGGAGCTTCTCTATGCACGCATTTGTGGGTGAGGCAAAGGGTCTTGAACGTGATCCGATTTTTTACGGTTAGCCAATGTAAGCTCCTCAGCGAAGGAGAGATGGATTCCCAGGTTTTTTTTCCTGTTATCAGCCTTGCCGCTGTGTTTTGGATCAGTTGTAATCGCGCAAGTTGATATTGTGGTAATCCTATGTAAAGCAAATTTGCATAGTCCAGTCGTGAATTAATGATTGTTCCAACTACCACTGCTTTGTCATTCTTTGGGATAAAAGGGATGAGACTGCGAAGCATGTGCAGCAGATGGTGAGATCCACTGACTACTGCTCCTATTTGCGCATCCATTGACATTTGTGCGTCTAAAATAACCCAGAGACTCTTGGCTTTGGTCTTTGGGGAGATAGTCTGCCCAAAGACGGTTGGTGGAGACCAGGAGGTTTTGGTTGCGGGCTTATGATTTGGGTGTAAGATAAGAAGCTCTGTCTTTGATTCGTTCAGCTGGAGGGAGTTAGTGGTCATCCAGTCCTCTATTGATTTGAGGCAGTTTTCAAGTTGTTGTTGGTGATCTTTTTTTTCCATTGATCCAGAAATAAAGTTGCGTGTCGTCAGCGTAAGAGTGGAAGCAGAGATCTGAGCATCTGATGATTTGAAGGAGTGGGCGAATGTAAATGTTGAAGAGGATGGGTGACAAAGGAGAGCCTTGAGGGACTCCGCAGGTGACTGCCCAAGTTTCGGAGAGGAATTTTCCTAGTTTCATTGTCTGTGACCGATTTCCCAGGAAGGACGCGAACCATTGGACATCTATGTCTTGGACTCTGGCTAATTCTGTGAGGCGGACAAGTAGAGTATTGTGATCTACTGTATCAAATGCTGCACTTGGGTCTAGCAGTACGAGGAGACACGGCTCTCCGTCGTCTGCTGCTTCGAGGGCGTCGTCCCAAATCTTAAGGAGTGCCGTTTCTGTTCCATGACCCGGGCGGAAGCCTGATTGCAGCGGGTCCAGGAGTTTGTGAGTATCCAGGTGGAATTGTAGCTGATGTACTTCAGCTTTCTCCATGATCTTAGAAATGGTGTTGAGGCTTGTAATTGGCATACGGTTGTTTGGATCCTGAGGGTCCAGGTTTGGTTTCTTGAGTAGTTTCTAGAGTAACTGTAGGTAAATTTAGTTTTTTAGTTTGAGTACAGTGTTGCATGACCGCAATTGTCAGTTTAAAGTAGTACAGTGCTAAATAGCAAAAAACGGCCTAGTCATAAAGGGGGGAAAAAATCTTCCAGAGCTTAACGCGGAGTTCCACCCATAAGTGGAACTTCGCTGATCGGATCCCCTAGCCCCCCCCCCCCCCCCCCCCACCACGGTGCAACATTAGCCACCTTTCAGGGGGGAGAGGGGAGCAGATACCTGCAAATCTAGTTATATGCTCCCACTTCCGAATATAGATTGCTGTACTTTGTGCAGCGAGCTACGCAATGTCCCCCCCCCCCGCTGTCTTATGGGAGACGCACAGATCCCAGAAGACGACAGGGATCATTTAGATTGTGCAGCGCAGCTCATGCATGTACAGTAGGAAAAGGTCTGTGAAGCCATAAGGCTTCATTTCCTGTTAACCTCAGTAAGAATGTTGGCGCCTGCACACGGAGCCAAAGGATGCATCGGCTTCGGGTGCAGACTTCGCAAGCTCCCTGGACAGGTAAGTGTCTTTATATTAAAAGTCAGCAGCTGCAGTATTTATAGCTACTGACTTATTAAATTTTATTTTTTTTATTTTTTTTCCCCAGGTGGAACGCTTTAAGTGGTTAATCGACTGTTTGCATTGTCTAAGACTAATTATTAAAATAATATAGCATTTTTGATGGTGTACTGTATTCTTCTCATATAACATCAAAATTTTCTTACATTTTTAGCAAGAAACTTGTACAAGTCATGGATGAAGCAGCAGTGGAGTTAAAACAAGCTCTTCCTATTGATTTAGAATCTCTTCAGGTTTATGTAGAAGTTCATCAAAAATCAAATAGGTAATATTTTCAACAGGTAAACTCTGATCAATGAATTCCGTAACATAGCTGTTTAGTCATTGTCTGATTAAAGCTGGTCTCCATGTTTCTAGTCACGTTAAATAGTTTGTTTGGACCAAACTTGTCCAAACTATTTGCTTCACTAAGCGCTGTATTGGCTCCTAGCACTGTATGAACTGTATGTCACAGTGCTGGGTTCCGGCTGTGAGACAGAATCTTCCCGTAAGATTAGTATTAGTGAATGAATACAGAGCTTCCTATGATTGGCTGAGAGGCAGGCTGATGATGTCACAATCTCTGCCTCAGCCAGTCTGAGGAAGCTCTGTATTCATCCACAAAATACCAAGCTGCCTATAAATGGTTGACCGCCACTCAGACCAACTCTTATTTCTTTATTGTACATCACGGGACACAGAGCAGCCATAGTAATTACTATGTGGGTTATACACCACCTATAGCTAAATGGACACTGGCACACCCAAAAGACACAAAGTCCCCCTCTATATAAACCCTCCCATACAATAAGTACGTCCGTTTTTTCGCCAGTGTCTCAAGGTGATGGTCACGGTGCATTAAAGTTAGAGCTGGGGATTTTCTCCAAAAAAACAAACAAAAAAAAAACTCGATTGACGATTTGAATCAAGGGTTTTTTTTTTCTTGATAGACATAGCGCCGGTCCTGAGGAGTTGCGGGCAGGAGTTTTTATGTGAGGGTGAGGCTTCTGCCTAGTCCGTGGCGTCCGGCCTCGCGGACTAGGCCGAAGCCATGGCCTCGACTAAAAACTCCTGCCCGCAGCTCCTCAGGACCGGCGCAGTGTCAGCGCCGGTCCAGGTGAAAAAAAAAAATCGATTTGCTGAAAATTTTAATCGATTTGACCTCTCAAATTGATTTAAGATTCAAATCGATTTTTCTCCCCAGCCCTAATTGAAGTGCTATAATGACAGCCCCGTTGGAGAAATCCTTGGCAGGATCAAGGGGCTAGGCAGTTGGATTCATTCAAGGTGGCAAAAGAAAGGCAAAGATGGATGGTACCCGAGCATCGAGAGAAGAAGCAGCAACATTTTTGCCTGTAATGCTCCTCTTTAGAGGGCTGGACCCTGGGATCCAGGCATTTGGCTACATATCTAAACCAAAGGTTGTCCTGGCATGGGGCTGTACAGGTCTAAGGGTGTGGACCCCAGTAGCAAGGGGGACCTGGTCCTTGAAGGTCCGTTTTGAGACTTGGCTTGCCGTTATGGGTGAAGAGTGGGTCTGGCAGTGTATTTCAGCAGTATCCTGTAGCGGGAATGGTACTTTTATTTTTTTTTAAAGAATAAAGAACCTGAGAAGGGAACGCATATGGTTCACTTTTAAATAGCAAATGCCTTTCCTGTTTTTTTTTCCACTAGAGGGTTTTGTAACATACCTCTGTTTACTTGTCATGCTCTCCAGCTCCCCTTCGTTTTTATTTTTTTTTTATTATTTTTTTTTATTTTGTGTCTAGCAGCGCTCTTTTGGAGACAGCATTGCCCCTCCATCCTGGTCTGCCACTTGACCGCCCGCCTCCTGAGAGAGGTGGCCAGCCCATCCCCCCCCCCCCCCCAGCTATCCTGATAAAAAGACAGTCTCGTCCACGTGTGCGGGAGTCAGCTCTGATTAAGAGGCCACCGCAGGACACAAGGGACGTGGCTTAGGCACGGCTGACGTGCATGTGAAGGACGAGTGTGCACGTAGCACACGGCACAGGCTCAGTGGCTTTAAAGTTTATGACTGAAGAGTCTGGAGGCTGACGGAGGGACACAGAGCATACAGAGCATACAGGGGCTTGTAAGCACTGTATAGGTGTGGATACAGGCATTTAAAGGCACACCTACTGGGCATTAGGCTGAGCAGTGATAGTGGCTTTTTGTTTGGGATCCGATGGATAAGTGAATGGGTCTTTTGCTCAAGAGATCATTGCAATCGATCAAGAGAAATTTAAAGCCAACCATGGCTACGACATGTGTTGCTAGAAACCTTGGGTTAACCAGCTAAAAGCTCATGTATTAGCAGATTCACCAAAACAGGAGATTTTGGATTCTTTTACTACCTTGTCCTCTACAGTAGCCTATATGACGGATGGGTCGGCTGAAGCAATTAGAATGTCGGCTAGATCAGCAGCCTTAACAAATTCATCAAGAAGAGCATTATAGCTGAAGACTTGGCCAGGTAATGCGGCATCGAAGACTAAGCTCTGTGGGATTCCCTTTTCGGGTGACCTTCTTCTCTTTGGTCCTGATCTAGATACCATTCTAGACTGGACATCCAATAGAAAAAAAAAAACTTCCTAGTGAAGAAGAAACAACCCCCAATGTGCCTTATTCGACCTCAAAGAGCTCAGGAGCAGGAAAACAAGTCCCAGGGAAGGAGGAAGAATTGGTCTGCACAAAAAGCTAAAGGCTAGGGCAGGATCCTATTCCATCCTCCTGCGCAAGCCGAGAAATCCCAATCGCTCGATCCTGCGGGTGGGCGGAAGGCTGCAAAACTTCCTCCTCCGCAGTGGTCAGGCATTACGTCAAATCAGTTAATCTTGACCACTTTCTCATGGCTACGCAATAGAGTTTGCGGAAATTCCCCAATAAGATTTCTTGCGAGGAATGCCCAAAAGGATTCAGTAAAAGCCCTGGCCATGAAGTCCTTATTAAAGGAGCTAATGCAGCAGGGTGTAGTGATCCAAGTGCCACCAGGGTTTTTATTCTCACTTTTTCTTGGTAAAAAAGCCAACAGGAAAATTCCAATTGATCCTCAATCTAAAACCTCTGAACAAATCCTTCAAGTACAGAAAGTTCAAGATGGACTCCATTTTTTTCAGTCAAATCTGCTGACCCCAGAATTTTACATGGTGTCAGTAGATTTAAGGGATGCGTGGGAAGTATATATCCCGTATCTCTTCGGTACAGAGGGAGGCAGCTCGTTCTCTGAAGGCACTGGAGGGGGGAGGCTACACGATGTGAGGAGACGTATGTCCAATCTCCTAGTGACTCTGCTCATTGTGTGTGGCAGAGGGTACTGCGGGACCTATCCCTACACAATGTTGAACAGACCCAAAAAGCTATGTTGTACTCCAAACAGAGAATATTTGAGCACGGTAATAAAATGGAAGGTTGTTAGCTTGGCTTGCGAGAGGCCAAATGGCTTCCACACATGTTGCTAGCATCCGTAGCGCCCAGGGCCAGCTAGTGTCCTTCCCTGAAGGAATTAATGCTAGGTTTTTAGAGTTCTTCCAAGGGATTTACTCCTCTAGGACCCATTATTCTCCAGCTGAATTGCAGGACTACCTGGACGCTATCCCCTTCCCTACCCTGTAAGATGAGGCCAGGACAAAACTAGACGAAAATATCTCTCGAGGAGATACAGTCAGCAATAGGAAGCCTGCAGGATGGTAAGACCCCTGGGGCGGATTATCTGCCCACCGAGTTCTATTCCCAGCATATAGACCTCCTTGCACCTAAGCTTAGGACCCTTTTTTCTGGACTTGCAGAGGCAGATGTGTTGCCCGAGTCCATGGAGGAGGCTGTTATTGTCTTTATACCCAAACCTGGCAAGGACCCACAGGAGTGTGAGTCATATAGGCCCATCTCATTACTTAACATCGATGCCAAAATATTGGCCAACCACTTATCTTCTGTAATATCTACGTTGGTTCATGTCGACCAGACTGGTTTTATGCCAGGCAAAGGCACCGACGTTAACATCAGGCGTCGATTTTAGTCAGGGAGTCTCTGGAGGTTCGGGGGATGCAGATCGGCAGCATGGAGGAAAAGATTTCCCTCTATGCTGATGACACCCTTCTATATCTAAACGACGCCGGTCCGTCCCTAACGGCTGCTTTAGGCTTATTTGATAAATTTGAATCCCTGTTGGGTAATTTTGTATTAACTGGTCAAAATCCTTTTCCCATTAGACCACCAGAACCCTGCTATGCCCAACCCTACGCCGCTTCAGTGGGTCACAGAGTTTAAGTACCTTGGGGTAAGGCTCGCTAGGACCTCTTCCTAATACTATCCACTAAACTTACTTCCCCTGCTCCAGTTCCTGAGGGAACATTGTCAATCCTGGTCCGGTCTCCCACTGAACCTAATTGGACGTATTAACGTTTTTATTTCACGTATAACGTATTAATATTTCAAAGATGGTCGTATTACCCAGATTCAATTACTTCTTTAGAAACAGTCCAATTTGGATTCCAGCAGCCTTCTTTCGGGAGGTGGACAGGTGTATAAGTTCATTTATTTGGAGTGGCTCGGTCCCACGACTGGCTAAATCCCACTCATTTGGGGGGACTGGCCCTTCCGAATTTTAAACTCTACTACTGGACGACAATGTTGGTTACGACTTACTGGTGGTTTGGGGCCGAGCACTCCAATGCTGCTGTATGTGTGGAGGAGGCGAGGCTGGGTTCCCTGCAGGCATTGTAGAACTTAGCTTACAGAGGGATGAGGGCCTATGACGATCTCCCCAACCCAACCAGGGCGACGCTTAGAGTGTGGGTGGTGGTGTGGCGCAGATTCTCCCGGGCTGAGCGCTGGTCTCTGGTCCAGCCTTTCTGGGGGAACCCTAACTTGCCTCATTTTCGTTCTATACTGGATCCACAGGTGTGGGCAAGATTTGGCATCAAGACCCTGAGAGATATTATGCCAATGGGAGTTTTACTGACATTTTCTCAATTAACACAGACTTATAACTTACCTAGCTGGATGTACTTCTGCTATGCACAACTTAGACATGCTGCTAGGGCCCAATTCCCCACATCACCACTTCAACTAGATCCGGTAGAGGACCTCTTATCTTATAGTGACCTGTCCAAACCCCTGTCCGCTCTATATAACACCTTGCTTCCCATTGACTCGGGTAAATTAGCTCTGGAACCTGTGGAGGGAAGATTGAAACGGAGGATTGGGAGGATTGCTTGGATAGGGGCCCCAGGCTGGTTATCTCTGTGGGAGACAAGCTTATACAAACAAAATTTTCTCCATAGAGTCTATTTCCCCCCCGGTACGTTTGGCCAGAATGTACCCTGACAGGGATCCGCAATGCCCACGGTGTAAGAAGTCCCCGGCACTTTTATACATATGTTCTGGGTGTGCCCTGCTCTGTCATCCTTCTGGTCAAGGATATTTGAACAATTAAATGTCTGGAGCTCTCTGTTCCCATGACGCCCGAGCTTGCTTTGCTGGGTGTCGTAGATGATGAGCAGAGATCTCACCATAGTAAATTGATCTTCTATCTTCTGTTTTACCCAAAAAAAGAAATATTGTGTAAGTGGACCTCCTTAGCTCCCCCTTCTGTATCCTCCTGGGAAAACAAAATAAATGCTGCTTTACCTCTATATAAATAGACGTCTGTTAGCCGTGGATGTCCCTGGAAATATGAAAATAAATATGGTCGTCATGGACGGCATGTTAGGGGGGTGGGGTGGGGGAGGAAAAAGAAGGGGAAAAAAGGAGAACAATTTTTGTTTTGTAGCTGCTGTGGCCCCCCCCCTTCTGCCTCCTCATCTCCATTTCTTGTCTTGCCCCCCCCCCCTTCCTTTTTTTCACCCCTCCCTACTACCCTTCTCATATTGGGTCCATATTGGTCAGGATCCTTCTCTTATCTTTTTCCTTTCCCCACTATTGGGTACATGTCTACTTGAGCTGCTATGTTGAATATGCTGTTGTCTTGATGATGTGTGTAGTTTTGTTTTGCACTGATCTGATATAACATGCAATGTTGCATGATGTACATCTGTATTGCCGATATACTGTACTGTATTATATCCTTCAATAAAGCACTGACTGTTAAAAAAATAAAGATTTAAGGGATGCATACCTGCATATCCCAATCTCCCAGAAGTATCTCAGGTTGGCGGTAAAGATGGAAGGCTTGATTCATCTGCAGTTCAGGGCCTTGCCGTTAGGGCTGTCGCCCTAATCTCGGATCTTTACCAAGGTGATGGCGGAAGCAGCAATTCCCTGTTTGGACGACCTACTATTCTTCGCCCTCTCAAGGGAAATATTGCAGGGTGACTTAGTTAAAGCACACAATCATCTGGACTCTCTAGGATGGGTTTTAAACCTCCAGAAATCCTCCCTAAACTGTTCACAGGAAGTTTGGTTTCTGGGCTATCAAATCAATTCAATAGAACAGAGGATTTTTCTCCTGCAAGAGAAAAAGGACAGGGTTCAGTGCACTGTGTTGATGCTGCAGACCAACAAGCCGATAACGCTAAGGCAAGTTAAGTCCGCATTAGGGGTCCTGACCTCAACAATGCCAGCTATTCAATGGCCAAGACTGCACTTCAGGAGTCTACAAGGTTTTCTCCTAAGGTCGTAGGATCAAAGTTTAAGATCCCTGGACATGGAAGTGAAGATTCTGACCCAGGTGTAGAGGTTGCTATGGTTGTGGAGAAATCAGGAGATCCTATCAAGGGGTCTAGATTGGGCCTTTCCAGTCGAAAGAAGACTGACAACAGATGCCAGCTCTTGGGGATGGGGAGCCCACCTAGGAAAAAAACTTCACTCAAGGAAGTTGGTTCAAGAAGGAGGTGACAAGGTCCTCAAATTGGAGAGAGTTGAAGGCGATCGCTTTATCTCTAGCAATATTCTCGCAAGATCTTCAGTTTCACCATGTTCAGGTGTTGACGGACAACGCCATGGCTGTGGCTTATCTAAACACACAGGGGGGCACAAAGAGCAGGTCCTTACAAGCACTGGTAATGGAAATCCTTCTCTGGGCAGAGAAGTACTTGCTATCCCTGCCAGCAATCCACCTAAAGGGGACCCTGAAAAGAGTGGGGATTTCCTAAGCAAGCACCCCGTTCAGGAAGCAGAGTTGTGTATGAATCTGGAGGCCTTTGCAACGATTTCCAGTATGTGGGGACAGCCAGAGGTGGACCTGTCCAAGGAGAATGCACAGGTTCCCTAAATAATTTTGATTGATCACTAGGGACAGACGCTGTGGCGCATCCATGGAGATTTTACCTTTGCTACGCTTTCCCCCCATTCCAGTTAATCCCAATGGTACTAAAGAAGATCCAACGGGAAGGTGTACCAGTCATCTTAATTACTAAGTTTTAGGCTGAAAAGGGCCTGGTTCTCAACCGTTCGGGGAATAACGACCAGACCTTCTTGACATCTACCACTCGGGCAAGATATGCTAACCCAAGGTCTAGTAAATCATCCAGAAGTAGCCAGGCTATCTCTCGCAGCCTAGTATCTGTGGAGCAGTAGATAAAGAGTAAGGGGTTTTCTTACCGTCTAATCACAACATTACTAGGAAGTAGTAAAAGGATAACGAGCCATCTATACCAATGTCTGGAAGGTCTATAATTCATGGTACAATTCATCTGCCCAAGACCCAAGGAGTCTTGTTTCCATCTTGAAGTTCTTGCAAGATTGGGCAGATAAGGGACTTGCAGTCAGTACCTTGAAAGTACAGGTTGCGGTGCTAGCGGCGTTCTTAGAAAAATCTGTGGCCTCTGAACCACTGGTAGTCAGATTTTTTTTTTTTTTTTTTAGAACTCTTGCCATATCAAAGCCAGCACCAAGAATTTCCCTACGTCGGACCTGTCGGTAGTTCTGCAATCTTTAGCAAGGAGTGAATTTGAACCTCTGAAAGAAGCGTCACTCAAATGTCTCACTCTTAAAGCTGTGTTCCTGATCGCCATTACTTCAGCACGCAGGATCAGTGAGCTACATGCTCTGTTAATTAGGGAACCTTACCTGTCAGTGTCTCCGGATAGTTATTTTTAGGACAGATCCAAAGTTCTTACCTAAAGTAGCTTTAATACATAATCACTCACAAGACATTGTGCTCCCAACCTTACGCACTAACCCATTGGGGGAGGAGACCTTTTTTCATATGTGGATGTCAAAAGGATTTTGTTACGCCATCTAGAAATTACAAAGGACTTTAGACGTACAGACTCGTTATTTGTCCTTTTTCGGGCAACAAGAAAGGTTGGCAGGCTTCTAAAGGTTCATTAGCCAGATGGCTAAAATGATCCATCCTGGAAGCATACTCGCATGCAGGGTTGTCTCTGCCAGATGGATTTCGTGCACACTCAACCAGAGCCCTTGTGGCCACTTAGACAGAAAGAACTGGTACCGCCCCTGAAAAATATTGCAAGGCGGCAACGTGGTCAAGTTTACGCACCTTTGTGCTACATTACAGACCTGCACCTCACATCTGCCAGCGATCAGTCAATGGGCAGGAAGGTCCTGCAGGCTGTTGACCCACCCTAAGGGGGTAAGTCTCTGTGAGGTGTTTCCTTCTTCGTTTGGGAGGAGTTATGATCTCTCAGGTGCTGTCCTGAAAGACTTCTGGAAAACAAATTACCAGTAAGTCTAACTTGGCTTTTCACAAGTAGAAAATATTTGAGAAATTTTGAAGGTACAGTAATTGGTGCAGCATACAGAGTAAAACGAGCGCTAACACTTTACAGAGTCAATTACAATCCAGCAGACCGACTTACAGCACCGGCATCACTTCACTGTGCTATACAGAGTAGAGATGAAGAAGGGACCCAGCAGGCCCCACCCGTTACAGCCTTCCTGCTAAGAAGTACAGGAGGGGTGGAGACGAGACCAGTCACCTAGCAAAAAGAGAGCAACAGCGACCGGTCTTTATTACAGGAAGCTCCTTCACAGAGGAAAGCTTTCACACTGAATTACTGCACAGATAGAAGAAATACACAAACGTAAAACAAAAAATGAAAGCCCAACACCATTTAAAAAAAAAAGTGTGAAATATATGAATAACAAACATTTAATATCAAAGACACCCTTAAATACTTCATATTTACAGAATCATGATCCTCATATAAACATATACTTAATTGTAAATCGTAGCATACAAACAATGCATATGTGGTATAATTGTGCAATAAACTAAACGCAAAGTGAAAATAAAATTGATAAAAACAAAAAGAAAAGTCCACATCAATAAAAAAAAATGTCCTGTGTTAATGTTGCATAAAAGCTCTAAATAACAAACTTGCCCAAATGTCATGTGCACAGCAACGGAATATTATGCAGGAGTGTTTCACCGCTGTGTATCCACCACTAATCTCCGCTGCCGATTACCTCCATGGCCGACCTACACAATGGTAAGGTTAACCAGAGCTGTCCCAGACACCTGAGTGTAAACTATTGCAGCAACCCTTCAAAGGGCAGCTGAGAACAAATCCCCAAACAATGCCTCAGTATACGTATCACTCAGTAGAATAAATGAAACAGAAAACCTTCCATAGTGTAATACCTTCAGATAAAACCATTTATTTGGTAAAAAGATGAAATAATGCTCACAAACAAAGTGCACTGAGTTCCATGCACAAGGTTAAAAGCAAGAAAGTATTGCATATACATTGCCCCCCTAAGCATGGACATCTGGAGAGGATGTGTCAAATTGACCACTACACAGCTTCCGGGCGTGGTGACTTCATGTTGCTCTGCCTGTCGAGTTTCATCACATGATCTGTGACTTCTTTATAGGGAAGGAATGAGGACGTGTGCAATTTTAAAGCTTGACGTGCTTGTTATCTATTTACTCGGCGTAACATCAGCTTTTATATTTTACCATTTGCATTAAAATTAAGTGTTTTTCCAAAAAATATGTGCTTGAAAAACTGCTGCTTAAATACATAAAATTATGTGACATAAAAAATTCCAAAAAACCACCAATTTATTTTGTGGGGTTTTTGTTTAAAAAAATACATTTTTATATATATATATATATATATATATATATATATATAATACATTTCCATGCTTTATTTTGTTGAGAAATCACTTTAAAAAACACCTTTTGCCCGTGGCCTTGAGTAAGGGCAAATGATTCATGTAGCATTTACTTCCTGGAATCCAGCTGCTCTTAGTTCAAGCATGCAAGCAGGAGTGCTTAGCTGAGAAAGCTCCACTACTGAAGACTTCTGACATGTGTGACATAATTTGCCTAGGCAAGAAATCAGAAAGTAACTGAAGAAATGTAAAATAAAAAGTTTAAAACAAGCAAATATGATATACTTTCTTATCTATTTACTAACGCTACCAGCATAAGGATTAAAAATTAGAGGTTTTTTTTGGGCTGATATGTTAGGCCGTTTTTTTTTTTGTTTTGTTTTTTATCCCCCTTCCTCTCATAAAATCTAACACACACCTTTCCCACTGGGGCGTTTTTCAGGCACTTTTGGGCTAAAAATAGCACCTGTAAAGTGCCTGCAAAACGGCTCCCCTGCAGTCTTTGTGAAAGACAGGGTGCTTTCACACTGTGGCGATGCGCTGGCAGGATGTTAAAAAAAAGTCCTGCAAGCAGCACGTTTGGAATGGTGTATGCCACTCCTCCACCACTCCTGCCCATTGATATTAATGGGCACCACTGCCGAAGCGCATGCAATGCAATTTGGCAGCGGTGCTTCATGGGCGCATTTAACCCCTTCCTCGGTCGCTAACTGGGTTATATGCACCCCACTAGCAGCCGAATGGCACCGCTAAAATGACGGTAAAGCGCCGCTAAAACTAGCAGCATTTTACCATCAACGCCTGCCCGCTCCAGTGTGAAAACAGCCTTAATAATTGATACAGAAAATTTCTTACATTTAAACATTTATTAAACAAAACAAACCTCCAATCAGTTTACTTCTATGTATGATTTAGATAAAACAAAAAAACTAGGTAGTCAAAACTTTTGGACGGAAAAAAAATGGACTAACTTTGTTTTTTTTTTTTTTGTTTTTTTAAATCATTAGTGTATTATTTTTCCCCCCAAAAAATTGCATTTCAAAAACCTGCCGTGTGACATAAAATATTGCAACAACCGCTATTTTATTCCCTAGGATCTCTGCTAAAAAAAAATTATATATATATATATATATATATATATATATATATATATATATATATATATATATATATAATTTTTTGGGGGGTCTAAGTGATTTTCTGTCAGAAAATACAGTTTTTTTTTACTTGTAAGCAACAAGTGTCAGAAAAGATTTTGTCTTTAAATGGTTAAACTGAGAACTCTACACAGTGAGTTGAGTTCATTCATTCAAGTGTAAACATTGTATCTCTTTGCTCTTTTCTTGGCAGACTGCCCAGAGAGGAAACAAGTTGCTTCTATGAAGACTCAGGCAACTTGCATTGACTTCTATTACAGAAGTCATTTGCAAGTTGCGCTGTGGTTCTAAATCGGCATTTTTATCAGCACAATCAGCCGATGCCGATTAATTAAAAAATGGCAAATATCGACCGATATATCGGCCGGCCGATATATCGGTCGACCTCTATTAAAAATAGTCAATGTGTCAGAGTGTGAAGTTTAACTTTGAACTCCTGGATCAGCAAACCTTCTTTAGCTTTTGACCCCGGTTCAAACTAGTGTGATACCAGACATCGCATGCAATTGGCACTGCATTGCTGTGCAGATCACATGGGATGGCTGTGCGTTTTCAGCCATACAGACTGTATTCTCGCATTGCACCAGTGTGAACTGAGCCTTATGCCACCTACACACAACCAGACTTTCTGGCAGACTAGGTTCGAAGGTCTTCCCGGCGGACATTCGGCGGAGTTCCAACGGACTTTCTGAATGAACAGACTTGGCCACACACGAGTCCGTTCGTTTTGAACCTGATGATGTAAACAGGACTAAACAAGGAAATTCAGTAGCCAATAGCTTCTCTTGCATCGTATTTGGTCCATCAGACCAGCACACAGACGAACGGTTTTCCTGATTTTAGTCCGTAGGAATTGAGTCCGTTGGATAGATTTGAAACATGTTCTATTTCTTGGTCCGTCAGATTTATTTTTAGAAAAACGTGTAACGGGGACACAAAACCAAAAAAATTGTTGGAGAGCTTCAGTCACTATGTGTTTGGTGTAAATCCTTATCAGGACAGGAAGTTGAGGATACATTTCTCTTAACACAGACCCAGTTAGCACTACATTCTTTCATCGTGCCTCTATTTTAAGGTTTAAATCATGAACAGGTACGATTACATTCTGTCTTTTTTTTCACTAAAGAGTTTTTTGTTGCCTGAGGATCACTTTTTATAAGTGACTAATACAAAGATATTAAAATACAAGTATTATTACTTGTTAAACATACAAGTACTAAGCCTATGAGACCAGCCGAACGGCTGCTGGGACTAACAACAAAGGTGGAAAATTATTTATGGTTCTGGAGCTGTTCAGTGGGAGACCACGCACCCATCCAAGTAAATGGAAGTCACATTCTTCTCCTGTCTTAAAAACTCTTAATTGTGATAATTCTAATGGTTAAACCACGTTTTTCTTTAGAGAATAAACACATTTTTCTGTTTTAATCTTTAGCACTGCAAAGACTGAAGAAATAAGATCTCGTGTTCTACAACTGTTAAATAGGCATTGCGTTGTGTTTGGTGATTATTCTTGGACAGAGTTTGATGATGTGTTTTTAACAAAGAATGTAAATTCAGTGGCCATTGTAGATACGGAGTTAAAAGTAAAAGACAGACAGGTAAGGCATATAGATTACATTTGCATTAATGTGTTTTGAAATTTTTACAGATTTCTGTAGTTTAACTTTAAAGTGCAGCTTCTGGTTTCCCTCTAGACAGCTCCCATGTGTTTTTTAATCTTTTATTTTTATTTTTATTTTTTATTATTACTCTTATCTTATCCAGATATCTTCAGGCCAGTCACATGACACTCAGGGTTATCTTCCTCCTAGGATCTTTTCCCAGTGATGCTGAGTGTGTGACATGTCAGTGTTGTCTGCATTTTTATACTATGGGTGCAGGGTGCCATAGTAACACCCCCTCAGGGAGCCAGTCTGTGACACCCTGAATTCACAGTATATCCTTGGTCATCCAAGTTAAATGAGTCCCAGACTGAGGATATCTTGTGGTGGAAAAAGTACTGTGGGGGAGGAGTGCTTAGGCTGGGCATGCCAAGTTAAATGAGGTGTTTTGCAGCAAAAGCTGCATTTCTGCTTGTAACATCCTGAAGGACACACACACACACACACACACACACACACACACACACACACACACACACACACACACACACACACACATTGTGTATGTGTGTGTACATACAACATAAGGGGTCAATTAATCTGATGCTGTGGAGCTATTTTCTATCCAACCACCCATCTTAAAGGAACTTTAAAAAAGTAACACAAAATTGGGCCTTAAATTATGTGATACCGATTTGTACCATTTGTGATATCGCTATTTTGGACACATGCACTATTCAAAACTGCTGTTTCTGCAACACAGATTTTCAAACATGTCAATCATTATTGCCTTTGCAATATCCTTTGGGCGGGGGCAGCCCGAAGTCAGAGCCCAGCACCGGGGGGGGGGGGGGGGGAGGAAGTTGTATAGAAGGGAGTGTTACCTACCTGACACACAATGACCTACCTGACAAACACTGACTGCTGATCTAATGGGTCATCAGCAGTCAGCACCCCCACTACATTAGCTCAGAGTCCTCTTATATCAGCACCCCCCTTAGAGATCTCTGTTAGATCAGAGACCCACATTAGACTGCCTTACAGAGAGCCGTTTAGAGTCCGGAAGTGTGGGAGCCGGAGTTTGGGGGCGCCGCAAAGCTGCTCTTCTGTAGTGCCATTTTCCTTCCATCCATGGTGTATCGGGGGGCTTGGGGAGAAGGCAAAGTAGAGGCAGATACTGCATCGCTGTGCTCACTGTGTCGGCAAGACTCATTTGAACTGGTACACTCATTTACAGGGCCGCTGTTAGGAATCATGGGGCCTCCACCCCCTGGGGGGGGGGGGGGGGTGGGAAAGGTGGGGGAGGGAGGTGAGAGAGGAGGAGGTAAGGGGGGGTGGCTGGAGTTCTCACTATGGGTCCTGCATTATTTGATGATGTTGGAGTCTGACCACCAGCCAGAGTGCCTTATAGAAGAGGCCTTGGGGGATCAGTCACACAGCGTGTAGGAAGCCTGTGGAATAAAGGAATAAGGTAAGTATTACAGCTAAGAAACAGCAGCTAAAATCAGAACAAATTGTAAAATAAAACTGAAAAGTGCTGTGCTATGTAATATGCACTATACACCCAATAATTGGATACCAAATGTATATATAACATAGAAGCACACAAATATTGACCAATGGTGAAGTGCCAATAAATAATGAAAAAAATATAAGGGAGTGGAAACTCAAATGCACAGTAAATATATAGTTCTCATGTGAAAAAAAACATAGATTTGTAACATTCATAAAGTTCGTAGAAGTCCATAAAATATATTGGAGGGGGGAAAAAAATGATATATGTATATATAGCAAATAATAAAGTGCTCATGTGCAAACAGAGTGTCCTGCTGTGTTTCTAATCATTACGCAGGGTAGTCCATGCAATAACAAAACAGCTTGGTAAGTGTTCAAATTTGCAAAGGTGTCCTCCCTCCAGTGATCCCCTAGGTCAGTGATGGTGAACCTTGGCACCCCAGATGTTTTGGAACTACATTTCCCATGATGCTTATGCACTCTGGAGTGTAGTGGAGCATCATGGGAAATGTAGTTCCAAAACATCTGGGGTGCCAAGGTTTGCCATCACTGCCCTAGGTAGTGAACGCTCACCTTAGAGCGTGCGACTTGGCAATTAAGCCAAGTCTAAACACGCATTAGAACCTCCTCTGGCTCAGAAGGGAAAAACTGCATCCAGGGCTCCTGCAGTGAAATACCTCAGTTTATGAAAAAATAAAAGTGCTTGATAGTGTAGTAGGTTTGAACAATTTAATGAACACAAGCAAACAAACCCTAATACAGGGTACTCACATTTATAAAGTGTGTCTAGTGCACCCCTTTATTGCCAGCAATAACCAATAACATTAGATACCGGAAAGGTATGGGGGTGATGTGCATTTCCTCCTGTGGCAGGTAGACTGCTCCTCGTGCCGGCCTGTTCCCTCCACAACGCGTATTTGATACAGGGAATTCGTATCTACTTCAATTCCCCCTGAAGTAGATACAAATTCCCTGTGGAGGGGGGATAATGGTGTGGGGTTGTTTTTCAGGGGTTGGACTTGGCCCCTTCGTTCTAGTGAAGGAAATTCTTAAGGCGTCAGCATAACTAAAAACTACAATTTCATGCTCCCAACTTTGTGGGAACAGTTTGGAGATGGCCACTTACTGTTTCAGAACAGCATGAGTGCGCACTAGTGCACAAGCAAGGTCCGTGAAGACATGGATGCGTGAGTTTGGGGTAGAGGAACTTGACTGGCCTGCAGAGAGTCCTGACCTGGCCAGGCATTCTTGTCCACATATTGTGATTTAGAAAATTTGTATAGTAAATTAAGAACATTTTATCAGAAACCTTTTTAACTACTTCCAGACCAAACTCTTTCACCGGGTTCATTATTCATTGCTGTTGCATTTTGACAATTTCTCAGTCATGCAACACTGTAACCACATGAACGTTTATATAATTTTTTTAAAGACAGAGCTTTCTTGTAATTTTTAATTGCCACTGTATTTTTTTTTTTTAAGACACTTGTACTTGCTAAAAATGTTATAAAAGAATGAAGCCACCACAGGCACAGTGGTAGGTAGGAGAGATAAGGTAGGTAGGGAGGGGACCCATGGCTCCTGCTGCTGTATCTGAGCCAATGAGGAGGGAGAGAGCCGAGATAGCGTGCATATCATATCATATCCATGCATATCACTGGATCAAGAACGGGAGTGGGTTTGTTTGGGGGGGGGGGGGGGTGGGAGTTGTGGGGGTAGACAAGTAATGGATGAAAAAAATCTAGAGGACATCAGCAGCATTGAAATGTAAAAAAAATTAACAAAAATTTGATTTTGATTTATTCTATTTTATTTTTTGAAGCCCATTGATCTTAGCAAGTGCAGTATATTTGTGAATGTTTTTCATTTAAATGAAGAAGGCCCCAGTTCAGAAAATCTGGAAGAAGAAAATGAGGACCTTGTGGCAGCTGACCATTGGATTTTGCCTGCTGGTGAGAGAGATCTGTATAAACAATGTAACTGCAGTTTCTGATATCCTGGTGCAAGAATGAATGCTGATCCCACTACTTATCACAGATGCAATAAGCCATTTTTAATGTTCTCTGAAAATCAACACAACGCTCTGAAAAACAAGTGATTCTCAAGTATGTCAGCAGCCAAAGACACTGCTAAAAGGCAGTGTAGGTTTTATGAATAGTGACAGTATCTTCCAGTAGAAAAAGGTATATAGTATAGATACAAAAGAGGTTGGTAGCCGGAAAGCATATTAAACCTAGAACTTATGGCATGAAATAAAAGTTTTTGTAGCACATAAAATATTTAAATGATATGCCATTCCTGATGAGTTCAAAAAGAGCCATAGTTGACTGAGATAATTTATATGTGTGATGTTATGCTAAAAATATAAGAAACCGCTATGGAATCGTAAATTACAACACAGTTCTATAATGCATTATAAGTGAGAAAAATATGTATAGTAGAAGGCTAAATTTCTATCTGTGACTGTTCTGAAATGTTTCTTCCTGCATTTTATCCAAAACGTGGTCTTTTGGTGATAATGTAATTTTGCTACGATAGTAGTATTATTCAACATAACATTAATACTTGAAATCTGCTGTTTTAAAATTTCAGTTGAATTTCATGGACTGTGGGAGAGTTTAATATATGACAGCGAAATAAAGTCAAATGTAAGTAAATTCTGTTTGACAATGCCTGGTGTGTTTTGTACATAATCAGTGATTTTGTGATAGCCTTTTATTTACATTTTGTTTGGCTTGTGGAACAGAAGACCATATCTGCAGTGTAATTCTGTTAATCCTGAAGTGCAGGGGTGGAACACATGAATAATAATTGCCAGATGGAACCGAATATCCACACTTTTCCCATTATACTTCCATGATTGCAACACAAATACAGAGATAGCCTATTTACTGAACAAGACAATAAACCGCTTGCCTATAGATCAGTATTGACGTTTTTCACATACATGTTAATATCCACACTTTTTTCGCTATAAAATTACTTACAACCACTAAAAATTTATACATTTTCTGAATGCAGAGACCCTGGAAATTAAAATGGTGTTTTATGATATTTGTGCAGCCGTTTTTATTAAATGGTAATTTTTAGGAAAAAATACACCTAAAATGAATTTTTAGTCCACACAAACACTGTATAATACCCTATTGTGTGGTAAAATATAAAACATAATATTGTGTCAAGTACAGTGAATAGATTCCAAACATATCAATATTTGAATTTGCACACACTTGTAAAACGACAACAAACTATGGTGCCTAAAATTGTCCACAGGCAACACAGGTTATCAGTTTAGAATTAAACGTGATGGTGCTGGAATGTATTTATTTTATTTTAAATGGGAGTAAACCCTCCTATTTTATCCATGGAAGCTGCCATATTGGCCTCTGTTAAATCTTCAGCTGCCATGATGCTTGCTGCACATGTGATTGGGTAGGACACCAGCCATTGGATGGTTTGACAGTTTAGTTGAGATCACAACCAATGTGACAGTTAAATCTCTACCACGTGCAGGATTATTATTTTTTTTTTTTTAAACCGTTAAATCTGAGTTTATTTTCGCTTTAATTCTTTTCCACTTTACATTTTTTTACATTTTTTATTTAACTGAACAAGACCCCTTATGATAGCTTTAGGCAGCCTGATGATGCCTCCATTGCCCTCCCAAGCAGCTGATCAATCGCAGATGTGTTTGATCAGCTGCTTATTTGGCTGTAATGGCCAGGGAAATTTCTAAACTGGAAGTGACAAAATTCTCCTTGCTTCTGGCTTCGTTCATCACAGAGGAGATAAGAGAATGGATGTTCCTTCATCTCCTCTGTGGGCAGCTGACCCAACCACTTACAGTGGTCCAATTTGGAATGGGAGAGTCCAGGAACAATGGAAATGGGAGGTGGGAAGCGCTCCGCAGCACTGATATAGTGATCAGGTGGCTTCATAGCTGCTCCAATCGCTTTTACAAGAAAGAGTGATTGCTAGCACTGTGTTGCCTTTTTAATTATTTCCTAATAAAATTCAATTCATTTTTTTTTTTTTTACTATATTACAAATGATTCGGAACACATTCGTGTTGTGGCCTATCATGATTTCAGCAAAGCATTTGATACAGTTCCACATAATGATATCATAAAAATTTGTACAAGCTAGGACCCTTGGCTGGTTCAGTTGATAGAGAATAGATATCAGAGTATGGTTGTAAACAGATTTCATTCAGTACAGAGACGTGATTAGCTGTGTACCACAAAGCTATGCACTAGGTACTATTGTACTTAACTACAGGATAAGTTCACCTTTTAATCCTTTTCAAATGCTCATCTATTTGCTGGTAAAAAAAAGTGCAAATATATATATTTTTTTTTACCTGGAGCCTGGAAAGCATTGCAACCGCAATCAGCAGATCATGGCTGCCATGCAGGACTCCTGCAGATTTATTAGTGTATTTGTTTGTACCTCATACGGGGAGGGAGATACCCACTGGCAGGAAGACAATGAGCTACCAGAGCACTTAAAAGCACCTTGGTAGTTAATTGAAACTACAAGCCGAAAACCGCAAAGGCTGTCGGTACTTGTAGTTTTCCATTCACAGAACTCTGTAAATGAATGACACGGCTGTGTCTTATTTAAAACGGTGACTGCAAGTGGGGGAGATCCCCCGTTCGCTTTCGCTACAGGCAGGGGAACGGGCGATGGCTGCAGGAGTGTGAACAAGTTGCCTGTTCCACCCTAAAAACAAAGGTGAATTTGCCCTTTAGGCCTGGTTCACACTGATGCATCAAAATCGCACCCCATTCATGCAAACTGCTGCGGGTGTGTATATTAACGACACTCCAAAATCAGTTTGCAAAATGCAGTGTGATTTGCAGAATTGGATCGCATGGGTTACCACACCCATGTCATACCCACCTGATTCTGATGTGGCCAAAAAAAGGATCCTGCGCAGTTTTGATGCTGTGCGATTTGAGTCATACAAAATAAATGGCTCAAATCGCTCTGCTGCAGAATCACGTGTGATTTGAACAGGAATATGGTACGATTGCTGTACAAATCACATGCGGTTCCCACACCGCACCAGTATGAAACAGGCCTTAATCTGTTTGTAAATTACATGACTGGTTACATAGACAAGTTATATCTTTTTGCTGATGACTAGGGATTGGCCCAAAATTTGCGTTTGATTCGAACATCGGGTGTTCGCCCGTTTGGCGAATACCGAAAATGATGGAGCATTTGCGGCATACTTTGGCCAATCACAGCATGCCTTGCTGCGAGAGCCATGATTGGCCAAAGGCCACTCCCCCACACTATATTATTATTATATACTATAGGCTGATTACACAGCTGTATGTAGTAGAGCTGCATGATTAATAGTCAAGAATCGAAATTGCGATTCTTTTCCCTTCCCAATCTTCAAAACCGCATGTCACAATTTTTTTTCTAACAAGTGCAGAGAGTTCACACAGCTGAAAAAAAAATCCAGGCAGCCTGCCAAGTTTTATCACAACATAGTGGATAAGTAAACAAAGTAACTTTTCTTCTTGGATCAAAGGAATGGGCTTCTGTGTGTAGGTGAGGGAAGTTTAACCACTTAAACTTTTTTCTGGCACTTGCTTACAAATTAAAATCATTATTTATTCCTAGAAAATTACCCATATATATATATATATGTATATATTTTTAGCAGAGACCCTAGAGAATAAAATAGTGGTTGTTGCAATATTTTATGTCACATTGTATTTGCAAAATGCATTAAAAAAATACACTTTAGTGAATAAAAAAAAAAAAAACTAAACCGTAAAGTTAGTCCAATTTTGTATAATGTGAAAGATGATGTTACACTGCGAAAATCGTGATAGAATTGTGATCTTTATTCTGAGCAAAAAAATTGTGATTCCAATTTTAGCCAGAATTGTGCATTGGAGTGGACAGGAGCTAGAGCTAACTTGAGCTAGACTATTTAGTTACATATTCGATGAGGTTGAAAAAAGACACAAGTCCATTAAGTCCAACCTGCGTGTGTGCTTTTATGTCAGTATTACAATGTGTATCTCTGTATGTTGTGGTCATTCGATGCTCCCCGCTGAAGACACTGCTTGTGGGAGAGAATTCCACAGCTTTGCAGCTCTTATTGTAAAGAACCCTCTACCAACTTGCTGACTGGCTCGCACTAATATACGGCATGGGTGCGCAAAATCCTGTATGAGTACGTCGGCCCGTTAAGAGCCACCCTTCTGCACGATGGGGACCCAATACGCTTGGCCCGTGGGCGCGATCACTTGCACCAGCATGGGGATTTGTGTGTGTAAACACATAAATCCCTGTGCTGTCGGGAGAGGAGACATGTTGTTTGTTCCTACTAAGCATTAATGATATGTCTCCACTTACTCAGTCCTATCCCCATACAGTTAACATACATTTAACCCCTTGATCACCCCCTAGTGTTAAGCCCTTCCCTACCAGTGAAATTTACACAGTAATCCATGCATTTTTATAGCACTGATCGCTGTATAAATGTTAGTGGTAAAAAAATAATAATGAAAATGCCATATATATTTCCCATAGTTTGCAGACGCTATAACTTTTGAGAAAACCAATCAATATACACTTATTGAGATTTTTTTTTTTTTTTTTTTTTTCTTACCAAGATTATGTAGAAGAATATATATTGGCATAAACTGATGAAGACATTTTTTGTTTTTTTTTAAAAACATTTTTAGGGATATTTATTGTAGCAAAAAGTTGAAAATATCGTGTTTTTTTTTTTTTTTTAATTGTCTCTGTATTTTTGTTTATAGCGCAAAAAATAAAAAACGCAGAGGTGATTAAATACCACCAAAAGGAAACTCTACTTGTGAGGGAAAAAAGGACGCACATTTCCTTTGGGTAGAACATTGCATGACTGCACAATTACCAGTTAAAGCGACGCAGTGCCAAATAGTAAAAAGTGCTCTGGTCATGAAGGGGGTAAAATCTCCCGGGGCTGAAATGATTAAGGTTAAACCACTTCTCTTCTAATTTTAGTGCATGACTGCATGTCTTTTTAAATTCCCTTTCGCTGAAAAGTTTTATCCCCATTGTGGGGTCACCAGTATAGTATATGTACATTGAAAAACGTCTCTTATACAGAAAGAATAAGTTCAATGCTCCTAACCTTTCCTCATAGCTAAGGTCCTCCAGTCCCTTTATTACAGGGGTCTCAAACGTGCTGCCCTCCAGCTGTTGCAAAACTACAAGTCCCTTTTGCCTGTGGGAGTCATGCTTGTAACTGTGAGCCTTGCAATGCCTCATGGGACTTGTAGTTTTGCAACAGCTGGAGGGCCACCAGTTTGAGATCCCTGCTTTATTAGCTTTGTTGTCCTTCTCTGGACTCTCTCCAGTTCCTTACTGAGGACTGGTGCCCAGAACTGGATGGCATACTCCAGGTGCGGCCAGACCAGAGTCTTGTAGATTGGGAGAAATATAGTTTCTTAATTGTACATCACGGGACACAGAGCCATAGTAATTACTATGTGGGTTTTAGGCCACCTTCAGGTGATGGACACTAGCACACCCTAAGACAGGAAGTAAACTCCCGATATAACCCCTCCCACTACTGGGAGTATCTGCTTTTTCGCCAGTGTCTAAAGTGTTGGTCACGAGTAAAGATGTGCTCTGCTGAGCTCCACTGGAGCAATCTTTGTTGGGGCTAGCTATGCAATCGGATCCATTCAAAATATTTTTTTAGGCCAAATTGAATGGTACCTGGGCCTCGTGGCGGAAGAAACGAGGTTTAGCCAATAATGCTTCTCTTTCTAGAGAGCTGGACCCAGGGATCCAGTGCTTTTGTTTTTTTCAGCCATAAGTTGTTTTTTTCTGGCAGGGTCTTATTACGTGTCCAGGAGCGTGGATCCCCCGATAGAAAGGGGCCTCAGCTCCTGAAGGTTTTTTTTTAATGGAGCCCACTGTGAGGGGTAAAGATTGGTTGGTTTTACCACAGAAATCCCTGCGGCAGGAAAGGTAAGTGGAGATTTCTAAGGAATTTTTACGTCTCTTCCGAATTGTCTCCTTTAAAAAAAAGTAAATGTCATGCTTAAAAGTCACCACTGGGGGCTCTATAGAGCACGTACCTTGTCATGCTTCCTCAAAGCTCACACTTGGACCCCCTCTCCCTGGACAGGTGGAAGCAAGAACGATCGAAATGGAGCGATGCGGCTCCATTTTTTGCCGCCCCTGCATGGCGCTTTGATAGCGGGTCTTCTCCTCACCACCACCCCCCCCCCCCCCCCCCACACACACACACACACACACACAGACGCCGATCCCGTCGGATCGGAGGCACACGCGGGAAAGACGCTCTTTTGAAAAGAGAGGGGGGCACGATGTGACAGAGGGGCTTAGCGTGGCGTTGGCGTGCGGCGGCGCTCAGCGCGGGAGTATGTTTTAAAAACTTAAAATTTCTTTCTTGCATATCATGGGACACAGAACCTTAAAGGGGTTGTAAAGGTAAATGTTTTTTCACCTTAATGCATTCTATGCATTAAGGTGAAAAAACATCTCACACTGCCGGCGCCCCCAGTCCCCCCGTTTTACTTACCTGACCCCTCGAAAATCCCGCGCTCGCCCCCGCCGTCCTCTTCGCCGCTCAGCCTGGCCGCTGATTGGCTGGAGTGGATGGATTGAAAGCAGCGCAGCCATTGGCTCGCGCTGCTGTCAATCACATCCAATGACGCAGCGCGCCGGGGGGCGGGGCCTTGTGATACAGCGAGCGGCTATAGCCGCCGGCTGTATCACGGGAGCGCGCCCGCAATGCTTCTCACCAATGCGAGGGAGCTCGCATTAACGTGAGAAGCACCTGCGGGAGGAAGCAGAGACAGCCGCCGAGGGACCCCAGAAGAGCAGGTTCGGGGCCACTCTGTGCAAAACGAGCTGCACAGTGGAGGTAAGTATGACATGTTTGTTATTTTAAAAAAATAAAAAATTTTACTTTACAACCCCTTTAAGTAATTACTTAATGAGTTATGTGCCACCTTCAGGTGTTGACACTGGTATACCCAATACAGGAAGTTCACTTCCTTTATAACCCCTCCTCCTTCCAGGAGTACATCAGTTTTTTTGCCAGTGTCTAAGGTGTTGGTCACGAGTGAAGATGTGCTCTGAGGAGCTCCAGGAGGGATCCATGCTGGATTTAAATAACCTCCATGGCCAGATTCATCCAAGCCACAGGATGGTAACCGGGCCTCACATAGAAGAGCAAGGTTTTGCCTGTAATGCCTCTTTGAGGGCTGGACCTTAGGAACCAACACTATTTTTTGTCTTGCTACATTACCTAAAGTTGTCCTCAGGGGTGCTATACAGGTCCAAAGGAGTGGAACCCCTATTAAGGGACCCGGTCTTTGAAGGTTTATTAACACTGCCCGCCGTGATCGATGAAGTTTGGATCTGTCTGTTTCAGCAGTATCCTGCAGCGTGGGAACTGTAAAAAGTCCACCTATGCCTTTTCTTCCATATATTAAACATTGAATGCCTTAAGTCTCCTCTAGAGGGAGCAAAATGACACATACCTTGGTACGTTGCTTCCAGCAGCTCTGTGTCCTGACTATATCAGCATGTGTGGTCTCAGCAGTCAATGGGGGTTCTTATTGTACAGCAGCAGTTTTTTACATTTTCTTTTTTGTATAAACGGCCCTATTAAGTAAGCCAGGTATATATCCTGCAGATTAGGGACTCTTCTGTTTAAACTTCCCCCTCCCTTCCTGGAGAGGTGTGTTGGCGGCTTTACATATGCTTGTATGTTTAAACTGGCCTTCTTATGTACACTGTCCATCAGTGTGACAGGCAGCACCAGTGTTCTCTTACATTCACCGACTGACACAGCTCCTTTTGTAGACCATTGGGTTGTTACGCCACCTTCAGGAGAGGACTAGGCAGAAAAAGTTAACATGTTATAATAAAACTAGAACTTTCTAGTTCCGCCCAAGGGGCGGTCCCTTAGGTAACAACCCTCCAGCCTGCTCCCTTCAGCCTCAGTTTTTTCTGCCTAGTGAAGAAGGACCTAGGAACCCTGCGGGCCCATCGGTCTGTGGATTCTTCTGCAGAAGTTTTGCTTTTTGCGCAGAATTAAAGATCCTGTGATCTGCTATCAACAGCTGGCTGGGTGACAGGCTGTATACCCTTTTCCTTGTAATCTCCCCAGCCTGGCCAACAAGCATGTGCAGACCATAGCTCCATGCTGGGTCGGCCACGACATGCCCCCAGCTCCAGGGGCGGCCGGTGGGCGTAATGCCACGGGGCACACATATGACCGGGCTACTGATGTCTGCGTCACAGTGGCCAGCAGCCTCCCCGTACTGATCAGAGAGTGGGTCTGTGATGGAATGTCTCCCAGCTCTTCAGGACTGGTAAGTATAGCTCTCCCTGCCTCGGTGGGGCTGAGTAGCTGGGCATTCCCTTGGAGGTTGATTTGGGGTCCCTCACCTCCCTCTCTTCTCTCCTTGTCCCTATCTTTCCCCCTCTTCCCTGTGGGGGATGCTGCATGGGCTGCTGAACGGTGTGTGTGCCATGGACAGGGGCCCTCCAGGGGGGCTCTCACCTGGGGGGTCTGCGCTGGATAGCTGTGTCCTGGATGTGTGTAGGTCTTTCCCCTTAGGTGTCTGGAGGCTGTGTCTGCTGATCGCAGTAGCACTGCTTTACCGCCATTTCTCTGCCTGTTTTTTCACTGTTCTTCATTGCATACAGTGCTGGGCAGCCATGTATGGTGTGACCAGGGAGCAGAATGCTCTGTCTCCATTTTCCTGTAGTCCGGCGGTCATTTTCCCTGTGATTATGTCCTTTATACTGGATGCTCGGTGGCCATTTTGTTGAAGCCTGAACACGTTTTCCAGCTTCAGCACTATTCAGAACAGCTCAGCACAGCACGGTTTGGTCTCTTATGAATCTGGGAGCTGACACAGGACACAGGCACACCTAGCTGGACGGCGCATGACTCGGTCAGGATGGCGAGTCCTGCGGGAGGAGCCCCTCAGCCAGCAGCAGTTAGGAAGGTGGGACAGAGTAGGGTCAGCATGGCTTCAGAAACTGGTGTTTCTTCCCTCGAAATCCAGGCAATTGCAACCGGTTTGCCTGCAGACAGTGCAGTGCCTCTGGACACTTTGTCGGCGGTCCTTAATTTGTTCTTTGCCAAGATGGAGGCGGTGCATGGGCGCAAAAGTGGTTAAAAAATGGCCCCTGCCCCTAACCCCCCCCACCATCCTCCGGGGAGAGCTCTAACGCAGACTCAGGCCCTGCTGAGGCTGGCCCGATACATGGAGTGTTTCCCTTGTCTACGAGAAATCCAAAACTTTTCTCCCTACGGATGAACGGGGTCCTCGTATGTCTTGGTCTGCTAGAGCGGGGTAAAGTGCGCTGAATCAACAACTGCAGAGCATTTTCTTTGCCTTGGGCCGCTGAAATTTTCATACATCGAAAACGATAAATGATCTATACGCGATTGGCATGTGAGTAGTGCACATCTTATGGACGCTGTGGAGTATGGCGTGGTGGAGTTGAATATATGCCCGCAAAGTGACTTTTGCATGATCACATAAATTAATCTCCTCAGAGAAACGAACAACAGCGTCCAGGGGGCCATGGTAATGTATGTGACACACATTTTTGGCCATATAAAACCATGTGTTGATTTAATGAAAACGAACTGATTCCAGCTGTGAAATGATTTAGATGTACTGCTATATATCAGCTTCCTGTGGCCTCTGGAAAATTAATAGTCGTTTTTGAAGGAAACAACTTTTATTTTATATTATAAAGTGAATGAGCCAGAGTCAAGCCGAAAGCCCGCACTGTTCTGGGAGAAATCCACATCCATAATTACTGAATGAACACTCAGCTGCAAATATTATCGGTATTCAGGTGGATACTAATAGCTGTAATCTAAAATTAGTCTCCTTCTTTAACTTGCTGTTGATTGCCTGACAACTATACTATATGACATCGTGAGCATTTCTCCAGGTCTATGGTTGTTAATGGAAACCAGCAGCAACTAGGTCCGGACCAGCGTCTTCTTTGTGTTTGTGTGTGTCATTTATGTTTTGTCTGTGGTCTGTTCTACATGATACATGTTCTGTCTATTCTGAATAAGGACATTCTTCATGAATTGTCTTGGTCTTTTAATGATTTAATTATGGTTAATTATGTTACTAAGAAATTTTAAATAAATTATAAATAACTTTTGTATAAATTAACCCAGTCTCCGAAAAAATCTTTTTGGTGCCCAAAGTAACCCCTTTCTGCGTCTCGCGCTGATCGAGCTGCATCCTTTTTTTTCTGTGAGGCTGGTGATGCCTGTTCTGTCGTTTCAGACGACGCTGACCAGGACCAGTGAGCATAAGTCCCCGTCCGAGTCCGTGTGCAACAGAGCGCTTGTTGGAGCACTTATCACAGCTGTGCGCGATACCCTGAAAATTCAGGAGCCAGCAGACCCCTTTGCTGATGTAGCGGTCCTTTTTGGGTCCCGTAAGCCAGCCCATACACCTAAGGTGTTTCCGTATCTGACTTATATTGATAAGTTCATATAAAAGGAATGGGGTCGACCGCAACTGACTTTTCAGTCCCCAAATACATGTCGGTGCGTTACCCCTTTGAGGAGAGCCTTCTCAAAAAGTGGTCGGCTCCTCCGGTCGTGGACCCCCCAGTATCCAGGTTAAACAAAGTAACCACGATCTTGGTGGAGGGGACTCCTGCCTTTTAAGGACCCCACGGACAGGAATGCCAGGCAGTGGCTCGTTCCTTGTTTACGGCTGTGGGGTCAACAATATGACCAGTACTGGCATCCGCACTTGTGTCAGACACTTACCGAGTGGGCAAAACTTTTTCACCGCGAATTGGGGGAGCAGCAGACCAGTTAGTGCAAGGCCTTAAGTATGTTTGTGAGGCAGCCCTGAATACCCTTCCTCTGTTATCCAGGGCTTCAGTGTCAGCAGTGGTGCTGAGGTGCCTGATTTGGCTAAAATGCTGGTCGGCTGACCAGGCATCTAAGAAAGCCCTGACGGATCTTCCCATCCTTGGTGAACGGCTCTTTGGAGCCTCATTAGATGACATTATTAAAGATGCCACAGGTGATAAGAGTACGCTACTCCCACAGGCCAGGAAGTCTAAGGAGCCACGCCGTAGGCAAGGGCCCTCCTTTTCCGCTCACAATCGGCTTTTTCGTCCATACGGGGCTTTAGCTAAGCGTCCCCAGGACGACTTCTGAAGGACAAAAGCATTGCTGGAACCACAAGCCTGCAAGCAAAAGTGCTACCGCATGAAGGTTTGCCCCCCCCGCCCGCAACTCTGGTGGGGGGTCGCCTTCAGGAGTTTGCAGCCCGGTGGGCCTCTCAGCTGTCCGACCAATGGGTCTGCGATCTGATTTCCTCCGGCTACAAGATAGGGTTCCTCTCTTGGCCACAAAACAGATTCTTCTCCTCCAGCATACCCGCCCCGCCGGGAGGCCCTATTGGGGGCGGTAAGGGTCCTGCTGAGCTGCGGGGTAATAGTACCTGTTCCGGAGTCGGAACGTTTTCAGGGGTTCTACTCAAATCTGTTTGTAGTCCCCAAGAAGGAAGGGGTACGTCCAATTTTGGACCTAAAAGCCCTCAATTACTTTGTAAAAGTACAGAGGTTCAGAATGCAATCAGTTCGCTCAGTAGTCGCTGCACTCCATCAAGGGGACTCCCTGGCGTCTTTGGACATCCAGGATGCGTAGCTGCACATACCCATATGCCTTCGGCATCAGAGGTTTCTGCGATTTGCAGTTGGGGAAGCTCACTACCAGTTTGTGGCTCTCCCCTTTGGTTTGGCATCAGCCCCCCCGAATCTTTACCAAGGTATTGGCTCCTGTTTTGGCATTGCTGCGACAACCCGGAATCGCGATCCTGGGTTACCTATACAATCATCTCCTGAGAGCATCTTCCGCCTCAGAGTTAGGAGGATGTGATGATCACCTTGCAGACCCTGCAGGAATTTGGGTGGCTGTTTAACCTAAAAAAGTCGGTGATTGTACCGACTCAGCGTTTGGAGTAGCTAGGCTTACTGCTGGACTCCATGGAAGCGAGAGTATTCCTCCCTTCGGACAAGCTGCAGACTCTGAGAGCCACGGTAAAACTGCTGATGAACCGCAGGTGGTCGTCGCTACGCTTCTGCATGTGAGCCCTGGGACTCATGGTGGCCTCCTTGGAGGCAATATCTTATGCCCAGTTTCACACCAGAGTCTTGCAGAAGGAGATTTTGACAAAATGGGACAAATCTCCATTGTCCCTGAAACGGCAGATTCAGGTGAGCCAGTTAGTCAGGGATTCCTTGCTCTGGTGGCTGAGGTCCCCGGGACTTCGGTCCAGGAAGTCGTTTCTACCTCTGAAATGGACCGTGATCACAACGATTGCCAGCCTACCTGGCTGAGGTAGAGTAATGGGAGTTCAGTTGACCCCAGGGCCTCTGGTCAGTGGAGGGCACCAAGTTGCCGATCAGTGTCCTCGAGCTGAGAGGGATCAGGCTGTGCCTCTCCACATGGTCGATAAGACTTTGAGGGCATCCGTTCAGGATCTAGTCAGACAACGCCACGGCGGTGGCATACTTCAATCACCAAGGAGGAACAAGAAGCTCGGCCCTGCACGGGAGGTGGCTCACATCCTTCAGTGGGTAGAGCGACATGTACCAGCCCTATCGGCCATTTACATCCCATGAGTGGAGAACTGGCAGACAGACTACCTAAGTCGCCACATGCTGGACCCAGGAGAATGAGCGTTGCATCCTGAGGTGTTCAGGATGAGGTGCTTGCAATGGGGCACACCAGACGTGGATCTTCTGGCCCCCTGTCTCAATTGGAAGGTGCCGAGATTCGTGTCCAGGACAAGAGATCCTTGGACAGACGCGTCAGACGTGCTGGTGGCTTTGTGGGATCAGTACCAGCTGATCTATGCCTTTCCTCCGCTGAAACTGTTACCACGTCTGCTCCGCAGAGTGAAGGCTGAGGGGATTCCAGTAATACTGATTGCCCCAGATAAGCCCCAGCGTCCCTGGTAAGCAGACCTAGTGCGCCTGGTGGCGGATGCCCCATGGTGACTGCCGTTACGAGAGGACCTTCTGTCTCGAGGTGCGATTCTCCATCCTGCTTTACCATTGTTGTTTTTTTTTTTTTTTTTGCAAATCTTTTTATTAAAGTTTATGCAGTAAACAGCAAGCAAACTAACAAACAAAAAAGAAACATACATTGGTCACGACTACAGTTACAGGCGTGATGTATACAGATTTGTAATACAAGACAGTTTGGTACATACAGAATATAACGGAGAGTCTAAGGCACCTCAATGGCCACAGATAGCTAGCTTCATGCGCAGCAGGACAACTTGGAGTTACAACACGCTACTCAGACATATGACATTTCCACTGGTGCAGTTTACTGGGTACTAGAAAAAGGTAGCTTGTTAAGTAGGCTGCGGGTCAGAGGCTGTGGAGGCGTCAGCCAGCCAGCTGGACCAGACCTTATCATATTTTTGCGGGCAACCCCTATTAGCATAGCAGTCTTTGTAAAGAGGCAGGCTGCCGTTGACCAATTTTTTCCACAGGGAGAGAGGAGGGGGAGTTGGCTTACGCCAGCTGAGGGCTATGGCCTTGCGGGCGTAGAAAAGGAGAAGCCCAACCAGGGTGCGTCGCGCCACAGTGGGAATAATATGATCTATCAGGCCCAGTATGCAAATTTCTATGGAGGGCGGGATCGATATGGAGGTGACCTGTGTAATGACCCTCAGTACTTCCTTCCAATAGTCGACAAAGGCCGGGCAGGTCCAAAAAATATGAGTGAAGTCCCCCGGTATTGTCCCACATCGCCAACACCCCGGGGGGGAGGCGGGGTTCATTTTGTGCAATCTATATGGGGTGAAATATGCTCGGTGGACCATCTTAAACTGTATTAGCCGGTCTCTCAGGGAGACCAGGGATCTGAAAGGGAAGTCCCACATGTCATCCCAATCATCATTATCAAAGGTGGGAATGTCGCGTACCCATTTGTCTCTGAGCTTTCCCAAGGTAGGGAGGGAGGTCGTTATCAAATGGGAGTAAAGTTTCGAGGTGGGCTTATTGTCACATCTGGACGTGAGGAGGTCCTCCAGTGCGGACTGGACAACCTGGGGGGGAGACCCGAAGAACTGGCATCTGAAGGCATGGGAGAGTTGTAGATATCTAAAAAAAATAGCTCTGCGGGATGTTGAAGTCAGAAATCAACTTGGGGAATGGGGCCAGCGATTGGTCGGAAATTATTTGGTCCGCTGTTTTAACGTTAAACTTAGTCCAAGCATGGGGTTCAGGTAGCTTGTAAAACTGCTCCAGGGAGGGGTTCAACCACAAGGGTGCAGCTGGAGAAAGGGCATTGGCAGGGTATTTTTCAAGTTTAAGTCCTGCCCCCCATGCACGCAACGTGGTTCGCATGGAGGGGGTCAACGGGTATGGGGCTTTTGGGCCACGATACAGTAAAAATGTCAGCGCTTCCAGTGACTTCACCACCGCCGCCTCAACCAAGGTGGCAGGGTTCGTCCTATCAGGAGTGAGCCACCAAGCCGCAGTAACAAGCTGGGTGGCTAAAAAATATTTGTACAGGTCAGGGCACGCCAGTCCTCCCTGGGAGGACGGACGTGTAAGCGTTGACCATCCATACCTGGGGGACTGGCCCCCCCAGATAAAGGAGGTAAAAAGGCTATGCAGTCGGGAGAAAAATGATTTAGGGATCCATTGTGGGGATTGGCGAAGTAGGTAGAGAAATTTGGGCAGGATTTTCATTTTTATCAGGTTTATCCGCCCTAGCAATGATAGGGGTAAAGATTCCCATGCCTTCAGTCGCAGCCGCGTCTCCTGAACCACTGGGGATAGATTCAGGGGTAAGAAGTCCGAAGCCTGCCTCGAGACCACCACCCCAAGGTACCTGAAGCTCTCCACCCACTGTAGAGGTATATCGGGGGGGGCGGTGTCGCGGGCTGCTGGGTCTATAGGGAACAGAAGTGACTTTGACCAATTAACCTTAAGGCCCGTGATCGTGGAAAATGAGTTCAGAATTTGTAATGCCCCTCTGAGAGAGGAGTCCGCGTCGTTAAGGAAGAGAAGGAGGTTGTCCGCATACAGGGCGACCTTCTCCTCCAGCCAGCCAACACGCAGGCCCCTAATGTGCAGGGAGGTACGTAAGGCCTCCGCCAGGGGTTCCATTGCGATGGCGAACAGGGCCGGAGAAAGAGGGCAGCCCTGTCTCGTGCCCCTGGACAGAGGGAAGGACCGGGAGAGACCCCCCCCCCAGCTTAATGGCTGACGTGGGGTGCTGGTAGAGCGTCTGTAACCATGTAATAAATACCAAGGGGAACCCCATCCTGCGGAGGACCTCCCACAGAAAAGGCCACTCCACAGTGTCGAAGGCCTTCTCTATGTCCAGGGAGGCCACCACCCGGGAACCCTCATTGAGGTGTTGTGCATGGATGTTGGTAAACAGGCGTCTTAAGTTGATGTCAGTGGCTCTATTAGGCATAAAACCGGTCTGGTCCGTCTCTATCACAGATGACAGAAGGGGCTGTAGTCTCGTAGTGAGCAATTTGGTAAGGATTTTGAAGTCTGCATTTAGGAGGGCGATAGGCCTATATGAGGCGCAGGATGTGGGGTCCTTAGGGGCTTTATGGATTAGTATTATGTGTGCATGACTCATGGAGGTGGGAAGGGTGCCCTCCGCCAGACAGTGAGTATGGAGCTGGGCCAGCTGGGGGGCAAGAAGGGCCCCGTGGGTTTTGTAGAACTCCATAGGGAGACCATCTGGACCTGGGGATTTTCCTGCAGGAAAGGAGCAAATTGCCCTCTGTACCTCCTCCGGGGTAATGGGCTTCACTAAATTTTCTCTCTCGGCGTCCGAGAGCCAGCCGAGTGCCAGGGGGTCCAGCCAAGGCGCCAGGTCCTGTGGCGTGAGATCCGAGGGAAGCACAGAGGTATAAAGGGAACCATAGTATTGCCGAAATGCATCCAATATGTCTGGGAGGGAGGAGACCGATTCACCCGAGGGGGACACCACACTAGGTATCACCGTCAGGGGTAGGTGGTGTTGAGCTAACATTGCCAGGAGGCGACCGTTCCGGTCCCCCTGCTCGAAAAATCTTTGCTTGTTGCGGTAAAGATCCAGTCTGGTAAGCTCTGCGAGGTGAAGGTGTAATTCACGTTTCGCTGCGTTAAGGGCTTCAAAACTAGAGTCGGTGGGGTCAGCTGTGTAGGTCATAGTCTGGGTATCTACCTTGCTCTGTAGCTCAGTCGTGGTGGCGGCTTGCTCTCTACGGATCCCAGCTATGGAGGAAATATAATGACCTCTACTGAAGGCCTTGAATGCGTCCCAAGTAACCCCTGGGGAGGAGGACCCTGCATTAATTTGCCAGTATTCGGCAAGGCGGGGCGGGATAGTGTTGGTCAAATCGGCGTGGGAGAGCCAGTGGGTTCCCAGGCGCCAAAGGGCTGAGGTTCGGGAAGTGGGGGAGCGGACATTAAGGAGGAGGGGGCAGTGGTCCGACAGCCTGCTGGGTAAATACGTGGCGTCTAGCACGTCTGATAGCATGGCTGGATTGGCAAAAGCTAAGTCGATGCGTGAGGACGTTTTATAGGTGGTGGAAAAGCAGGAGTAGGCCCTAGTCGAGGGGTGTTTCCACCTCCAGACCTCCGTCACTCCCATGGCCTGCGCCCAATTGGAAAGGTCCAAGGAGCATTGTTTGGGGGGGACCGGCCTGTCTAAGTCTGGAGCTAGAATAGCGTTAAAATCGCCCATAAGCAGCAGCCTAGCGGGGCAGTATGGGGTAACCTTTTCCAGGATAGTGTATAAGGTGGATGCTGAAAAGGGAGGAGGCAGGTATACATTAACCACAATATATCTCGTACCCCAAACTGTGAAAACTACTATCACGTATTTGCCCTGAGGGTCGGTGTGAATCTGCTCCACTGCACAGGGAAAGGATTTGCTGATCAGCACCGAGACCCCCCTGGCATAGGTAGAATAGGAGGCATGAAAGGCTCTCTGGATCCATGGCTTCTTCAGTGCCAACAGTTTGCTGCCCATGAGGTGTGTCTCCTGGAGCAGTATCATATGGGGGGAGTGCAATTTAAGATATTTAAACAGAACTGCTCTTTTAAATTTAGAATTGAGCCCCCGGACATTCCAGGATAGGATATTAAAAGAGGACATGTCACGTGTGGCCATCAGATGGTTCCGTTAATATTGCAAGGAGACGCCCATGGGTGCTAATATGTACCAAGAGCCGCCTAGACCCAGAGAGCCCACTGTAGAAAGAGTCATGACCAAACAGTAACCATACAAACAAAAAAGTAAATACATAGACAAAAAACAAAAGTACCCTTGGTGACCGCCAGGGGTCAACCCTGCCCGTATCTGGTGGCATCCCTGGAAACTGGGGAGCGACCAGATCAGGCCTATACCCAAAAAATAACAATTTAACCCCCTAAACTGTGCACGGCAACAGTGCAATGCCGCGTGTAAGAACGTGTAAAAGTCCTCTAGGGGGAAGTCCGCTGCAGGTTAGCAGCAACACTCCGTGCTAACCCGAGTACCTCGAGCGCGCCTTAGAGAAAAAAAAAAAAGGGGGGGGGGAAAGGGGAGTAGAAGGGGAACAAAAAACAAAACCCCCTCAAAACAAGGGGGAAATATAGCTTCCACTGTGTATTTCAGCCGGGATGGAGAGGTATATCCCAGGCTCGGCTACAATCGACACCGAGACAAGCCAGAAGGGGGGGGGAGAAACAACTTATCTTGTAAAGTTCCGTGTGGATAGCTCACTCAATCATAGGAGGTCACAGACATGTAAGGATGTTGGGCCGATACTTGGGCCTGGAACAACATAAGAGTTCAGTGTGTCCGTTCATGTTCATTGCCTTCCCCCAGTGAGCCCCAGACGACCCCGGGCCCCCATGATGGATTAATGCACGCCACCTCAGCGCAGCCCAGTAAGCCAGGCATCCGCCTCGGCCGGCGTGTCGAAAAATTTGACAGTGCCCTCGTGCTGGACCCGCAGGCGACTAGGATAGAGCATTCCATATTTAATGTTGCGGTCCCGTAGTCTGCGCCGAACATCAGTGAAGGTCTGTCGTTTTCTCTGTAGATCCGGGGAGAAATCGGGGAACAGCATGATGCGTGCATTACCATATTGCAGATTCGGGTGCTTCCTGGCCTCAGCGAGTATGCGATCTCGATCACGGTAGTTGAGGAAACGCACCAGGAAGGCACGTGGGGGTGCACCCGAGATAGGTCGACCCATCGGAACCCGATGAGCACGTTCTGCCACATACGTAGGGAGGATATCGGTCAGACCAAGTAGATCTTTGAAGAAGGTTTCCGCAAAGTCTGCCGGGTGGTCTCCCTCCGATCCTTCAGGAAGGCCCAGGACCCGAACATTGTTACGACGCATCCGGTTTTCGGCGTCATCTGACTTCGCCACTAACGCTTTAACCGTATTGCGTAGGTCGGTGAGTTGGTCGGCATGTTGTCCCGTTCGATCCTCCACCTCCGAGATCCGGTGCTCAGATTCCGAGAGACGCCCCCGTATTTTATCCAGATCGTTGCGGATAAGGTTGCACTCCTCTGCCAGGTGATCGATTCGTACCAATAGAGATGTCCTGCTGCTTTCGATCGCTGCTAAGATCATGTTGGTGTCACCTGTGGGAGGCTGGGGTGAGGAGGGCGTGGGAATGTCAGCCGGGGGATCGTCCTCCATGTCAACCAACAAGGCCTGCAGTTTCTGGATAAAGGCGGGGTCCCCGCGGGGGGATGGGGCTGCAGCCGGTGTCCTGGGCTGTTGCACAGTCTTTGGAGGCTTCTTTGAAGGCATCAGAGGGCTCTCCGGCAGTGGATCTCTGTAGCCGGAGCAAAGCAAGAGACGGGGACTGCGGAGACAGAAGGGCCAGCAGTTGGTATTATGGCGTAGTAGTATGGCTGCTACGTGCAAGGCTGGCGGTGCGGACAATGTCCTGGGGAATCCAAAAAAAGGGGGGGCAGAGCCTCAGGTGTAGATGTTGCGGGCGGCAGTCTAGCTGGGGGGGGGCAGCTCCGGTGGCAATGAGCTACAAGGGGAGGAGTCAGGGGATCAGGATTGTGCACAGTTCAGCTGGGTGGAGCAAGAAGGACACTACACGTGGCACCGGAGTCAGGAAGGCAAGCCATAAAAGGTCTGGAAGTAGAGTCCGATGTCCAGCGCTGCGGGCGGACCAGGGTGTCCTTAGAAGGAGTCCGGAGCAAGGGCAGAGGAGGCAGGAGATCCCCCGGGTGTAGCAAGATGGCCGCCAAGTGTCCGGCCGGAGCCACAAATCGCTGTGCAGGAGGGCCAAAGCACGGGCTACAGAGGGGTTATGGCACCGAGGGAGGCTAAGAAGCTGGGGACAGGCCCAGGGTGTCCAGGAGGCTGGGGGTGGATTCCAGGCCGCAGCCGGGTGTACCAAGATGGCCGCCGGACCGGGTGCAGGGCTCAAGCCTAGGCCCAGCAAAACAGTGGCTGTAGCAGGAGGATGGAGGGATGACAGGGCGGCAGGAGGGTTGGCAGAGTGGCAGCGACCAAGTCCCAGCAACCGGCGGCGGCCGGCGGTGTAGGAAAGTCCGGTAGGCTGGAGGCTCTACTAGGCCGCACTAGGCCGCACCAGGCCGCGGCCTCGACGAGCGGCACCGGGGGTCCCTCGTGCCACCAGGCCCCACCGGAGGTGTAGGGAAGCTGGCTGGAGGACAAGGGGGGGTCCCTTACCGCACCGCTGGTCCAGGAAAGGGGCTCCTTGCAGAGCACAGGCCTGAAAGATGGCGGCCGTCACTCGCACACAGGCTCCCAGCCGATCGCGGGTCAGAATCCGCCCAATGGAGCCACAGACTGCTGCAGGCAATAGAGGAGAGCAAGGAGGTAGGGTCTCCGGCCGTTTTAGGGTCTTAAATAAGAAGGATGGTGAAGGATTGAGCTCAGGATGTCAGGAGCTCACCACTTAGACGTCCGTCGCCTTTCACATCCGGACACGCCCCCACCATTGTTGGTTTTAACACCATGGCTATTGAGAGCCAGGTATTGAGGAACTCAGTGATTCCAACTATGCTGAGAGCATGGAAATCTTCTCAGAACATATATCATCATACCAGGAAGGCCTACATCTCCATGTGTGAGGAGAAAGGATGGCGTCCATGCTCCTTTTCTATATCCAGGATCCTGCTGTTTCTACAGCAAGGAGTAGACCAGAAATTGGCTTTAAGCACCATTAAGGGACAAATATCAGCTTTGGCTGTCTTTTCATCAGCGACCCCTGGCGTCTCACTCTCCAGTGAGCACCTTTGTTCAAGGGGTCCGACATGTAGTTCCTCCGGTGCATCCACTGTTACCCCCGTGGGATCTGAACCTGGTGTTATCGGCGCTTCAACCCTCTGACTTTCTCAGAAAGTGGTCTTTCTAGTGGCTATTACTTCAGCCAGGGGGGGTTTTGGAACTGGTGGCCTTGTCTTGTAAGTCGCCCTATCTGGTTATCCACAAGGATAAGGTGGTGTTGCGCCTGCAACCTTCTTTTCTGCCGAAGGTGGTTTCGGCATTCCACATCAATGAAGACATTGTGTTACCATCTCTGTGTCCTAAACCGACACATCCTAGGGAGGTGGCCCTCCATTCCCTGGACGTGGTTCGGGCTCTGAGGGTGTATTTGTCTGCTACGGCTCCCTTTCGGAAGTCAGACTCCTCCTTTGTTTTGGTGGCTGGTCCGAAAAAAGGCATGTTGGTCTCGTCGGCCACCATTTCCAGATGGATCAGACAGATTGTAGTACAGGCCTACACCTTGAAGGGGCAGGTGTCCCCCTTTCCGGTCACGGCCCACTCCACCAGGGCAATTGGAACGTCTTGGGCCTTCCGACATCAAGCGTCTGTCGCTCAAGTGTGTAAAGCAGCGACTTGGTCGTCTGTCCACACCTTTACAAAATTCTACTGATGCCTGTTTTGGTCTCAAAGTTTTTCAGGTGGCGTATAATTGCAATTACACTTACATTTCTTTCCTGGTTTTTGGTAAAAACACAGTACCTTTAAGTAAATGCACTGTTGCATTTGTTACCGCAGTTCTGAGGCGGTTTGGAGGTAGTGACTCCCAGGTTGAGGAGCACTCTGTTTTTTTTAAATTTTTTTGGGGGTAAAAAAGTTCTTGGTTATTCCCGCACACTGTTGTTTTGTGGGTAAAGTTTTTATGCTAGTTCCCACATGCCATTGTGGGTCAAGTTTTATGCTGTTTTCCCACCCCTCATTTTGGCAGTGCTTGGGGACGTCTCAATGGTCTAAGAAAGGAGTTATGTCAGTTGGTGAACGTAAGAGGAAATAGGATTTTTTGTACTCATTGTAAAATCCTTTTCTCTGTAGTTCACCGACTGCCATAGCACCCTCCTCTCCTATTTTTGTCTACGTTATACTGCTTGTTGACGTATTGAGGCTGCAGTAGCAGGCTGAGGGGTTGTTGCCTAAGGGACCGCCCCTTGGGCATAACTAGAAAGTTCTAGTTTTATTATAACATGTTCTGCCTAGTCCTCTCCTGAAGGTGGCGTAACAACCCAATGGTCTAAGAAAGGAGCTGTGTCAGTCGGTGAACTACAGAGAAAAGGATTTTACGGTGAGTACAAAAAATCTATTTTAAAGCAGTATATTTGCCGCTCTGGCTAGGTGTCAGACGTCACTCACTGCCTCCTCCTCTTCAAATGCAGACCCGATGCCGTTCACGCGCGCAGACAAGTTTTTTTTTTTATTTTCATACTGGAGGGGGCGGGAATTAAGGGCTGTGTTTAACAGGCGGCGCTGTGTGTGGGAAGTAGCATCCTCATAGAGCACACGATGAGGTGCGGAAGCACTGACAAATGCAGATCGGGCTCACCTGAGGCTTTCAAGGGACAGATTATCAGTCATATCAGTAACAAAGTGACTTCTTCAATAGTTCTAGGGTAGAAGCTAGAGTTCGGTCTCTTAGTTTTCTCAGATCAAACATTCCCAAGGACCCAGAGAAAAATAAGTCTCTCTTTCAAGCATTGGTCTGTCTTTTGTCTCAAAAGGCGATATCTGTTGTCCCCATGGAAGAGCAGGGATTGGGGTTTTAGTCAAACCTTTTCACGGTACCAAAACAAAATGGAGTTGTCAGACCCATTCTAGATCTCAAAGATCTAAACCGTTTTTTGAATATCCGCTTTCACAAGTAGTCAATCTGATCAGTAGTCTCCATCCTACTTCCCTCCCTCCCTCCTTCCTTCCTTCCTTCCTTCCCTCCCTCCCCTCCTTCCTTCCTTCCTTCCTTCCTTCCTTCCTTCCTTCCTTCCTTCCTTCCTTCCTTCCTTCCTTCCCTCCCCTCCCTCCTCGACGAGGTGGCTGAAAGCAAAACAGTGCTCTATCTATGGAGGAAAGCTGTCAGCACACAGCATTAAGGAGCAGCTTGTCGGTATAATCAGTCGGAGGAGCATTATCCGTGTGCAACACCGTGGGGGTTAAGAGTGCATGACTTGTTGTTTGACATGTTGTTAGAAACGGTGAGGAACCTGGTGGGGCTTCATTGATCTCCTGTACCACGTCTGCAGTCTCTGACCATCTCCTTTACCATGTCTCTGACCATCTCCTGTATAAAAATATTTTTTTTAAATCGTCATTTTCAGTATCGGTCATTTTGGTATCTGTTTCGTTTTTTGGCCTAGTGTATTTTTCATTTTCGGTATCGGGTTCGGCACCAACAAAAAAACATTCAGTGCACCCCTAATGTGAAGAGTATATTTGAAAGCACAGCATACATATTTACCTGGAATACATAGATTGGATTCTCAACCTAGAAAAATCTTCCTTAAAACCATCAAGGAGATTGGAGTACCGTATATACTCGAGTATAAGCCGAGATTTTCAGCCTCTTTTTTGAGGCTGAAAGTGCCCCCCTCGGCTTATACTCGAGTCATCGCTGTCTGCCCGCTCGATCAGCGTGTCGAGCAGACAGACAGCGGCCATTCTATAATTCAAAAGCCGCGCCTCCGGCGCCGCCTTCGCCTGTGATAGGCGGAACACTGAATTTCCCAGCAGCCTGTGTTCCGCCTATCACGGACATCGTATCATCCTCGTACTACGGACGAGGATGATACGATGTCCGTGATAGGCGGAACACAGGCTGCTGGGAAATTCAGTGTTCCGCCTATCACAGGCGAAGGCGGAGGCGCGGCTTTTGAATTTTACAATGGCCGCCGAGGCGCCGACGAAGAGGGCACGGGACGGAGGCAAGGCACGGCACGGGACGGGACGGAGGCAAGGCAAGGCACGACACGGGACGGAGGCAAGGCACGGGACGGAGGCAAGGAGGCAAGGCACGGGACGGAGGCTCGGGACAAAGGCTCGGGACACAGGTAGGCTGGACACACACACACACACACACACACACACACACATGGATGGAGACACACACACACAGGGATGGATGGATGGAGACACACACACACAGGGATGGATGGATGGAGACACACACACACAGGGATGGATGGATGGATGGAGACACACACACACAGGGATGGATGGATGGATGGACACACACACACACAGGGATGGATGGATGGATGGACACACACACACACAGGGATGGATGGACGGACACACAGGGATGGACGGACACACAGGGATGGACGGACACACAGGGATGGACGGACACACACACAGGGATGGACAGGCATGTCTCACCCTCGGCTTATACACGAGTCAATAAGTTTGCCAGTTTTTTTGGGGGTAAATTGGGGGCCTCGGCTTATATTCGGGTCGGCCTATACTCGAGTATATACGGTACTTGGGTCTGATCATAGATACAGCCCAAAAGAGGCAAGGATCAGTGCCATAAGGAAGCTGATTCAGGTAGCAAAGAAGAATCCTTCTATTCGACTTGCATGAGGTTGTTGGGAAAATTCATTCAAGACTGCTGCAAAACAGTATCCTTTCGGCTCGGAACAAGAAGGTCCAAGCTCTAGATTTTCCAATGTGCTTGTGTGTGTGTGTGTGTGTGTTTATGTATGTATGTATGTATGTATGTGTGTGTGTATATATATATATATATATATATATATATATATATATATATATATATATATATATATATATATATATATATATATACACACACATACACTTAATGATATAGATAGATTACACATACTCTTCAGGTGCTGTACAGTACATAATACAGTGCGGTGTACATAGTATAATAATACAGTGTGTATAGTTTCTATTACAGGGCTCAAAATGTCAAGTCCTGGGCTACTAGCCAGGCCTCGAGGGTTACTCGCCGCCATTTGCCCCACCCAACCCCTATCCTGCCCCTAATTCTGCCCTTAAACATGCCCTCATAAATTATCTCATGAAATTACACTTGAATATTTTATGCAGAATAAAGTTACAAAAATAAATATTAACAACAACTTTATCAGTGTCTATCAATGCAGCGTGACCTGTGCCCACCATTGCAGTCTCGCCTGTGCCTACCATTGCATCCTCTCCTGGGCAGAGGAAGAGAGAGGGCAGCCGGGACATGAGTGGAGGAAGAGGAGAGCCGCGAGGTCACAGAGTGCGATACCATGCCGGAACAGCTTGCATTACAATTGCCTCCGCTCCACTTGCCGTCATTCACGACCTGCCTCATCCTGACCCGGAGCCTTTGATAGACAGAACGCATACTAGCATTGGACCAGCATTCTGTCTATCACAGGCTCTGGGTCAGGACGAGGTGGGGCTGTGTTTGACGGCGAGCGGAGTGAAGGCAATCGTAATGTAAGCTGCTCCAACATTTAATCCCATGTCTCTGCTCCTTCCTCCATGATCTCTTCCCCTGGGGCGATCACTGGGAGAACAGCTCCTTATTCCAGGTCCTCGCCAGCCCTCATTTCCACTCGCAAAATGCGAGTAGGTGAGTGAAAAATTTTAGGGCTGTTCGAATACACTTCAGGCGGTGTACACAGTATATAATACAGTGTAGTGTGAAAAAAGAAAAATCCCCATCATGTCTGGAAGGCCACCAAGGAGAGACAGATGCTCACAGGCCACTAAAAGAGGGCAAGCAGACTCTGTTTCTACAATGAAAAGTGGTGGTGGTCAGTGTTGCCAACCGCCAGTATTTTTACTGGTAGCCAGTAAAAAATGGGCACTTTTCTCCTGCCAGTAAATGCCAGTGAAAGAAAAAGGTTGCCAGTAAAAAATATGACTGATGCTTGGCCGAGACCATCCCAGTGCCTGCTACAGTGCGTTCGGACTGTGCCGGCAGTGTGTTGTGTGAAGTCATGATGCAAGGAAATGGAGCAGCCAGAGCCTCATGTACAGGTCTGCAGTATGGGAGGAAGGCAAGCCGAGAGTGGACTGAAGGGACCACCTGGCATGGAGAGAAGATCACCGACTCAGGAGGGTACGTGTCATGTTGGTGAGGTGCCATCATCATCTGTGCTGCTGCACACTGCTGTCAGTGTCACTGTGAGTAAATTTCATGTGTGTGTGCCGCCCATTCTAATTTCTTGCCCTCTCGATTCCTGTCCCTGAGCTACTTAATTACTATATCGACAATAAAATAAGAAATACGTTTTTGACTTAATATCTACCTTAAATCACTTAGCTGATTGCATATTGTACTTGTTTGTGGCCTAAAATACTGAAATATGAACTTAAACTGTCATTTTGTAACTTTTGGATGTCAGTAAAAACTTGACTGTGCCAGTAAATTTCAATCTGGTAGGTTAGCAACACTGGTGGTGGTGGACATGGTGTATCCTCTGCAGGCGGGTCACACTTGACCTTTTTTTTTTTCTTAGCTGCTGGCCATGTTTTTGAGCCACAACATACAAGAGAGTTGGTGGAGTGGATAACTAAGCCATCCTCATCCTCTGTCACTCAGGCTCATACTAGTTTGCCTTCCAACGCAGCTGCCAAATCAGCCTATTCTACTGGCTTCTTCTCCACTGTCTAATTCTCCACAGTTCCTTCCGTAGCCCCACCATCATGCACGGAGGAGTCACCAGAATTATTAAACCATCAGCTTGCTCCCTGATTGTGGCTTGCATGTGGATTTTCTGAACACAAGTGGATTTTTTGAACTAAAGTGGAGAGTTAACAACCAGGAGTTGAAAACAGGAGTTAAGACAAGAGTCTCTAACCTCCATCCTCCCCTCCATTTTAAAGATCCCACTGCAAGGGGCAACCAGACAGCTTTCCAGAAACGTCAGGCTGACAGCAAGCCAGATTCACCGGAACCAGAGTGTTTAAAGGGGACAACCGCAGCCAGGTAAGCTCGCACCTCCAGGGACTCCGTCCGACCGCCTACGGGGGTCAGGAAGGAATTTTTGCCCCACTGGTGCATTTTGCTGCTACTGTCAGGGGGTTTTTCACCTTCCTCTGGAACAACCATAGGTTAGCATACCCCTACCTCCGGCCTCCTTTCCATTTTTTACGCTATCCTAGGACGACTATTCCAGATCACAGCCAGACTTCTTTTCTAAGCGGAGACCTCAACCTTAAGTAAAGGCAGCTGGAACAGCCAGCAACCGAATACAACAACTCCTTCCGCATCCATATAGGCATCCCCTGATCAACTTGCGCGCTAATAGCCTCAAGCACGGCGGCAAGTCTGATACCTAGCCCCACCTCAGGATCAATACCCTGATCAGGATCATCATCTTAGGCCCATAGTACCATCAACAGCATCCACAAACCATGTGCTACTTCAAATACTCAGCTGAAGTTCTGCACAGACTAAGGAACATCAACACCACATTGCCATCTTCCATACAAAAAATACTTCAAAGAGAACAACTATTAAAAACCGGACGACAACCAGCTCCCAACCACAGGAAGACATCTACTCGACCAATACAATTAGATTGCGCCTTGATTAACGCCAGGTCTGCAGTCAAACATAGACTGGAAGTACACGACTTCATCATCGAGAACAATGTAGACTGCCTCTTCATCACCGAAAGCTGGTTAACCTCTGACTGCAACACCATCCTCACCGAATTGGTGCCGGAAAACTACAGGATCATAACCGAACACCGGATAGGGAAAAAAGGAGGAGGCCTAGCAGTGATCTTTAAAGGTCACCTTGATCTCACTAAACCATCATCTCAGAACCCAGTGTCTTTTATGGAAACCCTGACGCTACATTTTCAACCAACACCCCATGACACCACTCATATTCTACTGTGCTACAGACCACCGGGACCAAAGTCCAATCTTCTTTCACCCCTCACGGAATCCTTTGCAATGCACACCCTAAAATTCAAAAATTTCCTGGCACTCGGAGATTTCAACCTTTGGGCAAACGAGCCTAAAGACCCCATCGCGACTGCCTGCATCAATCAACTAGAAGAACTGGGTCTACAGCAACTGATAAAGACTCCCACGCATGGGTCAGGACACACCCTGGACCTCATTTTCAAACAGAACATCGACGTCAACATACTCGACAACATAACTCTGCCATGGACGGATCACCACGCCATCAAATTCAAAATCGCTACCAACATCACCAACGCAAAACGGAAACCTGTAACAACGCACTGGACCAGATCGCATAAAAAACTGTACTCCGAAGCCTTCAAAACCACTCTGTCCAAAAAAATATCTACAATAACCTTAAACCACTCTACGGAGGAAACACTCAACTCCCTGAACAAGGCATTACTGCAATCAGCAGACTCGGTAGCACCAAAACGCAGGGCTCTCATCAGGAAGAAAAATGCTGGATGGTTTAATAGCTCCCTCTCCGTACTAAAGCAAGAACGCAGAAGAGCGGAAAGAACATGGAGAAGAAATCCCACCGAGGAAAACCTATTTAACTACAAAGGTCTGACAGAGAATTATCGGAAAGCAATCTTCAAAGCCAAAAAGGACCACTTCTCATATACAATCTCAACGGCCGCAAACCAACCACGGGAACTGTTTAAACTGGTTAATCAATCAATTAATCCGGTGTGCCTAGAACCCCCAGAAAGCGAATCCCAGGATTACTGTGACAAACTGTCGGATTTTTTCATCGATAAAGTCAAAACCATCAGGGAAACAATTTGTCAGAAGAAAACATCCAACCTCAGCCAGCAAATACATAAAGAGGATGTCCGCACCAACATACCGCAACCGCCAAAATTTTCACTATCCCCAATTACCGTAGACACCGCAAAAAACATCATTAATAAACTGCGTGACAGTACCTCACCTATTGACATCATCCCCACAAAACTACTGAAAGAATGCTCCGACATCGTGGCTCCAACCATAACCCACCTCATAAACCGATCATTCCACGAAGGGATTGTTCCCAGCATCCTCAAACAAGGCATTATCAAACCTCTACTCAAGAAACCAAACCTGGACCCTCAGGATCCAAACAACCGTAGGCCGATTACAAGCCTCAACACCATTTCTAAGATCATGGAGAAAGCTGTAGTACATCAGCTACAACTTCACCTGGATACTCACAAACTCCTGGACCCGCTGCAATCAGGCTTCCGCCCGGGTCATGGAACAGAAACAGCTCTCCTCAAGATTTGGGATGACGCCCTCGAAGCAGCAGATGACGGAGAGCCGTGTCTCCTCGTACTGCTAGACCTAAGTGCAGCGTTTGATACAGTAGATCACAATACTCTACTCGTCCGCCTCACAGAAGTAGTCGGAGTCCAAGACATAGATCTCCATTGGTTCGCGTCCTTCCTAGGAAATTGGTCACAGATAGTGAAACAAGAAAATTCCTCTCCGAAACTCGGGCAGTCCCCTGCGGAGTCCCTCAAGGCTCTCCGTTGTCACCCGTTCTCTTCAACATTTACATTCGCCCACTCCTTCAAATCATCAGATGCTCAGATCTCTGCTTCCACTCTTACGCTGACGACACGCAACTTTATTTCCGGATCAATGGAAAAAAAGATCACCAACAACAACGTGAAAACTGCCTCAAATCAATAGAGGACTGAATGACCACCAACTCCCTCCAGCTGAACCAATCAAAGACAGAGCTTCTTATCTTACACCCAAATCATAAGCCCGCAACCAAAACCTCCTGGCCTCCACCAACCGTCTTTGGGCAGACTATCTCCCCAAAGACCAAAGCGAAGAGTCTCGGGGTTATTTTAGACGCACAAATGTCAATGGATGCGCAAATAGGATCTGTAGTCAGTCGATCTCACCATCTACTTTGCATGCTTCGCAGACTCATCCCTTTTATCCCAAAGAATGACAAAGCAGTGGTAGTTGGAACAATCATTAATTCAGGACTGGACTACGCAAACTCGCTTTACATAGGATTACCACAATATCAACTTGCACGATTACAACTGATCCAAAACACGGCGGCAAGGCTGATAACAGGAAAAAAACCCTGGGAATCTATTTCTCCTTCACTGAGGAGCTTACATTGGCTAACTGTAAAAAATCGGATCACATTCAAGACCCTTTGCCTCACCCACAAATGCGTGCATAGAGAAGCTCTGCAATACCTAATGGAGAAAATAAATCATTACACACCAAACCGCAGTCTTCGATCAGCCAACAAAAACCTCCTCCTCGTGCCCAAAGCCCGGTATAAATCCAAGGGTGATCGGAGATTCGCTGTCCAAGGGCCTCTGCTATGGAATGCTCTACCAATCAACATCCGCCTGGAAGAAAATCACCTGGCTTTTAGGAAAAAACTCAAGACCTTCCTCTTTTAGCAGATGATCAAAGCTCGCCACAGCGCCTAGAGGCGATTCAGTTCGCATTGTGCGCTATATAAGTATTTCATTCATTTCATTCATTCACAGTGTCGGTTACATGCTGATGGAGGATGTGCAGCAATTTGAAGGCTCCGATATTGGTTCCCAAGTTGAGAAAGGGAGTCACGAGCCTAGAGAGAGGACAAGAAACTAGTAGTCATGTTCCCTCAGCTGCAGCATACTGCCAAGTTTGCTCCAGTGACGAAGTGGGAGGGGATGATGAGTTCACTGACTGTACTTGGGCGACTCAGAGAACACAGGAGGAAAGTGAGGAGGAGGCGGCACAACTCCGAGGCAGAATGTGCTCCAGGGGCCTACTTATGGGCAGCCACCCTATTGCATAACCCCACAGAGCTCCACAGGTGCATGGTGCTACTGACTCCCCACTGACTTCCAAAATTTCATTGGTGTTGGCCTTTTTTGACACGTACAGTATATTTCACTGTTGCTGTTTGCAATCTATGTCTGAATCGGCTCAAGCGTGGCCATAACAGCACCTGCTTGGGCACCACATGCTACACAAGATATATGAAGACCTGCCATACAGTCTATTGGCAATAGCACCTGAAAGACCCACATAATAAAAAAAAAGGCGGACTTCTCCTTGCTCCTCATCTGTGATCTCATCCCCTACTATACCTCCAGTCCTCTCAAAAACCTGCACTGAGAGGAATGAAGGTATAGCAATTGGCGCTACAAGTACTTGCAGCCAATCTGCTAGCAGTACACCACCAGTTGATATCAGCAGGCAAATTTTGAATCGTAAAAAGAAAATACTGTCCCAGCTATCCACATGCTTAGTGTCTAAACGCTAGCTTGGCCGAATTGCTAGTACTGCAACTGCCTGTTTTTTCAACTGGTAGACTCTGCCCCCTTTAATGAAGTTGTGGACTGTGCTGTAGCACAGTGGTAGGTTCCAAAACGAAAAGCAAATTTCACGTAAGGCCATTCCAGCCCTCTACCGTTATGTGGAATGCAATGTTTTGGCCTTGTTGGACAGGGCGATCAGCAGCAAGGTTTATATTGCCACTGATAGAAACAGTCAATTACCTTTCCTTAACGGTGCACTGGATAACTCTGCTGGCAGCTGGGAAGGATGCAGGACAGAGTTCAGTGTTGGAGCTTGTTCCCCCACCACGACTCCAAAAAGATGGTGGTGATTCTGCCACACATCTCTGCTCTACCCCCTCCTCTTCTTCTTCCTCTATGGCCTCTTGTGCAGAATTGTCCTCTGAACCAGCAGTAATCCCTAAGCGTTCAAGGGGCTACGCAAGCAGTCAGGCTAAAAGATGCCATGCGGTGCTTCAGTTGGTCGGCCTAGGAAAGACAGGAGGCACACTGGGGCAGAGGTTCTGTCTGCTCTGCAGGAGCAGGCTCAGAGTTGGTTGACACCACAGCAGCTTGAGCCAGAAATGGCTGTATGCACCAGCGTACTCTCCATCCTCCAACTGGGACACTTGACCCATGTTCCGTGCTTGGCACAAGTCCTGAATTTTGTGGTGCAACGTTTCTTGACCAGGTATCCAGGCTTATCCAGGCCAGAAAAGTTTGTGGCCATTTCCAGCAGTCTTACAATGTCAGTGCTCGGCTGGCTGACATTCAAAGGGAATTCAACCTGCCCACCAACCACCTCATCTGTGACCTGTTCACCAGGTGGAACTCAACATTGCTGCAGCGGCTGCAGAGCAGAAGGCCATAAATGAGTATCTGTGTGAGTATTGCACCAGGGCAGGCTCAGGGGAGCTTGGCTTCTTTTCGCCACACCAGTGGCTACTAATTAAGGATGCATAAACTGTTCTATCACCATTTTAGGAGACCAAGGATGGTGAGCAGCGACAATGCATGCATCAGTGACCCTGTCCCTCTAGTCTTCCTGCTAGGGCTAACGCTTTGTGGCATCATGGACAGGGCAGAACAGCAGGAAGAAGAAGAGGAATTCCTTTCCTCTCTAGGACCCCTTTATGCAGATAGCATTCCTGCGGGGCTGCCGAACACAGGAAGAGGAGGAGGGGGTGACCTGAGTGTAGTATTAAAATTATGACTTTAATGGGATAGGATTAAAAACACTTTAAAGATGATAGAAAATGCATGCTTGTCAAAGTAAAGTGCAGTCCTATAGGCTAATAGAAGGCGCAGTCAGCTCCGAGCACGTAGTCTTTCATCACTGCAGTCCTGATTGACAAGATTCCAGCCCTGCCTAGGCCCAGTCAGAGGCCAGTGACATCACTTCCTGTTCCATGGTCCATGCTGGTCTGTGTGGAGCTGCTTGGTTCCTTTGCTCCTGGAGAAACATGATTATCCAATCCAGCCACCTGCTCAATCCTTTCAAGCTATCTTGAACAGCGGTGGGACCCACAGAGCCATGTGGAATGCCATGACTGCACTTTACTTTGACGAGCATGCATCTTCTATCATCTTGTAAGTGTTTTTAATATTATCCAATTAAAGTCGTCATTTTAATACTACACTCAGGTCGTCGCCTCCCCTCTCTGTTTTTTTTTTTTTTTACATGTCTTGCAGAGTTCTGGACACACTCTGAAGGATGGCTGCCTTGCTTTTTAACCCTTAATACCCCTTTCTATGGATACATCACCATCCAGCTATTACAGCCACAGACTATACTCCTAAGGATTAGTCCATCTGGAGCGCCAGATAAACACTTATATATGACATAACCGAGTGACTCTGCCCCTTCTGACATGTGCCAACAGAGGGGGGTGGGGTCATCAGCTGTTGGGTCCCCCCCTTGCATATATAACAGTTGTCACAGCAAAAAGACTGCAGTCGACGATAACCCTCCTATGGAGGCGGAATATTTTCGTCTTTTTTTGTTTGTTTTTCATGTCCGTTGGGCGGCGTGTTTGACGATGGATGTACATCGCGAGACACTTTATTTTTAATTTTTTTATAAAAATGTACCCCTACCTATTTACATGGGGGGCCGAATCTGGGGGCCCCCTTGTCAAAGGGCTTCCAGATTCTGATAAGCCCCCCACCCACAGACCCCATTCTGGACTGGGGGTGGGGGCACGCCGGTTTTTTTCTTTAGTTGATTATCTGCATTGCTGGGAGCCGGCAATACATGACAGCCGCGATCAAGTTTAAATGACATTTTTTCCTTTTTAGAAATATAATTTTGCTGTGGCACTGTAAAATACATCAGACAGATGCCCCACTTTACAGACAGTCTAAGGGGACCCTCCATGCACGATATTTAAAGGAATATTTCATTTTTATTGTTTCACCATAACCATTATTAAAATCACTGCTCCTGAATAAACATTTGCATTGATACCTGGCCCCTGGGGCAGTACCCGGGTCCCATACACTTTTTATGGCAATAACTTGCATATAAGCTTTTAAAATGAGCACTTTTTATTTTTCATGTTTGTGTCCTATAGACTTTAATAGGGTTTGCAAATCTTTTGCCTGTTCGCATGTTCTGGTGGGAACCGAACTGGGGGGGGTGTTCGGCCCATCCCTACTGATGACACAAAGGTGTGCAATAGGGTTTATATGGTCAATATGTATGTAGCCTTTTTTATTTTGCTGTTTACATAAAGTTGTTAAATTGTTAAGTTTTGTGTGTTTTGGCTATATATTTGAATTTTGATTTTGTAAGGTTTTGAGTGTATGCTGTCTAAGCAGTCTGCAGTTGGAACCAAAAGATAATTATTGTTAGTTATAAAAGATAAGGAAATGCATTTTCATAGAATTTTAACAAATTTTATGTGTTTTTTTAAGCTTTTAGATTATGTTACAACCACGCTGCTGTTTTCCGACAAAAATGTTGATAGCAACTTGATTGCCTGGAACAGAGTTGTCCTTTTACATGGTAATTATTTTTGTTTTGATGCACAACAAATGTTTAAATATACATGTTGAAGGCCCAGATTCAGTCATTTTGGTAGAACGAGCAAGAAAAGATACTGTATTTAATTGGCTTTTAGGTTTTTGTTGCTTTTTCTCACTTTTGAGACTTCTTCTCACTTTCTACCTTCAATAGGGGAAGTTGTTGCAGGGTAATCTTCCTGGTTAGAACACAAACCACAATTAGAGCCTGAGACCACTCTACAAAATAAAAGTGTTTTTTTTTTAATTTATTTTTTTGCAGTTTCTGTGTCCTTTTGAGAGATTTCCACCTGCTTTCTGTTGTTGTGATGCCTGTAAAAAATAAAATAAAAAATGAACTAGTATATTTTTTATTTTTTTTGTAAGGCTTTGAATTAGAGTAGGTCCAATCAGGTATTAAAGCAGGGTTCCACCCTAAAGTGGAACTTCCGCTCATCGGAACCCTCCCCCCCCCTCCGGTGTCACAGTTGGAACCTTTCAGGGGGGAGGGGGGTGCCGCAACACTTCACTTCCTGATTCCCTCACCTAGAATGGCGGCAGCAGCCGAGACCCGAGCGATTGATCGGTCTCAGCTGCCGACATCGCTGGACCCTGGGACAGGCGAGTGCCTATTTATTAAAAGTCAGCAGCTGTAGAATTTATAGCTGCTGGCTTTTAATATTTTTTTTTTGTAGGTGGAATCCCTCTTTAATTACTGCCCTGTTGGGGAGACTTTACTTCCTGATCCAAAAGCTTCAGTCTTCCCACCATACCCTGTTTCCTCAAAAATAAGACCTAGCGCGATTGTCGGTCATGGCTGCAATATAAGCCCTACCCCCCAAATAAGCCCTACCCTGTTTCTCCGAAAATAAGACCTACCCTGAAAATAAGACCTACAAGGACTTTAACTAGGGCTTATTTGGGGGGTAGGGCTTATATTGCAGTCATCACCGACACTCACGCTAGGTCTTATTTTCGGGGGAAACAGGGTAGTTTTTTGTTTCGGTTTGTTTTCTTGTTGCAAGACATTTACTATTCCTTTTTGGCCCATGCAGCGAGGGCCAATCTTGTGGACACAAATGGCAATGATAATCTTTTAGAGTTTCTAGCCCTTCCTGTGCTATGCAAATGTAAACATGACTGACTATATTTTGCTGCAGATTGCCTTTTAATTTAACTTTATTAAGTTTGTGTTTTGAGTTATTTTAATGTTTACTTTAACATATTCTATAGCAGCGATGGTGAACCTTGGCACCCCAGATGTTTTGGAACTACATTTCCCATGATGCTCGACTACACTGCAGAGTGCATGAGCATCATGGGAAATGTAGTTCCAAAACATCTGGGGTGCCAAGGTTCGCCATCACTGGTCTATAGATTAGTCCTCTAGTGACTGGCTAGTACAGGCAGTCTGTCAGCCATCTTTATGAGAGAGTGCTGAGCAGGACTTTAAGGAGGGGAAATAGTTAAAGGACAAATGTACTTTTTAGTGGTGTATTTTAAATAAACCACAAGCAACCCCGACTGCAACTTGCCTTGTCTTCATTGTGCAGCCCCAGTGGCGCATTTTCTGGCCAACAGAAGCTCTCTACCCCTAATCTCTATCTCCTAGTGTTTTCAATTGGCTTAAAACAAAAACACCTAAAGCTTGAATACACATCTAAAACACTTATATTCTCTTGCAAACCTCTCAAATAAAAATACCTGAAAATCGCTCTGCGCTGGTGTGCAGCCCTAATTCTAACTATAAATGGAAAACTTGAGCACATATTGGTAGATTATTTATCCCTCACAGATTGTACCAGAATCTCGTAGAACTGAAAAAATGCCAGATGTCTTATTCTGCTGCAGAACACCAGGGACAGAAAATCCTGGATTTCCTGCTTAGCTGGATCCCTCTGCCAAAGGTTGTGAACTCGGGATTAAAGTTCTAGTGTACAGTTGAGGTAATTGCTTTAGAACTAAGAGCAAGGGAGGTTGCTGCTCCATAGTTGCATGTTGTCAATGCAATTGGATGGCTTTATAGAAATCTAATTTACTTTTACATACTGGACAGGGATCAGCCATAAATCTGCAGCAGCCATTGATTGCCTTGTCTTGTTTGTCATTGGAAGCAAGGTTGTGTATTCCTCTGTATGCCTGGCAAGTTCTTGAACTCACATTTTCATATTTTTCTGAAGTCCTACACTTCATAAAATTTTAGAACTACTGGTAATTCTTTCCCAGCTCCACCATAAAATTCAAAAGCCTCAACAGCTAGTAGAAAGAGGCCCCTTTTTGATAGTGGAAGTGTACGCTAAAGTAAAGTTGAACATATCTAAAAGTGTACACATAGTCTCTGAAGATACTTTGATATAGTTTGAAGAAATGTGCATTGTGGTTTGCTATTAGATTGGTGTATATTTCACTTTCAATAAATGTAATTTTCAAGTTCACTTTAAAAAAAAAAAAAAAGAATATATCCAACCAAACAATAACAAGTGTGCTATCTTGTGCTAGGGATAAGTCAATAAATCACAAAGCAGACACAATAAAAGTGAATTAAACATATGATGAACTCCTCCTAAATTGACATAGCCGTGCAAATAAAGTCCATATAAAATGTGCTAACAAAAAATATTGTAAAAAAATAAATTAATAAATATATATATGTTATATAGTGCAAAAAGGTTCTCAGATTTTCTAAACTGCAGCAAGAAGAAGGAGTGCCCCCTAAAAGAATCGCCACAAGCGATTTGCATGAGCTCCTTACCAGCTGCTCTGATCCCACATAGAGACCATCAGACGCCTTGCCACATAGCCATGTATACCACAATCTTGCATGCAAAGGTTCCACGATCTCCTAAGCCAAGATAGACTCCATGGAGGAAGTTAAAGTGCAGAGTAAAATCCACATAGTGTAGTATTTTACCAAAATTTTTATAAAATGATATAATCACTTACAATCTTGAAGGAATTGCACAGCATGTGTTACAAACAACCAGCAGGTCCAAGCAGTCAGGCCGACTTGTAGAATAAAGTCACGAATATTTTTATCCATCATACTACAAGTAAAAATGAATGAAAGACCTGAAAATGTTGCCACATTAAATAAATACCAAGATTAGACCAGTAATGGATCATGTGATATATGTTTAAGCATTTCATAATTAAAAGGAAACACGTTTTGCTTTGTAACATTTGTTAATTTGTGTTTATTTTTATTTTTTATGTTAGGCCCACCTGGAACAGGAAAAACGTCACTGTGTAAAGCACTGGCACAAAAGCTGACTATCAGACTGTCCTATAGGTATTAGCTTACTTTTTATATAAAGATTTGCCTTTTTTTATTTATTTTTTTATTGTTCTTTTTTCTTATCTAGTGTTGTAATGTCTAGATTTTTAGAAAAGTAGTTGCAATTTGGGAGCTCTATACTAGCTTATACATTCCTGTGTCTTACATCTAACATATTCTATCTTATTAGGGATTATTTAACAGAACTATCATATGAATAATTTTTCTTGGCAAGACTGACTATACAGCAATTTGTAAAATTATGGCACACAAACATTTAATTCAGTCTTTGAATTTGACAAATTTCCCTTTATAACAACCTATGATTGTTCATATTCTGTATTATATATATATATATATATATATATATATATATATATATATATATAGTGTATGTATGTATATTTATATGTGTATATTTATTTTTTATATATTTTTTTTTTTAGGTACAGATATGGTCAACTCGTAGAGATTAACAGTCACAGCCTTTTCTCAAAGTGGTTTTCAGAGGTATTCATGATAAATATCTATGTAAAAAATGTTCCCTTTACTAACTTATATAGTTAGTAAGGTTGAATAAAGACACCAGTCCATCCAGTTCAACCTGAGTGAGTGTCTACAATTGTCCCTATCCCTGTACATTGCACACTCGCATCAGTCCCTACCCTCAAGGAGCCCACAATCCAAGGTCCCCATTCATATACTAGGGCCAATTTTGGACAGAAGCCAATTAGCCTACCTGCATGTCTTCAGATTGTGGGAGGAAACCGGAGTACCCGGAGGAAACCCACGCAGGCACAGGGAGAACATGCAAACTCCAGACAGGTAGTGTCGTGGTTGGGATTCGAACCAGTGACCCTTTTTTTTTTTTTTTTTTTTTTTTACTGCTAGGCGAGAGTGCTAAACGCTACACCACTGTGCCGCCTAAACTTCATGACACAAAAAATTTCCAGGAGAGGGCTGATCACACATCTTTTTCTCCAATATTGTCATTCAGTGCACTTTGAATTATAAACCAATAAATGTGCCTGACTATCCAGAGCTAAATTAATTACAGACTACTTTGTGGGGAATTGCAACTGATAAATCCATGTGAGAGCTGTGCGTCAATCTCTTTATGCACAGAACCCACTAAGCCCTAAAACATACATTATTTTTAGCTACGTATGAATAAAAGTTATGTTGGAAAAAATGTAATAATTTAGTAGGAGTATTCAAATGCAGTTTTTTCCATGAGACGAGACATTCCCTTACTTATGTCCAAGAACCAGCCATCTATAACTCTTATTTATATATTTTAGTTATCACTAGGGGGAAAACAGGAAGCCAGTTCAGACAGAAGCCCAGTCATGCTAATACAGCTCCCCCAGTGGTCAAATGGTAAACTGTTGATTCGTATCAGTTGTACCATATGATTTAGATTCATATTGCCAGTTTTCTTTGCATGTTATTACCAATTTAAAACAAATGGGGGGGTTGGTGCTGCCCTGTTTAAAAGAGAACTAAGTAATCGGAGAAAAAATAATGCTAAAGGTAGCAGTACAAATAAATCAACAGTGTAAATAACCACAGTGTATGATAAAGTGACTGGTAACAAAGTGCAAAATAAATAATGTGAAAACACAACAATAATTTCTTTAATCGTACATCACGGGACACAGAGCCATAGTAATCATTATGTGGGTTATAGGCCATCTTCAGGTGCTGGACACTGGCACAGCCTAAACAGTTGCCTCCCTATATAACCCTTCCCATACCGCGAGTACCTCTGTTTTTTTGCCAATGTCTAAAGTGTTGGTCATGAGTAAAGATGGGCTGTGCTGAGCTCCACTGTAGCAATCCTTGCTGGAGCTATCAAATTGAATTGTACCTGGGCCTCATGTCCGAAGAAATTCGATTTTGCCTGCAACGTTTCTCTTTCTAGAGAGCTGGACCCTGGGATCCAGTGCTTTAGTATTTTCGGCCATAACGTTTTACTGGCGGGTGCTATTACAAGTCCAGGAGTGTGGGTTCCCTGAGGGTCCCCAGTTCCTGAAGGTTTGTTAATGGAACCCACCGCGAAGGATGAATATTGGGTCTGTTGGTTTTACCACAGAAAGCCCTGTGGCGGGATAAGTAAGTGGAGTTTTTCTAAGGAATTTAAAATTTTCTTATGAAATGTCATGTAAATGTTGTCATGCCTAAGAGTCACCACTGGGGGCTGTATAGAGCACGTACCTTCTCATGCTTTCTTCACGCTGTGTCAGGAAGTAGCAGGCAGACCTCCGGTAAGTTGGGGAGGTTTCTTCCACCAGACACCCCCGCCTGGAAAGGGCAAAGCTAAAAACGATCGGCATGCCACTCTGTTTTCCTACTGCCCCTGCAAGGCGGCTTGTCTAGGTCTCCTCGCCATCCCTCCCTCATGCACAAGCCGCTGGCACGGGAAAACTCTTTTGAAAAAGGGGGGGTGCGATGCAATGGAGGGGGCAGGGCTTAGCGCAGCGTTGGTGTCCTCCAACGCCCGGCAAGGGAGTGTTTTTAAAGAGCATGCAAAAGGTTTGGTGACTCAGGCATTCCTATTCACACATTTATTATTCGCATCAGGCTGAGCATTAAAAGGCAGCGGCGGGGGCGTGGCCTGGCAGCGGAGGAAGATGGCAGCTTAGGACAGGGGCTCCGCCGCCCAGGTCTCCTATCTTGCTATCATCAGCGGGAAGAACACCCCTTTCTGGCAGGGAAGATGGCTGGGAGAAGCTCTTCTGTCTCCCGGTCGGCGCAAGACCCTTCCACGCAGCTCAGCCGCAACATCCCGGCGATGTTCCGCTCTCAAGCGGCGGATGTGCAGGCCGCATCTCAGACCCCAGACCACAGTATGTCCGCAACCCCGCCGGATCTCCAGGGAGCCTCCGCGCCGTCAGGTATGCACCGATCGCATGTCCCTCCCCCCTCTGAATCTGGCGGATTTGCACTCAGTGGCCACAGACATTAAAAACACTCTATTTGCAGCCATATCAGACCTCAGATCAGACATCAGGGCAGTCGCATCCAGAGTGGAGCAGGTGGAGGCCGCAGCCATGACACATGGGGCAGCCATTAAACAAGTGCAGCAGGTCTCCAGTGTCCACGGCCAACATCTCATGGATATGCATCGACACATGGAGGACCTGGACAATAGGGGGCGAAGGCGCAATCTCCGGGTACGCGGTATCCCAGAGACAGTGGAAGGTCCCCAATTACAGGCCGCAATCTGGGCTATTTTTAACACGCTGCTGGGTAGACCCCCAGATGCCCCTGTGGAGATGGAACGCTGCCACAGAGCTTTGAGGCCCAGGGGTAGGGATACTGACCCCCCCAGGGACGCAGTGTGCTGCCTGGTAAGCTTTACTCAAAAAGAAGAAATTTTGAGGCTCGCACGCAACCAGGACCGCCTAGAATACGAAGGTGCACGTATCCAACTATTCCAAGACCTATCTGCCATCACGCTACAGCACAGACGTGACCTTAGACCCCTGCTACAAGTTCTGCGAGACCGCCGTATTCCCTACAGATGGAAGTTTCCCTTTTGTCTACAGGCCTCGGCTGGAAACCGCACGGCACACTTGAGAGTCCCGGCTGTCTTGAGACCTTTCTGTGATGCCCTGGACATTCCCTTTGTGGAGGTACCTGACTGGTACAGTGCCTTCCTGCGACCGGACCCCTGGATTCCCACCCAGCCTGACTCCACGCCGCGATCACACAGGCACCGGCCCAGGAGACGGAGGAATTCTACTAACTCTCCTCCTAGGAGTCGAGGTGACATGGAAACGGAGGATAGTCCACGGGCTTCTCCCTCATCTGTTCGCCGCAGAACCGACCAGTGACTAGTTGCTGGGGTGGGTGAGTAGTTTCTTACCACCCCTTTGTTTGTTCTCCTGACCCGTGAACCTGCACCTATACTTATACATTCCAGAGGGCCCTCTGGATGGCATTTTCTCAAGCAGCCTGTCCTGACAGCAAACTGGCAAGGTGACGCAGCTCGCATGGATTGTGACCGCAGCAGAAGCAGATTGTAAGTATTTTCCCCAGGCTCGGGGTTGAGAACTGCCATATTATATTGTGTCTATCTGGGCAACTAAGGGACCTTTCACTTACCATGGCCAGACAAGAGCCCCTGACTCTTGGTTTGACTCTTAAGAAAGCTAAAGGGGACGATCACTCGCTGGTAGGGGTCCAGATTTGCCCCCTTATGGATTGCTCACTGTCGCTATGGAACACTCACCCTATATGCTAATGTGTGTCCCCCCGGCGGACTGGGGGCCCTAGCCCTGCCCCTCCAGTTGAGTCCATGGGCTAGCCGACCTACGAAGGGAAGTATGCCCTATTTGGTTCTCCCTACAGTCTTAATCTTGGCTTCCGCTGCTGGGACTGCTGCCGTTGATCACTACACTCTGCAAAGCACATGAACTAACTTCACCCTCAGTGCCTATCTTTGTCCTTACACGCCTGCTGCTTGGGACCGTTGCACTGGTTTAATATTTGATTTGGTGCTCTTTTTTGACATGCTGATGTTCCCCGATAGGGGATGGTTACTGTTTGGTTTATGATTTTAATGATTAATGGTCATTTACATTTGTTTAATGTTGGGGATTGCATTGTATTGGGTAAGGATGTTTGGATGTTCCTCCAGGGCACTAATGGTACTGCCTCAGCTGTTCTTGGCCATGCGGAAGCATCGCCGCAGAATGAGGAGTTTCGCTCCTCTGTTCCGCCCTTCCAGTCTCTGGCAACTAGATCGGAGATCTTGCAGCCTCTGCTGCGGCTGGAGACGCGGAAGATTCTGCCTCGCTGCTCCTTAGTGGCCAAGGTCACTGGGTAGGGGATCCTAGGAATTGGTCCACCTGTAGTACAGCCTACTGTTTGCCTACTATTGGGTACAAGCTATGGGTTGGTTTTGGGTGCAGAATGTTATATTATTTTCAGCTGCCGGAAGTACTCTTTCTTTCTTGCTCTATAATAGGGGTGCGGGCCGGTTCACGGTCCTTTTAGAGCATGGTCAAGGGGTTAATAATTATTATTATGGGGTTAGTACTTTTTCAAAAGACCAAACCCTCCAGAGGGGGGGTTCTTCCCATATTTATGTGTTAGACAGGGTGTCACCTGGGTGGGGATAGCTGAGTGTCTCCCTCTATTGTTCGGCTTCGTTCTCACATCAAGAAGGCAGGTTCCCCTCTTGAACATACCCGGAATTGGTTATTCCGCTTTCCTTTTTGTCACTGCAGGGCGATTAGGTGGGGTAGCAGGTCTATACCCACCTCTGGTTGTTTTTCCCCCTGGGATATCCCCAGACTACACACGATACGTTCAGTGGTGACCCCAGCAACGGCTGGGACCTCCACTGGGGATTATTGGATAGCGGTTCCCCCCCCCCCTCCCCCTTTTTTTTTTTTTTTCTCTCTCCTCCCCCTCTTTTTTCTCTGTTCCCTCCTTCTCCTTTCCACCCTCTTTCTTTCTCGCTCCTCTTCTTTCCCTTTTTCCAGGCTCGCCCTCTCCACCCCGTTGTCGCGGGGCTTGGACTAAGGCATTTCTTGAATTAGTGTTGTGACCACTGTCTTCTGCCCACACATCTTCTCTGCCCCCGATCATGTCATCTGTGAAGCATGTCTCAGCTCCTCTGTCGCTTAAAGTTTTCTCTCTGAATGCTAAAGGTCTCAATGTACCGGAAAAGCGGAGCAGTGTTCTGGCAGAGGCCCACAGACATAGGGCGCAAATCCTTTTTTTTCAGGAAACGCATTTCAAAACTGGCTCTGTTCCCCGCCTGTCGGACAAGCACTTTCCGACAGTATTTCATGCAACTTCACCCGACTCCAAGGCTAAGGGTGTTTCCATCTTAATAGCCAAATCTCTCCCGTTTGTTCTGACTGATCAACTAGTTGACCCGGAGGGTAGGTACCTCTTTTTGAAAGGGACCTGGAAAGACAAACCTATAACTTTGGCCAATGTGTACTGTCCCAATGCTAATAGAATCCCATTTTTGAAAACTGTACTATTGAAACTTACTACTTTCCAAACTGGCCTCCTTATTTTAGGGGGGGATTTCAACCTAGAGCTTGATCCCTTGCTGGATACTTCATCGGGCACGTCTTCGCTCCCTTACTCGGCTCTAAAGCAAGTCAAGCTCCAACTTGCATCTCTTGCGCTTCATGACACATGGCGTACGCTTCACCCCAGTGAGAAGGACTACACTTTCTTTTCACACCCGCACAATCGCTACTCGAGGCTGGATTACCTTTTTATACGGCAGACGGATTTGTCCCATCTAGTTAACGCGTCTATAGAGGCTATGACACTCTCCGACCATCACCCCATCACGCTGACTTTGCAATTCCCACAGATGGAGAGGCTGACCAGAATATGGAGGCTAGATGCGTCCACCTTGTCAGACCCCGCAGATTCAACCCGCATAGAACAGGCCATACGGGACTACTTCACCACGAATGATACGCCGGATGTGTCTCCTATGATGCAATGGGAGGCTCATAAGTGTGTGATTCGGGGACACCTTCTGGCGATAGCGGCTAGGAAGAAGAGGGAGAGACAGGAACTGATAACGAACCTTATACGGGGGATTACTAAACTAGAGATACAGCACAAACGTACTAAGGCCATTCAAGTGGCACAGCAATTAGCTGATGCCCGAGCCCAACTGGTGGAGGAATTGTTTCGGCAGGCACGTAAACGCCACATGCTGTCACAAAAACTGTTCTACTAACAGGGTAATAAACCGGGGAGGCTGCTGGCACGCTGTTTACAAAAGCGTACCCTTGCCACGACGGTGCATCATCTGTCAGATAATGCAGGCCGCTCCTTTTCAAAAAACGAGGATATTGCGCAGCAATTTCTTCGTTACTATAGTAAGTTATACAATTTAGCAGAAGAAGGTCATAGCCTCGTGGAGGGTGGGACTCGCTCGCGGCTGATTGGGGAATTTCTGGGCAAATATAGTCCCAAAGCGTTGTCGGCGGACGAGCGTGTTGGCCTAGAAGCTCCCTTGTCCTCTGAGGAATGGGAGGCGGCCTTGAAGTCAATGAAGCCAGGTAAAAGCCCAGGTCCGGATGGCTTCACGGTGCCGTACTACAAAATCTACGGGGCTCTGTTGGTACCGCGATTTCTTAAAGCCTTTAACTCACTGGCTAAGGTCCCCCAACCTCCAGATACGCTTTTAGAAGCGTATATTACAGTGTTACCCAAAGATGGCAAGGACCCCACCGACGTTAAGAATTATCGCCCGATATCGCTTTTAAACGTGGATCTGAAGCTGTTTGCGAAGATCATTGCGAACCGCCTGGCGTTTTATATTCCGGCCTGGGTGGGGAAGGATCAAGTGGGCTTCGTGCGGGGGAGGGAAGCGAGGGATAACACGATCAAGGCCTTAAATCTCCATCATTGGCTGACTTCTACCCAACAGGAGGGTTTTTTTCTGGCCATGGATGCGGAGAAGGCGTTCGACAGGGTGGCCTGGGACTACCTGCAAGCAGTGCTTCGGGCCCTGGGCCTGGGCAGCAATATGTGTACCTTCATTGGAGCTTTATATTCTAACCCCAGGGCCAGGGTCAAGGTTAATGGCCACCTGTCGGACGCCTTCCCCATCCGAAATGGCACTAGACAAGGGTGCCCTCTCTCTCCCCTTCTGTACATCCTAACCCTGGAGCCCCTCTTGCGCTGCATTAGGCTCCACCCGGACATCAAGGGTATCACAGTACGCCATAAGGAGTACAAAGTCGCGGCTGCCGTCCCTGCCAAATCGAATGCCACTTCTGGAACAATTCAAACGCATAGCCAACCTAAAACTTAATTACTCTAAATCGTTCGCGCTGAATGTTTCCTTGCCGCATGATCTTGCCCGTCAATGCCAAGCCAATTTTCCCTTCAAATGGAACTCAGATGCTATTACATACCTGGGCATACAGTTGCCTGGTAAGCTGAGTTCCCTTTACGAAAGGAACTTTCTCCCCGAACTTAAAACTATTCAACAGGAGCTGCAGAGGTGGGATGTCCCGACTCTGTCGTGGTTTGGGCGAGCGGCTGCTCTCAAAATGACTGTGCTTCCTCGACTCCTCTATAAAATGCAAACAATCCCCATACGTCTCCCACCGGCCTTTTTCGCAACTTTTAAAAGAATCTGTAGATCCTTCCTCTGGGGCTCCAAATCGCCTCGCATCGGGTGGGCAACCTTGGTTCTACCCAAAGCTAAGGGAGGCATTGGTCTACCCGACCTTAAACGTTATTATTGGGCAGTACACATGGCCAGGGTAGTGGACTGGAAGGTTCATACACGTTGCAAGGACTGGCCAGATCTCGAAAAGCTCGTGGTCGGTCAAGATCTGCAAGCGCTTCCTTGGAGCACTAAGCGCTCCACAGGGCACCAGCTCTCTATACACCCTCTTGTTGGGGCGACCCTACAAGAATTTACCAGGGCTTGCAAAGCAATGGCACTCTCCCATACAGAGAGTCCGATTACTCCCATTAGGGGTAACCCTGACTTCCCCCCAGGACTGTCTGCCAGTTTCTTGGCTCAGGAATGGCCGTCTACAGAGATGGTGGCGAAACAATTTTTTAGGAGGGGCAGATTCTTAAGTCACCAAGACCTGGCCAAGCTATCTGCCACCAAGACGTTCCCATATTGGCCATACATACAGCTGAAACACTTCTTGGATGACCCAGGGAGGAGACCGGGATATTTGACAGAACCCACTGTTTTTGAAGCTCTGTGCTCCAGCAAGACTCCCCAGAACCGCGTGATCTTGGCTTTGTATGCTTCTATGTTTAAGACCCAGCACCCAGAAGGAGTCCAGATCTGGTCTTCTGGGGGTCTGTGCTGGACCAGGAGATAACGGATAAAGAGTGGGACCGTATACATCTATATATTCATAAGGGGTCCCAAAATGTACACACGCAGGAAAATGGTTACAAATTGAAGATGAGATGGTACAAAACTCCAGACCTGCTCCATAAGATCTTCCCGATGGTCCCTGACCATTGTTGGCGATGCGAAAGGGAGATAGGTACCCTTCTTCACGTATGGTGGGATTGCCCTCTGATTCAACCCTACTGGAGAGAGGTACATAAGGTAATTTCGGAGGTTTCACCCTTGGCCTTGGAGTTCACCCCTGCACAATATTTATTACATCTATCGAAAATTCCCCAGAAGAAATATTGTAAGTCTTTGGCGATACACATGATCAATGCTGCTAGGCTTTGTATTCCGGTACTTTGGAGATCTGTGTCCCCCCCCCTCGATTAAAAGCTGGTTTCTTCGCATTAATCGTATAGAAGCGATGGAGGAGCTGATTCATATAGCGCAGGACAAGATTGATCGCTTTTCCGCAATCTGGGGAGTGTGGCGGACTTTTAAACTTTCCCAGAGATATCTTGCGTTGATGCAATCTTAGGAGACAGTGATGCTCTACAAGTGGAAATTTTCCCAACTGGCATCTCCCATGTGGGTAATGCTTACAGTACAGTCTATCTGGACATAGACACAGCCCTGGTACATAGTGGCGCCTTCCCTTGTTGTTGGCTACACCGGGACGTAGAGGGTAGCTGGTGGTTAGCCCACCCCTGATCCGTTCGAAGGCTTATCCGAGCGTTTTCTCCTCTTTTCTACCTCTATATTCTTCCTCTTTAAGTCCTAGCTGGTTCCTCTCCTACAACCCTCCCCCACCCTCCCCCCCCCCCCTTTTTTTTTTTTTTGTTTTTTGTTTTTTGTTGTTTGTTCCCGCTATCTTATAGGTATCATTGGTAATTCTACGTGACCAGGCCGTTAGAGACACAACGGTTAAGGGTGACCAGAGGGTGCAAGGCCACTTCGAACAAGCTTGCATGTAGGCGTGATTCTACACGCTATGGTTTTCTCTCTGGCAACATAGTGTCTGCAACTGGCTTTTCTTAGCTACTACAACTGCTGTTTACGGATATCTATATGCGAGGTTGTACAGATAGATAACGAGACACTGTATGGTTTGTTGTATTTGTTTTGTTTTTCTTTTCTGTAATTCTGTATTTGCCTACTGTTACCTTGGAAATATAATAAAAATTCTAAAATTTAAAAAAAAAAAAAAAAAAAAAAAAAGGCAGCGGCAGTAGCTGGACTAATAGTCAAAGCAGTGGATGCGATTCTTCTGGTAGTACCTCTGCATTTATGCATTGGGCTATGGTCAGAAGGGGAGGTAAAAACACCCCAAAATAAGGCTAAAGGGATCTCCCTCAAGCTCTGAAAGCCTAAAACTCATCTCTACAATGGCATCCTCCCCTGAAAGGGGGTGGCTGGTCAGAGTGAGCCTTCAGGGGCCATAGTTCCAGCCTATATTTCTAAAAAAGGTTTCTTTTCTCAGCCATGATAGCATGGGAAAAAGGTTAGTGGCTTTAATCGCATCCCAGATTGGGATAAAATGCGACAGGCTCCATTCCATTACCCAAGGACCCTCAAACTGAGGATCTGGGGGCGGGAGAAGATGTTTTCTCTCAGGGGACTGTGAACAGGCTGATGACTCCTCTTCTGAGGCGTCATATGCGGAAGGATCAGCTTAACGTTTTGGGTGCAATTCCTTACTGAATTGGTCCGCTCCACATTTTATGCTACCCTTAACTGAGTGTCCACTTCTTGTTTTGGGTTCGCTAAAGCCTTCTCAAAACTGTGCATACCTTTCCTGTCCATTCATTGTTGGGAAAGTTTATGTATTCTGAATGAGATCACCAAGATAAACATTTTTTTTCCCCCTCCTAAAAAGTTTTTCACACTTTATCCTATGGAGGAAAAAACTTATTAAAGGTGGAAGATACCAGCAATTGACGCTTCCATATCTTCTGATTAAAAGTTTGACTTATCCGGCAAACAATGCTCAAATACTTGGGGATCCAAAGGATAAAGAGTTGGAATTCCTATTTAAAAAACAAAACAAAAAACCCATATATTGTTTTCCTGACATGTTGCGTGTCTCAGCCTGTGCTGACAGTAATTGGTATTTGTCAAAATCCTTGAGGGTCCAACTTGAACAGGTGCTCAAGGTTTCTCTGTTCAGCAGACCCAGGATCTGTCAAGCTCCTAGTAGCTTTATGTTGGCAATAGACTCCATGAGAGATTCTATCTTCAGGCCTCGTGCCTTTTGCTGGGCTGGTATACAAGTATAGAATACTAAGGTTGAAAAATTGGTCAGCCGAAGCGTCATAAAAAAACAAAAACGAAAAAATCTCCTGGCTGGTTTTCCATTTTGCGGTGAATGGCTGTTTGGGCTATCTTGGATAATTCATCCAAAGAATTTCTATTGGAAAGGCACCCTTTTGCCATTTAAGAAAAGGAGTACCGTATATACTCGAGTATAAGCCGAGATTTTCAGCCTCTTTTTTGAGGCTGAAAGTGCCCCCTCGGCTTATACTCGAGTCACCGCTGTCTGACTGCTCGATCAGCGTATCGAGCAGACAGACGGCGGACATTAAAATTCAAAAGCCGCGCCTCCTTCTCCGCCTCCGCCTGTGATAGGCGGAACACTGAATTTCCCAGCAGTCAGTGTTCCGCCTATCACGGACATCCGTTCATTCTCATACTACGGACGAGTATGAGAGGATGTCCGTGATAGGCGGAACACAGGCTGCTGGGAAATTGAGTGTTCCGCCTATCACAGGCGGAGGCGGAGAAGGAGGCGCGGCTTTTGAATTGTAGAATGGCCGCCGAGAAGAGCGGCGATCCTGGAGCGGCGATCCATCGGCACGACACGGGACGGAGGAGGCACGGGACGGAGGAGGCACGGGACGGAGGAGGCACGGGACAGAGGAGGCACGGGACAGAGGAGGCACGGGACAGAGGAGGCTCGGGACGACGGCGGCTCGGGACGGAGGCTTGGGACACAGGTAGGCTGGACACACACACAAGGCTGCACGGACACACACACACACACACACACACACACACACACACACACACACACACACACACACACACACACACACACACAGGGATGGATGGATGGATGGATACACACACACACACACACACACAGGGATGGATGGATGGATGAATACACACACACACACACACAGGGATGGATGGATGGATGGATACACACACAGGGATGGATGGACGGACACACACACAGGGATGGATGGATGGATGGATGGACACACACACAGGGATGGATGGACGGACACACACACAGGGATGGACGGACACACAGGGATGGACAGCCATGTCTCACCCTCGGCTTATACACGAGTCAATAAGTTTTCCAGTTTTTTGGGGGTAAATTGGGGGCCTCGGCTTATATTCGGGTCGGCCTATACTCGAGTATATACGGTAAATATATTTAATTTAAGGCTCCTTCTCCAGTGCTAGGGGCATCAGCCTCCAGTCAGTCACGACGGCTTAAGTTCAAGAGGTAATCCTCAGGGTCAAGCCCAGGGACAAAAGAAATAAACATAAACATGTAGGTTTAAATAAACATAGATTTTATCCTTTGATTGTATGAGAATACCCTCATTGTTATCAATAAAAGTTAAGTTTATTTAAAATACTACACAATCCGGACCCCCTCTTTTCTGATATCTCCCTTGCCTCCTCTGAAAGACAAGACTTTTCTATATCTACAGTGGCCAGCACTATGGTAGAAGGAAGAAGTGAATCTTACAGATTTGTACACACATGCGGTTACCTCATTACTGCAAGGTAAGAGGCCATTGCTACCAGTGTGTGTGTGTTTTTCCACGCAGAGGAGTTTACTATTCCTTGGCACCTTGTGTTTGCACCTTGACGTTCTTTGCAGACAGAAGAAAGGACTGTATTGCCGTTTTGCACTAATTTATTTGCACTCTGCACTGAGAGGCTGCTTGCTGGTTTTGGCACAGTTTATTTTGAGTTTTGCACAATTATATTTGCACTCATCGTATTTACAGAAAAAATATTCTAGTGTTTCAACATCATTTATTGTTCATTTATTACTGTGGATATTGTTTACACTATAGATCTATTTTTGTTCATGTATTTATTCAGTTGCATGTGCACTGCTAGATTTAGCAGTACACTTTTTTTAAAGTTTTTTATTTATTTTTTTCCTACAGAAGAATTATTGTTGTGTTTTCACATTATATATTTTGTACTTTACCAGTCACTTTACCACACACTGTGTTTATTATTTACATTGATGATTTATTTGTACTGCTAACTTTAGCAGTATTTTTTTCTGATTACTTGGTTCTCTTTTAACCACTTCCATACAGGACATTTTGACCCCCTTCCTGCCCAGGCCAATTTTCAGCTTTCAGAGCTGTCACACTTTGAATGAGAATTATGCGGTCATGCTACATTGTACTCAAATTAATTTTGATTATTTTTTTTCCCCCACAAATAGAGCTTTCTTTTGGTGGTATTTGATCGCCTCTGCGGTTTTTATTTTTTGCGCTATTAACAAAAGAGCGACAATTTTGAAAAAAAAAAACATTTATTACTTTTTGCTTATTTTTTTTTTCCCTCAGTTTAGGCAGATATGTATTCTTCTACATATTTTTGGTAAAAAAAATATAGCAATAATCGTATATTTGATTGTATTACGCAAAAGTTATAGCGTCTACAAAATTGGGGATAGAATTATGGCATTTTTATTATGGATGCATAAAGAGAGAAACATCAGACTACAGCAAGCATAATCGGTTTATTATGTATAAATTGCATAAATGTAAAACATTTAGTAAGGTTTTCTGTGTATTTTGCCTTATTTTTCAGGAGCAGGCATTTTTCTCTTACGTTCATTGACTGACACAGCTCCTTATTCTTGACCATTGGATTGTTAGGCCACTTTCAGGAGAGGACTAGGCAGAACATGTTAACGCACATAAAAACAGAACTTTCTAGTTACGCCCAAGGGGTGGTCCCTTCAGTAACAACCCTCCAGCCTGCTTCCTGCAGCCTCAGTTTTTTTCTGCCTAGTGAAGGAGAAGGACCTAGGAACCCTGCGGGCCCATCGGTCCGTTGATTTTTTTCTGCAGAAGTTTGCCTTTTGCGCAAGATTAAGATCCTGTGATCTGCTATCAACAGCCGGTTGGGTGACAGGCTGGATACCCTTATCCTTGTAGTCTCCCCAGCCTGGCCAGCGAGTGCATGCAGACCAGAGCTCCGCTCTGGGTCAGCCACGACATGCCCCGCCAGGGGCGGCCGGTGAGCGTAATGCTCCGGGGCACACACAAGACCGGGCTGCTGATGTCTGCGTCACAGTGTGCCGGGCCAGCAGCCATCCCGTACTGATCGGAGTGTGAGTCTGTGATGGAATGTTCCCCAGTCAGTACTGGTAAGTACAGCTCTCCTGTCCTGTTATTTACAGTTGGGGGGTCAGCAATTCGACCAGTACTGACCACAGCACTTGTGTCGCAGACACTTACTGGGCAAAACTTTTGGAGAAAGCAGCAGGCTACTCCCATCTGCATGGAACTAGCAGACCAGTTATTGTACGGTTGAAAGTACGTTGTAACGTGGCTCTGGATACATTTCTTCTGCTATCCAAGGTTTCAGTGTCAGCAGTGGTGTTGAGGCGCCTGATTTGGATGAAAGGCTGGTCAGCAGACCAGGCATTTAAAAAAAGCTTTGACGGATTTACCATTCCCTGGTGAGTGGCTTTTTGGAGCCTTGTTGGATGACATCATTTAGAATTTCACAGGTGGGAAGAGTACCTTGCTGCCATAGGCCAGGAAGACTAAGGAGCCACGCCGCAGGCAAAGGCCCACATTTTCCGCTCAAAAGTGGCTTTTCCATCAGTCTGGGACTTGGGCAAAACGCTCCCAGTCCAACAGGACGACCCTTGGGGAAGAAAGCGTCCCTGGAACCGCAAGCCTAACAACCCTGCGAGAAAAGTGTCATTGCATGAAGGTTTGCCCCCGCCTGTCATATGGGTGGGAAGGACGCTTCGGGAGTTTGCAGCCCGGTGGACCTCTTGGCTATCTGGCCAATGGGTCTGCCAACTGATTTCCTTGGCTACAAGATAGAGTTCCTCTCTTGGCCTACAAACTGATCTTCCCTTCCAGCATACCCTTACTCCTGGCTCGCTGGGAAGCCCCATGGGGGCAGTATGGGACCTGCTACACCTCAGGGTGATAGTGTCTATTCCAGGGTCAGAAAGTTTCCAGGGGTTCTCCTCCAATCTGTAGTCCCCAAAGAAGGAAGGGGTAGTCCAATCTTGGACCTAAAAAGTCTCAATTGCTTTGTTTAAGTACAAAGGCTCAGTGTGGAATCAGTTCGCTCAGTTGTCGCTGCAGTCCATCAGGGGGACTCCCTGGCATCTTTGGACATCCAGGATTCTTACCCATATGCTTCAGGCATCAGAGGGTTCTGCGAAATGCAGTTGGGGAAGCACACTACCAGTTTGAGGCTCCCTCTTTTTGGCTTGGCTTCAGCACCCTGAGTCCTTACCAAGGTATTGACTTCAATATTGGCGCTGTTGAGACAACGCAGGATCGCAATCATAAGTTACCTGGATGACCTCCTTCTGAGAGCAGCTTCCGCCTCAGAATCAAGGAGGATGTGGCGATTGCCATGCAAACCCTGCAGGTATTTGGGTGGCTGTTGAACCTAAAAGGTTGGTGCTCATACCGTTTCAGCACTGGAGTGCTTAGGCTACCGCTGGACTCCATAAAAACAAGAGTTTTCTCCCTTCAGACAAACTGCAGACTCTCAGAGCCACGGTAAAACTATCGCTGAACAGCAGGTAGTCGTCAATGCGTTTCTGTATGCAAGTTCTGGGCCTCATGGTGACTTCCCTTGAGGCGGTACTGTACGCCCACTTTCCACCAGAGTCTTGTAGAAGGAGATCTTGACACAATGGCACATATCTCCGTTATCCCTGGATCGGCAGATTCGGGTGCGCCAGTCAGTCAGGGACCAGTCAGACCTGCTCTGGTGGCTGAGGTCACTGCCACCTCAGTCCGGGAAGTCGTTCCTACCTCTGTATTGGGCTGTGATCACAACAGATGCCAGCCTGACCGGCTGGGGTGGAGTACTGGGACTACAGTTGACCCAGGGCCTCTGGTCAGGTGAGGAACCCAAGTTGCCAATCAATATGTTCGAACTCTGAGCGATCAGGCTTGCCTCTCCACATAGTCGATCCAGTAAGACAATGCCACGGCGGTGGCATATGTCAACCATCAAGGAGGAACAAGTAGCTCGGCTGCAGCACAGGAGGTCGCTCACATCCTTCAGTGGACAGAGTGACAGGTACCGGCCTTGTCCGCCATTATATCCCGGGAGGAAGCAACTGGCAGGCGAAGTACCGAAGTCTCCAGATGCTGGACCCAGGAGACTGGGCATTGCATCCAGACGTGTTCCAGCCATTGTGCCTGGAGTGGGACACACCAGACGTGTATCTCTTTTCTTCCCGTCCCAAACGGTAGGGGCCGAGATTCGTATCCAGGATAAAAGATCCTTGGGCAGATGCATCGTGTTGGTGGCTCCATGGGATCAGTAGGGGCTGATCTACGACTTTCTATCGCAAAAGCTGCTACCACATCTGCTCCGCAGAGTGGAGGCCGAGGGGGTTCCAGTAATACTAATGCCTCGGAATAGCCTTGGCGTCCCTGACTCGCCGACCTAGTACGCCTGGTTGCGAAGACTCCCTGAAGGCTGCTGTTGTGAGAGGACCTTCTGTGTCAGGTCCGATTCTCCATAGCTGGTTTAACGGTAAGGCTGTTGAGAGCCAGATGCTAAGGTACCAAGGCCTATTGGACTCTGTGATCTCAACTATGTTGAGAGCACGGAAATCTTCTCGAAGATATACCGTCGTACCTGGAAGGCATACATCTCTGTGTGAGGAGGAAGGATGGCATCCGTGCCCCTATTCTGTTTCCAGGATCCTACTGTTTCTACAGCGAGGGGTAGACCAGAAGTTGGTTTCAAGCACCATTAAGGGACAAATATCAGCCTTGGCTGTCTTTTTTTCAGCAACCCCTGGCATCTCGTTTTTAAGTCAGCACTGTTGTTCAGGGGGTCCGACTTGTAGTTCCTCTGGTGCGTCCACCTTTACCCCACAGGATCTTAACCTGGTGTTATCTGCGCTTCAGAAACCGCCATTTGAGAACATCAGAGGAATTCCCTTGTTGACTCTTTCTCAGAAAAGGGGTCTTTCTAGTGGCCATTACATTGGCCAGGAGGGTTTCGGAACTGGCAGCCTTGTCTTGCAAGTCGCCCTATATGGTTAACCATAAAGATAAGGTGGTGTTGCATTCACAACCTTCCTTTCTGCTGAAGGTAGCTTCGGCGTTCCACATCAATGATATTGTGTTACCATCTCTGTGTCCTAAACCGACACATTCTAAGAGGTGGCCCTTTATTCCCTGGATGTGATCAGGGCTATAAGGATATATTTGTCTGCCACGGCTCCCCTTTGGCAATTAGAGCTCTGTTTGTTTTGTTAGCTGGTCCGAAAAAGAGGTATGGCGGTCTAGTCGATCACCATTTCCAGGTGGATAAGACAGATGTGGTACAAGCCTTCGCCTTGAAGGGGCAGGTGCCCCCCTTTCCTACCATGGTCCATTCCACCAGGACAATGGGGCCTCTCGGGCACCCGACATCGAGTGCTAGTCGCTCTGGTGTGTAAGGCGGCAATTCAGTCGTCCATTCACACTCTTACCAAAATCTACTGAGTGGATATAAGCGCATCGTCTGATGCCTGCTTGGCCGCAAGTTTGTGGGCGGCCGTGTAATGTTGCAATTCTGCACTACTTTTTCTGTTTTAAAGAAAATACTGTTACTTTTGAGTATAATGCACTGTTGCGTTGTTACCGCAAGTTCTGATGCGGTTAGATAAGGTGGTGACTCTTGTTAGGGAGCACTTCTGATTGTGAGTGAAGCTCTTTTATGCTGTTTCCTACCCCTCGTTATGATACTGCTTGGCGACATCCCAATGGTCAAGAATAAGGAGCTGTGTCAGTCAGTGAACGTAAAAAAATACTCACCGTAAATTCCTTTTCTCTGTAGTTCACTGACTGACACAGCACCCTCCCATCTTATTGTTTTAATTTATACTGCTTGTTGACGTACTGAGGCTGCAGGAAGCAGGCTAGAGGTTTGTTACTGAAGGAACCGTCCCTTGGGCAGAACTAGAAAGTCTGTTTTTTGTACTTGTTAACATGTTATGCCTAGTCCTCTCCTGAAGGTGGTGTAACAACCCAATGGTCAAGAATAAGGAGCTGTGTCAATCAGTGAACTACAGAGAAAAGGATTTTTACAGTGAGTAAAAAAATCCTATTTTTGCTTGAGGATAGATGCATTAAAATCCCTTGTAGCTTGCTTTTCTTTCCTTGTTATTAGCAGTTGTCAGTAAAATTCCATTCTCTTACTGATCAGTCAACTCCGGTCATGTTGATTAGAAGACAGATTTATTACAGATGTACAGTACAAACGCATGAGGGACCCTTCCTGCAGAAGGTCCACAGCAAAATCACACCAGGAAATATGTACACAGTTACTTTATAGTAGTATTTGGCAACCTCCCATTGGCTAAGGCACACTGGTGACTCATGGTGCTTTGTCAGCTTTATTGCCAAAGCCAGAGTGCCTTTACAAGGTTTCCTAATTTGGTAATATCTGCTAGTTTTCTTAAATATTGCCCCAGCCCTTGGTCAGGACTTAAAGTGGGGTACCCCCTAAAAAAAAAAATGAAAAGTCAGCAGCTACAAATACTGCAGCTGCTGGCTTTTAATAATCGAACACTTACCTGCCCCAGCCGGGCACCCACTGCGCATTCGCGAGTGGCGCAGGGCGCCGTGATACGCCGTACAGTCACCTGGGACACATGACAGGTCCCAGGTGAATGTGCGGCGCGAGGGGAAGTGATGTCACCAGCCCGGGCAATGAGGAAGGCAGATTACGAGGGACCCCCTAGCAACCGGTATTTAGAGGTGAGTAAAAATTTATTTTTTTGCCAATTATTTTTTTTTTTTTTTTTTTTACGAATTTTAAGCAGTTTTAATTTTTTGGTGGCAACACCACTTTATGAAAGTTGCATAAACAATAAGCCAGCGCTCTTTTTAGCTTCACAAAGTACATATAAGGAACAAGGCAAATATCGATAACACCTGTAATTCTTTGCATATTTCTTATCAGCAGTGCAGTACACTTTACAAAAAAATATAAAAAATTAAAGTGATTGTGAACAATCACCTTGTAAAAAAACCTATTCAGTTTAAAACTATAATTAAAGGAAAAAACATTTGTGTATAGAAATAACAAAAAAAATTAATACCTTTTCTCTCCCCCCCCCCCCCTTTTTTTTTTACTTTTTTTTTTTTATATAAATGATCACATCATCTCTGTTCTCAGCTGCAGAAGTGCTGGGGGGAGCAAAAGCAACAGCACACTGAATCCTCCAGTGAATGGTTGTGCTGGGGGGGGGGCATGGCAGTGTAAGTCTGATCATTGGAGGAGAGCAGGCTGGGTTCCCAGCATATCTATAGAACTGACCACCATGTTCTCCCTTGCTTAGTGTGGTCAGTTTCTAATAGGAAAGCAGAAGGACTTATGGGAATACAAAGGATTTCATACAAAGGAAGCAATATAAGTAGAAACGGATACTTTTCTATACAAGTACATGTTACAGCAGGTACATATCAGGAATATGACATGCTGGTGTAACAAACACTTTAAATCGACACAACATTCTTTCCCTTTAATATTAAAGGATAATCAATGCTATTTAGCATTATGTATAATACATTAGTGCAGTGGTACATTGCCTTGAAGAGACACAAATCACCCCTTTAATACTTTCACTGCTGGGACCTGCCTTACATTTGGTACCTTAGATGGCCAAGTACATTTTTTAAAATTTTCACATGCTCACTACAGACATTGTTAACCACTTCCAGACCGCCCACTGCATATATACTGAGGCAGGGTTGACTGGCTGCGCAAAATCACATACCATAACATGATTTTGTGCACACAATCTGGGGCACATGTCCACCACCACCACTGTGATTGGACACAGCGAGAGCCAATTAGTGGGTCCGGCGGCCGCAATGGCTGCTGGGACCCACCAATCGTTTGGAGGAAATGTTGAACGGCGGTCTGCCTATGTAAACAAGGCAGACTGCTGTTCTGTCAGGGAGTAAAATAGAGATCTTGTGTTTCTGGTAAGCAGAAACCCGGATCCCTCTTTTCATCTGGTGCATCCAACCAACCCCCACCCAGTTAGAAAGCATTCCCTAGGAGCACACTTATACATTGATCGCCCTTGGTGTTAACCCATTCTCTGACGGTACATTTTTTATTTTTAATTTTTTTTTATTTTTTTTAGCACTGATTCCCAAATTTGTGTCACTGATCCCCAAAAAGTGTCACTTAGTGTCAGATTTGCCCGCTGCAATGTTGCAGTCCCGCTAAAAATCGCTGATCACCACTAGTAAAAATAATAAGAAAAATAAAGTCCATAAAAATATCCCATAGTTTGTAGATGCTATAACTTTTGTGCAAACCAATCAATATATACTTATTGGGATTTTTTTTTACCAAAAATTTGTTCCATAATACATATTTGCCTAAATTGATGAAGAAATGTGATTTATCTTTTTCTCAAAATTGTCGGGTTTTTTTTGTTTTTGTTTATAGTGCAAAAAACAAAAACGGCAGAGGTGATCAAATGCCACCAAAAGAAAGCTCTATTTGTGGGGAAAAAAGGACATAAATTTTATTTGTGTATAGCGTCACGCGACTGCACAATTGTCAGTTAAAACCACCCAGTGCTGTATCATCAAATAAATGGATAACCTATATAGGCATAACCTCCACATGATTGAGATGTTGGCACATTAAAGACATTAAGTCCCACTATAGCTACCGGAAGTAATCAATACTTTTGCAATACAGCAGAACACAGTCACATAGAATTCTATATATTTCCGTTAGGTCAACGTTTTGCTGATTCAGGGCTTCCATAGGACCCACAATACTAATAGGCAACAATCACTGCAGTGGATCAAGGGGTGCCCATCAGCAATGCCTGGGAGTGGGCACAGGGGCACCAAAAGCCAACCACTGCAAGGCGGGCCCCACTGAGGACTGTAGGGCAGTGCTGAGATTAGGACTCTAGGACAGCCTTTTTTAACCAGGATGCCTTCAGGTTTCTTCAGGGGTGCCCTCGCAAAATGCCTAAAAATTGTATACAAACCAGCATGTGGCTGAAGGCTGCCTTTAATTACACAAAGTCACAGGTTTTCATTGTGCACCATTACAACCTTCTAGCTGTTGGCGTCCTAACGACCAATAACATCAGTTGATAAGGGGGATGTCAGCCGTTTGCATAGCATCCTTGTTTGACCCTCCCCTGCCCCTTTCCATTAGCGGTGGGGTCACACTAGCTGGGTGATCGAGAAACATTGGAATACTAGTCAGTACCAGTTTACAAAAGTGTATTTGGAAGAATAAATCACCTCTAACATTGGTTGTCCTACTTGAACTTGTGGATGTTGCTGCATTATATAAAACTATTAGAATAGTTTTTACATTTTAGAATAGGGTGCTTCGAGATTGTCCACAATTTTTAAAGGGTGCCTTGACTGAAAAAAGATTGAGAAATGCTGCTCTAGGATATGGGTAGATATTAGGTTGGCATTAGAACGCCAAAACTTTGGATTGTAAAAGGTGACCAATTCGTGTAGAAGTTCCAGGAATCAGATGTTCTTTATCTCTCCTGCACAAACACATCTGCTGTCCACCAGGCAGCATTTTCTCTCAGATATACATATGGATGTGACCTAGGGAAGTCGAACCTGTTTTTTCATTGTATGTACCAAATTATTTTCATATATGCGTACGGTAGGCGGGAAGGAGTTAAGCAAACCCCTTTTCCAGAAACCAGTTTGTGAAAAATATTTGCACCTTTTGTAAAAGAAAGATACAAATTTGATATTAATCTTTTTTAGCATCCTTTGTCAAAGTTTGTCTTTCACTTTAAAGTTACTGAGAAATTGCATCAGACACTTATGTTTTTCAGAGTGGCAAGCTAGTAACGAAGATGTTTCAGAAGATTCATGAACTGATAAATGAGAAAGATGTTTTAGTTTTCGTGTTGATTGATGAGGTATGTCATTGTAACTTATAATTAGTTCTGTAGATGTCTGTATGTAAATACAACATAATACCTGTAATGTTTTCAAAATATCCTTCTGTACAATGTAGAGTAGCCCTTCTCAACCTTTTTTGTTCCAGTTAGGACCCTAGAAATACTTTTCAGGTGTAACTGCTTAAAATTAATCTACAACTCGCAGTATAGTAGTGTGATCAGTAAGTTGTACATATAATAATACATGAAAGAATGAAGTATGTGGTGTACCTAGAGTTATTCACTGCAAAACATATACAGTGCCTTGAAAAAGTATTTATACCCCCTGAAAGTTTTCACATTTTGATAGCCCAACACAAAGTGGCACATAATTGTGAAGTGGAAGGAAAATGATAAATGGTTTTCCATTTTTTTTTTTTTACAATTAAATGTGTGAAAAGTATGGTGTGCATTTGTATTCAGCCCCCCCTGAGTCAATACTTTGTAGAACCACCTTTCACTGCAATTACAGCTGCAAGTCTTTACCAGCTTTGCACATCTAGAGAGTGGAATTGTTGCCCATTCTTTTTTGCAAAATAGCTCAAGCTCTGTCAGCTTGGATGGAGAGCATCTGTGCACAGCAATTTTCAAGTCTTCCCACAGATTCTCAATTGAATTTAGATCTGGACTTTGACTGGGCCATTCTAACACACGAATATGCTTTGATCTAAAACATTCCATTGTATTTCTGGCTGTATATTTAGGGTTGTGCTCCTGCTGAAGGTGCTCCTCCGCCCTAAGTTTTGCAAACTCTTAACATGGTTTCTTTTAAGATTGCCCTGCATTTGGCTCCATCCATCCCTGTCCCTGGTGAAGAAAAGCATCCCCACCACACCATGCTAACACCACCACGTTTCATTGTGGGGATGGTGTGTTCAGCATCATGTGCAGTGTTAGTGTTGCACCACACATAGCATTTTCATTTTAGCGTTTAGGCCAAACAGTTAAATTTTGGTCTCATCTGACTAGAGCACCTTATTTCACATGTATGTCCCCCACATGGCTTTTCACAAACTGCAAACTGGACTTTTTATGTTTTTATTTCACCAATGGCTTTCTTTTTGCCACTCTTCTCTAAAGGCCAGATTTGTGGAGTGCATGACTAATAGTTGTCCTGTGGGCAGATTTCTCTTATATTCACTGACTGACACAGCTCCTCTCTATAACTAAATGGGTTGTATAGCCTGCCATTAGGAGAACTAGGCAAAATTGTTACACAATACACAGAACTTTAATCCCGCCCCTGGTGGGCGGACCCTGTGCTATCAACCCTCCTCACTGCTCCCAGCAGCTTCAGTTTTTATTTTGCCTAGTAAGGAGAATGACCTAGGAACCCTGCGGGCCCTCTCAGTCTATGTTTTTGCTGCAGGTTTGCTGCTTTTTGCGTAAGATGAAAGATCCTGAGATCTTCTATCAACTGCCGGCTGGGTGACAGGCTGGTCAATGATATCCTTGTAGTCTCCCCAGTCCGGCCATCGAGCGTGAGCAGGCCGCAGCTAAGGCTCGGCAGGCCACGACATGTCTCAGCTCCAGAGATGGTCGGTGAGCTCCGGGGTATACATATGACCGGGCTACTGCTGTCTGGATCACAGTATACCAGGCCAACAGCTACCCTGTAACTGCGCAGGAGTAGGTCTGTGATGAAATTTCTCCCAGCTCTTCAGGACTGGTAAGTACGGATCTCCCTGCCTTGGTGGGGCGAGCAGCTGGGCATTCCCTGGGGGATCGATTCGGGGGCCACCTCACCTCCCTATCTTCTCTCCCAAGTCCCTATCACCCCTCCTTCCCCCCTCTGAGGGGGGTGGATGCATGCGCTGCAGGCGGTGTGTGTGTGTTCGCTGTTTTCTCACCTGTGGGGGCTCTGTGCGGCTGGCTTTGGTTCTGGTCCAGGTCTGGGGGGTCCCTAAAGGTGTTTGTGGAGGTTGTTCTGTAAGCAGGCAGCACGTTTTTAATTTTTGTTCTGTCACCGCATGGCGCCGTCTGGCGGCCATCTTGGATGTGGGAAAGCTGATATTCCCCTGGTGAGCTTTAGCAGCCATTTTCCTTAGGATTTCCTATTAGTTACATGGTGGCCATTTCTTTTGAAGCCTGAGTGCTTTTTTCGTCGCTGTTCTCTTGTGGCACCATTACATGTGCTCTCACTTGCTTTTTCCTGTGTCCACTGTGTGTACAGGACGCTGGATGGCTCTTTGCTGAACACTGATGCTAGCTCTGCAGAACGTTGCACCGCTGTTTATAGCTGCTGCTGCTGCTGCTGACACAGTTTTCTCCTCTCTGCAACTGGGAACCTCCTAGGGACTACAGGCACTGCTTGTGGCTTTCAGAATGCCTCAGGGTGGTGAATCTAGCGCTATGTACCCCCCCAACCCCCCCCCACGCGGCGGCAGCAGGAGGGTTGGACCTTCACTGTCCTAAGTCCCTTTGCAGGTGGCAGACAGGCTAGGGTCAGCATGGCTTTGGAAACTGGTGTTTCTTCCCCCGAAATCCAGGCTATAGCAACCGGGTCACCTGCGGTTAGCGCGGTGCGCATGGACACCCTGACGGCAGTCCTTGACCCCTATGTTGCTAAGATAGAGACGGCACGTGGCAGGAAAGGTGCACATAAGAGGCCCCTGCCCCCCCTCCTCTGGGGAGAGCTCTGATGCAGACTCTGGCCCTGCTGCAGCTGGAGACCCTTGCTCTGACCTATCAGACGTGGCTGACCAGGACCTTTCGGACAGTGAGGATGATTCCCCCTCCGGGTCCAGGTGCGACAAGGCGCTTGTTGGAGCACTTATCACAGCTGTGCGTGATACCCTGAAGATTCAGGATTCCTCTGCTGATGTATCGGTCCCTTTTGGGTCCCGCAAGCCAGCACGTTCAGCTAAGGTGTTCCCGTATTTGACTTATTTTGAAAAATTTATCTACAGGGAATGGGGTCACCCGCAACTGACCTTTTCGGTTCCCAAAAATTTGGCGGTGCGTTACCCCTTTGAGGAAAGCCTTCTCAAAAAATAGTCGGCTCCTCCGGTCGTGGACCCCCCAGTATCTAGGTTAAATAAAGTAACCACGATCCCGGTTGAGGGGACTCCTGCATTCAAGGATCCCACGGACAGGAAGGCCGAGGCAGTGGCTCGTTCCTTGTTTACTGTTGTGGGGTCAGCCGTGCGACCTGTACTGGCATCCGCACTGGTGTCACAGACAAAACGTTTGCACTGCGAATTGGGAGAGCAGAACGCCTCCCCTGTCTGTGTGGAACTAGCAGACCAACTAGTACATGGCCTTAAGTACGTTTGTGACACGGCCCTGGATACTCTCTCCCTGTTATCCAAGGCTTCAGTGTCAGCTGTGGTGTTGAGGCGCCTCATTTGGCTGAAATGCTGGTCTGCTGACCAGGCATCCAAGAAAGCCCTGACGGATCTTCCCTTCCTTGGCGACCGGCTCTTTGGGGCCTTGTTGGATGACATTATTAAGAGTGCCACGGGTGGTAAGAGTACACTACTCCCACAGGCCAGGAAGGCTAAGGAGCCACGCCACAGGCAAGGGCCCTCTTTTTCCGCTCACAAGCGGCTTTTTCGTCCTCCCGGTGCTTCGGCAAGACGCCCACGGACAGTCAGAAGCGTCCCTGGAACTGCAAGCCTACCAAGCCTGCGAACAAAAGTGCTACCGCATGAAGGTTCGTCTTCGGGATTTTGCAGCGTGGTGGACCTCCCGGTTATCCGACCAATGGGTCTGCGATCTGATTTCCACAGACTGCAAGATAGAGTTTCTCTCTTGGCCGTCATACAGATTCTTCCCTTCCAGCATACCCGTGTCCCTGGTTCGCCGGGAGGCCCTGTTAGGGGCGGTGAGGGACTTGCTGAATCAGGGGGTGATTTTACCGGTTCCGGAATCGGAACATTTCCAGGGGTTCTACTCAAATCTGTTTGTGGTTCCCAAGAAGGAAGGGGTACGTCCAATCTTGGACTTGAAGGCCCTCAATCACTTTGTAAAAGTGCAGAGGTTCAGAATGGAATCCGTTCGCTCAGTAGTCGCTGCACTCCATCAAGGGGACTTCCTGGCGTCCTTGGACATTCAGGATGCTTACCTGCACATACCCATATGCCTTCTGCATGAAAAATTTCTGCGTTTGGCAGTCGGGGAAGCCCACTACCAGTTTGTGGCTCTTCCTTTTGGCCTGGCATCAGCCCCTGTGTCTTTAACAAAGTACTGGCTCCAGTATTGGCGTTGCTGAGACAACGCGGGATCGCGATCGTGGGTTAGCTAGACGATCTCCTCCTGAGAGCTTCTTCCACCTCAGAATTAGAGGAGGATGTGGCGATCGCCTTGCAGACCCTGCAAGAATTTGGGTGGCTGTTGAACCTAAAGAAGTCGGTGGTTGTACCGACTCAGCGTCTGGAGTACCTGGGGGTTACTGTTGGACTCCAGGGAAGCAAGGGTTTTTCTTCCCTCAGACAAACTGAGGACTCTCAGATTGCCGGTCAATCTACTGATGAGCCGCAAGTGGTTGTCGCTCTGCTTTTGCATGCGAGTACTGGGGCTCATGGTGGCCTCCTTCGAGGTGGTACCTTATGCCCAGTTCCACACCAAAGTCCTGCAGGAGGAGATTTTGATGAAGTGGGACAAATCTCCGTTGTCCCTGGATCGATAGATCCAGGTGAGTCAACCAGTCAGGGACTCCCTGATCTGGTGGTTGAGGTCCCCAGCGATTCAGTCCGGGAAATCGTTCCTTCCTCTGACTTGGACGGCGATCACTACGGACGCCAGTCTGTCCGGCTGGGGTGGAGTGATGGGGATTCAGTCGGCTCAGGGCCTCTGGTCGGCGAAGGAATCCAAGTTGCCCACCAATCTGCTCGAATTGAGAGCGATCAGGCTGTGCCTCCACACGTGGTCGATGAGTCTTCAAGGGCGTCCGATCAAAATACAGTCAGACAACGCCACGGCTGTGGGGTACATAAATCACCAAGGAGGAACAAGGAGCTCAGCCGCTGCTCGGGAGGTCGCTCACATACTTCGGTGGGCAGAGCGATGCATACCGGCCCTGTCGGCCATTTACATCCCAGGGGTTGAAAATTGGCAGGCGGACTATCTGAGTTACCAGATGCTAGACCCAGGAGAATGGGCATTGCATCCGGAGATGTTCAGGCTGCTGTGCCTGAGGTGGGGCACACCAGATGTGGATCTATTGGCCTCCCGTCTCAATCGGAAGGTACCGATATTCGTGTCAAGGACCAGAGATCCGTGGGCAGATGCGTCAGACGAGCTGGTGGCTCGGTGGGATCAGTACCAGCTGATCTACGCTAAAGCTGTTGCCACGCCTGCTGCGCAGAGTGGAAGCTGAGGGGATCCCAGGGATCCTGGTTGCCCCAGATTGGCCTCAGTGGCCCTGGTACGCAGACCTGGTGCGTCTGGTAGCAGGCGCTCCCTGGCGACTCGGTGATTCCAACTATGTTGAGGGCGCGGAAATCTTCTTCCAGGAAGATATACCATCGTACTTGGAAGGCCTATATCTCCATGTGTGAGGAGAAAGGGTGGCATCCACCCTCTCTCTATATAGCCAGGATCCTGCTGTTTCTTCAGCATGGAGTAGACCAGAAATTGGCGTTGAGCACCATCAGGGGACAAATTTCAGCCTTAGCTGTTTTTTTTCCAGCGAGCCCTGGCATCTCACTCATTAGTGAGTACCTTTGTTCAGGGGGTGCGTCCTCCGTTACCTACGTGGGATTTGAACCTGGTGTTGTCGGTGCTTCAGAAGCCGCCGTTTGAGAATATCAAGGAGATTCCCTTGTTGACCCTTTCACAGAAAGTGGCCTTTCTAGTTGCCATCACATCAGCCAGGAGGGTTTCGGATTTGGCTGCCTTGTCATGCAAGTCGCCTTATCTGGTCATCCACAGGGATAAGGTGGTGTTGCGTCCGCAACCGTCCTTTCTACCAAAGGTGGTTTCGGCTTTTCATATCAACGAGGACATTGTATTGCCATTGTTGTGTCCTAAGCCGAAGCACCCCAAGGAGGTGGCCCATCACGCTCTTTTTTTTTTTTTTGAAATTATTTTTATTAATTTGCAAGTAAAACAATAAAACAACCTACAGCCTATTGGGCATACCCAGGCTGATTATTACAAAACCCCCCCTGAGTCAAACAATCAGGGAACAACCAATGAACCCTCCCCCTCCCCCCTCCCGATACACCGCCACCGGCGTGTGCATCCAAACAGAAAAAAGAAATACCCCCCCTCCCCCTGTACGCTCCAGCACCACTGCACATTACTCAGGACAGTTACTTAATTCGCCCATGCTCCACCGCAGTCCACACTCAGACCCAGGATAAAATATGCATGCATCACCCTTCACCTACCAATCCCCTATTGCCCACGTAAATAATGACCCAAGGTTACATGAATAGCACACAACTTAGAACTCTTCCCCTAGTCACTAATGAATCCGGACTGATGGAGTTTCAAGTCAGCGTTGGTGTCGCGCGACTCCGTCCAAATGCCCCATACTTTATGAAATTTAGTGCCACACCCTCGCGAAAGGTAGGTGGCCCTGTAAAGAGGGAGAGCCGTATTCACTAAGTTCTTCCAAAAATTAATAGAGGGGGCTACCGGGGCCTTCCATTTGAGAACAATCGACTTACGGGCATAGTACAGCAATAAGCCCAGGAGTGTTCTGAGCGCTCGGCGTGTAGCCAGCGGCTCGACCAGTCCTAAGAGGCATATCTCGACCGATAAAGGTACGTTAACGGTGGTAACCGCCAGAATAAAATTAGTCACCTCCACCCAGAACCCAGCTATCTGAGGACAGCTCCAGAACATGTGTATGAAATCCGCCGAAAGTGAGTTGCATCTCCAACAAGAATCAGGGACAGATGGATAGATTCTGTGAAGACGTTGCGGAGTGTAATATACCCTATGCACTATTTTGAATTGCACCAATCTATCTCTGGCTGACACTAACTGTAGGAAAGGATACTCCCATACATCTTCCCAGTCCTCCGTGTCCAAGGAGGGAAAATCAGCTTCCCACCTTGCCCTTTGGAGTTCCAGACCGGTATGGACACCTGGGAGTAATACCTTGTAGATAGCAGACAACGGTTTGGACAGATCAACATCTCTGAGCAGAGATTCCAACCTTGAGGTGTAAAATGCGACGGGGGCATTTCCAAACTGCGATCGAAAGGCATGATTAAGTTGTAAGTATCTGAATAAGTGTGAGTTGGGCAGTGTATACTGTTGTTTCAGCCTGTCAAAGGTCTGAATTTTGCCCTCAACACAGAGTTGATCAATATATTTAATACCCCTGCTTGCCCATACACTAGGGTCGGGAATAGAGCCAAACTCCGGTAAATTCGGGTTGAGCCAAAGAGGACTATGCGGGGAGATGTGTCCCGAGGGTACGGGGCGCATCAGATTGGCAGCCTTCCATGCCCTTATAACCGCCCTCATTGCAGCAGTAAGAGGAAAAGGGGCTCGCAGACCGCGATACACCAAGTGTCTTAGTGCCTCATACGACCCCAACCACGCCGCTTCCAGGACCACCGCCGCATTGGACTCGTCTGAAACCAGCCAATTATGAGCATGGGTCAGAAGAGCCGCCACATAGTAGGAGTACAAATCCGGGCAAGCTAATCCACCCTCCCCCCAAGGCCTCTGCAATACCGTGAGCTTAAACCGTGGCTGACCAGCGCCCCAGAGAAAGGACACCAAAAGAGAATTTATCGTGCGAAATATTTTTTTAGGAATCCAGACTGGAGCATGTCTGAGAACATAGAGAAAAGCAGGCAAAAGCTTCATCTTAAATAAATTAATTCTCCCAATCAAGGTGAGAGGGAGATGCGACCATGCCTTCAGTCTAGTCCTCATCCGCCGCACCAGTGGATCCAGATTGAGGGAACAAAAATCAGAGGTAGAGGGGGAAATGTAAATCCCCAAATATTTCATAGTATCTGTCCACATGAGTGGCAGGTTGGGATCCGCAGCTGCCTTGGCTTCCCTATCTATTGACATAATTTGAGATTTATCCCAGTTTACCTTGAGCCCTGAACAGTCAGTGAAGTAAGAAAGAATAAGTAGCGTCTCCCTGAGAGACTGGGCCGGGTCACTTAAAAAGAGTATGAGGTCATCCGCATATAAGGCTACCTTCTCCTGTATGGAACCCACCTGTATCCCTCTAACTCCCTCCGCCTTCCTGAGGGCCGACGCGAGTGGCTCCATTGCCAGGGCAAACAGAGCCGGTGACAATGGACAACCCTGCCGCGTTCCTCTCCTAACAGCAAAAGGCTCTGACAAGGCGCCACCCATCTTAATCTGCGCCAGGGGCTCCTTATATAAAATATGTATCCAATTACAAAATCCCACTCCAAAACCCATGGCCTCCAAAACTAAGGACATAAACTGCCAGGCCACAGAGTCAAAAGCTTTTTCAATATCTAGTGTAACTATGACCCTCGTAGAAGACTCCGTGGCCGGCAACTGCAAATGTGTAAACACCCGTCGTAGATTTATATCAGTGGACTTCCCTGGCATAAATCCAGTTTGGTCCATCTCAATCAGGGATGCCAGGACCGTCCGTAACCTGGTGGCCAGAATCTTCGTCAAAATTTTCAGATCGTAATTTAGCAGGGAGATCGGTCTATAGGAAGCACACAGGGAGATATCCTTGCCAGGCTTAGGGATAAGCACTATATGTGCTTGATACATGGATGGGGGAAGCCCCATCCGAAGTTTGCTATCGGAGAACACTTTTAACAACTTGGGAGCAATCAGGGGGGCATACATCCTGTACCAGTCGCCAGGTAGACCATCAGGTCCAGGAGTCTTCCCACCAGGGAGTGAGCGAATTGCCTCCTCCACTTCCTCCAAGGTAAAATCCTTATCAAGGAATTCCCGGTCCTCCTGTGATAGAGAGGGCAAATTTAAGGAGGAAAGAAATTCCCTCTGCGCTTCCACCGACCCCCCTGGAACCTCAGCATACAGTTGTTCATAGAAGGCCCTGAACTCAGAAAGTATCATGTCAGGCGCGGACACCAACTGACCATCCGATCCATAGATCTCCGAGACAACTGTCTGCATTTTAGAATCAGCTACTAAATTTGCCAGAAGCTTACCATTTTTGTCCCCGGATTCGAAGATTTTCCCTGCCAGAGACTTCAGATCTAAGTGTGTGGCCTCCGCAAGATGAAGGGATAGGGCCCGCCTTGAATCAGCCAGCCGAGTAAAGCGCTCCGGGGTCGGCGAGGCGGAAAAAGCCTCAGCCGCCTCGGCCTCGCTCCCCTCAAGCTGCCGCATCCGAGATGACATCTCAGAGCGGACCGCCTTGATAGCCGAAATATATTCCCCCCTGGTATTGGCCTTAAAAGCATCCCAGACCATCTGTACCGAGGCAGAACCCTCATTCAGATCCCAATATTGTTTCAGCTTAGGAGCGACCTCCTCCCCCACCCGCAAGTCCTGAACCCATTTGGACGCCAGACGCCAACAACCTGTACCCCTGGTGTCCGACAACTGCAAGGTGACCTCCAAAGGTGCGTGGTCAGAGAGGCCTGCAGGCAGGTACAGGGCCCCCCTCACCGACGTCAGGGCCCCAGAGTTGCCGAAGACCAAATCAATCCGAGAGCCCGATCTATATGTGGAGGAGTGGAAAGAATAGGCCCGTACGCCCACATTCCTCCATCTCCAGATCTCAGTGTAGTTAAACGTTTGGGCCCACTGCAGTAGATCTGGCGAATAAGCCCTGTTCGGGTTGGATGAGTCCAGGGACGGGTCTAAAATAGAGTTAAAATCCCCAGCTATGTACAATCTGGAGAACTGTAGGGGAGCCAGCAGTTCAGCAATCTTATACAGAATATGTGGATTGAAAGGAGGGGGCACATATACGTTGACCAAAGCGTAAACCACCTGGCCGATCTCTAACAGTAGGACAATAAATCTACCCCCTTGGTCAGTATGCAGGTGAACAACTTTGTAAGCTAGTGATTTGTTTAGCAAGATGGCCACTCCCCTCGCATAACTAGAGTATGTGGCATGAAATGCCTGTCTCACCCAGGGCCTGCGCAGGGCAAGGATTTTATTCCCCAGGAGATGAGTCTCCTGAAGAAAAAGTACATGGGGTCTGTGATTATTCAGGTATTTAAACATCAACGCCCTTTTTACCTTATCATTAAGGCCCCGCACGTTCCAAGACACTAGTCTTAACGCCATGGAAGCAATTAATAATTATGATAGTACAGTAATACACATACAATATCCCAGTATCCTGCCAGCGAGCATGGAGCAAGGCAGCACAACATTCAAAACAAGTGCATTTATCAGTGGAGTCAGAGCGCACAGTGAAAAAAAGAAAAAAGAACAAGGAAACAGCAACATAATTAAAACAACAAAAAAGAAGAAAAAAAGAAAACCCACAACTCCCTACCAGCCAAGAGTGCCCCAATTGGTGAAAAACAAAAAACAATCGGGCACTAAAAAACATGACCAGTTTGATACCCAAAAACCTAACCAAAACTTAAACCTCCAGACTTTAGTCACAAAAAAAAGTTCCGAAGCAGCGGCCGCTCTAAGCCGCTTATTCTTGTCAGGGCAAAAAACCTGAAATGAGGGAAAAAACTAATAAGTCCTTCAGTGTCCCTCGTCCGGGGAGCTCCGAGCTAAAGGAGGCAGTTAAAGAACCTATAAGAGGGGAAAAAAAAAAAAAACAAAAAAAAAAAAAAAACAAAGCAGAGTCAGGCAGGATCAACTGGAGAGATGGCAAGGCATCGCAGCAGCCCTAGGAGAGGCGGAGATCCATACGCCGTCCGCCGGCAGGAAGGATGAAACAAAGGCGTCCACCCATCCGTTGGGAAGTAGCATCCCGTGAGTTTCGCAGCTGCCGTGACAGCAAGCCGCCAGGAAAAACACAAAAAACAAAAAAGGCCAGGAGCCCACAGCAGGATAACAATGCAGGCAAGTAGTAGTACCCCCCATTAACGTAGGGAAAGCTGTAAAAGATTAACGTAGAGTGATCAGCCAGTCATTTGCTTCCTCCGGGGTGTCGAAGAACTTCACTGATCCGTTATAAGGCACCCGAAGGCGGCTGGGGTATAACATGCTGTATTTAATATCCTTGTCCCGTAGGCGCCTGCGGATATCATTAAAGGACCTTCTCTTGCGCTGCAAATCTGCCGAAAAGTCCGGGAACAGTAGGATTGAGGAGTTGCCGTATGGTAGAGAAGGGAGCCTACGGGCTGCGGAGAGGATCCTATCCCGGTCCCTGAAATTCAGAAAGCGGACCAGGAAGGGTCGGGGAGTCGCCCCTGGGATGTAACGTCCTGTAGGAACCCGATGAGCACGCTCGACCACATATGTCGGGGAGACTTCCGGGAGGCTCAACAGCTTCTTGAAAAAATCTTCAGCAAACTCCGCTGGCCGATCACCCTCCTCCCCCTCCGGCAGACCTATGACACGGATATTGTTGCGTCTTGCTCTATTCTCCGCATCATCAGCCTTAGCGACAAGCAGTCGCACCGTGCGTTGCAGGTCCGCTATGTTGTTGGTATGGGTAGTCGTGAGGTCCTCAGCTGCAGAGATTCGTGATTCTGATTCAGTCAGCCTACCCCTGATCTTGTCCAGGTCATTCCTAATAAAGGTACATTCTTCTGCAAGGCGGTCAATGCGTACCAGCATAGAGGCTTTACTCTGCTCAATGGCGGCCAGTATCACCGCAGTGCTGTCCTGGGAGGGAGGGGTAGGCAATGCTGCCCCAGAGGGGGAACCGGACTCCATGGCTAATTCCGCAAGCAGCGACTGCACCCTCCCAATAAGAGAGGGATCTGGTTGAGCAGGCGGATCAGGAGCAGGACAGCTCGACGCAGAAGAGCTCTTGGGCCGATGTTTAGGGCCCATGAAGGGGTGCGGGCCGCAGGCGCCCGTGAGCCTCCGCTCCTCACAGCTGCAGTCCCTAGGTAGCGAGGCTCAGGCAGTGACTCAAAATGGCAGGGCCCAGGGAGCTGGATGGATGGATGCAATGTCCGTCAGCAAGGGAGGATAGTCAGGGCCCTCAGTCAATGCACCAGAACAGCCCCCCCTGCAATGAGAAGCAGTGTCCAGAACCAGATAAAAGGAGCAGCTACTAAAGCACAGAGGCCAGGCCGACCACAGCACATCCCCCCCAGCCACTGGGTGCAGGCTGCAACTGATGCCCAGGCTACGTTAGGCCGGACCAGGCCGGGGCAGTCTTTTTAAGGCTCCACAGCTTCCCCACCAACTCCTGCCAGGCCTGTAATGTCAGCCTCAGCCCCCCACCGGCCGACAGCCGCCGCCGCCGCTCCGCAGGCCGATCGCGGTGCTCGCTCGCCGGCCGGCCGGCCAGGAAAGTCCGGTCCGCGGCAGGCTTCACTAGGCCGCGCTAGGCCTCAGGCCCGAAAATCACTCCAGCGGCCCGCGGAAGGACGGGACAGCCCAGGGGGACAAGGGGGGGCAACGGATGGATGAAGAGGAGCCCCTTACCTCTCCCACAGGCCCCGGATTAGCTCCGTTTGCTCCACACAGGCTGGGAAGATGGCGGCCGGCTCGAGGAGGATGAGCGGTCGTATCTCCGACTCCACGGTCCCCCACTCCACAATAGCCTCTCCAGACACCTCACGGCAGGGCAGCGGATCTTCTGGGCAAAAAAACACTCCTTTTGGGCCAAGGACTTAGCAGGATGGCACAGGATTCATATGCGGATGGCCGGAGCTCCCCAGACACACGTCCGCTCCGCTTTACATCCGGACACGCCCCCTTTGGCCCATCACGCTCTTGATGTGGTTAGGGCTCTGACAGTGTACTTGTCTGCAACGGCTCCCTTTCAGAAGTCAGACTCACTGTTTGTTTCGGTGGCTGGTCCAAAGAAGGGCATGGCGTTCTCGTCGGCCACCATTTCCAGGTGGAACAGACAGATTATAGTCCAAGCCTAGGCCTTGAAGGGGCAGGTTTTTTCAAAAAGAACCAAAAACACTGCGCTATTCAAATGTGTAGACGGTATACAAACAGCAGCTAACACAACATCTAGGTGTACAAATGTGGCATAATAAATTTTGTGAAAAACAGTGTAGCGCTTATTTGTTTTTACCACATTACAATGTGACCAATGTAATCAGTGCATACATTAGACTGTGCAAACAAATAAATACATTTAAACACTCTATGCTGTATATGATAATTGAAGCTAGAATGTCCAAACAAATATATGAAAAAATATAAAAAAATGGGAAAACAACGTGAAAACAAGTGAAAAGTTCTCCAAATTTTCTGTGTATGATACGATGAAGTGAAAACAGTCCTACACCTTCTCCAAGGAATGATCGTACAATCACCGCGTGAACCCTCCACCACAAAAAATGGGGGCTTACCAGATTTAATGGATCCTACTCAAAATTATATTTGGAGGATCATATAGGCTTGTAGATATACATAGGCTTTTTTGGTGTGGTCCTTTTCTGGAAGACTTTCAAGTGTGGCTATTTTCTCTACAGTATGTCTCCATCCACATAAATCATCATAGGTAGTGGGATAGATATAAAAGAAGAAAGCAGGGACCACAATAGTGTAACTCCGTGATCCCCAGATGATGTCTGCTTAGGACGAAACGTGTCGGGACTTCACTGCAGCCTGAGATTTTATTGAAAAAGCGCTTATGTTCTTTGTACACGTGAGTTTGATGATTTTTTATTAAATTATTTGAAACGAAAAACGGAGTTACACTATTGTGGTCCCTGCTTTCTTCTTTTATATCTATCCCACTACCTATGATGATTTATGTGGATGGAGACATACTGTAGAGAAAATAGCCACACTTGAAAGTCTTCCAGAAAAGGACAACACCAAAAAAGCCTATGTATATCTACAAGCCTATATGATCCTCCAAATATAATTTTGAGTAGGATCCATTAAATCTGGTAAGCCCCCATTTTTTGTGGTGGAGGGTTCACGCGGTGATTGTACGATCATTCCTTGGAGAAGGTGTAGGACTGTTTTCACTTCATCGTATCATACACAGAAAATTTGGAGAACTTTTCACTTGTTTTCACGTTGTTTTCCCATTTTTTTATATTTTTTCATATATTTGTTTGGACATTCTAGCTTCAATTATATACAGCATAGAGTGTTTAAATGTATTTATTTGTTTGCACAGTCTAATGTATGCACTGATTACATTGGTCACATTGTAATGTGGTAAAAACTTGAAGGGGCAGGTGCCCCCCTTTCCAGTCACGGCCCACTCTACAAGAGCAATCAGAACGTCTTGGGCCTTTCGACACTAAGCGTCTGTCGCTCAGGTGTATAAGGCGGCGACCTGGTCGTCTGTCCATACATCTACCAAGTTGCACAAGGTAGGTGTCAGTGCATCGGCTTATGCTGGTTTTTGCCGCAAAGTTTTGCAGGCGGCCGTGTAGCTGCAATTGTTTTTCCCTGGTTTTTCTGTAAAATGGCAGTACTGTTTTGTTAATGCTCTGTTGCATTACCTTCGCAATGTTGCGGTCTTGGGGATCACTCCTGTTGAGGATACCCAGTTATGTGGTGGAGTTTTTCCACACACTGCTGTTTTTGTGTGGGTTTAGTTTCACTAGTTCCCACTTGCCATGGTGGATGAAGTTTTTATGCTATTTTTTTCCCACCCCTCATTTGGCACTGCTTGGGGACGTCCCATTTAGTTACAGAGAGGAGCTGTGTCGGTCGGTGAATATAAGAGAAAATAGGATTTTTGTACTCACCGTAAAAACTTTTTCTCTGTAATTCACCGACCGACACAGCACCCACCCCTCCTTTTTTCTACGATCTACTGCTTGTTGATGTACTGAAGCTGCTGGGAGCAGTGAGGAGGGTTGATGGCACAGGGTCCGCCCACCAGGGGCGGGATTAAAGTTCTGTGTATTGTGTAACAATTTTGCCTAGTTCTCCTAATGGCAGGCTATACAACCCATTTAGTTACAGAGAGGAGCTGTGTCGGTCAGTGAATTACAGAGAAAAGGATTTTACGGTGAGCACAAAAATCCTATTTCTCCCACCTTAGCTGTGGATCTTTCCAGTTCATCTCCTTGCCCGGCCTGTCGGTTTAGGTGGATGGCCATGTCTTGGTGGATTTCCAGTTGTGCCATACTCTTTCTATTTTCCAATGATTGATAGAACAATGCTCCGTGAGATGTTCAAAGCTTGGGATATTTTTATTTTTTTCCCTTGATCAAAAGTCTTATTAAGCATATTTCAATGTACATTGTAATACATCAGTAAAATTTTGAGAACATGTTATCTGAACAGCATAACGTAACTTGGTTAAGGTCCGACAGGCAGTAAAAACTAGGCTGTAGAGGTAGTCGTAAGAAGGAGGGGGGGTAGAGGAGAGAGGAGAATGAAAGATATTTGTCATTTCAGCCGAAAATTTCAGTAAGTAGTTAAGTGGGTTAGGGGACAAGGGGCTTGGGGACAGAAGGGACTAAGTAATGTGGGGTAAGGAAGGGGAAAGGAGAGGAGGGAAAGGTCAAAAAGAATAGGGATCCCTAAAGAGGACCAGGATCTGAAGGTCGTGGCAATAGAAGTGAGGCATCAAAGTCAGGGGGCTGGAAGTGAGTAATCCACAGTCTCCATAGTTTTTCATACGCAGAAACTTTGGACCATTGCTTGAGTGATTCTGTGCATCATTGCTAAGATGCATAGAGATGGGGTTTTCCAGGCTTTAGCTATGGTCTACTTGGCTGTAGTGGTAATGAATTGGGGTTTGAATTGGCGGTGGGTTACAGTGAAGAGTTGTACAGGAGAGCTGTTGTGGGGTTAAGTGGTATTGGTGTCTCAAATAGGGTAGAAATTATCTTGAATACTTGGGCCCAGAATGCTTACACCGTGGGGTATTCCCACCAAATGTGTACATGTGTGCCTGGTGCAGCCTCGAAAGCAATGTGAGGAGTATTGAGGGAAGAATTTGGCAATCCTGATGGGGAACAGATGCCATCTGGTGAGCACATTGTAGTTGGTCTCCAAGGCTACAATGTTGGGTGAGGCTGATTTAGTCGCCTGCGATATATGTGCCCAGTTGGCTGGATCAAGTTAGGTTGAGGTCATTTTCCCACTTGCTTGTGTATGTCGGTGGGGAGGAGTTTGAGTGTGTTAGGAGAAGGGCATAGAGGTCTGAGATGAGACCACATCGGTGGGGGGATCCTTTGTGCAAGCCTGCTCAAAAGTGGTGAAGTGGGGGGCAGAAGAGTCAGGTGGTGCATATGAGAAGTGCTTGATTTGCAAGTACCTGAAAATTTCTGATGAAGGAAGCTTATGAAGTTCACCTCATACTGGAAAAGTTGTGATTATACCATTTGTAAAAAATTGGTGAGCCTGCAGTAGGCCTGCCTGGGACCAGGCCGAGAAGGACGGTGGGGAGGTCCAAGCTGGAAAGGAGGGATTGCTGATAAAGAGATTGTAGACTGAAGTGACGTTTGAGTCTGTCCCATATGGATAGGCTGTGTTTGGTAATGGCGTTTGTGATGGTGCGTCGTTGCGAGTGTGTTAACCAAAGAAGATTAGCTGTAGAGAGGGGGTCACAATCTACACATTTGAGGACTACCTGTAGAGGAGTTTCCTTTTGCATGGTATTTAGGAAGCTGTGCTGCATAATATTTTGAGAAGTTAGGTACACTGAGGCCACCTCTTATACGGGGAGTGTAAAGAGTTGGTTGAGTTAGATGAGGTTTGATCTTCCCCCATATGAAGTGTAAGGCTTTTCACTGTAGAATACTCAAAGTAGGATGGGACCTATATTGGTATTACTCGGAAGAGGTGTAGAATCTTGGGGAGAATTGGACATCTTTAGCACTGTTATTCTGCCCAACCAGGCTAAGGGTAGGGAGGACCATTTGGATATAAGAGGAGAGGGGTGCATGGGTGGGTAGTTGGCCGAAAATAGATCGGAGGGGTTAGCCGTAAATTTGACACCAGACTTTTTGATTTGTAAGTTGGCCCAAAGGGAATGGGAGAATTGAACTAAGATGGGACTGTAGGGCTGGACGAAGGGAAATGTTTAGGGCTGTAGATTTTTGCAGGTTGACGTGGAGACCAGATAATTGTCCAAAGCGAGAGAGTATGGCTAGTAGGTTTGAGGCGGAAATTAAGGGAGCTGTAAGGAAGATAAGGACATCATCCGCGAATAAGCATAGTTTATGCTGATGTCCGCCTAGTTCCAGGCCTTGGATATTTAGGTTGGAGCAGATTAGAAGGGCAAGAGGGCGAAAAGTAGTGGGGAAAGAGGACAGCCTTGGTGAGTGCCTCGTTCAATGGGGAAAGGGTCTGAGCGAAACCTGGAGTAGGATACATATGCCTTGGGGTTTTGGACAATGGGCCGGGACCCATTGTAAAAAGTATGAGCCAAACCCCCAGCACTGTAAGATGGAGTGGAAGTATGGCCAGGACAGCATATCAAACGCTTTGCGTATGTCTAGAGAAATAAAGCATGAGGGGATTAGGCGGATAAAGGCGATATAGGCTAGAAATGTAGCTCGTCTAATATTGTCTCCTGTTTGGTGGGAGCAGATGAACCCAGTTAGTTCTTTGTGAATAAGAGTGCCAATGAACAGGTTAAGGCGAGATGCAAGCAATTTAGCCAGGAGTTTGATGTCTAGGTTGAGTATGGATATCGCAGAAGGCAAGCGTTTAATCGCTCACTCAATATACACAGCAGGGTCTCCGTTTTGGGTGGCTAGAACGTGCTGACACAGCCACGTAGGATCTGAGCGAACGGGCGTTGGCTTGCTGGCGGCATATATGCTGCTCTTTTATCGTTGATGTTTGTGAGTATATTTACTTTTAATTACAATATTTGTATACCAAATTTAAATAATTTACTTCATATGTGTGAGCCTTCCGGGTGCGATTCCAGTCTGAGTCTGAATGGCAATTTGAGATCTACCTTGGAGACCCTGCTGTGTATATTGAGTGAGCGATTAAACGCTTGCCTTCTGGTAAGCATGCATTCTTAGTGGTGTTTAACACTTCTTGGTGACGGAAGATTGCACGTTTTGTTACAAGTATTGATTGGACTTTTATTTTGGATTCATTCACTTTGGGTTCTGGGACATTTTCTTACGATTTTATATATTTATATGTTTTATTTATATTTTTGTTTGCATACTTATTATTTGTATTTCTGATTTAGAATATTTATATGAATTATTTTTATTTTTATATATATTTATTTATTGATTAATTTCCATCCATTGGGAATCATTTTTATTATTCATTTAATGATTTATTTATTCACCGTATTGATGTTTAGATTACTGGGATAGTTTATATATTAAATAGAGCCTTTGGTGGTGGGGGATAATCACTGTTAGCGCAGCTACATTTTTCTCTTTGTTTTGTATTTTTGGTGTGTATCACACTTTTGTAGCCGCGGCTTGTGCAGTTTATTTTTCATTTAGCTAGGAGCGCAGTATTTTTTTTATTTTTACTTGAGTATGGATATCGGCCTGTATTTGGACCAAGTGGTATCATCAGTGTTTGGGTTTAGGGATCGTGGAGATTGACACCGTTAGGGATTTAGTGTTGAAGGAATGGCCCAAGAGAAGTGAGTTGTATGCCTTTTTAATAAGAGGGGTGAGGAGGGCAGCAAATTGATTGTAGTAAGTTGGGGAGAATCCAGGTTTTAGGGTTTTTATAGCTAATGTAATTTCTTCCGTCGTGATCGGTCTTTCTAAGGTTTCTTGGAAGGCTTAGGAGAGAGGAGTGGAAATCGAATAGAGGAGAGGAGGTCGTCCAGTTGGGGCTGGTCAAGTGCATTGGAATCTTTATATAACGTTGAAAGACATCTACGGAATTCTCGTAGAATTTTAATGAGATTACTGAAGTAGGAGTCCTTAGTCAGTTTAGACAAATAGGCTTAGGGCTATAGTCAGCTTTGCGGAGTGCTAGGGCTAGGAATGTGTCTGGTTTGTTTGCTTTAATGTAAAGCGTGTGTTGTGATCTGCAGAGGTGTTTTTCTGCTGACTCTATCAGGAAGAGATTGAGTTCTAGGTACGATTTTTCATTGGAGCTTTTATTCGATGTAGTGGGCGAGGTTTGGAACTCCACGGAGGCTTTGTAAAAGGCCTCTTCTAGTTAGAGGGGAAATGTCTGATGTGTTGTTAGCCAGGTAGTTTTTAATGGTGCTTTTAATGTCTTGGCATTAGGTTGGATTGGCTAACAGGCTGTCATTGATAATCCAGGTTCGGTGGTTAGGTCTAGGACTAATGAGGAGAAAGGTGATGACCACATTATGGTCAAACCGAGAACAAGGTGCAATGGTCAAGGTCAGGATAAGCGGGGATGTGCTAACATTGATGAGAATATGATCTATACAGGAGAAGAGTTTGTGGGGGAGGGAGTAGTCTGTGTATTTGCGTCTGGCTGGGTTCTGTTTCCTCAAAGAATCTAATAAAGCATATTGGTTCAATAGTTGTTGAAAGGAAAGGTGTTGAGCTGTAGGTGGGGTAGGAGATTTGTCCAGAAATGGGTATATCACCTGGTTGGAATCACCACATAGCAGGAGCATTCCTTGTTTGTGGGAATCCTCTACCGATAGCAAGTGGGAGACCGGGTGATCTCTGCCAGGGGTGAGAATGGTTATGGAGCGGTGGAATGTGAAAAGGACCCCCCTTTGTGTGGTGTGGGAAGAGGCTGTGTACACTTGTGGATATTGGCAGCCAAAGAATTTGGGGGTAGAGTTAGTGGAGAAATGCATCTCCTGTAAACAAACCATTTGGGCTGAGAGGGCTAAAAATGAACGCATATGCTTTTGTTCGTTTAGTTGGGGAGTTGAGGCCCTGAACATTTAGCGTTAGAACATAAGGGAGGCCATTAATAAGGCTTAAAGTGGTTAGGTATTGACTCACAAATAACCTTGGGGCTGAAGGTACCTCTCTAGGGGGGAGAAAAGGGAGGGGGTGTGAGTTCACGTAGAAAGGCAGAAGGACAGAGGGGAACAGAGGGGGAAATGTGGTAGCCACTACAGGAGGGTAGGGTAGTGATGTAGCTGGAGGTCCTACGGTGTAGAGATATCTACACAACTACTGAAACCAAAAAAAGGGAAGTCCTAAAAATACCTGGAAAAGAAACCAGAAATATGTATATAAAAAGTTATGGAACAGAGGTGCTTCTGGATTAGGTAGGGGTGCAGTGAACAGTCTCCAGGACTATAACAGCCTAAAAAAGGAGATAAACAAAGTGAAATAAAACCGTACCAAGATAAAAACAAAATTCAACATTGCAAATAATATAGAGAACTCAAACAACATTTGGTGGACCCCCGTGGGATACAAGATATGAATGAGGGGTAATGTTGTTTGTATGGTTAATAAACTTTGGTTTGTAACAGCAAAGATAACTCATTGCGTGTAGAATAAAAGTGTGCCGAAGTTAATAGCATCATCGAAGCCCCTAGGACTTAACAGGAGTGCAAGATAATTTGGTAAACTTATGGTAACAAAGAAAATCTAAAGATATACCATGGGTGGCTGGTAATATACTGTATAGGTAGTTGCAGAAGTAAGGGTGAGCCTGGGTCTCCTTGCCCATTCTAATGAGCGGGGGAGAGCGAGGTTCTAGGGAGCCACCATGAGTAATTTAGGTGGGGGATCAAGGATAGTGGATGCCTTGTATGCAAGAGGGATCTAGGTGATTTAGTGAGGGAGGAATGGGTAGTATCCCTGTAGGTGGTGAGAATGGAGCCAAAGCAACCAGAGTCATTGAATCGCCCATTTAACAAAACTCTACTGTTAGCATGTAAACCATGACAGGTTAGGGGAGGGGGGGTTGGGAGGGTAAGGAAAGGTAAGGGCGGGGGGTAGGGGATGGAAAGGGTAGGGATAGGAGTGTCTTAGGCTTGGAGCTAGCAGAAAACATTATGGATTATTAAAGGATCTGGCGAGTAGTGACTAAATGCTGTTGTGAGGAGAACAGTGTATGGATACTGTTCAGGAATTGTCACCTAATGCATTTGCCCGGTGGGCAAAATGTAGGGGGAAGAGAGTCAGACAAGGGGCAAATACCCCTAGTTACCAGAGCGACAGAGTCAATCCATGGAATCCTCTTTTGGTGTCGGACCCGGGGAGATGCATCTGCCTTGTTTGTTGGCGTTGGATGGGGTCTGTTGACCTGTGGGCGAGCTGGAGTCTGCTCTGCGTTGAGATCCTTCCGCTGTCGTTTCAGTTGGCAGGAGGTGAATATCTTGGAGAAGGCTTGGAGTTCTGCTGATTTAAATTGGAATGATTAAAATTGAGAGCAAGAGGTGGGACTTTATATGAAGCACACAGCAGCACAAAAGGAAGTCAAGTGACTGGGAAATACTGTTTATTCATGTTGTATAATCTAACATACTACTAAATGGGTATATAACCTCCAAAAGCATTTGATAATTTACAACATGAGTTACATAGTAGTCCGCAATCATTGAAATATTTATAGAACAATCAATACAGTTTTATTAAACATAGGTAAATTAAAAACAAAGCTAAATGTAACAAAAAAATTAGAAGAGGGGAGAAAAAAAAAAAATGAAAGGAAATGAGCATAATTCATATACTGAATGATTATAGACCTGAATAAAACCGTACAGAATATAAATTGGTCCATGGTAGAATGGTAGTAAAATGTAAGACTTGACGCGTTTCATGGCCTCATAGCCGCTCATCAGAAGCATAAACCATGGACAATATCGAAAAACAAAAAAATATTAATTTTAAATGGTCAAAAGGATAATTGATTTTTGTTGGGCAAATAAAAGAAGAAAATTGTATATAAAGGTTTGTTACCAGATTGCATTTTGAACCTACATCTCCATCTGCGCATCAGCATTGAAAGTCGCCAAAAAATCGCAAGGTCTCATCTCCAGGCACTGCGGTTGCCAAAAGGGTGATAGCAACCAGCATAGACAATTCGTGGGCCATGGGTGTGTGAATGGACAACCCTGTGAAAGGAAAAGGAGTGAGCCTGATGAAAAACCTAAGAAGCAAGGTAAATGCATGAGAAAGAAAGGTGAATAATGTAGAATATGAAATGATTATAAAGGTGAAAATAATGAGTGAGGTGAGCAGTGAGTGATAAAGGATGTAAAGGAAAAAGGGAAATAGAAGTAAAAAAATATAGAAAGAAATTGTAAGTTAGTAGAAAGTGAAAAGAGAAACACAGGGGGTGATAGTGAATAAATACCTATGAATTACAGATGGAAAGAATGATCAATGTAAATAGAAGTGATCCAGGATGTGTGGAGTGAGAGACGTGCCTGTGTACTAACCCAATGAAGGTGCCTAAGTAGCTGCATCTACTACAACCCCGCCCCAAGCGTCAATTGGACAGATATCAATCAAGAGAGGAACGCTTTCACCTGGGCGGCTCAGCCGTCGGGCGATTAGCACCTGTTAACCCCTCTCATGTGTCCGCCAATGGGAGACACTTAGAACTCGGCTGGCGTGCCACGTAAACGCAGTGGGATGTCAACATGTGGTGATGGTACGTCCCCCCATTCCACCTCTAAAGAAGGGGTGAGGGGGAGGGGAAGGACGTGCTGCACATCAGTGTTCGGATCAGAGACCGAGACAAACAAGTCGGCAACACCAATAACGCACACACATGCGCCGATGCAGACATAGGACATGCCAGCCTGGATAAAACAAAATAAAAAAGTATATAAGAGAATATGTGATTCTCATAATGTTGTTTGTTTTTTTCTTTTTTTCTTCTATTTCCCTTTTTCCTTTACACCCTTTATCACTCACCACTCACCTCATTCATTATTTTCACCTTTATAATTATTTCATATTCTACATTATTCACCTTTCTTTCTCATGCATTTACCTTGCTTCTTAGGTTTTTCATCAGGCTCACTCCTTTTCCTTTCACAGGGTTGTCCATTCACACACCCATGGCCCACAAATTGTCTATGCTGGTTGCCATCACCCTTTTGGGACCGCAGTGCCTGGAGATGAGACCTTGCGATTTTTTTGGTGACTTTTGATGCTGCACTGCTGCTGCGCAGATGTAGGTTCAATATGCGACCTGGTAACAAACCTTTATGTACAATTTTTTCTTCTTTTATTTGCCCAACCAAAATCAATTATCCTTTTTGTCCATTTAAAATTAATATTTTTTTGTTTTTAGATGTTTTCCATGGTTTATGCTTCTGATGAGTGGCTATAAGGCGGCAAAACATGCCAAGCCTTATATTTTACTACCATTCTACCATGGACCAATTTATATTCTCTATAGTTTTATTCATGTCTATAATCATTCAGTATATGAATTATGCTCATTTCCTTTTATTTATTTATTTTTCTCCCCTCTTCTAATTTTTTTGTTTATTTAGCTTTGTTTTTAATTTACCTATGTTTATAAAAGTGTATTCATTGTTCTATAAATATTTCAAAGAATGCGGACTACTATGTAACTTATTTTGTAAATGATCAAATGCTTTTGGCGGTTATATACCCATTTAGTTGTATGTTAGATTATACAACATGAATAAACAGTATTTCCCAGTCACTTGACTTCCTTTTGTGCTGGTGTGTGCTTCATATAAAGTCCCACCTATTGCTCTCAATTTTAATCATGATAGGGATGGAGGCAGTTACCCCTTTGGTTCCTGCCTCATTTAAAGGCCCCAAAATTAATTTTCTCATAAATTGGAATGGTGATCCCTTATAGGAGAAACAAATGGCAAAAGGGAAGTGCCAGCAATAAGTGATGCGGTGCTGTTGTAGGATCAGCAGGTGAGGTTTCATAGCTTTCCTTTTAGTGAGGGTAAGCTGGGAGAGATCTTGAAAAATCTGATATCGGTTTCCCTGGAAAAGCAATGAGTCTTTATTGCGGGATGAGATCATTAGTTGATCCTTTGTGTGTAAAACGTGGAGTTTCACCACAATATCCCATGGGGGGCCATCTTCAGGTCGCGGTGCTAGGGATTTGTGATTTCTGTCCATTTTAAGTCTCTCTGTGGGAATAAAGAGTGCAAGTTCCTGAAATAGTGCGGTCATAGTGGATTGGATGCGGATGCGGAGGTTAGAGCATCTGGCTCTGTTCTCAAAATCCTCCAGGAGGGCCTGCAGGGTTCAGTTTTCCTCACGGATGATTTCAAGTTCCTCAGTGTAGGTGCCTGTAATGAGATCCTGCTAATCCATCCTTTGTTCCAACACTGAGGTGCGGTGGCCCACTTCACGAATCTCATGGGTCAGTTTCTCAGTAATGGTGTCTGAGGTTTTTTTAAAAGAAAAAAAAATGTAATGTCCTCTCCCTTCATAGGAAAGGAAACTATGTACCCCTGTTGACTGTGTTATAATTAACCCATGGTTCCCATTTAGCATGGAACTCTTCCACTCTATTACTACAAACCCATTTCTCATCTTCCATAATTTTTGTTAACCTGTCTCTTCCATTGTTCTGTTGTAGGTACTTGCTGCTTTTTCCAGTAGACCAGAATTAGCATTTTTTGCTGCATTAAATAAATGTGGAACTATAATCCTTTTTTATTTTTTATTTTTTTAATATGCCCTAATGGAACTTTGGGTACCATGAAAGAGGCATTGTACCGGGTCATCCCTGATCAAAGCCATTATTATTTGTGAGATCACATTCCTGAGCTTAACCCAAAATGGCCTAATCTTAGGACATTCCCACCAGATGTGAATATGGGATCCTTGTTGCCCGCAGCCCCAACATCTATCCTAAACTGCGATGGCCAGCATCTTCGGGACCCTGAACCACCTGGACAAAAGTTTATAATTTGTTTCCTGTGTTTTAATATTTATAGAAGATGTAGGCACTAGTCTTAGTCTTAACACGTTCCTTGTCTGTGAAACGGCAGCCTAACTCTGATTTCCACTCCCCAAAAAATCTAAGGCCTGTGGTGAGGCGTCTGTTCAACAGTCCATGTGACATAGGCTTAAGACAGCTTGAAATTTGACACCCCAAAAATCTTTTAGGGCTGCCATTAAATTGGGTAATGTTTTTAACAGTTCAGATATAAAAAACATAATATCCGCATAAGCGGAGAATTTATGCTCCGCAGGGCCCACTTTAAAACCATGGATATTGGGATTTTCTCTTATTTTACCCCCTTTAGGAGAAGACTAGGCAGAAAGTGTTAAAAACAGCAAAACTGCACAGTACCGCCCAGGGGGCAGTCCTACTGGCTATAACCCCTCACACTGCATCCAGCAGCTCAGTTTTTTCTGCCTAGTGTAGGAGAAGGACCTGGCTCCCGTTGGGACCATTGGTCATGGGAATTTTTTCATTTTTCTGCATTTTTGATTGCTGTGATCTACAATCAACAGCTGGGCTGGGTGACAGGCTGGATAATATAGATCCTGGTAGTTTCCCCAGCCTGGCCATCGAGCATGAGCAGACCCTAGCTACACGCTGGGTCGGCCACGACATGCCCCGTGTGATCCGGGGGCGGCCGGTGAGCTATATGCTCCGGGGGAAAAAACATATGACTGGGCTACTGCTGTCTGTGTCACAGTGTGCCATGGCCGACAGCCACCCCCGTACTACTTGCGTGATGGGTCTGTCCGTCTAATGTGTCCAGCAGTCCCTGCAAGAGGGGTATGGTTCCACCTGTCTCGGCAGGATGGAGCAGCTGGGCATTCCCTGGGAGGTCAACTAGGGGGTCTCTCACTCTCTCTTTATTCTCTCCCTGTCCCTTTCCTCCTCCCCATGCTATGGGCCGCTGTGTGACTGGGCACACAAAAAAATTAAGTAAAAAAAATTTAAATGCCCAGTAACCAGATATTAGAGTCTTGGCATTGAAACCTTAAGATTTATTAAGGCACAAGATTATTGTAAATGTTTAACAAGATTTCTTTATAACCTGCTTATGTTGCTGACATAACTAATCCCATGTTTTTACACTTCAGGTTGAAAGCCTTACAGCTGCACGTAATGCTTCTAGGGCAGGTACCGAACCTTCTGATGCCATTCGTGTAGTAAATGCCGTTCTGACTCAAATAGATCATATCAAAAGGTATATATATTGGTTTTACTTCCATTTTATGTGCTCTGTTAAAGTTTTACACTGCACTATAACTTTACATACACTAGCCACTAGATGTGCTACACATGCCCAAAAAACATCATCAAAGTACACAGTATATGTGTAGCACGTATCCATAACTCAGGTTCTCCAGCCCCCCTTCTAGCTTATGTTGCCCTTTTCTGGACTTCAGTTCAAGCACATCCTTCCTTAGAATTGGTATCTAAAACTGGACAGCATACTCAATATGTGGTCAACCAGCGTATTGTAAAGGGGTAGAATTATAGTTTTTATCTGTTGAGTAAATTCCTTAAGAATTTTAGGATATTAGTCTGCTAGCCTTGCTTGTTGCAGTTTGGCATTGTATGCTATTGCTGAGTCTGTGATCTTAGTACCCCAAGATCCTTTTCCATGCTCAATTCCCCCAGAGGTTCTCCACCAGCGAGTAATTTGCATTTATATTTCAACTTGGAATTATATCACTTTACATTTTTAGTATTAAACTGCCATATTAGCTGTCCATCTTTCTATTTTAACTCAATTTTGTTGTAAAGTTGCTTTATCCTATTGTGAAGCTATTGCCCTGCTTAGATTTGTATCATTTAACCCTGAGACTGAACTTTTTATTCCCATCTCTATATAATTTATGACAACGTTAAAGAGGAAGTAAACTTCCTCTGCTAACATTGGCCTATAGGTAAACCTATAATGAGTCTATAATGAGATTTACGTATAGGTAGTGTAAATATCTACAAAACTTGCACTATCACTGATGCATGCGCTCTGAACGGGTACCGTTCCTTCCGGGCCCTATGCCGTGAATGACGGCCCCTGCGTGCTTGAGGCAAAAGAATTTCTGGACAGCCGCACTCCGGAATATGCCTTCATTTGTAAAAAGTCCAACAGATACAAGCCACAGCAAAAAAATGGGACAAACGAGCTGACATGTTTCACACTTAACAGTGCTTAGTCATAGCTTTGCGTGCATGTGCTGGAGTGACGTCATTGCATCTCCAGCCAATCACAGAGCCATTTCCCACGTACCTGGTAGTAATCTGGGTAAATGGAAGCGGCTACAGTGTTGACATCACGGCCTTACACTGTCTAAATTACCCAGCAGCTTTCAAACACCAGCCGTTGATTAAACTGCTTAAGAAACACGTAGTGGCCCCCCAGATCCTATCCCATTGGCTTGTGTTTGATAGCTGCTGGTCTCGCCCAACCCCGACATCAACTCTGAATTTTGACAGCTCCTCTCTCTCTCTCTCTACATTCGGTTGCATATGTCAGTTTCACACACTCGGTGGCTCTGGCAAGCGCCGCTCTGCCAATGGAGTGTGGGGAAGGGAGGAGGACCACTTGTGGGTCGACGGGGCACGGTGCCATCAGTGTTACTCGGCCGAATTTGCATAATAATCGGCTGATGCCATTTCTTAAAAAGGACAAATATCAGTCGACCTCTACTGTTCTCTTAAAGCATGTATAAAAGCAGAGTGCTTTGTAATTTTTCCCTAAGGATGAGCTCTGGCGTGTTCGCACACCCCACGTGCAGAGCCCACCAGGAAGTCGGCACTGTGCTGCGCTAATCACAGGCAGTGAGATATGTCCCGATCTCTGCAGCCGCGCAATGGGAAATGTCTCAGGGGGGATGGTATAAACATAACACAGTGGCTTAACAACCACTTTAAAAGGTTGGTCTGACGAGCACTTTTTTTTATTTTTGTTAATTCTTTTTTTTTTTTACACGAAGTTAATAAAAATAAATTAATTTTTTAAATGGCCAATGTTTTGTGCCAGAATCATAATGTTGGTGTCATTTTGAACAGGACAAGCTATCAATTAAAATTAAATTTTTTATTGTACAGTAACACTATTTTTTTAAAATTGGTTATAAATTAAGTTTACTACTTTATGTAAAGTATTGGCAAAGATTGGTGAATAAACAGTCCCATGGAACAAATGCAAAAACTGCTCTGGTATATAGGGGGTGTACAGGTGTGAGAGAGGATGTGGTTAAGCCATAATTTCAAAGCAATAATGTGTTGCACTGGTGCAAGTGCATTGTAAAGCTATTGGTTATGCTGGTCTGAGTAAGACTAAAGGTGGTAGCATTTCTTTTAAAGTGGTTGTAAACCCTTACAGACCACTTTGACCTACAGGTAAGCCTAGATTAAGGCTTACCTGTAGGTCCAAGAAATATCTCCTAAACCTACACGGTTTAGGAGATATTTGCAAAAAGACAGGCACCGCTGTCTACGGCGCATGCCGCTGCTAACGGCGATATGCCGCTAGTGGCGGCTCCTGCGTGCATGCACAGGAGTGACGTCATCGTGGCTCCGGCCACGATACCCGGAAAGAAGATGGACACTCCGTGAAAGAGGGGACAGCGGTGACATCACAGGCTTCTGTGTCAGGTAAGTGACACATAATTGGATATTATGTGATGCATAGTAGCCCATTATTCTTTACCTTTGCAGGGAAACAAAGAGGAAGTAAACCCATTAGGTTTGACTGTTGAATCCCACTTTATAAAAGATTGTGGGCGATCTCCTTTGGTAGGGTCTACTTTGATTAATGCCAGGAAGCCGGCTTCCAGAATCATTTTACTATAGAGTCTGGAAGGCATATATTTCTTGGTGTGGATCCAAGGGTTGGCACCGCAGGAAGTATGTCATAGGCAGGATCCCTGATTTCCTGCATATGGGATCTGAAATGAAGCTGGCCTTGTCGGTGTGTTTTTTCAATGGCCTCTTGCTTCCCACTATTAGTGCATAGCTTATTCAGGGGGTAACACGGATTAATCCCCCTATCAAGGCACCTCTAAAATTCTTGGGATTTAAAATTGGTCTTATCATCTTTGCTAAATCAGCCGTTTGAGCCTTTACGAGAAATTCCCTTGGTTCTTTTTGACAAGAAAGATAATCTTTCTGGTTGCCATTTCTTCTGCTAGATGAATATCGGAAATAGCGGCTCTGTCTTGTAAAGAGCCATATTTAATCATGCATAAGGATGAAGTGGTTTTGTGTCCTCATCCTGAGTTCTTACCTAAAGTGGTAACAGTTACATAGTTACATAGTTACATAGTTAGTCAGGTTGAAAAAAGACACAAGTCCATCCAGTTCAACCTTAAAAACAAATAAATAAAATAAAAAATAATCGTACAATCCAGATACCCAATTTTATGCCCACAATTGATCCAGAGGAAGGCGAAAAAAAAACCAGCAGAGCATGCTCCAATTTGCTACAGCAGGGGAAAAAAATTCCTTCCTGATCCCCCAATAGGCGATCGGATTTTCCCTGGATCAACTTTACCTATGTTAGTACCTAGTTATATTATGTACCATCAGGAAAGTATCCAAGCCTTTCTTAAAGCAGTCTACTGAACTGGCCAGAACCACCTCTGGCGGGAGTCTATTCCACATTTTCACAGCTCTAACTGTGAAGAAACCTTTCCGTACTTGAAGATGAAATCTCTTTTCCTCTAGACGTAAAGAGTGCCTCCGTGTCCTCTGGGTTGACCGTACAGAGAACAACTCAACACCAAGTTCACTATATGGACCCCTAATGTATTTGAACATGTTGATCATATCCCCCCTTAATCTCCTCTTCTCAAGAGTGAATAAATTTAGTTCCTCTAATCTCTCCTCATAGCTGAGTTCCTCCATGCCTCTTATCAGTTTGGTTGCCCTTCTCTGCACTTTCTCCAGTTCCCCGATATCCTTTTTGAGAACTGGTGCCCAAAACTGAACGGCATATTCCAGGTGAGGTCTTACTAATGATTTGAACAGGGGCAAAATTATATCTCTTTCTCTGGAGTCCATACCTCTCTTAATACAAGAAAGGACTTTGCTCGCTTTGCAAACAGCAGCTTGGCATTGCATGTTGTTATTGAGCTTATGGTCTACCAAAACCCCCAGATCCTTCTCCACTATGGATTCCCCCAGTTGTACTCCCCCTAGCATGTATGATGCATGCATATTCTTAGGCCCCAAGTGCATAACTTTACATTTATCAACATTAAACAGGTTTTTTTTTTTTTCATTTAAACCAAGATATCCTTCTTTTTCCCAAAGCCTCAATCTAGGGAAGAGAAGGCACTACATTCCCTTGATGTAGTAAGAGTGATCAGAGTCTATATTAAGGCGACCGCTCAGGTTCGCAAAACAGATGTTTTTGTTTGTACTGCCAGAAGGTACAAAGATGTAGACAGGCAGCGTCAAAATCCACTATTTTCTAATGGATTAGTCAAGTGACTGTTCAAGCTTCAGCTTAAAGAAGAAAATTCTTCCTTTCTTCTTATGTTAGAGCACTCTCATCCTGGGCGATTGGTGCCTCTTGGGTGGTGCATCATCAGGCCTTTGTGGCTCAGATCTGTAAGGCCTTGACTTGGTCTTCGGTTCATATGTTTATCAGATTTTATCAAATCAATATTAAAGGTCATGAGGATATTGCCTTTGGGCACAGTATACTGCAGGCTGCAATATGAGTCCCCTGGCCTTCTGTTTTTTTGTTGTGTCTCCCTCCCTTCAGTTGCCATTGCTATGGTACATTCCACATAGTAACTACTATGGCTCTGTGTCCACTGATGTAAGAAAAGAAAACAGGATTTTTAAAACCGCTTACCTGTAAAATAATTTTCTTTGATGTACATCAGGGGACACAGAGGTCCCTCCCTTCTTGGTATACACTTGTATTGCTTGGCTACAAAACTGAGGACTCCCAGTAGTGGGAGGGGTTATCTAGGGAGTACACGTCTTGCCTTAGGGTGTGCCAGTGTCCATCACCTATCAGTGGCCCTATAACCCACATAGTAACTACTTATGGCTGTGTCCCCAGATGTACATCAAAGAAATGGATTTTACAGGTAAGCAGTTTTAAAAAATCCTGTTTTTTCCCACTCATCAGAAGTTTCTACGCTTCAGGGTAGAGAAATGTAATTTTCAGTTTGTGGCTCTGCCGTTCGGTCTAGCCACCACACTGAGTGTTCACAAAGATCCTGCCTCCTCCTTTAGCCAGGTTAAGGGCTCAGGGTATAACAATTCTAGCCTACCTAGACGATCTGCTTTTAGTATATCAGTCAGTCACCTGTCTAAACCAAAGTTTAATCTCAGCTGTAAGCTACCTAGAAGTCCTAGGCTGGATACTCAACCTAGAAAAATCCTCCTTAAAACCGTCAAGGAGATTACAGTACTTGGGGCTGATCATAGATGGGAACTGATTCGACTTGTCAAAACAAAGAGAAAGCCTTCCATTCGGCTGTGCATGAAATTGTTAGGGAAGATGGTGACCTCCTTCAAGGCCATTGCTTATGCGCAGTATCAGTCAAGACTGCTGCAAAACAGTATTCTGTAAACCTGGAACAAGAAGATTCAGGCTTTGACCTTTCCAATACGCTTATCCCCTGAGGTGCGTCAGAGCCTCAATTGGTGGTTGATATCCAGCAACCTTCAACAGGGAAAATATTTTCTACCAGTATCCTGGAAAGTGGTAACCACGGATGCCAGACTTCTAGGCTGGGGAGCAGTCCTGGAAGAGGCTTCTCTCCAGGGAAGGTGGTCCAAGTCAGAAAGGACCTTACCCCTCAGTAGTCTAGAAATTCGGGCAGTACGTCTGGCCTTAGAGGCCTGGATGCTCAGATTATGAAATTGTCCTGTCAGGATTCAGTCCAACAATGCCACGGCTGTGGCTTACATCAATCACCAAGGGGGCACGAGAAGTTGTGCAGCCCAAAAGGAGGTGAATCATGTTCTATCTTGGGCAGAAAGCAACATTCCTTGCCTATCTGCGATTTTCATTTCAGGGATAGAAAATTGGCAGGCAGACTACTTGAGTCGCCTACAATTGTTTCTAGGAAAAATGGTCCCTTCACCCAGACATCTCTCTGTCGATATGTCAAAAATAGGGTGTTATGGACGTGGATCTGTTCGCGTCCAGATTCAACAACAAAGTACACAACTTTGTATCAAGGACAAGGGATCCGCTGGACGGACGCCTTGGTCTTTCCATGGGATCAGTTTTCACTGATATATGTGATTCCTCCAGTTCTGCTGCTTCCACACCTTCTTCGCAGGATCGAGCAGGAAGGGAAAGTGGTGATTCTGGTGGCCCCAGCGTGGCCCAGAAGATCTTGGTTTGCCAAGATCATAAAGATGGCGGTAGGGGACCCTTGGACCCTGCTGCTGTGGCCAGACCTGCTCACGCAAGGTCCGGTATTCAATCTTACCTTACAAACGCTAAATTTAATGGTTTGGCTATTGAAACTCACATTCTAAAGGACCGTGGGTTATCTCCTTCAGTAGTGTCTACTTTGGTTAATGCTAGGAAGCCAGCCTCCAGAGTCATATATTATAGAGTCTGGAAGGCATATGTCTCCAGGGGTTGGTACCCCAGAAAGTATGTCATAGGTAGGATCCTTGTATTCCTGCAAATGGGACTGGAAATGAAGTCTGCCTTGAGTACTATCAAGGGCCAGGTCTCAGCCTTATCATTATGGTTTCAACAATCTCTTGCTTCTCACTCTCTGGTTCGTAATTTTATTCAGGGGGTAAAACGGATTATTCCTCCCGTCAGGACACCCTTGAACCCTTGTGATTTGGATTTAGTCTTATCGATTTTACAGAAACAGCCTTTTGAGCCTATACAGGATATTCCCATGGATCTTTTGATGAGAAAGATAATCTTTTTAGTTGCCATATGCTCTGCCAGAAGGGTATTGGAATTGGCGGCTCTTTCTTGTAAAGAGCCATATCTGATTATTCATAAGGATAAGGTGGTATTGCGGCCTCGTCCTGAATTCCTACCAAAGGTAGTGACAGGTTTTCATTTAAACCAGGATATTGTTCTGCCTTCTTCTTTTTTTCCCAGAACCTCGATCTAGGGAAGAGAAGTCACTACATTCCCTTGATGTAGTGAGAGCAGTCAAGGTCTGTTTAAAGGAGACTGCTCAGATTTTCAAAACAGATGTTTTGTTTGTGTTGCCAGAAGGTCCTAAAAGAGGACAGGCAGCATCAAAATCTACTATTTCCAAATGGATTAGTTAAGTGATTGTTCAAGCTTGTGGTCTAAAGAGGAAGATTCCTCCTTTTCATGTGAAAGCGCACTCCACCAGGGCTGTTAGTGCTTCTTGGGCAGTGCATCACCAGGCCTCCATGGCTCAGATCTACAAGGCCGCAACTTGGTCTTCAACCCATACATTTACCAGATTCTATCAAATCGATGTAAAAGGTCATGAGGTTATTGCTTTTGGGCGTAGTGTACTGCAGGCTGCAGTATGAGTTCTTGAGTCTCTTAATGCCCTACTGTTTTTATTGTGTCTCCCTCCCTTCAGTTTGCATTGCTATGGGACATCCCACGTAGTAACTACTATGAGTCTGTGTTGTACTTCAAAGAAAATAGGATTTTTATAACAGCTCAACTGTAAAATGCTTGTCTTTGAAGTACATCACGGGACACAGAGGTCCCTCCCTTCTTTGGTATACACGTGTATTGCTTTGCTACAAAACTCAGGTACTCCCAGTAGTGGGACGGGTTATATAGGGAGTGCACTTTTTGTCTTAAAGCGTGCCAGTGTCTATCACCTGAAGGTGGCCTATAACCCACATAGGAACTACTATGGCTGTGTCCCGTGATGTACTTCCAAGAAAAGGATTTTACAGGTAAGCTGCTATAAAAATCCTATATTTATTTTTTAAATACAGTATATATCTCATAGTTTGTAGACTCTAACTTTTGCGCAAGCCAATCCAATAATCGCTTATTGAGATTTTGTAACCAAAAATATGGCATCTGTCTAGGAGGGGAAGTCTCACTTTGTACAGATTTCCTCAAACTTTGTTGGTCAAGGTTATAAGAAACAGACTGCAAAAAACACAAACTGAAAGGGTTTTTTGCTATTTTAATTTATCCAATATGAAAAGTACAGTGTTGCCTATACAGTAATTTTAACAGATTGAAATTGATGGTTTTGTTTTTCCTTCTTCAACTTGATTATGTTAGTGTTACTATATAACTGGTATTTAGCTAACAGATATTTATTTTATTTTGAAGGTACCCCAATGTAGTCATCTTGACAACTTCAAACATAACTGAGAAAATTGACATGGCTTTTGTTGACAGAGCAGATATAAAGCAGTACATTGGGCCACCATCCAAAGCTGGTATTTTCAATATTTATGTGTCCTGTATTGAGGAACTCATGAAGGTTAAGCTCTCTGATATTTCTATATTTAGATTTACTAAAATTCAAACAAAACATTTAAATCAATTCACCGTAGCACCGTACTAAAAATATTACTTTTTTCTGTTTCAATTAGTGTCAGATAATTTATCCCAGACAGCAGCTACTTACTCTGAGAGATCTGGAAATGATTGGTTATGTGGAAAACAACGTATCCAAACTCAGTTTGTTATTAAATGATATTTCCAGGTAAGTCTTACTGCCTTACTATTGGTTTACATCAGTGATTTATTAATTGTACGGGTGTTTGTGCATGTTATGTATTAAAGGCTCAATTCACTTAGCTATATTGCTTATTTACCATAATACCATTATATTCAGCAGTGAGAGCCAGAGACCTAAATATAGCAAGCATGTGGCTAAAAGTAACGATTTATGATATACATTATAGCTGTGAATTAAGCTTATAGTATGCTTTTTGGGTTTTTTTTCTGTTTTTTTTTAAGACATTTAAATGTAATTACCTGTAATTATTAATACATTAATCATTTTTAAATCTGAAAAAATCCTTGCTCATTAAACTTCCTGTCAGGGCTGCAGGGAAATCCTATCTTCACTGACTGTGAGCAAAAAGTTGATTGACGCCATAATATATGCCATGCTGGTCTGGCATGATCAGTAATGTTTTATGATCTGGGGTAAAGACTTTAAAGTTGGATAACTATGGATTTTTGAAAAAAGGGTGTTTATTTCCTAAGACTAAAACATAAATAAACAAAAAGGTTTAATGGCCAACTGAACTCTGTTTAAGACAGGATTTTCTTTTCAGAATGTGTCTGTTTTTTTTAAAGGAGAACCAACTGTAAGGATGTATTCAGACATGAGCGGAGCACCTTGAGTGTTTTTATAGGCATTTATGTGGGCATTTAAATATTTATCATTTTTACTAAAATTCTATTTAGCCAATGGAAATCTAGGTACTAGGGAAAAATGCACTATGTGTGTGTGCACATTTTTTGGCACTCCCACTGAAGTCAGTTGGGGTCAAGAACACTTGAAGCTTGTAGGTCAAGAGAACCTCATTTACATTTTCAAGCTTCAAGTGACACTACAATCAGGTGTGAACAGGCACAATTGTAAACCAAGGGATTTTGGATGTTGAATGTTTTGGAGCTTCGAACTATAATACACTCGAGTGTGAATGAAACCTAAAACATTTAACACATTTTGTGTTGATGCACTTGTAACGTATTTAGCAGATTTATAATAAAAAAATCAGGCTTTAAGGATAATAATGCTTGGAGAGATATTTACTGTATCTATCTTACTCATGCAGTAGAGGACACAGGTTAAATATTTATAGACTTTGAGTTAAAGATTAATACCTTCAGATGATTGCACTGGTAAGCTTTTAAGGGTATTTCTCTTGGTTGTGCGCCCCCCCCCCCCCCCTATAACACCACTCCACTTAGTAAGCCCTATGTTTTTTTGTTAGTGTGCAAAGGTGATGGACCCCTCTTAACCCTTATGGAGAAATTGCTTAAAGAATGATTTCTGGATTCTTCAATCAACTTTTTCCTGTCTTTTAATACAATAGAAGCAGTACAGCCTTGGCAAAGACTTTGGGAATTGTACCCTGAATCCATGCTGTGGAGGTGTCCTGTAATGTTCCTTCGGTCAGTGGATCCTGTATGGACACTGACCTTAGCACGGTGGTGCAACACATGTAGTTAACTGCAGGGTACTATACAGGTCCACAGCCATGGCCCATTGCTATGGAACTGAGACCCTGAAGACCTCTTGGGGGATTTGCCCACCATGATGGGTGAAGCCTGAACCCTACACAGGGACCAGTGACATGACACGGTTAGAGGGTCACCCTGTATCTTTAGCTGTTACTGTAAAAAAACAGGTCTGTGTTTGGAATATATTTACTTTACAGTGTAAACGCTTACCAGATTCTTAGACCCTTATGTATAAATGGGTCATTAGCATGGTATGCAACATAAGGAATGCAATCACCAAACAGTCAGCCCAACATAGGAACAAGAGGAAACACTTTCCACAGAGCGATGCGCTTTATTACAATCAAATATTAAAGTGATTGTAAAGTCTTTTTTTTTTCTATAAAAATAACAAACATATCATACTTATCTGCCCTGTGCAGTGGATTTGCACAGAGTAGCCTTGATACTCGTCTTCTGGGGTCCCTCTTTTGTGCTCCTGGCTCCTCCCTCCTGTCGAGTGCCCCCACAGCAAGCAGCCTGCTAAGGGGGCACCTAAGCTGAGTCACAGCTCCTTGTGTCCATTCAGACACAATCCGTGGCCTGCCCTGGCCCTGTCCCCTCTCTCTTCTGTTTGGCTGACTGACTTTGATTGACAGCAGTGGGAGCCAATGGCGCCACTGCTGTGTCTTAGCCAATCAGAAGGGAGAGTCTCAGACAGCTGAGATACTCATTGGCATAGTTTGACAGAGATGGGGCTCAGGTAAGTATTAGAGGGGCCAAGGGGGGCTGCTGCACACAGAAGGATTTTAATCTTAATGCATAGAATGCATTAAGATAAACTTCTGACTTTACAATCCATTTAAAATTACACCTATAAACTCATGTGTTGGTGCCAATCCTCGACATGAAAATGAATAGCATATAATCTGTATAGATGCCAGTTCCATCGGCTGCTGCTGCTCAGTGCAAACTGCAGGTCCTGTGCGAGATGACATCACGTGCCTAAGCTCCAGGACAGCTTAAGACAGAGAGCAATGTGGGATAGCCAGAGTTCTGTAACAGAAGGCCTGACAGCACTGAATGGGATTTCAGTTGAACAAAGGCACTGGGTTATCAAAGAGAAATTTACGAGTATATTGGATTTCTGGAAGAGTACTTTTCAGTTTAAAATTGAACTCAATGTTTTCTGTGTTCTGACAGGTTGGCTAAATCCTGTAGCCAACAGATCTGAAATTGTGGCTGGATCTTTGCTTTAGTGAATTTGTTCATAAATTTAAAATAACTGTTGGCTCTTAAAATAGTGTATGACTCCTAGATTGTGCGATTTTTTTTTTCTCTGGGTAACTTTTAAATGCTCACATTGTTTTACGACAAAACGTTTTTACAAAAACATGTTTAAATTGGTTGTTAACTCTTAAATATGCCCAGTATAGTTACTGGCCTCCGGTGATATGGAGATGAAACAAATCCTTCTGCATAAGTTGTACCTATTTATCTGCAGTTTCCTCTTCTCTACAGCCTTTTAAAGTCCAGCATTTTTTACAGCTTTTCTGAACATACAGAAATAAGAGAATGTAGAGCTGAAGTTACACTTTGCTATAACTGATTGGAGAAAAGGGACACTCCCCGCCCCTTCACACAGGAACAGAGCTGAGGCTCAGTCAGCTGGAGCACCCTCCCGTGTCACATTTTTCCTCTTGGTTTTACAAAAACTCATCAGAAGTGATGATAGAAGAGGAAGGAAGCAGCTGACAGAAATGACTTGGTGCTGTTTATTGAGACACTACACACTATAGAGGCATATGCTTTGTTCATATTTCATGTCTGAGGTTTACAAACACTTTAATCGCTTAACAATCGCCCAACGCATATATACTGTGACAGGGTGGTTCTATTGAGTGAAACCACGTGCCTGTATGTCATGTCATGCATTTCGTGCCATAGATACTGCCGCTGCACGGGACCCCATGTCCGCCAGCCACCCGCGATGGATCTGCAGGGAGGCAGAACAGGGATCTCCCTGTGTAAACAAGACAGATCCCCATTCTGACAGGGAAAAACACAGAGATCTTCTGTTCCTTGTAAGCAGGAACAGGGATCTCTGTGTTCTTCCTGTCGGACCACCCCCACACAGTTAGAAAACACCCAGGGAACACAGTTAACCCTTTGATTGGCCCTGATGTTAACCCCTTTCCTTGCCAGTGTCATTTATACAGTGTCAGTGCATTATTATTTATTTTTTAGCACAGATCGCTGTATTGTTGTCACTAGCTCCAACAAAATCAAATTTGTCCATCGCAATGTCACAGTCCTGCGGAAAATCGCTGATTGCCACCATTAAAAACAATTAAAAGTCCATAAATCTATCTCATAGTTTGTAGACTCTATAACTTTTGTGCATACCAATCAGTATGTGCTTATTGTGATTTACATCCCAGAAAGAATACATACTGGCCTAAATTGATGAAGACATTAGGGTTTTTTTTTGGTTATGTATTATAGCAGAAAGTAAAAAAAATATATATATATATAATTTTTTTTTTTTTCAAAAATGTTAGTATTTTTTGTTTATAGTGCAAAAAATAAAAACCGCTGAGGTGATCAAATACCACCAAAAGAGAAAGCTCTAATTGTGGGAAAAAAAGGGCATCAATTTTATTTGGGTACGACTCTGCATGACCGTGCAATTGTCAGTTAAAGTAATGCACTGCCATATCTCAAAAAATGGCCTGGTCATTAAGGAGCTAAAACCTTTCCGGGGCTGAAGTGGTTAAAGTGGTTGTATACCCACATTTTTAACTTTTACCTACAGGAAAGCCTATAATAAGGCTTACCTGTAGGTAAAAAAAATATCTCCTAAACCTGTACGGTTTAGGAGATATTCCCCTCGGTATGCGCCGCTGACTGCAGCGGCGCATGCGCACAAGGGGTTTCTCGCCGTCAAAATCCGGCAGCAGCCGAGCGGCCGGACTGAAATCTCCCGCGCGCATGCGCGGGAGTGACGATATCGCGGCTCCGGCCACTCACAGCGCCGGAGCCGCGATACCCGGAAGAAACGCCGAGGGAGCATGTCAGCTCCCTCGGCGTGGATCGGGCCAGATGTCGGGGCCTCGTTCTAAGGTAAGTATTTCATAATGAGCTAGTATGCGGTGCATAATAGCTCATTATGCCTTTTGCTTTGCAGGTTAAAAAAAATAAAAAATGTGCGGGTTTACTACCGCTTTAAATAAACCTGTCACTTGAATAATTCTAATTAAAGGCCAAGCTTGGCCCCACCTCATCAGCTACATTGTTGGTTCTCGATACCAGCAACCAGACATCGGAGGGGTGGATCCGAGCATGCCTTTCACAGGAAAAGGTGATAATTGCATTCATTGTCAGTTATTGTATCTGAATCTTCTGTTCATTTTGACATATTGATTTATCTAAAGGTAACCTTTGTGTGTGTATAGTTTGATTTATATGGTAAAAATTATACATTAATTGTGAATTAAACTGTCACAAAATATTTTTACTGCAATTTTTATATTGTTTCAGAAAAAGTGAAGGTCTAAGTGGCAGGGTTCTGAGAAAAATTCCCTTTCTGGCACATGCACTTTTCATACAAGTAAGTAATAAGCACAATGAAGAGAATTTATCAAGCAACTTTCCAGTAGCATCTGGTGCCCATTTGTTAAATTTGGCTCTTTCTCATTTAGCAGAGGATTTGAAATATTTTATCTTAATCTTACATTATTGGACACAGTAGAAGTAGACAGGAACATGGGACTATGCAGCTGCCTTTAGAAGACTGGACAGTGGCAAACAAGTATAACCACTCCTACCCCTCCTTTTACTAGTGTCCTCCTGTGAGAGAAGCAAACCATGGCTTGTTTGTTCCACCTCCTTTTTTTTTTTTTTGTCTGGATTTTTTTCTACTAGCAAGAATTTTAAGTTCATGCAAAGCCTCTGGGGCTCTGCTTCTGGAGCGACCGATGTTCCTCTTTTCCCTGGAAGCTGTACCCAGAATTCTCTGGGAATAATTTGCAGAGCTGGCCTGTATTGTGTTCCTTTGTGCACTTTAATCTAGCTACCCTTGGTGCAATGTGATGAGTTAGCCACAGAGTGCTTTACAGGTCTATAGATGTGGTCCACCCATCTGAGAAAACCCTTTCCCTGATGCTTTATTAGGGTGTATACCCACCAGAAGGATCCTACTTATTTATCTGCTGAGGACCGCAGGAGTCTAAAGAGCAATGCTGCAAAAGGTCATGGCTTTGGCCCTTCTGGGAGCCTGTTTGACTGATCCAAGTCCTCCAAGGGGTTAAAAATCTTGGTAGCTCCATCTGCGACACTTCTTTGTCACAAGTGTGATGTGGGAGAGTTAACACTTTTGGTGTCAACCTCAGGCCCCGCTGCCCAGTCACCCCAATTTAGCCTGCACTGATTCTACCATGGTGACTCGTACTGCGCATGCGCCATGCCATTTTGAACTACGCGTGTGGACCGGCTTATATTTTGTCACCATCTGCTCAAATGCTCCAGCACTCTGATCCTCAAGGACACAATTGGGCTCTCTGCTGCCTCCAAGTGACTATTCATAGATGGAGGTAATAGCCTAGACCTTTGTTCCCTGCCTGATTTTCTACCCTCCTCAGAGGCCTATTCAACCTCTTTCAGAGGTGGTTCCTTTCTGCTTATCTTGAGGAGTTCTCTGCAGCTTTGTCTTATTTATGTCGAGGACTTCAGTCATGTTGGTTTATTCAGAATGCAGGGATTACTTAGGAGGATAAGGGTTGTGCCTTGTCTGCTTTTGTTGACCTGGTCCCCGAGGAGTCTCAGTCTGTTGAAATCTCTACTTAATGTAAGGACCATTTCAGTCCTTTCTGATGCAGTACATAGGTTTTTTGACCTGGAGCAGCCTGCATAAGCCATTCCAAAGGTCACCAGCCTGGGTTATTTCACGAATTTGTTGCAACTGACATAAGGCAGGTACCAAACCCAGACCTCCCAACTACCTCTGTCATTTATTCTGTGCTCTGCTGCCCCATCTGCAGGTCCAGGACAGACATGGAAAGTGAATCCCTGGACAATTTTATCAAGAAAGTCACTGGGAGGAAAATTACCTTTTTCACAGGAAAAATAAAGTAACACTTTTCTTCTGACCCTATGAAGAGTTTTTTGTTTCTTGCACAGTTACAAGGCAAAGCCTGGACCTTCATTCCCCCAGAAGGCCTGAACTACTCAGTCTACCAGTTCCACAAATATGTTATCTTCTCAATAAAGGAAGAATGCAAGAAGATCTGAACAAATTAACAGGGTGGGCAACTACATGGCAAATGAGTTTTAACCACTTAAAGAGGAAGTAAACCCTGATGGGTTTACTTCCTCTTTCATTCCCTGCAAAGGCAAAGCATAATGGACTACTATGCATCGCATAGTAGCCCATTATGTGTCACTTACCTGACACAGGAGCCAGCGATGTCACCGCTGTCCCCTGTAGTCCGGCGCATCCATCTTTTCGGTGGGGTCTCGCAGCTCCGCCGCTGTGATTCGGCAGAACCGCGATGACGTCACTCCCGCGCATGCGCATGGGAGCCGACACGCGCGGCAGCTCCATTGTTGGAAATGCCGCGCTCAGTGCGCCTGCGCGCCGCTGTCTACGGCGCATGCGCCGTAGACAGCGGTGCCTGTCTTCGGGCAAATATCTCCTAAACCGTATAGGTTTAGGAGATATTTCTTGGACCTACAGGTAAGCCTTAATCTAGGCTTACCTGTAGGTCAAAGTGGTTTGTAAGGGTTTACAACCACTTTAAGGACCGCCGCATGTAAATGTACGTCGGCACAATGGCACCGACAGGCACAAGCACGTACATGTGTGTGCTTGCCTTCCAGCGGGTGGGGGGGTCCGATCGGACCCCCTCCCGCTGGCTGCGGCAGTCCATTTCGCTTCAGGAACGATCCGGGATGAGGGGATGGCTGTTGGTTTCTGGCCATCCCCTCTCGATCGCTCCTGGCGAATGAGAAGCTTCCCCCGCCTGTGTAGTGTAAACACAGGCAGGGAGGAAGTGATGTCACTCTCCTCGGGGCGGTCTTTTTGACCGGACTGCGAGGAGAGCAGAGATAGTAAGTGCACCAACACTACACTGACATGTAGGTACACATAGGCACACAAATCACCCCCCTGATCCCCCCCAGCCGCCACCCCCCCCAGTCACAGTGTCACTGATTGTAGTGATCATTTATTTACGGATCACTGCATTTAGTGTCAGTTGTGACAGTAAAAAGTGTCAGGGCAGTTAGTGTTAGGTCCAGGGTAGCCCCCTATCCCCCTAATAAAGGTTTAACCCCCTGATTGCCCCTAGAGTTAACCCTTTCACCCCCTTTTGCCAGTGTCACTAAGCGATCGTTTTTCTGATTGCTGCATTAGTGTCACTGGTGCCGCTAGGTAGCTAGTTATTTTTTTAGGTTCACCGCCAGGTTTTTATAGCGTTAGGTACCCCCATATACTACCTAATAAAGATTTTAACCCCCTGATTGCCCCTAGAGTTAACCCTTTCACCAGCGATCACCGTATAAGTGTTACGGGTGACTTTGGTTAGTTAGTTTGCTTTTTATAGCATCAGGGCACCCACCATTTATTACTCAATAAAGGTTTAACCCCCTGATCACCCAGCGGGTGATATCAATTAGGTTTTAGGGTCAGGGTCTGCGTCACCCCAGGCAGCGCTAGGTTAGTGCCAGTACCGCTAACACCCACGCACAAAGCATACACCTCCCGTAGTGGTATAGTATCTGAACAGATCAATATCTGATCTGATCAGATCTATACTAGCGTCCCCAGCAGTTTAGGGTTCCAAAAAAACGCATTGTTAGCGGGATCAGCCCAGATACCTGCTAACGGCTGCGTTTTGCCCCTCCGCCCAGCCCACCCAAGTGCAGCATCGATCGATCACTGTCACTTACAAAACACTAAACACATAACTGCAGCGTTCGCAGAGTCAGACCTGATCCCTGCGATCGCTAACAGTTTTTTTTGGTAGCGTTTTATATTTAAATCCTGAAGGCGGTGCTTGGTTTTCGGGGTCCCGTACGCGGCTAGGTTCCCAAAAAGTCCCCCACATGTGGTATCCCTGTACTCAAAAGAAGCAGCAGAATGAATTTTGGGGTGTAATTTCACTTATGCCCATAGCATGTGTGAGCAATATATCATTTAGTGACAACTTTGTGCAAAAAAAAAATTTTTTTTAATTCCTGCAACTTGTGGCAAAATATAAAATATTTCATGGACTCAACATGCCTCTCAGTAAATAGCTTAAGGGGTCTACTTTCCAAAATGGGGTAATTTGGGGGGGGGGGGGGTTGTGCTATTTTGGCATTTTATGGCCTTTCGAAACTGTGATAGGTAGTGAGGAGTGAAATCAAAAATTTGCACCCTTAGAAATCCTGAAGGCAGTGATTGGTTTTCGGGGTCCCGTACGCGACTAGGCTCCCAAAAAGTCCCACATATGTGGTATCCCCGTACTCAGGAGAAGCAGCAGAATATATTTTGGGGTGCAATTCCACATAGAACTATGGCATGTGTGAGCAATATATCATTTAGTGACAACTTTTTGTAAACTTTTTTTTTTTTTGTGTCATTATTCAATCACTTGGGACAAAAAAAATATTCAACGGACTCAACATGCCACTCAGCAATTTTCTTGGGGTGTCTACTTTCCAAAATGGGGTCATTTGGGGGGGGGGGGTTTGTACTGCCCTGCCATTTTAGCACCTCAAGAAATAAGATAGGCAGTCATAAATTAAAAGCTGTGTAAATTCCAGAAAATGTACTCTAGTTTGTAGACGCTATAATTTTTGCGCAAACCAATAAATATACGCTTATTGACATTTTTTTTTTTTTTACTAAAGACATGTGGCTGAATACATTTTGGACTAAATGTATGACTAAAATTTAGTTTATTCGATTTTTCTTATAACAAAAAGTAGATAATATCTTTTTTTTTTCTTCAAAATTTTCAGTCTTTTTCCTTTTATATCGTAAAAAATAAAAATCGCAGAGGCAATCAAATACCATCAAAAGAAAGCTCTATTTGTGGGAAGAAAAGGACGCAAATTTTGTTTGGGTACAATATTGCATGACCGCGCAATTACCCGTTAAAGCAGTGCAGTGCGAAATTGTAAAAAGACCTCTGGTCCTTAGGCTGAAAATTGGTCCGGGGCTTAAGTGGTTAATGTAGAAAAATGTTACATAAAACATTTAGGTGGCAAAAGTATGAATGCAATCTATACACTAGAGGGAGAACCTCTGGGGGAATCTAGGATGGAAAAGGACCTTGGAGTCCTAGTAGATGATAGGCTCAGCAATGGCATGCAATGCCAAGCTAATGCTAACAAAGCAAACAGAATATTGGCATGCATTAAAAAAGGGATTAACTCCAGAGATGAAACAATAATTTTCCCACTCTACAAGACTCTGGTCCGGCCGCACCTGGAGTATGGTGTCCAGTTCTGGACACCAGTCCTCAGGAAGAATGTACTGGGAATGGCGTGAGTACAAAGAAGGGCAACAAAGCTAATAAAGGGTTTGGAGGATATTGGTTATGAAGAAAGGTTGTAAGCACTGAATTTATTCTGTTGACCCCCACAATGGGAATAAAACTTTTTTTGCGGAAGGGAGTTTAACAAGACACGTGGCCACTCATTAAAGTTAGAAGAAAAGAGGTTTAACCATAAACTACATAGAGGGGTCTTTACTGTAAGAGCGGCAAGGATGTGAAATAGCGGGGGGGTTGGGGATCATGGATAGTTTCAAAAAACTATTAGGCCCCTTTCACACTGAGGCACTTCTAAACTGCCAGTAAAAAATTTGAGCACTTTTGAAAAGCTTTCCATTAATTTCAATAGAGGGGCGTTTTTTCACCGCACTGCCTCAGTGTGAAAGCATTCATTGATTTTAGTGGAAATAGGTTTTTGGGCACTTTTTTTAATGTGAAAGCGCCCCAGTGTGAAAGGGGTCTTGGATAAGCACCTGAACAACTACAACATACATAGATATACAAGGTAATACTGACATATAATCACACACACATAGGTTGGACTTGGTCTTTTTTTAACCTCACCTACTATGTACCTATGTAAAGGATGCCCCTGCTTTTGAAAGGGGGATATATCTGCTGGTCTTTCTGGCCATTTAGTATTGTGAAATTTGTATCCAGAGCTTGGTATGCTGTGGCTACAACCTGAAATTTCGTCTCTACCGCCAACTCATATCATGTTCTCAAACTTGTCAATGTCCCTGCAGAAACTGGTGGACCTCCAGGATGCCCTGGAAGAAATTCTCTCGTTACTGTTGCAGAGAAAGATCATTCAAATATATTTACCACCCCAAGGCAAAAGGCTCATCCACCCTACACTGGATCTGAAGGTTTTAAACACTTTCCTCTGGATTGAAAAGTTCCATACAGAATTCACCCCTCAGTCATTGCTTGCTTCCACTTAGGGGACCTCTTGGCCTCCATGGACCTCAAGAATGACTACTTGCATGTCCCCATCTTCCCTGTGCATTAACATTTCCAGTGAGCTTGCCATATTATGAATTTGTTGCACTGTCCTTTGGTTTGTCCACTGTATTTTAGGTTTTCACCACGGTTCTAGCCTTGGTCCTCTGCATCTAGGATTTTCACCACGGTGCTAGCCCCGGTCCTTGCCTTGTTTGTTGCACTCTCAGGACACCCCAACTGGGATTTCTGGGTGGCCTCCTTCTGAGAGGACAGGCTCTATCATCCATTGCCCAGAATGCAAATATTCTCCTGCAGTGTAGATTTCCATGCAGTGGAGGACATTTTGCTATGATAAGCATTTTTATAAATCACGTTCAAGTATATATTGCTCTTTTAATGCTAGATCAACTACCCAGTCCCAACGGAGATTTGAGTGGATCCTGAATCTCCAGAAGTCTTCAGTGGAACTATCTCATTGCTTGGAGTATCTCAGCCTAATCCATGATGCAACCCTATGCAGTTTTCCTCCATCAGGACAAACTCCAGACCTTCTACTTCCATGTTCAGACTTTGCAGCCCAGGAGCTGACAAACCCACTACTTTAGCATGAGGGCTCCAGGCTTAATTGTGGCCCCCTTTAAGCCAGTTCTTTATGCCAAATTCCGCTTCAGACAGTTGCAACTTAACATTCTGGCAAGAAAGCTAAGACTGTCACATCCTCTTGACCAGTGAAACCAGGATTGTCCTACCATGGTGGGTCATAAATCCATAGTTTGAGTCGGGAGCTTCTCTTTTCCCACTAGTCCGTAAGGTTCTCATGATGGGTGCCAACCTATTAGGCTGGGGAGGGGTCTCTGATACCCTCTTGATGTAGGGGACTTGGTTATCGGAGGAACATTCCTCAGTCATGCAGCATAGAGCGACTTGGTTGCCCCTGCAAGGCTGAACTTCTCAACTTCAAGGTCATCTCGGATTCAGTCAGATAATGCCACAATAGTGGCATAGATCAACCATCAGGGAGAACCGAAAGTCTTGCAGCTTAAAGAGATGTAGACTTATTTTTGGCTTTGGCTAAACTTTCCATTCCTATTTGCTGTGCACATTCCGGGCATTGTCAATTGGCAGGCGGATTTCCTCAGTCATCAATGTTTAGATTTAGTAGTGTCTTCACCTACTCTACTGAACAGGTTTATCTCCAGGTCCAGAGATCCTCTAGACTTCGAAAGTGGATGCTCTGGTGGCTCAGTGGGGTCTCTTCAACCTGTTCTACACCTTTTCTTCTCTGAAACTTCCACAGGATCCAGATGGAGCACATTCAGGTGATTCCCATCATACCGAACTGGCCAAGGAGGACATAGTACTCAGACCTTGTTTGACTCCTGGCAGACTTTCCGCTGACCTTCCTTGTTCATTTGAATCTTTGTCTCAAAAACTGATTCACCATTCTGTTTTTTGGTCGCTGGCTTTGATGGTTTTGCTATTGAAACCCAGGTCCTGAGGGACTACATATAATGAATAGAAAGGGAGGATGTAAGGTGGAAAAAGATCTTTAAGAGATATCTTACTTTGTTTGTGTTCATTTTATGTGACTACATTTTTCTATTGTGAGTTGGTGATCAGACGAAGATTTGCTGTTTGGTTATATTGTTTTTTTTTTCGTTTGAACAAAAGTTTTATTAGGCAAAGGTGTACATGGCACTGGTAAAAAGAAAAGCACTGCATATAATGTAATTACATTACATATACAAATCATCATAAACTTGGTAGGCACTTATGTGAGAGTGAGTCAATTGGTATATAAGGATATGTAAAATTAACATGTACTATTACATTGATGTTAATGTTTTACGTCCCTTATGTACGGGTTTCGGATTCTTGTAGCCAACAGTCCCAAATTCTGTTATATTTGGCTGGACAGCAGCTATTGATGTATAGGATTTTTTTGTGTGCCAAGGTCATGTTTACATCCCTCTTCCATTCTATCACAGTTGGGGGTTACATAGTTATAGTTACATAGTTAGTAACTAGGTTGAATAAAGACGCCAGTCCATCCAGTTCAACCTGAGTGTCTACAATTGTCCCTGTACATTTCACACTCACATCGGTCCCTGCCCTCAAGGAGCCCACAATCTAAGGTCCCCATTCATGTACTAGGGACAATTTTTGGACAGAAGCCAATTAACCTACCTGCTTGTCTTTGGAGTGTGGTAGGAAACCGGAGTACCCAGAGGAAACCCACGCAGGCACAAGGAGAACATGCAAACTCCAGGCAGGTAGTGTCGGGTTGGGATTCGAACCAGCGACCTTCAACGATGGCTGCAATATCAGCCCTACCCCCCTAATAAGCCCTAGTTAAAGTCCTTCTATGTCTTATTCTCAGGGTAGGGCTTATTTTCGGGGAAAGAGGGTGGGGCTTATTTGGGGGTAGGGCTTATATTGCAGCCATCACCGACACTCACGCTAGGTCTTATTTTAGGGGAAACGGGGTAGTAGTGATTAAAGTCTGGGAGGGCTGTGTCGGTTGGATTTTTAAGTGTCTGCCATGAAAGTTTGTGTCCATTATTCCCCCACATGAAGGGTTTAAGGAGAGCTTCCAGCGATTTAATTTTTTTTAGGGGTAAATAAACTGGAGTGTGCCATAGAATATACAGCACCTTGGGTAGTAGTACCATCTTTATTAGGTTAATGCGACCCATACCCCCAGGGGCAAGCGGGACCAAGTGTGTATTTTAGACTTAACTAGGGAAAATAGTAGTTCGATATTTAAGGCAATGTAGTTTGTCGGGGTTCTGGATATATATTATATACCCAGGTATTTGATTATATCGACCCCCTGAAGTGGTAAATTTGGTCTGAGATTCTTCGGGTGGAAAACTGTCAATTGGCAGAATCTGAGACTTTCCCCAATTGATCTTCAGACCGGAGAATGTCCCAAATTGTTAAATCATTTGTAGGGCATTGTGTAAGGAAGGTCCAGAATCGGATAGGTAGAGCAAAGTGTTAGCGTAGAGACTGATTTTTTCAGTTAGAGGTCCGAATGTTAGCCCTCTGATCTCTGGATTTGCACGGATGGACACGGCAAGGGGTTCCGCAGCCAGTGCATATAGGAGTGGGGAAAGCGGTCAGCCCTGTCTCGTGCCTCTGCTGGGAGTGGACCAACTATCGCTAGTTAGGTCAAATGCGTGTGTGGGGCGACCCCTATGGATATCCTCTGGACCAATGATTGGCAGCGGTGAATGTTCCTCATATAAATAGATTTAATAGAAAAAGCCTCATTGCGCAGTACTGTTGATAAAGAGCTTTTTATTCCAAAAAGTATAAAGGTATTAAACTCACATGTATGGGTGCCTAATGTCCTGGCACCCGGAGTGAACAGCAGGTATAAGTAAATCCGGGAAATCCACCTGGTTAGATCATGCAGCTGCTGGCTCAGTGAAGGCTTGATTTCCGGATTGAATCTGTGGATGGAATTGTGTCACGATAAAGTGACTCAACCTCTATGAATTTCGGCCTATCAGATTGTCTGTCCTCAGGAAGTTACCAACTTCGTGCGTGGCAGAGAAGCATGAGTACTCACGCGCTTGTGGGATTCTATTTCTCCAGGTATCAATTGGGTGAATGGAAGAGATGAGTTTGGAGACGTTGCTGTCTCCTGTCTGTCCTGCAACTAATGATGGGGGTCTAAGCCTGTCAAGCATAGTATTCAATATGGTGTTGAAGTCTCCTAGCCAGACTGCCTGTATCGCGGGGTGTCTGTCTGTGAAGGAGAAACCCTCCATGATTATTGATATGGAGAACAAGGGAGGGACATAGAATGCCATGATGAGGAATGGTTCCCCATATAATTTTAGTGGTTAAGAATGCATCTGTACACTGTGGGTCAGTTTAGGCCTCACAGAGCTCAAAGTGTACCGATTTTGCAATGAGCACAAACACTCCTCTAGAATGGGATGTGTACATTGAGTGGAACGCCCATCCAATCCATGGGCGCCAGAGGGCCATCTGCAGTCTGCCCTCCACATGTGTTTCCACCAATACCACCACATCAGCCCTCTGTTTCTTAAGGAATGCGAAGGCTGCCGTACGCTTGATTTCCTCAAGCAGGCCCCTCACGCTCCAGGTAAGACATTTTATAGACTCCATATGAGGTTGTCTATAGTATTAAACAGCTCAGTCAAACTGTAACCCTAGTTTCTTGTAAGCCAGCCTTCAGAAACCTTCTCGCTCACAAACATCGCTACCAATTGTGAATATGATATAACATATATGTACCTTTTCAAAATTAAGCATTTTTGGGCAGAAACCTGTGTCCAAGTAGCAGCAAACACTTTTTAAGTTTAACCGTAGTACCGTTCCACCCTCCCTACCCTGCACCTTCCCCAACTGGTGGGGGCATACTCCCTAAACAAAACTTTAACCAGAGTCAAGGAAATAACAGTCAGTTTGATCTTGCCAAGGAGAAAAAAAACAAATGGAGCCACTGTAGCTTTAAAACGTAGCTAGATGTCAGCCAAGAAAGCAGGTGTACAAATAGCAAAGTAATACGTTCCCAGGCATATGCATGGATAGGAACATGTCCTTTTCTGTCATGGCTCCAGGTATTTGGACTGTGTTCTTTGTAGGTGCAAGGGGCAAAGTCACGCTGCACCGTACATATATCTGGTAGGACTGTTGCTCTCCCGAGGCTCTTGCATCTTAAGTAGCTTAGTGGAAAAATGTGACAGTCCTCAGATGAGGGTGCCCGTTATCACAGTTCTTTAGTTAAAGTTGGTGACCTTCATGGATGGACATGGATCTGAATCCAAGTAACACCACCTCAATCTCCAGGCATACAGCTCACAAAGAGCACCGTTCCCCCAAATGCCAGGGCCCATAATCGCAAGGCAAGAGGCTCGCATTCTGGCCCCTCCAACAGCCTCTGTCCCGGTTAGGTCTGTCACAGGTCCCATCTCAGGTTAGGGGATATGGCAAAACGTTCAACTAGGATGGGATGTCCATTAAGTTCCACAACTAGAACAGGGGAACAGTCTGGCTCCCTTCAGTACAATGTAAGAGAGGGTGTCTGAACTGACCCTATTTCATAAGTAGAGTATACAGTGGGAAGCCTGGTGCACTAACCGGATAATGTGTTTTATACTCACTTGATCGATCCGCCCTTGCAGGTGTTGTTCAGCGTTCTATCCAGGTGATCAATTCTTCAGGATCTTCAAAGAACGATGCTATGCTGTCGTATTCCACCCCAAGCCTGACTGGGAACAACATGGCGTATTTGAAATGGTGATCACTGAGCTTGCATTTAGCCTCCATAAAGCTTTGGCGGTGGCGTTGTATCTCCACCGAAAAGTCGGGAAAGACAGCGACAGGGCCTGTTGCCCTTTTCTCTGGCCATTCTCAGTGCTGTGTCTCTTTCCTTGTAATTTAGCAACTTGACGTTAAAAGTGCGGTGGGGGGGGGGGCTCCTTGCGGGGATTGTCTGGCCGGCATGCAATGCGCTCTTTCCACCGCCAGCATGGGGGAGAAGCCATCTCTACCATAGGAAGTAATCGGCAACTGTTCAAGAAATTTGGTAGGGTCCTTACTTTCTGCCCCCTCCAGGAGCCCGATTAGGTGCAGATTGCATCTCCTGAGTCTGTTCTCCATGTCATCCTGCTTGGAGAATAGCTGCTGTATTTGTTGCATGCGATTTGACCCAGTTTGCAAAGGAGGGCTGGCATCCTCTACAGTACTCTTGCGAGTCTCTGTGGTTCTGACTCTATCACTGAGTTTTTGTAGATCTTGGCTTATTAGAGAGATATTCACTTTAACTTCTTCTATCTGAGCAGTTAGCGATGTTCGGCAGAATGTAATGCAGAGCTTGACAAATTTGCTTGGAATCTAGGAGCCAGCTAAAAAAGTTAGGAGCCAGGTCGGTAACGGCGATCCGGACCTGTCCCTGGCCTGACATGGAGACGAGTGAGGGGAAGATGGCGCCCCCCTCCAAGTCATTGCCCATTAGCTCTTAGAGGGACGTTTTATTCATTTTTATTTTTTTCAAATGACATATGAGATCTGGGGTCTCTCTGACCCCAGATCTCATATTTAAGAGGACCTGTCATGCTTTTTTCTATTACAAGGGATTTTTACATTCCTTGTAATAGGAATAAAAGTGACACCAATTTTTTTAAAGGAACAGTAAAAAAATAAAAAATAAAAGTTAAATAAGAAAAAAAAATAATTTTAAATGCGTCATGTCGCGCCAAGCTCGCGTGCAGAAGCGAACGCATACGTGAGTAGCGCCCGCATATGAAAGCGGTGTTCAAATCACACATGTGATATATCGCCGTGATCGTAGAGCGAGAGCAATAATTCTAGCACTAGCTCTCCTCTGTAACTCAAAACATGCAACCTGTAGAATTTTTTTAAATGTCGCCTATGGAGATTTTAAAGGGTAAATGTTTGTCGCAATTTTGAAGCGTGACCTGTTGGGTATCAATTTACTCGGCGTAACATTATCTTTCACAATATAAAAAAAACTTGGGCTAACTTTACTGTTGTCTTATTTTTTAATGAAATAAATAATTTTTCCCCAAAAAAGTGCACTTGTAAGACCGCTGCGAAAATACGGTGTGACAGACAGTATTGCAACAACCGCCATTTTATTTTCTAGGGTGTTAGAATAAAAAATATATATAATGTTTAGGGGTTCTAAGTAAAGGGAAGGAGATAGGCGGGCAATGAAAACAGGCAGGGGATGCTCCATTAGCATTGCTGGTTGTCATACCAACGGCCACCACAAGCCGCTGCCTCAATTACCGGCCAGCGGTGGTGCGGCCCAACGCCGGGGGGGTGTGCACGGAAACAGGATACCCCCCCAGCTGTGCTGCGCCAGGTCGCTAATTCTATCCGCAAATGCGACCTGGCGCCCGGGGTTTGTCGAGCCCTGATGTAATCGCTTCCAGGAGCTTGTCTGTGTCTCTCGCCGTCTGCTCATCCCCTGCCTTTGACGCACCGCCATCTTCCTCCAGCTCCTCTCCATCCTGTCGACAGTATTGAGCTAGTTTTGCTGTGGCGGATTTTTGTGTTTTTGGTGGGGACATGACGCCCAGAGCCTGGAGCATCTGGTGAGGTAAGTCAGGTATGCGGATTTTGTCTTTGGGTCTCGGGATGCTTTAGATTGCAGTATAAACAGACGGAGCTCCTCGGCAAGTGTCCTACTCCATGTAAGGTCAGGCCACACCCCCAGGCATTGGTCATATTGTTTTTAATGGTTGCAAGTTTGATTTCACAGCTGAATATTGAGAGGAGATTTCTTCTCCAATTTCCTTGAGATTAGTGAGAATGGTTAATGGCAATTCACTAGTTGCTATGTGTAAGGCCTCATGCACACGAGACGCAGATGAAACCTCTGTTAAAAAAAAGCTGAAACGCGCGTTTAGAAACGCGCGTTTTGCCGCGTTTGCATGTCGCGTTTAGACGCGTTTAGACGCGTTTGCGTTTAGACGCGTTTATAAAGATAACATCATGTAGACCCTCCCCAAGCTCTCAAAGCATTTTTTTTAACTATTTCTGCTATTTTGATCAGAGTGAGCAGCAGCAGCATAGAGAGCAGTTGTACACTTGCATTTGCCGTGTCACTTGCCACGGCACCTGCCACAAGTTGTGGATTGTCCACTTGCCACGTCACTTGCCACAAGTTGGGGATTGTCCACTTGCCACATCACCTGCCACGTCACCTGCCACAAATTGTGGATTGTCCACTTGCCACGTCACTTGCCACATCACCTGCCACGTCACTTGCCACGAGATGTGGATTGTCCACTTTCCACGTCATCTGCCATGCCACCTGCCACAAGCTGTGGATTGTCCACTTGCCATGTCACCAGCCACATCACCTGCCACAAGTTGTGGATTGTCTACTTGCCGCGTCACTTGCCACATCACCTGCCACATCACTTGCCACGTCACCTGCCACAAGTTGTGGATTGTTCACTTGCCACGTCACCTGCCACGTCACCTGCCACAAGTTGTGGATTGTCCACTTGCCACGTCACTTGCCACAAGCTGTGGATTGTCCACTTGCCACGTCACCTGCCACATCACTTGCCACGTCACCTGCCACAAGTTTTGGATTGTCCACTTGCCACGTCACTTGCCACGTCAGCTGCCACGTCACTTGCCACGAGATGTGGATTGTCCACTTTCCACGTCATCTGCCATGCCACCTGCCACAAGCTGTGGATTGTCCACTTGACACGTCACCAGCCACATCACCTGCCACAAGTTGTGGATTGTCCACTTGCCACGTGACTTGCCACATCACCTGCCACGTCACTTGCCACATCACCTGCCACAAGTTGTGGATTGTCTACTTGCCGCGTCACTTGCCACTTCACCTGCCACGTCACTTGCCACGTCACCTGCCACAAGTTGTGGATTGTTCACTTGCCACGTCACCTGCCACGTCACCTGCCACAAGTTGTGGATTGTCCACTTGCCACGTCACTTGCCACAAGCTGTGGATTGTCCACTTGCCACATCACTTGCCACGTCACTTGCCACGTCACCTGCCACAAGTTTTGGATTGTCCACTTGCCACGTCAGCTGCCACGTCACTTGCCACATCACCTGCCACGTCACCTGCCACAAGTTGTGGATTGTCCACTTGCCACGTCACTTGCCACATCACCTGCCACGTCACTTGCCACGAGATGTGGATTGTCCACTTGCCATGTCACTTGCCACGTCACCTGCCACGTCACTTGCCACGTCAGCTGCCACGTCACTTGCCACAAGATGTGGATTGTCCACTTGTCACATCACCTGCCACATCACTTGCCACATCACCTGCCACAAGTTGTGGATTGTCCACTTGCCACATCACCTGCCACGTCACCTGCCACAAATTGTGGATTGTCCACTTGCCACGTCATTTGCCACATCACCTGCCACGTCACTTGCCACGAGATGTGGATTGTCCACTTTCCACGTCATCTGCCATGCCACCTGCCACAAGCTGTGGATTGTCCACTTGCCACGTCACCAGCCACATCACCTGCCACAAGTTGTGGATTGTCTACTTGCCGCGTTACTTGCCACATCACCTGCCACGTCACTTGCCACGTCACCTGCCACAAGTTGTGGATTGTCCACTTGCCACGTCACTTGCCACAAGCTGTGGATTGTCCACTTGCCACATCACTTGCCACGTCACCTGCCACGTCACTTGCCACGTCACCTGCCACAAGTTTTGGATTGTCCACTTGCCACGTCAGCTGCCACGTCACTTGCCACGAGATGTGGATTGTCCACTTGCCATGTCACTTGCCACGTCACCTGCCACGTCACTTGCCACGTCAGCTGCCACGTCACTTGCCACAAGATGTGGATTGTCCACTTGTCACATCACCTGCCACATCACTTGCCACATCACCTGCCACAAGTTGTGGATTGTCCACTTGCCACATCACCTGCCACGTCACCTGCCACAAATTGTGGATTGTCCACTTGCCACGTCATTTGCCACATCACCTGCCACGTCACTTGCCACGAGATGTGGATTGTCCACTTTCCACGTCATCTGCCATGCCACCTGCCACAAGCTGTGGATTGTCCACTTGCCACGTCACCAGCCACATCACCTGCCACAAGTTGTGGATTGTCTACTTGCCGCGTTACTTGCCACATCACCTGCCACGTCACTTGCCACGTCACCTGCCACAAGTTGTGGATTGTCCACTTGCCACGTCACCTGACACAAGTTGTGGATTGTCCACTCGCCACGTCACTTGCCACATCACCTTCCACAAGTGGATTGTCCACTTGCCACGTCACTTGCCACGTCCCCTGCCACAAGTGGATTGTCCACTTGCCACGTCACTTGCCACGTCACTTGCCACGTCACCTGCCACAAGTTATGGATTGTCCACTTGCCACGTCACATGCCAGTCACCTGCCACAAGTTGTTGATTTTCCACTTGCCACGTCACCTGCCAAGTCACTTGCCGCGTCACCTGCCAGGTCACTTGCCACGTCACCTGCCACAAGTTGTCTATTGTCCACTTGCCACGTCACATGCCAGTCACCTGCCACATGTTGATTTTCCACTTGCCACGTCACCTGCCAAGTCACTTGCCGCGTCACCTGCCAGGTCACTTGCCACGTCACCTGCCACAAGTTGTCTATTGTCCACTTTCCACGTCACTTGCCACTTCACCTGCCACGTCACTTGCCACAAGTTGTGGATTGTCTACTTGCCACATCACTTGCCACCTGCCATGTCACTTGCCACAAGTTGTGGATTGTCCACTTGCCACGTCACTTGCCACAAGTTGTGGATTGTCCACTTGCAATTGCAATTGTTTAAAATATTTTTCTAATGGTTTTTCATCATTTGCAATCATTTTTGAGATTTTTAATGTAAAAAAAAAGGTCACCTTTAAAAACGCATATAAACGCAAACGCGGCTAAACGCGGTAGCGGCGTTTTGCCGCGTTTTACCGCGTTTTGCCGCGTTTTGCGTCTGAAACGCAGAAATTTTTGTTTCTGAACGCATTTTTTTGCTTCTGGAAAAACGAGATTAAACGCAACTGCATATAAACGGAAAAAAACGAGACTGTGTGCATGGACACATAGGATAACATTGAATGAGTTCAGGTGCAGTTGAAAAAACTGTCCAACTGCATCTGAACGCGCGTTTAACTGCGTCTCGTGTGCATGAGGCTTAAGGCTTAACAGCTGAAACACATTAGTGTTCTTGTTGCATCAGATATATTTGCCTTCTAGCAATACATTTGCATTATGGATCTCCAGCTGTGTGTCAGCTTTCTCCATCATATACATGATTGTTTGTAGACAGACAGGAGCCATGACTGCAATACACCTATTCCACAAGCTAGAGAGGCTAGGGGGAAAACTTTTTTTGTTTTGGGCTTCTTCTTTAGACCTAATCAAGATGTTGTCCTACGATCTCTCTGTCCTGCTCAGAAACATCCTAACAAGATTTCGCTGTATTGTCTGTCTATTGTCTGGATGTGGAAACTGCAGCTATCTTCCGACAGTCTGACACTGCTTGTTTTTCCTAAACGTGAACTGTAAGGGGCAATCTGCTTCTTGCTCCACCATTGCTAGGTGGATTTAACAATTTATCATGCAAGCTGTTTTTTTTTTTTTTAGGGACAGTGTTCCTCCCTTCCTCTGAGTGCACTCAATTAGTTTAGTTAGTGTCTAATGCATTTTGCATTTTTCAGCATCAGGCAACTGTTTCAAGGATTTGCAAGGCTGCCATCTGGTCTTCTGTCCACACTAATGCTGGCTTTGTAAGGTTCCTGAGGCTGTTCTGTAATCTATTGAGCCCCCTCTGTTAACCTGTTTGTTTTGTGGACCTGCTGGCCTTCATTGCCTTTGTTTCCTGTTTCTTAGGCTCCATGCACACTGGACTTAAAGGTCTGTTCTCTCTCGGGAGTAAAAATTGCTCATATAGAGCACTTCTTGTACAAAGTTTAGACGAGTTTAGGAGAGTTTTACATTTTTTTTTCTGCCTTCAAGAGCCAATCAGAAACACGAACCAGAGAGATGGGGGGCGCGCGCCAACGTCCAGCGCGGGAGTATGTTTAAAAGCTTAATTTTTTTGCTGGCTGAAGCTGTCGGAGTGACACAAGCAAAAAGGGCATGTAAGAGGTTGGTGACAGGCATTCCCTTGGCACATTTACTAAAAGCACCAGGCTGAGTGTTAAATAGCAGCGGCAGTTGCTGGACTATTTGCTCAAGCAGTGGATGCGATTTCTTCTGGTAGTACCTCTGCATTTGTACATCGGGCTATGGTCAGAAGGGGGAGTAGAAAAACCCCTAAGAAAAGGCTCAAGATCTCTAAAATGGCATCCTCTGAGAGATCTGAAGTGGCTGGTCAGAGTGAGCCATCAGGGATGGAAGGGACTTTGAGCTTCCCTCCTGCCTCTTCCCTATTTGTTCCCAGAGCCTCACCATACCTTTCGTTACGTTCTACTTTTTCTTGGGGTTTTCTTATTTTTTTTCCTTTTTTTTTTTTCTCCTTTTTTTTTTTATAGGCACAATATTAATATAGCTGCAATTAAAATCTGGTGTTAAAAGACTAAGGACTAAGTGGTGTGGGGATTGGGAGGGTGGTGGGAGAAGCAAGGGTGGTAATGGTATTGAGCTGGGGAGGGGGTAGTGGTAGCAATTGCAGTTTGTTTTTATATTTTATATTATTGTTTATTATGCTATGCCCTCTTTAATATTGTCTTGCTATTTGGATAATGTTATTTTTTATATTAATAAAGAAAAAGTATTAAAAAAAAAAGTGAGCCATCAAGGACATCGGGTGTTGCAGCTGTTTCCAACACTGCAGCCCCTGGACACATATGATAACATTGAGCTGCTTCTACAGGCGCAACACAAAACTCCTGTACAAGCAACATGTTTTAAGCCAGTGTGCATGGAGTCTTAGTGAAACTGCTCTTGGGGCGTTCCTATGTTCCCGACTACCTCTCCTGTGTCCCATAATGTACTCCAAGAAAAGGATGTTATGGGAAGTCAAAAATCGTATTTAGTGTGACTGCTTTAGCAGTCCCACCATTGTTACTCGTATTTATTTATTAGTGGGACTGCTTTAGCAGTCCCACTATTATTTGTTTTTTTATTTATTATCATCATCATCTTATTATTCCGTACGTTTTTTGGCTCTTCGTAACTTCTGCATACTTTCAGCTATTAAAGCCATTAAACTTTTAAAATGTTCAGCTCTTTCAGCTGATGTGAGCTCTTCTTCAACTTTTTTTCTACTATTTATACTTTTTAAAATAATAATTTTTTTAACACTTTTTTTTTTTAACATTGCAGTGAATGAGAGCATGGTTCAAATCCTTAAAATCTTCTTCCGCTCCCAAAAGTTTCAGCTCCTTCATACTTTCACGTACAGACTCCAAACAAACTTTAAAATATTCACAAAATATTCAGCTATCTGGCTATATCTTTTCAGTTTGATATTGTTTACAGTTTTTCAAGCTGTTTAAGTTTAGTGATCATTTCTGGAAATTTTATTAAATTAGGGCATCTAGGCTTTTGTTGTCTCTTTTGTTTCCATGGTTACCATAGCTTCTTATACACAGTGATGGGCAGTGGGGGGAGGTGGCTGGAGCATCTCAGATTAGAGTCTGGGGGAGAGCACAGACACACCATCTACTGATTTATCATAGAGAAATATGATGGGGCAGTTTTGATGCTATTCAGCATTCCCACACATTTTCTCCAGGAAATGCATTTTCTAGTTGTTATTATTCTTATTATAGCCAAATTTACCACCCTAACTCCTCCCACAGCTTTTACACTACATAGACAGTAATATAACGAAACGTGCGGATTGTTCCCGATTGGTGTGGTATTATTACTTTGTGGAACGTTTCGCCAAATGGTTCACAAAATATCATCATTTTGCGGCGAAATTGGTCCCATAGGAATGAATGGCGAAATGTTCAATACTAGAGTGGGAGGTTACAAAAGCGAACAACCCAATGATCAGCTAAAACATTATGATCACCCCCCATGATCACCCAAAACATAACAACCCCCCATGATCATCCAAAACATTACCACCTCCATGATCAGCCAAAACATTATGACCACCCCCCATGATCAGCCAAAACATTATGAAAATGTTCAGCTCTTTCAGCTAATGATGGGACTTCTTCAACTTTTTTACTACTATTTAGACTTTTTAAAATATTAAGCTTTTTAACACTTTTCACAGTTACTCCAGCTACTCAGATCACACAACAATTACTCAAGCCACTCCACCCAGTTATCCCACCCACTCCAGTAGGTGGAGGCAAGAACACTTCACACAATTTCCCCAGAAATTGTAGCTTTTCTAGTTTGATTTTTGTTCAGCTCAACTAAAAAACAAACCATCTCAGGCCAGCTTTAGAAACTCAGTATGTATTGAAATAAGTGTTCAAATTCAGTGCACATGATTAGCTCTTACAACAGTGTTAGACTTAACTTAAAAGCCAAGTTCATCTTTTTTTTTTTATTACTGGCCATACAAACCAGGGACACCAGTAATATAAAATGAAGAAGGAATGGGCGAATTTCCTGATTCAAAAGCCTTGCATTTGTAGTGCACATTCTCTCTCCTCTATCCCTGCAGTGGCCAGAAATCAGGAAGTCTCCTGAAGTGCAGAGGGCAGTACCCAACATCTGCAGTGTTGTGGGAAAAAAAGCCAGTACATAAAAATGTAAACATTGGGGAGTATTTGCATGAAACAATATTTTTTTACAAATGGCTCAGTGCATTTTACCTACTGAGGCCCCCTGTCTGAATTGGCCAGTTTATGTAAAAAGTAAACTTGACTTATAAGTGTAGACTTCAGCTTTAAACACATTAGTCCAAGCTCAGTCCAGTGACATATCTCTTCTGGCTGCTGGTGACCAGATAATCTTGAATAAACTGAGCCAGCAGTCCTATAGGCCAAGCCCACTGAAAGCTTCCAGTCTAGGTTATGAACATTGATCATTCACAATGAACATTTTTCTTAATCGTACAATAAAACTGAACTCCGGGTATTGCATATTTCATATGGGACTGCTGTGCAAGTGTAGCATTATTGTAGTATTTGACACTACTACAGTGATTGCTATTGCCTTCAGGGTCCTGTGCTGAGCAGCTGCCCCTCCTCATTGTAAACATGGTCGCTTACGTGGTAATGTTGCCATTCACAATGCTTTCAATTTTTTTCAATTGGTAAAGGCTGTTCTCTGATTGGGCGAGGTTGAAATGTGCCGCAGTGATGAATCTCTACCCCATCCAATCAGAGAACACATTGTACTAACTGAAAAAAGACAGGGTGTTCTGTGATTTAATAGCTGTGCTGAATGAGCAACCCTCTGTGATCACTATGCAAAAGGGTAGCCTCTCTGTAAAGAACAGGACAAAAGAAGAGACCTAGTGCTCAAGGCACGGCAGGACCCCTCTGGATTTTTAAAGGCAGACTAGGTGTTGAGTAAAAGATCTATTTATTGATAACATACAATAAAATTTGCAGTGACAAAAGAGTGGCATATAAAAATACAATATTTATACCAAGTAAGCTCAGTACAGAAACAGGCATGAAACTTAGCTGCCTTAAGACCGTGGGTAGGCTAGCGAGAATACAAGCTAGAAAATGACGCCTAACATGTTTTGGACTGTGTCGTCCTTTTTGTGTTGGACTGAGGCTTAACCACTTGCTTACTGGGCACTTAAACACCCTTCCTGACCAGACCAATTTTCAGCTTTTGGTGCTCTTACACTTTGAATGACAATTACTCAGTCATGCAACACTGTACCCAAATGAATATTGTGTCCTTTTTTTCCCACAAATAGAGCTTTCTTTTGGTGGTATTTGATCACCTCTGGGGTTTTTATTTTTTGCGCTATAAATGAAAAAAGACCGAAAATTTTGAAAAAAAACGCATATTTCTTTGTTTCTGTGATAAAATTTTTCATATTATAATTTTTTTTCCATAAATTTTGGCCACAATTTATACTGCTACATATCTTTGGTAAAAAATAACCCAAATTAGTGGATATTATTTGGTCTTTGTGAAAGTTAGAGAGTCTACAAGCTGTGGTGCGAATCGCACAAAATTGATCACACCTGATGTACTGGTGGCCTATCTCATTTCTTGCGACCCGAACAAGTCAGGAAAGTACAAATACCCCCCAAATGACCCCTTTTTTGAAAGTAGACATTCCAAGGTATTTACTAAGATGCATGGTGAGGTTTTTGATGTTGTCATCTTTTTCCCACAATTCTTTGCAAAATGAAGATTTTTTTTTTCCTCACAAAATTTTCAATGCAATAGGTTATTTCTCTCACATGGCATGTGTATACCACAAATGACACCCCAAAATACGTTATGCTACTCCTTCTGAGTATTACGATACCAAATGTGTGAGACTTTTACACAGCCTGGCCACATACAGAGGCCCAATATTGAAATAGCACCATCAGGCGTTCTAGGAGCATAAATTACACATCTTATTTCTCAACCACCTATTACAGTTTTGAAGGCCCTGGAGCACCAGGACAATGGAAATGCCCACAAACTGACGACACGTGGCACTGACGACACATGGCACTGGAGGCAGATGGCACTGGAGGCAGATGGGGCTGGCAGATGGGGCTGACAGATGGCACTGGGGCTGGCACTGGCAGATGGCACTGGCAGATGGTGCTGGCTATTTGCTCTGGCTAATTGCTCTGGCAAATGGGGCTGGCAGATGGCACCGCGGCTGGCAGGTGGCGCTGGCAGGTGGCACTGGCAGGTGGCACTGGCGCTGACGGCACTGGGGCTGACGGATGGTACTGGCGCTGGCAGGTGGCACTGGCGCTGGCAGGTGGCACTGGCAGGTGGTACTGGCGGCACTGGGGCTGACAGCACTGGGGCTGGCGCTGGCAGGTGGCACTGGCGGCACTGGGGCTGACGGCTGGCGCTGGCAGGTGGCACTGGCGCTGGCAGGTGGCACTGGCACTACTGGCAGATGGCACTGGGCTGACAGATGGCACTGGGGCTGACAGATGGCACTGGGGCTGACAGATGGCACTGGGGCTGACAGTTGGCACTGGGGCTGACTCACAGATCCTCTCTCTCCTCACACGCTGTCTCTGTGTGAGGAGGGAGAGACACGACAATGGGAGATGATCTCATATGTTTACATTTGAGATCATCTCCCATTGGCAGCTGCGATCGCGCTGTGAACGCCCGCTTTGATTGGCCGTTCGCGGCGATTTGTGTTTGCCTGTCTCCGGGAGTCACGGCGAATACAAAACTTCCGCGATGCGTGCCCCCCGGCGGCGCGCATTGCGGAAGTAAACACAAGGACGTCCAGGGACGACCAGGCGAAGGAACCCGCCTGCTCTACGACCGTCATTCGGCTATAGGGCGGGCGGGAGGTGGTTAATGTAATTTGAGAACAATCGTATCGTATTCTATAAATGTAGTAAACATTAGTATAGATATAAATAACAAAGTAAATCTCTATAGATTTCTAATTTGTATCGTGAAAAAATAAAAATCTATATTTCTCTTGCTTTCACCGACTGACACATCTCCTCTCTTAGACCATTGGGTTGTTATGCCACCTTCGGGGAGGACTAGGCATAACATGTTAACGTGTAATATAAAGAACTAGACAGAGAGAACGGTAACACCCCCAAAATTGGGGTCAGAGGGCGCTGATCACCCCTGGTATGTTATAAACAAAAAAAGAAAAGAAAATGGTGTCCCCGGAACGGGGCTTTTTGCCAGCAAAGTTTAACCTGTGTAATATAAATAACATTGACATGTAGAAAAGTAAACTAATATTGTAAATATTTATTAATAATAAAAAGAGGATAAAATGGGTCACGCAGTAGTCAAGGACTGAGCTCCACAAATTAGGTAAAAATGTATAGTATTACATGTATGAACAGAAATACACATATACATAGAATTGTGATGCTTGAAACATAGTATCAGTACAGTAAGAGATATATGCGTGTAGATAGTAAAAACCCTTTACGCGTTTCAACCCTCCCAGGGGTCTTCTTCAGAAGGTTACTATCTATTTATGAAAGAATAGAGAAAAGACAAGCATAAATATATATCACAATACATGATGCACTGTGTTGTACTAAAAATAATCTGTTGTAGACAGAGTATATATCAAAACATTGTAAGATTACACAGTTAACAATCAAGCGATACATATTGTAACAATAAATACCTATATTGATCACAAAAGAAATCCTCTTTCAAAGGACCGGACAGGGTTCCGTACATTCTCCCATAGTCTTCATAGATGTGCCGACCTTATACAGATGGAAAAAGTGGCTGGCTCTGCCCGGACAAAGGGGGAAAGAGCAAGGAAAATGGATCCAAAGGGGTAAAAAAGCTTACAAGGGATCACATCACTGTTACCACCTCCAAAACATAATAATGGAGGAAGGTATGGGTATGGGTAAGCGGGATTAGGAGAGAGGGCAACCTACAGGAAAAGAAAGAATATAAGACATGGGTATATATATATATATATATATATACATATACATGTATATATGAAGAGGGGCCCTATTTAGAAAGCTATCACCTCTGTATAGAGAGATAGGACATGCCCGCATGCAGTGTCAATAGTATACACATGTCTAGGATACGCATATGTCAAGTGAATCCTGCCATTTCAGAGTGGAATATTTCACTCGGTTAGGGTGTAAGCAAATGCCCAAGGAAAACCCCAAAGAGAAGACCAACGCCAAACCAAGACACCATGTACAGCGAAAGTGGGAAAGGGGGGGAAGAGTGGAAAATTGAAAAGGGAAAAGAAGCAGAGACGGAAAGGGAGGTGAAGTGGCTGCGAACACGTGCCAAACAAAACTACAAGAATGAACCAACAGTGAACGTAACTGAAGAAAAAAGTGAATGGGGAAAGAAAGTGAAGTGGTGTAGCAGCTTCAGAATATCACAACGTGACCACAGTAGTGCAAAAAGTAAAATAATGTATATATACCTATAGCCAATTTCCAATGGGTCCACATTGGACAATAGAGCCAAAAAGAAAACACTCAAATAATGAGTGGTAAAGTGACTTGGAAGTGGTGACCTTTATAGTACAGCCCTTCACATTAATATGTTTCCATGGGGCCAGAGTGGTCTTAAGTCTGCAAATAGACAAGAGATAGTCTTATACTCCTGCCGACAGAACTATATATAGTGCAATAAAATGAGTGGAACAGCATGGGATAAAAGAACCCAAGGACTTACCCAGTTGCGTGAAAGCAGTGTGCGTGTGCTCCTGTGGATGAGGAAGTGATGTGCAGTGTGAGGGGGTGGAATATAAGTAGCCCAGGTTGGGTTGATGGATCAATCAGAAGTCTCCACCTGTTAACCCATAACCACTTTTGGTCGCCTAAAAAACGACCGGATGTGGTCCCCTCGGCGTTCCGGAAATGACTCTCCTGATAAGGCGGGAGAGTACACGGTAGCGTCGCACCGGCGTGACGTGGGTGCGTCGCGTCGTACGCGCGGAACGCGCGTGCGCAGTGAGGCCACCAGTCCGATACCGTTCGGAATGCCGCCGACCAGAAATTATTGTCCCGGGTGGACGGGCAGCGCTCACCCGTTCGTACCCCGGGACTTAATGGGGAGAGGCAAGCGCGCGCCACTGCCACTCCCCTCTTCTGGTCGTGAAGCCCTACCCCATTGGTCCATCCAATCGACATAGATAAGGATGGGAGATGACCTCACATGGCACCATCTAGTGGAGAAAAATGGGAAAACATAACCGGACCCTCCGTAGTACAGCATAAGGGATAGTAAATCCAAAAACAGTATATTTTTTGATAGCAACATGTCACAAGTAAAGAATAACAATAAATAAACATAAATGAAAAACATTTCATAATAAGCATGTAATCTACAGGTAAACTGGGCACACAGAAGGAGAGATCTACTGGTTAGTGTATAAAAATATGACAGACTAGTGATCATGGGGCACGGAGTTGTATACTGCACCAATGCATCATACACATGCACATACAGCCCATCAACACCAAAAAGGTGAGCGGGAGCAGGTGGAATGCACCCATTCCAAAGAGAGATGGGGTGCATGAGCATGCGGCATGTATAGCATGCCATGCATACATGCAGTGCAACCGGCCAAACATATGTGCCCCACAGGACCCACATACGAAAAACAAGAGGTGAATAGGTCTGCAAGGAAGTCAAAACCAAAGACACAACAGTATATTGCAGGGACGACATGGAAAACACATGGCTAATCCGCAGTGTGTCACTGTGTTTTGCCAGAGGTGAAACCCTTTAAAAATGGAGCAAACGATATGGCTTCATTCAGGCCTGGGGAAACGGTAGCATTGAGCTTAAAGATCCATCCCTGTTCGAGTTGGAGAAGGGTCTTATTCCAATCTCCCCCTCGAACAGGGATGTGTATACGATCTAAAGCTACAAAGGAAATAGCGGGCATCTTATAGTCATGTGTAGTTACTACATGTCGTCCAAGGGGTACATAAAAGTTACCAATCTCCATGTGGTAAATGTGCTTGGCCATCCTTTTATGTAGTTCCAACTTGGTTTTGCCTACATAGTACGACCCACATTCGCACTCCATGAGGTACACAACCCCACGTGTTTGACAATTGGCGAAGTGGGATGGACGAAATGTTCGACCATTTGGGAGTTGAAAGATTTTATCCCGTTTAATGTACTTGCAGGTAGAGCAGTGCCCACAGGGAAAGGATCCCAAAACTGAGCAATGCGCTGCTCGTCTTGCTTCATCTCTATATTCACTTTGCACTAGTTTGTCGCGAAACGAAGTAGCGCGTTTGTGGGTAATTAGAGGCTGTTTCGACACTAGTTTGCCAATTTTATGGTCATCTTTCAGAATAGGCCAATGTTTTTGGATAATATGACGAATCAAGGCATGTTGCCTGGAATAACGAAGAACGATCCTGGCAAAGTGCCTAACAGGGTCGTTCTTCGCTGCCCCAGGGTGTAAAAGATTGTTACGGGATTGGGCCAGTGCTCGATTATACGCTTTGCGCAGACATACCCGACTATAGCCGCAGGCTAAAAGTCTTGTCTGTAGTTGGGCAGCTTCGGCCCTAAAAAGGGCATCATCCGAACAGTTCCTGCGCAACCGCAGGTACTGGCCATAAGGTATGGACTTCTTAAGATTTATTGGATGGAAGCTGTCTGCGTGGAGTATAGTGTTCCCGGCGGTATCCTTACGATACAGGGTAGTAAAAATTGAATTAGTAGGAGAACGCCCAATTTTTATGTCCAGAAAGGTGATCGAATGAGGACTATAAGAAATTGTGAATTTTAAATTATATTCATTTTCGTTGATTAGGGTCATGAATTCGAGTAGCTGATCCTCCGTGCCCTTCCATATGACGAGAATATCGTCGATGTATCGCCGCCATAGACAAATATGGCGCGTAAAATCGGCGAACCTCTCGCCAGACAGGAGGGATTTCTCCCACTCCCCCAGGTACAGGTTGGCGTAGGCCGGTGCACAACAAGTGCCCATGGCCACGCCCTGCACCTGGAGGTAGTGGGAGTTGTTAAATACAAAATAATTATGATGCAGGATATACTCCAAACCCTGTATGATGAAATCACTCAGGGTCTGGTCATATAATTCCCTATGTTGTAAGATGTTGTAGATAGCTTCAATCCCTTTGATGTGGGGTATTGAGCTATAGAGGGCTTCTACATCAATTGCTACTAACCAAGCATTGGTCGGTAATATCATATTCTCAATGATCTGCAAAAGATGTATGGTATCCTTTACGAATGACGGCATCTCCATCACAAGGGGTTGCAGGAAAGAATCGATTAACTTGCTAAGGTTCTCGGTTAACCCCCCCCCTACCGGAAATTATGGGTCTCCCGGGTGGACGAGATGGATTCTTGTGGATTTTAGGAAGGCAGTAAAAGGTTGCTTCTATGGGAAACTTGGTGTTGATGAAAGAGTATTGGTCTCTGGTGGTACTACCCGTCTGTAATGCACCATCAATCAATTGATAAAATTGTTGATGGTAAGTAAGTATTGCCCTGGTTGGGATTACCTTATACCAATCCGTATTGTCCAGTATGGCCTGGCACATGTTGAGATAATCGGAGTTATCCATCAACACCACGTTTCCCCCCTTATCCGACGTGTAATATAAAAACTAGAACTTTCTGGTTCCGCCCAGGGGGCAGTCCCTTAGGTAACAACCCCACAGCCTGCCTTGTAGCTTCAGTTTTCTTCTGCCTAGTGAAGGAGAAGGACCTAGGAAGCCTGCAGGCCCATCGGTCCATGGGTTATTTTTTTATTTTTTGCAGAAGCTTTGCTTTTTGCTCCAGATTAACCACTTCCCGACCAGCGCACGACGATGTACGTCGACAGAATGGCACCGGCAGGCATATTGGCGTACAGGTACGTCCAATATTCAATGCCGCCCTGCCATCGGGAGCGCGCCGCCGGCGGCGCGCTCCCGCGCTGGTCGGGACCCCCGTGAGTCCAGTCGCGGGACCCGCGGACTCGATCGCCGCGGGCATCCCCTCGATCATCTCACGGAGCAGCCGAATGGAGGAAATGCTGTGTAAACAACATTTCTCCATTCTGCCTAGCAACTAGTGACGCTGATCTCTGCTACATGTGATTGGAGCAGAGATCAGTGTTCACTAAATGAAAGCCCAACCCCCCCACAGTTAGTAACACACCCCTAGGAACACTTAACCCCTACACTGCCACCCACTGGTTAACCCTTTCACTGCCAGTGTCATTTACACAGGAATCACTGCATTTATATAGCAGTGATTACTGTATAAATGACAATGGTCCCAAAAATGTGTCAAAAATGTCCGATGGGTCCCCCACAATGTCACAGTCACAATAAAAATCGCTGATCGCCGCCATTACTAGTAAAAAAAAAAATAATAAAAAATTATTAATAAAAATGCTATCAAACTATCTCTATTTTGTAAACGCTATAACTTTTGCGCAAACCAATCAATAATCGCTTATTGCGATTTTTTTTTTTTTTACCAAAAATATGTAGAAGAATACGTATCGGCCTAAACTGAGGGAAAAAAATGTTTTTTTTAATATATTTTTGGGGGATATTTATTATAACAAAAGGTAAAAAATAATGTGTTTTTTTTCAAAATTGTCGCTCTATTTTTGTTTATAGCGCAAAAAAATAAATATAAAAAATAAAATAAAAACCGCAGGGGTGATCAAATACCACCAAAAGAAAGCTCTATTTGTGGGAAAAAAAAGGACGTCAATTTTGTTTGGGAGCCACGTCGCACGACCGCGCAATTGTCAGTTAAAGTGACGCAGTGCCGAATCGCAAAAAGTGGTCTGGTCTTTGACCAGCAAAATGGTCCGGTCTGCAAGTGGTTAAACATCCTGTGATCTGCTATCAACAGCCGGCTGAGTCACAGGTTGGATACTCTTATCCTTGTAGTCTCCCAGCCTGGCCAGCGAGCCCGTGCAGACACGAGCTCCGTGCCGGGTCGGCCACGACATGCCCCAGCTCCAGAGGCGGTTGGTGAGCGTAAATGCTCCGGGGCACACATATGACCAGGCTACTGATGTCTGAGTCACAGTCTGCCGGGCCAGCAGCCACCCTGTACTGATTGGAGAGTGGGTCTGTGATGGAATGTCTCACAGCTTTTCAGGACTGGTAAGTACAGCTCTCTCTGCCTCAGTGGGGCTGAGCAGCTGAGCATTCTCTGGGAGGTCGATTCAGAGGTCCATCACCTCCCTCTTCTCTCCCTGTCCCTTTCTTGCCTCCCCCCTTCCCTGTTGGGGATGCTGCATGGGCTGCTGAGCGGTGTGTGTGTGCCATATACAGGAGCTCACCTGGGGGGGGACTGCACTGGCTGGATGTGTATAGGTCTCTCCCTGGAGGTGTCTGGAGGCTGTGTCTGTTGATCACTGTAGCGCTGTTTCACTGCCATTTTTCTGCCTGTTTTGTTACTGTCCCTCATGGTATACAGTGCTTGGCGGCCATCTTTGTTGGGGCATGGAGCAGCATGCTCTCTGACCATGTCCCTGTAGTTGGGCGGCCATTTTCCCTGTGATTGTGTCCTTTATACTGGACGCTCGGCTGTCTTTTTCTTGAAGCCTGAACACGGTTTTGGTCAGTGTCAGAGCCATTTAGAGCAGCTCTGCACAGCGCAGTGTGGTCTCCTTGCATCTGGGAGCTGACTCAAGACATAGGCACTACTAGCTGGACAGCGCAGAACCAGTCAGGGTGGGTAGTCCTGTGGGAAAGAGCCCCTCAGCCAGCAGCAGTTAGGAGGGTGGGACTATTACTGTCCTAAGTCCCCATCAGGTGGCAGACAGGGTAGGGTCAGCATGGCTTCAGAAACTGGTGTTTCTTCCCCCGAATTTCAGGCAATTGCAACCAGTTTGCCTTCAGACAGTGCAGTGCTCTGGGCGCTTTGTCGGCAATCCTCAATTCGTTCTTTGCCAAGATGGAGACTGTGCGTGGGTGCAAAGGCAGTAAAAACCGGCCCCTGCCCCCCCCCCCCCCGTCCCCCGGGGAGAGCTCTAACGCAGACTCGGGCCATGCTGAGGCTGGTGACCCCCTGCTCTGTTGTTTCAGATGACCCTGACCAGGACCGATCGGACAGTGAGGATGAGTCCCCGTCTGGGTCCATGCACGACAAAGCGCTTGTTGGAGCACTTATCGCAGCTGTGAGTGATACCCTGAAGATTCAGGAGCCAGCAGATGTAGCGGTCCCTTTTGGGTCCCGAAAGCCAGCCCATTCACCTAAGGTGTTCCCGTATCTGACTTATTTTGATAAGTTCATTTACAAGGAATGGGGTCGACCGCAATGGACCTTTTCGGTCCCCAAATACATGGCGGTGCGTTACCCCTTTGAGGAGCGCCTTCTCAAAAAGTGGTCGGCTCCTCCGGTCGTGGACCCCCCAGTATCCAGGTTAAACAAAGTAACCACGATCCCGGTAGAGGGGACTCCTGCTTTTTAAGGACCCCACAGACAGGAAGGCCGAGGCAGTGGCTCGTAACTTGTTTACTGTTGTGGGGTCAACTATATGACCAGTACTGGCATCCGCACTTGTGTCTCAGACACTAACCAAGTGGCAAAACTTTTGCGCCAAGAATTGGGAGAGGAACAGGTTTCTCCTGTCGGCGTGGAACTAGCAGACCAACTAGTGCAAGGCCTGAAGTACATATGTGACGCACCCCTTTATACCCTTCCTCTGTTATCCAGGGCTTCAGTGTCAGCAGTGGTGCTGAGGCGCCTGATTTGGCTAAAATGCTGGTCTGCTGACCAGGCATCCAAAAAAGCCCTGATGGATCTTCCCTTCCTTGGCGACCAGCTCTTTGGAGTGTCATTGGATGACATTATTAAAAATACCACAGGTGGTAAGAGTACACTACTCCCACAGGCTAAGGAGCCACACCGTAGGCAATGGCCCTCATTCTCTGCTCACAAACAGCTTTTTCATCCTCCCGGGGCTTCGACCAGGTGTCCCCAGCCCAACAGGACGACCTCTGAAGGACCGAATGTACCTGAAACCGCAAGCCTGCGAGTAAAAGTGCTACCGCATGAAGGTTTGCCTCCGCTCGCAACACGGGTGGGGGGGTCGCCTTTGGAAGTTTGCAGCCCGGTGGGCCTCTCAGCTGTCCGACCAATGGGTCTGCGATCTGATTTCCTCAGGCTACAAGATAGAGTTCCTCTCTTGGCCGCAAAACAGATTCTTCCCCCTCCAGCATACCTGTACTCCCGGCTCGCCAGCAGGCCCTATTGGGGGCGGTAAGGGACCTGTTGACAGTACCTGTTCCGGAATCGGAACGTTTCCAGGGGTTCTACTCAAACCTGTTTGTAGTCCCCGAAAAGGAAGGGGTACATCCAATCTTGGACCTGAAAGCCCTCAATTACTTTGTAAAAGTACAGAGAATCAGAATGGAATCAGTTCGCTCAGTAGTTGCTGAACTCCATCAAGGGGACTCCCTGGTGTCCTTGGACATCCAGGATGCACACCTGCACATACCCATATGCCTTCGGCATCAGAGGTTTCTTGCGATTTGCAGTAGGGGAAGCCCGCTACCAGCTTGTGGCTCTCCCTTTTGGCTTGGCATCAGCCCCCCGAGTCTTCACCAAGGTATTGGCTCCTGTTTTGGCGTTGCTGCGGCAACGCGGGATCATGATCGTGGGATACATAGACGTTCTCCTCCTGAGATCATCTTCCACCTCAGAGTTAGAGGAGGATGTGGCGATCACCATGCAGACTCTGCAGGAATTTGGGTGGCTGTTGAACCTAAAAAAGTCAGTGTTTGCAGTACCTAGGCTTACTGCTGGACTCCATGGAAGATAGTGTTTCTCCCTTCAGACAAGCTGCAGACTCTCAGAGCCACAGTAAAGCTGTTGATGAACCGCAGGTGGTCGTCGCTTCGCTTCTGCATGCGAGTTCTAGGACTCATGGTGGCCTCCTTCGAGGCAGTACCGTATGCCCAATTTCACACCAGAGTCCTGTAGAAGGAGATATTGACAAAGTGGGACAAATCTCCGTTATCCCTGGATCGGCAGATTCAGGTGAGCCAGTTAGTCAGGGATTCCCTGATCTGGTGGCTGAGGTCCCCGGCACTTCGGTCCGGGAAGTCGTTCCTACCTCTGAAATGGACAGTGATCACAACGGACACCGGCTGGGGTGGAGTAATGGGAGTTCAGTCGACCCAGGGCCTCTGGTCAGTGGAGGAATCCAAGTTGCCGATCAGTCTGCTCGAGCTGAGAGTTTTCAGGCTATGCCTCTCCACATGGTCGATAAGACTTTGAGGGCGTCTGATCAGGATCCAGTCAGACAATGCCACGGCGGTGGCATACTCCAATCACTAAGGAGGAACAAGAAGCTCGGGCGCCGCACGGGGAGGTCACTCGCATCCTTCAGTGGCCAGAGTGACATGTACCTGCCCTGTTGGCCATTTGCATTCCGGGAGTGGAGAACTGTCAGACGGACTACCAAAGTCGCCAGATGCTGATCCCAGGAGAATGGGCATTGCATCCGGAGGTGTTCAGGCTACTGTGCTTGCGATGGGGCACACCAGACGTGGATCTTCTGGCCTCCCATATCAATCGGAAGGTGCAGAGATTCGTGTCCAGCACAGACGCGTTGGTGGCTCCGTGGGATCAGCTGATCTATGTCTTTCCTTCGCTGAAACTGTTACCACGTCTGCTCCACAGAGTGGAGGCCGAGGGGATCCCAGTAATGCTGATTGCCCCAGATTGGCCTCAGCATCCTTGGTATGCAGACCTAGTGCACCTGGTGGCGGACGCCCCTTGGCTCAAGGTCCGATTCTCCATCCTGCTTTACCATAACTGGTTTTAACGGCATGGCTAGTGAGAGACAGGTGTTGAGGAACCAGGGTGTTTCGGACTCTGTGATTCCAACTATGCTGAGAGCACGGAAATCTTCTTCTTGGAAGATATATCATCGTACCTGGAAGGCCTACATCTCCATGGGTGAGGAGAAAGGATGGTGTCCACGCTCCTTTTCTATATCCAGGATCCTGCTGTTCCTACAGCAAGGTGTAGACCAGAAATTGGCTTTAAGCACCATTAAAGGACAAATATCGACTTTGGCTGTCTTTTTTCAGTGACCCCTGGCATCTCACTCTCTAGTGAGCACTTTTGTTCAAGGAGTCTGACATGTAGTTCCTCCAGTGCGTCCACCGTTACCCCCGAGGGATCTGAACCTGGTGTTATCGGTGCTTCAAAAACCGGCATTTGAAAATATTAGAGATCCCTCTATGGACTCTTTCCCAGAAAGTGGTCTTTCTAGTGGCCATTACTTCGGCCAGGAGGGTGTTGGAACTGGCGGCCTTGTCTTGCAAGTCGCCCTATCTGGTTATCCACAAGGATAAGGTGGTGTTGCATCCGCAACCTTCTTTTCTGCCGAAGGTGGTTTCGGCGTTCCACATCAATGAAGACATTCTGTTACTATCTCTGTGTCCTAAGCCGACACATCCTAAGGAGGTGGCCCTTCATGCCCTGGACGTGGTTCGGGCTCTGAGGGTGTATTTGTCTGCTACGGGTCCCTTTCGGAAGTCAGACTACTTGTTTGTTTCGGTGCTTGGTCTGAAAAAGGCATGGCGGTTTCGTCGGTCACCATTTCCAGGTGGATTATACAGATTGTAGTTCAGGCCTATGCCTTGAAGGGGCAGGTGCCCCCCTTTCCGGTCACAGCCCACTCCACAAGGGCAATCAGAAGGTCTTGGACCTTCCAACATCAAGCGTCTGTCGCTCAAGTGTGTAAAGCGGCGACTTGGTCGTCTGTTCACACTTTTACAAAATTCTACAAGGTAGATGTCAGTGCATCGGCTGATGTCTGTTTTGACCGCAAAGTTTTGCAGGCGGCTGTATAATACTCAGTACCTTTTTAAGTAATGCACTGTTGCATTTGTTACCACAGTTCTGGTGCGGTTTGGAGGTAGTGCCTCTCAGTTGACGAGCACCCTGTTTTTTTTGTGGGTAAAAAAGTTTTAGTTATTCCCACACAAAGTTAAAGTAAAGTTTATACTAGTTCCCATATGCCATGGTGGGTAAAATTTTATGCTGTTTTCCCACCCCTTGTTTTGGCACTGCTTGGGGACGTCCCAATGGTCTAAGAGAGGAGTTATCAGTCGGTGAATGTAAGAGAAAATAGGATTTTTTTTGTACTGGCCATAAAATCCTTTGGGCGGAACTAGAACTAGAAAGTTCTAGTTTTTATATTGCATGTTAACATGTCCTAGTCCTCTCCTGAAGGTGGCGAAACAACCCAATGGTCTAAGAAAGGATCTGTGTCAGTTGGAGAAAAGGATTTTATGGTGAGTACCAAAAATCCTATTTTCTCCCACTTTTACCTCAAAGGTGGTTTATCCTGTCAATCTGCAAGCTATATCAGCTAACCAGGGTTAATCAAACCCTCACTCTCACCAGTACTCTTGACTGGCTACAGGCCCAAAAATACAATAAACGTTTAACATATATACTGTATTTATCGGCGTATAACATGCACTTTTTTCCCCTTAAAAGCAGGGGAAAATCGTGGGTGCGTGTTATACACCGATCCCCCGAAATTCTGAGCCTCTGGGCGACTTTCAGCCACCTTCGGCTTTTCAAGGCGACTTTCGGCCACCTTCGGCCATTATCGGCGGCTTTCGGCCATCTTCGGCCGTTCTCGGCAACTTTCGCCCGTTCTCGGAAGCTTTCAGCCGCCTTCGGCTCTTCTCGCCAGCTCTCGGCAGTTTTCGGCCGCCTTCGGCTCTTCTCGGCGGCCGAAAGCTGCCGAGAATGGCCGAAAGCCGGCGAGAAGAGCCGAAGGCCCGCCGAGAACTACTGCACGTCGCCGAGATACACATCCGGCTCTGTATCTCGGCGGCGGCATTTAAAAAAAATAAAAAAACAAATAGCAAAATAAAATAAAATAGACAAGGCTGCAATGGGGGACAAGACTGCATAAGGCTGCAATGGGGGACAAGACTGCAGTGGTGGACAAGGCTGCATAAGGCTGCAATGGTGGACAAGGCTGCATAAGACTGCAATGGTGGACAAGGCTGCAATGGTGGACAAGGCTGCAGATGACACTGATGGGCATATAAATGTAAGTTTTTTTTTTTCCCCTTAAACTTCCCTCCTAAAAGTTTTTTTTTCCTTAAAATTCCCTCCTAAACTTGGGGTGCGTGTTATACGCCGATAAATACGGTACATATAGCAGCCAAAAGTCTCACCAGCTTTTGTGTGACCGCACACTGATGAAATATTTCATGGAACTTTTAGGACCATTCAAGCAGGACTTGCGACTTCATGACCAGCGCGATTCTTTATCCATGGTAAAGATGGCCTTCAGTTCTAGTTATAGGGACTTATGACAACAATACATTAGGTATTGTGGATTCTGTGTAAAAATTAATTTCACACACTTTCTGGGGTGCCAAATGAAGTAATCTATGCAATATTACAATCTAATATAGCCTATACAGCAACTATTGCATACACGTATTAACTTGCCTATCCCTATATATTAGCTAGTCTATAAGAGTATGATAATCACAATAATATAACAAACACATCTGCTTAGTAAACACTGTTACATTTATTTCCCAAGAAAATAGGAATATACTAAACCACAGAATTAGGAAGCTAACATAAAAGTATTAAAAGATATTACAATGCTTAACAGAGCATAATACAAGAATATACTTATCACATCCTCTAAAATAGACTCTTTAGCTGGTCTCCAGATGTTGAAAGAGAGGACCAGAGCCATGAGGCTTAGGTCCAAGCCATGATCCAAAGGGAAAGAGGACAAATTGCCTGTGTGTGCTCCTTTTTACTCAAACATACATCCCCACTCGTAGCCACCCCCACTTGCTTCCTCCCCATAGATATTGCCAAGTGGTATACCTAATATCTATCCATTCTTCAGAAAGCATGCTGTATTGTGCACTAGGGGGCAGCATTGGCCATGAATCGCCACTGTCCGACCTGGGTCAAATCTTGGCTTACCCCATCAGTCATCTTAGCAGCAGTGGCTCTCTTTGAAGCTTAGTTTGCAGACGTGCTAATTAGGAATTCTCATAGACAGACCGGAGTCAGTATTGTCATGCATAGTTAGGCTTAATTGGCTACACTCCAACCTAGGCCACCTGACTGTATCAACCAGGAAGTTAACCTCCAGAAATATGATATTAATTGATGTTGAACTCCAACATAAATGTAGTAAATATTAGTATAGATATAAATAACAAAGGTAAATCTCTATAGATTTCTAATTTGTATCATACTTTAATGATACAAATTAGAGACTGCATATCTGAATACATGGTAGCTTGATGATATTAGAAATTTATACTTAAACAAGTAAGCTAATCACTGATGTAGGGTTTTGGAGATAGCTGGACTCTCCTGGAATTGAAGAGAGAGCCAAGGCAGGATCCAAGAGGCGACGGCCATGGAACAGGACCACCACGAGTGACGGGACATGGGAGGCAAGGCAGCTGACCCAACTGCAAGAGCACCCAGCTGGTGGGAGTAATGAACTCGCACCAAATCTGTCTGGCCACTGGGTAATGCGATGTAATATATAACAAGAAATTATAGTATTGTTGTCTCTGGAAATAAACAAGAGACAACAGGGAACAGTAAGAGAGGATGTCTAATGTCTGTCAAACACCGAACCAGCCAAAAATGGCTTGTCACTGTGTGAACAAAACGTATACAAATGTAGAGAGCTTGTCTAGTATGTCAGTTTATATACATAAATCTAGAGAGGTAATGCTGCTAGGGTGTACTCACAATGTAACTATGAGCCGTCTGCCTGGTTTAATGTAAGAGCACCAGCCTGACACCATCAGTGTGGGTGTCTGAGCTGGTGGTGGGCTTTAAATAACTAGTATAAACAGCTGAAATTGATTGCTAACAAGCAATTAGAATCGGCTGAGGGCCGGTGTGAGAGAGCATTGCGTAAATGAGATTACATTTACAGGGAACTGCAGAGGGGAGAAAAATGACAGAATTTGAGATAGATCTTTGCTTATTTCCTCCACTCCCCAAAACTTAATGGCCATATCTAAATGTCTCTTAGTGTATGGTCCTCTCATTGCTTTCACAAGGTGGGCTTACAGTGTACACCTTAACCCCTTTTGCTCCTAAGGGTAAAACCAATCTCAATATTTAAGCCCAATTTTGCAACTTTGACATGTGTAATTTGTGCATCTAGGTGGATTATGGTGTTTTTTTTCAGGACAAATTGAACTTTCATTTGGTGGTAAATGGTAATAGATATCGCCTGATTTATTTTTTTACTATCAAAGGAAAACTGGCCCAAAATAGTAAACAAAATAATTTGAATTTTTAAATTAGCTGTATATTTCTTGCTACTACTGTGACCCACCACCAAGAACAACCCAAAACAAATTCCTCCGCTACTGGCAATCACAGCGATACCACAGTTAGTTGCATGTACAGTAGTACAGCCCAGAAACAATAGTGCGCATTTTGCTTTATTTTATCCTACCTAAAACACACTGACACTAATAATTAAAACAAAAATAAATACATTTTTAACTGCTTTGGCCCCGGAAGATTTGGCTGCTGAATGACCAGGCCATCTTTGCGATTCGGCACTACGTTGCTTTAACAGACAATTGCGCGGTTGTGCGACGTTGTACCCAAGCACAATTAACGTTCTTTTCTTACCACAAATAGAGCTTTCTTTTGGTGGTATTTGATAATTTTTGCTGTTTTTATTTTTTGCGCTACAAACAAAAGAAAGGCGTCAATTTTGAAAAACACAATATTTTGTACTTTTTGCTATAATAAATATCCTCTTTTTTTATTTTAAAAAAAGCAAATTTTTTTAGGTTTAGGCCGATATAGTTACATAATCAGGTTGAATAAAGACACCAGTCCATCCTGAGTGAGTGTCTACAATTGTCCCTATCCCTGTACATTACACACTCACATCAGTCTCTACCCTCAAGGAGCCCACAATCCAAGGTCCCCATTCATATACTAGGGCCAATTTTGGACAGAAGCCAATTAACCTACCTGCATGTCTTTGGAGTGTGGGAGGAAACCAGAGTACCCGGAGGAAACCCTCGCAGGCACAGGGAGAACCTGCAAACTCCAGGCAGGTAGTGTCATGATTGGGATTCGAACCAGTGACCCTTTTTACTGCTAGGCGAGAGTGCTAACCACTACACCACCGTGCCGCCCTTCTACATATTTTTGGTAATAAAAATTGCAATAAGCGTATATTCATTGGTTTGTGCAAAAGTTATAGAGTTTACAAAATAGGGAATAGATTTATAGCATTTTTATTATCATTATTTTTTTTTTTTTTACTAGTAATGGCGGCGATCTGTGACACATCAGACAATTTTGACACATTTTTGAGACCATTGTCATTTATACATTGATTACTGTAGGGGACGATCAGGGGGTTGACTCTGTTCCCTGCTACGTGTTCTAACTGAAGAAGATATGGGACTTGCTAGGGGAAGAGGTAGATCGGTATTCATACTTTGTATAAACACACAATCTGTCTCTTCTCCCCTCAGAGAACCAAGATCTCTGTGTTTACACACAGAGATCCCGGTTCTTGCCTTGTCATGAGCGATCACGGGAGCCCGGCGGTCATCGCGGCCACCGGGCACTCGCATCAGATCCGGGGCACGCAGCGGCCCTAGAGGCCACAAAAAGAAGCGACGATAAACATGATGGCGATTCGCGCAGCCAAGCCATGTTGCCGCAGTACAACTGCGGCGGCTGCTCGGCAAGCGGTTAAACACACTTTTTTTTCTATCTCTGCAAGACAGAGCAAGATGCAATGTATCTTTCTCATCCATTCACAGAGACAGAAAACACAGGGATGTGCTTCACAGTGATTGATCATTGTGATAGCCAATCAGAGGCTATCACAGCAATCAGGTGACCCAGATTAGGACGTTCCGGGTCCTGAATGGTGAGACCCCAGCCACTGTGACGGGAGCGTGCCGTAAGCCACGCTCCAAGCACAAAGGGAGGTACTCAAATATGTGCACAATGGCAAAAAGCCCAGTGCAGTGGAGCCACGTATTTGTGTTACGTCGGTGCCAAGCGGTTAAAGTATAGTGAAATCCTTCTAAGGAGAATTTACCACTGCTACAAGCTGCTTGTGTTGTATGCATTACAGGGAGGCATTTGTTTAGCGATCTTTTTCTACATCTAGCAATTAACTAGCTATATTAGTAGCATGATGAAGCTACTAAAAAAACTGTGTAACTTTAGGCCTCATCAGGAGACTGCCAACAAATGGATAAAGCTAAACTCCAGGTACAAAAAAGTTAATTTAACTATATTGCACAGTAGCCACTAAGTATATAAATCCAGATTGTGTGTACCAGATGCTGCAAACTCAGTTATTACCTTGGAAAAGTGGCAGTGACATCATCACGGTGTTGCATAGAGCCTGTGCAGAGAGCAGTGCTGTGGGAGAGACCCAACAGACCCTGCCGATTTCACGCTGCCTGCTGAAAGTAGAGGATGAGGCAGACACGACCAGTCGCCTTGCACAAAGAGACAGGGCTGTCTGGTCTTTATTACAAAAAGGATATCGTTACAACGTATAAATATATCATGGGTGACTCTAGTAATTGTAATAAACTGTTTACTCTAAGGTCCCTGAAGAGGATACGCAGCCCCAACTTAAGTTAGAAGGAAAGAGGTTTAACCTAAGATTGTGAAACGGGTTCTTTACTGTTAGAGCGGTAAAATAGTGGAAGTCTTTACCTTTGAAAGTGGTACTAGTAGAGTGTTCAACTTTTTCTTTTTTTTTCTATGGATTGATCTAGATGGGCTTGTCTTTTTTTTTTTTTTTTTAACCTTACTTAGCAACTTCAAACAAACTTTTCTCATTAAGCAGAATATACGTGTCATGGAAATTGTTAGATTGAGTAGATGAACCTGTCTTTTTTTTTTTTCTTCAACCTTAACTTCTTCAGATCTGTCTGCACTATAGCCCAATGACTACAGTGCAGACCACCTTTGCCAAGAGTACGTCTATTGACATCCTCCCGTGACCGAGCGGCCTGCGCATTTCCTGCAGGGCGCCCGCAGTACGCTCTGTACGCTCTGTGATCAGCGAGTCTGAGACTCGCTGATCACAGATCGGAGTAAGGGATCAATCCCGACCCCTTACCGCATGATCAGCTGTCAGCTAATGACAGCTGATCATGTGATGTAAACAGAGCTGGTAAGCGTTTATTTTTTTCTCCTCGCGCTGACAGCCTGCGGAGAAGAAAAAAAAAGCCAATCAACAGCGGCTGTGAGAGAGACATCAGTCCCGATCACGGAGAGCTGCTGCCAGCTCCTCAGTGCCACCAATCGTACACAACAGTGCCCACAATCAGTGCCTCATCAACAGTGCCGCCTATCGGTGCCATTTTATCAGCAGCTATCAGTGCCGCCTTATCTGTGCCCACCAGTGCAGCCTTATCAGCGCATATCAATGAAGGAGAAAAATTACCTGTTTGCAAAATTTTATAACAAACTTTTTTCCAAAATTTTCCAGTTTTACAGGAAACTCCTTTATTAGGCAATAAAATTCTGGGCATGAAACGTCCCTGGATGCACAAAGCCATACATGACACTTTTTTGTCTTATGCAAGGGGTGTGTCTATTTTACTGCACTTGCCTTGCTCCATAGAAACTGTAATTACAGATCCTGGGGGACAATACTTAGTGGTAACAATTGAAGTCTATATGTATATATTCCCCCTTCTTTAAAAGGGAACGTCTTGTACGAGGTGTTGGAGAAATTGGCACCTCACGCTCCATTTCAGTTATTGGTGGCTGGAGAGTTCAATAATGTTCTTAATTATACGTTAGAAACGCCAACCCACGCAGGGCTCCAAACCATGATTTGTCACACTGGGCGGAAACTGCGGGTCTTCCTGAGATCTAATGGTGGAAGCATCCTATGGACAGGTGTTATTTATATCTGTCCTCAGTACATGCTTCGTCCTCCAGAATAGACTTGGCGTTCGCCAATGGGACATTATTGCCTCTGGTAGCTGAGGTGTCCTACCTTCCAGGAGGTGTATCGGATCACTCACCATTTCAGATTACTTTGCAGTTAGGCTCCCAGAGTTCAAGGAGGGTTTGGCTTTTGTCTCCTAAATGGGTGGGGGAACCCACTGTGGAGGAGATGTTGAAACCACACATTGATACATTTTTGCAGATTAATGAAGGATCAGCATCAGTGAACACTGAATGGGAGGCCTTCAAGGCTACTACTGGGGGGGGGGGGGGTATATATATCAGCCATTAAAGCCCTGAGAACAGAGCAGAATAGTATAGAAAAACAACTTCAGGCCAAGGAGCAGGAATCCGCTAAAGCACATGCGGATTCACGTTCTCCTGACACGTTGGCTCAGTTGAAGTTCGCAAGGAGGAATGTGTCTTTCCATTATCAGGACATGACTACTTGTCAATTGCGAAGGAGGAGAAACATTAAATGTGACCTCTCGTGGTAGAAAATAGGGATAAGAATTTTGTACCATCATCCAGAAATCAGGTAGTGTATAGGTTGGTAGCCTGATCCCCAACCAGGCTACCAGAAATGGACAGTTTGGACTATTGCGGTACAATAAGAACAGTACAATGAATAATATAACAAAGTAAATGAAAAATACAGATGATTTTATTGATGCCAAAAAACAAATCATCATTTACATATTAAAAAACATAAGCGCAGTACACATGTATGTCATCAGTGAGTAGTCACAATACAATTGTTGATCAGATATCAGTTTCCTCGACTAGTTTCGCTGACTTTTACCTCTTCATCGGGAGGTTATCTGTGATTAGATCAAAAAAGCAAATAAGTAGTCAAAAAAAATAAAAATAATGATAAACTTTTATACAGCATCCTAATTGAGAAATCTTTTACAACAAGGTTAGAAACGGGGAAAGAGCAACACAGCTTACCCATGCTCCAAACGGGCGTCAAGCTCATAGTGCTACCACCTGATAAGTAGTCCCCTGCGGCAATTCGGGGAAGCTATATAGTGTGATGATTGGGGTCTAGGTAATGGAATAAAATAAAACAAAATAAATCAGTATACTGTCAGTTTATCGGGGTAAGACAAGTGAAGTGAATGGATAATTGGATGGTGGTGAATTTTTTTTTTTTTGTGAAACCGTATTAGTGGGACAAATGGGGAGGAAGGAACAGTTGCGCTTATGTGTTGGAATGTGTGAAAAAAGAAACCCAGCAAAGTCAAAGGGGATGGTGAAATAGTGAAAATTGGTGAAGTTGGTGAAAGGTTGGGAAGGGGGACAAGTGGGGAAAGAAGGGAAAGGAAAGGGGGGGAAAGGGGGACAGTGGGGACGTGAGTGAAGGATAAAAATGCACGAAAGAAAGTGAGTGAAGCAAAGTGGATTGATGTGAAATAAAGTGAATAAGGAGAAGCAGGGTATACCTGAAATTATTGTTAATGAACGTAGAAGGATCCCGGGAGGGGCACACCCCATAGGGGGAATTATGCCAGTGTATGACCCCAGTATACAATTATGAGGACCACAGGCCTAGAGTGGAGGCATAGTGAGGCCTATCCACCCATGCCTAAGTCTCCTATAGAGAAAATAAATAGTAACACTATTAAATTCGATTCACAATGCCAGTAATAGGACCTGAAAATACAGGGTGCTATCTAGGGATTTGAAAAAGATATATAAAGTTTCGGAGGAACACTTACTAAGGGTTAGTTGGAGCATACTATCCCGGGAACTCGAATCTAGATCCGCACATCACAGGCAGACACCTGTTCTATATAGCTCCCAACCCTGTGACGCTTCAATCAGCGCCATAAGGCGCCGGTGCATGACGCCACAGAGCCCGGCTAACGCACAGTGCGCGCGCAAGGTAATAGCACGCGCGCACGCATGCGCATCGGCCCCGCGATGCCACGCACATGACGCCACAGGGTCAGAGCTCCCGCATAGCAAATGCCCGAAATAATCGCGCATGCGCATCGGCCACTAAGGCCAAGGGGACATAGTCCCTGCCAGTGCCAATGCAAGGGGAGGAGATCGCCCAGCGAAGCGGGATCGGTTCCACCACCCGGGAGCTCACCGGGCTGCCGCAAGGGGACACAGATGGAACAATCCGAGCAGACGCCTGTCAAGGAGGGGGGAGGGGGAAGGGAAAGCAGGAGGCTCATTTATAATTGTAAATGGAAGGGAAATATTAACAATAAAAATGTGTTTAGAAAAGTAGTTAATTGTATATCAAAAGGGTACATATGAATAATATGCATAATTGGGATAAAACATCCCATGAAGCCAATGCAAACTACAAATTCGAAAGAGGTCCAAGGTACCAAAAGGGCAAACAATTAGAGGCCATGATGGGGTACATCATGGTCAGGGGTGGCAGGTAGCCTATGGTTGGATAATAAAATGTATCTAGCCCGACCATGGACGTCTAGAATAAATAGTTGCATAAAGGCTTACAATAATAGTAAATTAAATGATGAGATAAGAATAATATATGTAAAAAGAGGTCTTTGTAATGCTAGGGAAGGGATTAGATGGTGACATCAAAGTGGGGGGTAAAGGGGCAGCCCATCCCACCTCGATCATTCACCAAAAAGCCCAAGCCTAGCAACATAACAGGTGTGTTATCCACCCAATAAATATAAGAAACATTAAATGTGACCTCTCATGGTAGAAAATAGGGATAAGATTGTAGAATTTTGTACCATCATCCAGAAATCAGGTAGTGTATAGGTTTGTAGCCTGATCCCCAACCATCAATAAAATCATCTGTATTTTTCATTTACTTTGTTATATTATTCATTGTACTGTTCTTATTGTACCGCAATAGTCCAAACTGCCTCCATTTCTGGTAGCCTGGTTGGGGATCAGGCTACCAACCTATACACTGCGAAGGAGGAGGGATGGAGCGTATTTTTGAAAAATGGCAAGCTCTTGATTCTTCTGACAGCAGGGGAGACGTCCCCGACAGTAGTCCCCATCAGGATAACTATTGAGGGACGGGGAAGATATAGTAAGGGAGTTTGTATCCTCCTTTAGGTCTCTGCACTCACCTATAGATCCCTATGACACTGGTGACCTCAGGGACACATTGGAGACCCTTCAGTGGCCCAAGCTACCGGAACATTCTCAAAATTTTCTGGACGCCGCGTTCAGGGAGGAGGAGGTTGTTTCTGCAATAGGGTCATTTCCTAGTGGCAAGGCTCCTTGACCTGACGGTCTACCAGTTGAATGGCACCACTAATACTCAGAGACCCTTTTCAAAGGGGAGGCCTCCCCGTCTCCTTTTATGAAGCTCATATTGTATTATTGGCTAAGCTGGATAAGGACCCACTGCGGTGTTCTTCATATAGAGTCATTTCTTTATTAAATATGGATTTCAAAATACTGACCAAACTGTTAGCTACTAGACTTATGTCGGTGCTGCAGCATGTTATTTTCAACAGACCAGGTTTTATGCCCAAAAAGGCCAGATATTAATCTGCGCAGGGTTTTCACTCACACACAATTGGGCCCAGATAGTTCCAGCGGTGGGATACTGGTCTTCCTAGATCTGGAAAAGGCCTTTGATTCCGTGGACTGGAAGGTGGTACTAGAGGTATTTGGTTTCGGTCCCCAGTTTAGGAAGTGGATTGACATTCTATATCACTGCCCCACAGCAGCCATAAAGCTAAATAATGTTATTCAAAAGGTTTCCAGTATATAGGGGCACTCGTCAGGGTGCCCTTTATCCCCAGGTCTTTTCTCTATTATGATTGAACCCTTGGCGGCGGCCTTGAGAGCATCTAAAGGAGGTACAGGGGATTCAGGTGGTTAATTTGACTGAAAAAAATGCACATCGGCAGCTTTAGACATCCTTAATTCCTTTGCTCATTTTTTGGGGCTAAAACTGGGGAAAATCCCAGATTCTATCACTTAGGATGCCATCCCCCAGATGTGAGATTCCCGCAGATTGCCCTTTACAGGGGGTTGAGGTAGTTAAATATCTGGGGTTACATATCTCCAACTCTGTATCAGACTTTATTACCCTTGAATGTCGATCCACTTTTGACTAAACTAAAGTCCAGACTGCAGGCATGGCAGAATCTGCCTTTGACCCTCATAGGTAGGGTGAATTTAGTGAAAATGAAATGTTTACCTTTGTTTTTATATATATTTCGGAATTCCCCTGTTTGGATACCGAGATATATATTCAAAAAAATAGATCAACTCATAACGACTTTCCCGTGGCAGGGGTGACACCCCCCAAATTAAACTGCGTGTGTTACAACTGCCGTGGAAACAAGGGGGACTGGCGGTCCGGGACTTCCACAGGTATTACTTAGCGGGTCAGTTAGTATTTGTACACAGGTGGTTCACTCTACCTGAAGATGACACTGCCAATACATTAGAGGTGGCTGTTGGTTCTTATGAGGCGCTGACACATCTCCCGTATCTGGGTGTCAGGGCGCCATATCAGCTCACAATATCCATGTGTGCGACCTGTAGAGCATGGGTAGCAGTGACCAAGAAGGATAGCGCTTCTGAGACTTCTCCTCACACACCACTTTGGAAGAAGCAAACGCACTTCTGTGAGTACCCTGATGCAATCATCTGGACTAAATTTGGTATTAAAATGCTGGAAGACCTAGTGGGTGGTGGGAAACTGCTACAGTTTGACTCCCTGAAAACTAAGTTTAATCTGCCCAACACTCACTTGTTCCATTTTCTTCAGCTCAGACATGCATACAATGTCCAATTTGGAGATATGGCTATTACCCTGAAAATTAGCGATTTTATAATCTTTACTGAAGGTGGACACTTTGGAAAAGGCCCTGTGTACAATATATAAACAATTGTTTAATGAGGGAGGATATCTCCTTGCAAGGTGTGGGGCGAGGTGTTCCCCCAGATGGACCGGGATGACTGTAATGATGTATGGGACATTCATTTTACTAGATTAGTCTCTGCAAGGGACCAACTCATTCAGATTCAAATTCTTGCACCGTATATATCTTACTCCAGCGAGATTGGCTAAAATGTTCCCTACCTGGTCACCTGGTTGATGGTGGTGCAGTTCCCTTACTACCGATTTAATGCATATATTTTGGAATTGCTCGAACATCCAAACATTTTTGAAGGAGGTCACAATGTATAACAGAAGTAACCGCCATTCCTATACAGCCCATGATAGAGGTGTGCCTTTTTGGGGCTGGTGGACAATCTAGCCCCAAAGTGTAAGTCGTACTTTGCTGACAATCCAAATATATTATGCTAGTAAAATGATAGTGTTATGGAAAAAGCCCAATCCTCCATCTGTATCAGCGTGGAAGGGTGTGGTTAATAGGGCTGCACCTTTTATATAAGGCTACATACATTATTAGGGGCATACCGCAGAAATTTGATAAAATGTGGGGGAGTTGGATGAATAGTGAAACTACAGTAACGGATTGAGTGGCACCTAATAGCATGCACGTGTAGTAGGATTTAACATGTAGGTAATTGACAGACATATCGTAAATGCACCAGTGACTGTTACTAAAAACAGGTGGCCTTATTTTTACTGTTATTTTCACTGAATGAGGGTCTGGAAGGAGGAGGAGAGAGTCAGCGCTGAAGTAATGTAAATAGTTTATATGTGTGTGTGGCCCATTTGGGTCTTGTGTATACTTGTTGTGTTAAAAGCAATAAATAAAACTTTTCAACAACAAAAAAAAAGTGCATCAGCGCTGAAAATTGGTCTGGGCAGGAGGGGTGTTTAAGTGCCCAGTAAGCAAGTGGTTAAAAACTACATAAGAATATATATTTATAACAATAAAAACACTAATAAGAAAACCGTAAAATGAAAATGCTACTTTTAATAAGTAGTAGATCTAAATACATTTAAGCTGATCAAAGATGCTTGTATTATACAGTATATAATACATTTTAACTGCCTAAGTTTTATATGGATGCTAATGTAATAACTTATCCAGCATATGTTGGGTTGTTTTGGTACATTTAGATGTGGTCTCCTTTATTTGCATTATGGGCTTGGGGGGAGGCTACCATTTTTTTTTTTCTTTTTAAGGATACCCTGCTAATCCTTTATCTATCCACCTGTGTAGAACTTCCCATGTATCATACACAGTATTTTATGACAGTTGGAATTATTTTTAATTGCTTTAGCATGTATGAATATTTATTCATGTAGCTTATCTGTATATCACATATTTGTTGGATCTGAGTTTTAGCAGCGCTGTGCTATGCAGATATTCATTGGACTGGGGTGTGGTAATGTATGACAATGCTGGCTTGCTACTTAATAAGGGAGACACGTTTTTCCTTGTAGTTTTTTAGGATCAAGTTGTGTCGTGAGTTAACTTGCACAATTTTGGTTCTTTACAAAAATCTTAATATTTTCACTTTATTTTTTTTAAGTCTCCTACAGTTACACTTGAAAAATTCCTTCAAGCTCTGTCACTTGCAGTGGAGCGACAATTTGAAGAAAGAAAAACACTCAAGGAAAGCACTTAAAATATTTCTGATGTAATGATCGCCTTGTTTTCTGTTTTATATTGTAAAAATGTTGTTTGAATGTTTTTGAAATATATGGTGATTTACCAACTTTCTGTCAATTTGTGTACCAATATAAACGTTGTCTCTGATGTTGCTGCCTTTGTAAAGCCAAAGAGCGCACTTATCCTTTATGCAAATTGCATTAGTGGACTGCAAGGCTGAGGCAACCAAGAGCATTTTAAATTGGTGATAATTGTGACGCAAGTTATCTTCTTATTGTAAGTTAAGACTTTTATTTTTATATTCTTGTCTGTGCCCCAACTGGAGTCATTGAAATCCCCCTTTCTGCCCTGGCGTTGTTTGGAAATAAGACAAAAAGTGAGGTATAATCCAAAATGTTGTCACAGTTACAGGAGATGAGGGTAAATCTTCAACCGGCCACACATGTTAAATTGTTCCAACAGCATTGTTCCTTAAAAGCCAAACAAAAGTGGCTATACATTGGATGATCCCTATATTCATGAATCTGCAGGGAATCTCCAAGCTTGGAAGAGGTCATTGCCAGTGACAAGGCTGCTTTCTAGACATGCATTTAGACTGGATTCACACCTATGCATTTTTTGTGCTTTTTGCATTTTGCAGATTTGCACTGCAGATTGTGTTCCATAGGAAACAGTGTTAAATGGACTGTAGTGCAAATCTGCAAAATTCAAAAAGCACTAAAACTGCATAGGTGTGAATCCAGCCTTAGACATTGATTTACTTTCTCTGTGTTCTTTAGGGTGTGCAAATATGGGCTTTTGTTCACTTCATAACTGCAATAGATATGGTTTTATCCTTGCGGTATACATTTTTTTTTTTTAAGGAGACTAAATCACCACAAAATCCACCTTCTAAAAATTAAAGTTCTCTAAAATTAACCAATTCACATCTTATTAAAAAAAATCCATGTAAAATAGTATCAGATATAATCGGTAATATACAAAAAGATATCAATTCAAAACTCCATTATATTGGTGATGCCAATGATGAGAAATTTTGCCACAAGCTTTTGTTACAACATGTCATATTTCATCAATTTATGTCTTAGTAAACTTATACTTTGCTTTCCGTGGCTCTACAGAATTATGAAAACAACTTAAATATTGACTTTAACACATGTTATTCCTTCTCAGAACAAATAGACCTTCAAGCTTTTCAGGTATATGGAAAATTTTGTTAACCACATACAAACTTAATTTATCCAAGACTAATTTTTAAACAAAAATACATTTTGAATGAATTTATTTTTAAACACATATCATGACAAAACCATTGTACAAAGTTTGGTATTAGCTTTTGGAGAAACATACAAAAATGTGTATTTGTATATTTGGAATATAATTATTTCATGCTGCAGGTAAAAAAAAAAAAACACAAATCCAAATAGCCATGCCATATATTTTAATGGTTTCCTTTATATATGCTAAAACAATTCAATTACCAAAAGGTAAAAATAAAAGAGTAATATTTTACCATCGATTAAGGAATTCTGTTTTGAGAAGCATCAGTTGGGTGTCTCAAATGATATATTTTACCCTCCTTCCTACATCTCTGTTTTTCTCCTCTCGTCTCCCCATCTCCAGATTCTTTCAGCTTCCTCAAGATTCTCCACGTTTTTGTCAAGATTCTCCTTTCACTGTCATGTGTAACCCTCTATATTCCCCTAGAATGTGGGTGTGGAAATGCCTTTTCACGTCATGAGTGACATAAAACACACATTTCCTGGATAACCCTTGTAGGTGAAATTGTAGTTTCCTTTATTCACCATTGCCAAGGGGCAGTATTGAATTAGAAATAAATTTATTGCTTGAATAACCTTTTGACTTAAACTTAACAGCCACAAACTATAAGAAAACGTTTATATTTTGACGTATATATGTCAGACTTCCTGGCTCTTTCTGAAATGTATGGTTGAGACTATTTGGATAAGGTCATTGACTTAACTTCTCTCATACCTTCCTTGAAAGTTAATTCATGGCACAAGAAACGTCTTGGTTATTCAAAGTACAAGCATTATTTCACCAGTATAGTTTCTATACTCTAAAATATAATTGGCCTACAAACATACTCTATTCACTATGATAAGATAAAGATATGCCAATACATTTTTATGAATATCCAAACAACAGATCATGATTAATAAAATTAAAAATATAAAAGAAAAATATATGAACTAAAAACAAAATATAGGTAACATTGTTAAGTTAATCATGCCTATGCCTACTCCAATATAATTTACTAATATATTGGGAATTGTTAATATGATTGTTTATGCAGTAAAAAATTCAATGTTTCATATGGTCGTATTTGATAAGCTCCTTTTTTTTTTTTTTTTTTTCTCAATCTTGAAAAAAAAATTAGGTCTGCGAGCTCATGGTTCCCTTAACTTTTATTTTACTAAGACCCCTTTCACACTGAAGTGTTTTTCGGGCGCTTTTGGGCTAAAAATAGCGCCTGAAAAATGTCTCCCCTGCAGTATCTGTGAAAGCCCAAGGGCTGTCATACTAAGGCACTGCGCTGGCAGGGCGTTAAAAAAAAAAAAAAAAACTCCTGCAAGCAAATGAATGGGCAATGCCACTGCAACGGCACTTTGTGGGGGTGGTTTTAACCCCTTTTCAGCCACTAGCAGGGGTTAAAAGTGCCCCACTAGCGGCCTAAAACCTCCGCAAAAAAGACGGCAAATCGCCGCTAAAAATAGCAGCGCTTTACCGCTGATGCCTCCATGTGAAAACACCCTAAGTGTCCAGACCTTTAATTTATGATCTAGACTGATATGGAAGGAGCCTGTCCACAAGCATGAACTTAATTTAACCTCCAAGCACATTTTTTTTTTTTTTTTTTTTTAATAAGATGGCTTCTGAGTTGTTCAAAAATATATATGAAAAATATATGATGTAAAGGCCTTAGAAATTAATTATTTTTAACCCCAATAGTCCTGACAACTACATCTAACTAATTCTACTATCAGCCACATTCTAAAACTAATCTATCTAACCCTGTAAAGCAAAAATCGCTATACATACCTTTTCTGCAGCCATTCCAGCCCAGTTTCCAGCGGCAGATGCTGTGTGGAAGAAGAGACAGCCGACAACTGGGAAGTGACATAGCCCATGGAGTTACTACAGGAGCTTCCGTTGTCGGCCGCCTCTCTTGCAAGTGCCTACACAGAGAAGCCACCGCTGACAGCTCAGCTTGAGACCAAACTGGATCAGCTGCAGATAAGGTATGTATACCAATTGTCAGATTTTATTGCTGTCCTTTTCCCCCGGTTAAGAAGATTCACTCTCTCCATTTGTCCTGTTTAGCATTATGATTAAAAATGAAAGTACAAGAAAATCCCAAATTTTGGGTTGTTCCCAGAAAAGTAATAGAGGCGAAATCTTCCAATGGTGACACCAGTTCTGGTGACCTGGTGGTCCCCAAAAGATTCCATTTATTTTGCAGGGATTTTCTCTCATTTCCTGCTATGGGACAGGAAGTGAGCTGAAAACTCTGAAATGGGGCACCGATGGCGAAAATAAATCTGACTGGTTATAACCCTGCCTTGCAGGCCAAGGGAAAGCAAAGAGATTCTGGTTGTAGGGGACTCAATTCATTGTAACAGATTGCCCTCTCTGTCCTAAGACCTGCTCTGGTTCGGCACATTACGGATCTGGAGGACAGATTACTGGGAGGGGCTGGGGAAGACCCAGCTGTCATGGTGCACGTTGACAAACGATTTTAGTGACTTAGGAGCTAAATTGAGGAAAATGACCCCCAAGGCAGTATTCTCAGAATTACTACTGGTATCTCAAGCCAAAAAGGCAGAGGGAGATTAGGGAAGTAAACAAGTGGCTGAGGACCTGGTGTAGAAAGGAGAGACTTTGGTTCCTGGAGAACTGGGACGACTTCTCAGTCGGTTACCAGCTCTATAGAAGGGACAGACTGCACCTAAACAGGAAAGGTGCAGATCTGCTGGGACTGAAGATGGCCGCAAAGTTAGATGGGCTTTTAAACTAGGCGATAGGGAGAAGGGTCCAGAGGTAGAGATAGTCAGCGTGGAACATATTCTAGAGGGTAGTATAGTGGTAGGTTGACTAAAGCACCTAAACCCAAGGTGAGTGTAGTAACAAGTCCTATTTGCAACCCCAGAGCATCCAATAAGGAGATAGTATGCGACCGGTCTAAACTACATGGCATGTTCACCAATGCCAGGAGTCTGGCAGACAAGATGATCTCATGATTGGCTGGCAACCATTCAAGGGTATTCCCTATATTGCAGGGATAGAGAGGGTTAAAAAAAAAGAGGGGTATGAATGTATATCAAAAATGATGTACAAGTGAATGTGAGAGATGACATCATTAAAGGTGTCTCAGGAGGAGGTGGAAGGAAACTAAGGGGAAAGTAATACTGGAAGTATGCAATAGGTCCCCTAACTAGAGGGAGGAGGTGGACCTCCTATCACAATTTGGATTAGCGGCAAGAATGGGAAATGTCATTATAATGGGGGATTTTAATTATCCAGACATAGATTGGGTGGAAAGAACCGCACATTAATCTAAAGCCTCATACACACGATAGGACTTTGTACAAACTTTCCCTTGGATTTTTGTACAAAGGGCGTCAGCCCTGAACTTGTATTGCATACACACAGCAGGACTTTTTCAGCCAACTTTCACCAAACCACGTGGTTTTTCTGCTCTTTACCGCCACCTTTGGTCAACTTCTGTATTGTTGTCTGATCTTTTGCATTGGTTCTGAGCATGCCTGTTTGCACTTTGTACAAAAGTCCTATGGTTTTCTGTACACACGATCAGACTTTGCTCCATCGGACTTTTGTTGCCAGAAAGTTTGTCCGTTCGCACAGCCAACAAAAGTCTGATGAAAACCAAAAAAGTTTGTCCGATGGAGCGTACACACAGTCGGATGTTTCTCCAAAACAGCTAATTTGCATGTTTGTTGTCAAAAAGTCTGATCGTGTGTATGGGCCTTAAGGCTCACCAGTTCCTAAATGTCTTGCAGGACAGTTTCATGGGAGATGGTAATTGCACCAAATAGTAACAAAGCGTTACTAGATCTACTGATTACAACAATACAGACCTGATCACGATGTGGAAATACAGGGCAATTTAGGAAATGTCGATCACAGGTCAATTAGTTTTAGTATAAATCGCACAAATCGAACAGTAGACTGTTCGTAAAAATTAGGAATTTTTATTTTTAACCCTCTCTAATCCCTGCAATATAGGGAATACCCTTCAATGGTTGCCAGCCAATCATGAGAGCTATCAAACAAAGTCTCTGTAATTCCAACAAAATCTAAATCCTCCTCCTACAACAGTAGCTCTAGTTCTCCCATCTTGTCCACCAGACTCCTGGTATTGGTGAACATACCACGTAGTTTAGCCGGTCGCATACCATCTCCTTACTAGATGCTCTGGGGTTGCAAATAGGACTTGTTACTACACTCACCTCGGGTTTAGGTGGCTTTAGTCAACCTACCACTATACTACCCTCTGGAATATGTTCCACACTGACTATCTCTACCTCTGGACTCTTCTCCCTGTCGCCCAGTTTAAAAGCCCATCTAACTTTGCGGCCATCTTCAGTCCCAGCAGATCTGCACCTTCCCGGTTTAGGTGCAGTCTGTCCCTTCTATATAGAGCTGGTAACCGACTGAGAAATCAGATTTCGGCCCTGTCAGTATTCTTCCAAAGGCTTTTAGCCTCCCATTCGCTGATCCAAGCCTTTATGCAGGGAACAACTTGTTTGCTTCCCCCTATTAGGTCACTTATGTGTCCTTTGGACTTAAATTTGGTGCTGTCTGTTAAAGAAACAACCATTTGAGCCTATCAAGGAAATTCCATTAATCTTGCTGTCACGCAAGCTAGCCTTCCTGATGGCCATCATCTCGGCTAGAAGGGTCTCGGAATTGGTGGCCCTTTCATGTAAGGAACCATACCTAATTCTTCACCACAACAAGGTGGTGTATCCTATTCTATCCTTATTGCCAAAGGTCTTGTTGGCCTTTTATTTAAATCGGGACATTGTTTTGCCTTCTTTTTTCTCTCAGCCTTGTTCAGCAGAAGAGAGGCGACTGCATTCCTTGGACATTGTTCGGGCAAGCAGAGTTTACTTGTCTAGATCTGCGGATCAGACACCTTTTTTTGTTTTACCAGAAGGACCCAAAAAGAAGGACCCAAAGCTTCCATTGCCAATTAGGTCCACTAGTTGGTCATTCAGATCGATGGTCTGAAGGAAAAGGCTCCTCCCTTCAGGGTGAGAGCTCATTCTACCAGGGAGTGGAGGAACCTCTTGGGCTTTTCCCCATCAGGTATATGTGGCTCAGATTGGTAAGGCTGCTACCTGATCTTCGGTGCATATGTTCACAAGATTTTATCAGGTAGATATTGGAGCAGCAGTCGACGATTCAGCTATTGGCCGTAGTGTACTACAGGCTGCCATTAAAGAGGAAGTAAACCCTGATGGGTTTACTTCCTCTTTGGTTCCCTGCAAAGGTAAAGCATAATGGACTACTATGCATCGCATGTCACTTACCTGACACAGGAGCCAGCAAAGTCACCGCTGTCCCCTGTAGTCTGGAGCATCCATCTTCTCGGTGGGTCTCGCTGCTCCGCCATTGTCATTCGACGAAGCCGCAATGACGTCACTCCTGCACATGCGCACGGGAGCCACCACTCGCGGCATATCGCCATTGACAGCGGCGCGCTCAGTGCGCCTGCGCCGTAGACGGTGGTGCCTGTGTTTTGGCAAATGTCTCCTAAACCGTGCAGGTTTAGGAGATATTTCTTGGACCTACAGCTAAGCCTTAATCTAGGCTTACCTGTAGGTCAAAGTGGTTTGTAAGGGTTTACAACCACTTTAAGTCTGATGGCTATTTTTGTTTAGCAGGGTGTCTCCCTCCTCTCAAAGCTTTTGCTCTGGAATGTCCCAGTAGGTAATGAATATTAGCCTCTGTGTCTCATGATGCATGATAAGGAAAATAGGATTTTTTTCATCATACTTACCTGTAAAATCCTTTTCTTTGAATACATCACAGGACACAGGTACCTTACTACAGGATTCAGTGCTTACTACAAAACTGAAGTACTTCCTGTATGAGAGGAGTTATATAGGGACAGACTTCCTGTCTAAGACTGTCTACCAGTGTCCATTCACCTAGAGATTAAGTATAACCCACTAGGTAATAAATATTGGCCTAACTCTGTCCCGTGATGTTTTCAAAGAAAAGGGTTTTACAGGTATGATGAAAAAAATCCTATTTTAAAAGTGTCTGCTGCAATCAGGCATCTGGATTTATTGTTCATCCTTCCTGAAGGGTCAGGTGGTTACAAAGTCAACCATTTTACGGTGGATTTGTCAGTTTATTACTCAAACCTATGACTTGAAGGATATGTTTTAATCTTTTGGTGAAAGCTCACGCTACCAGCCCCATACATACTCAATCTAGTTTGCGGGAATTGCTTCCTCCGGGCGGTGTCTTTTGCGGGCTGCAGAGTAGTTTCTTTGGGCCTGATGATGGCTACTGTGCCCCCTCCCCCCCATATGCATTGCTTTGAGGCATCCCAGGTAGTCCGATTTTATAACGTGCTCTGTGTTCCACAATGTACGAAAAAGAAAATATGATTTTTGTACTTACCTGTAAAATCTATTTCTTGGAGTACATCACAGGACGCAGAGGTCCCTTTCCTTTTATTGGGGGTTAATTGCTTGCTACAAAACTGAAGTACTTCCTGTATGGGTGGGCTCCCTGTCTGTTTCTGTCAGTGTCCATTCAACTATTAGTGTCAATCCAAAGACATGCAGTTAGGTTAATTGGCTTCTGTCCAAAATTGGCCCTAGTATATGAATGGGGACCTTGGATTGTGGGCTCCTTGAGGGTAGGGACCGATTTGAGTGTTCAATGTACAGGGATAGGGGCAATTGTAGACACTCACTCAGGTTGAACTGGATGGACTGGTGTCTTTATTCAACCTTACTAACTATGAAACTATAATTGGTGCATAACCCAGGTAGTTATGATTTACCTGCTCTGGGTCCTGTGATATACTCTAAAAAGGATTTTACTGGTAAGTACCAAAAATCCTATTGTATCTTCAAGGGGGAGGGGAGCAGGGCAGGTGAATTGGGTGATTAAGTTTAGCCTTTTACAAATAAAGCTTTTCTTGCAACTTGGATGTTCAAGTGGGGGTAATTTGGCATTGAACTTCAACTATTCTAATAGTAGGTGTGGGTTAGGAAGTGATGAATGTGCAGTATTTTTGTGTGAATTGAAAGTCTTTCTAATACAAACATGAGTATCTAAATTTGTCTCCATTCTGTTTTAGGGTGGCAGTAAGGTATGCCATATAAAAATAAAATCTCATACTTTGCAAAAGTTGAGGCCAATGGTGGTGGGGATTGTATCATTCCTCCGTTTTTATTGTATGATGGTTCGTGCTGCTTTTAAGAGCTGGATAAGTAATTATATTGTTTTCTGGAAAGCAGATAAAGGTGTAGGAGATTGGCAGTGGGCTTCTCTCCAGGTGGGCACCCTGTGAGTTAGGTAGTGAGGCCATTTCCAGATGTGGAATAATAGCATTCCCCTTGTATAGTTGCATCTCCAGCATATAGTGGAAACAGACTGACTGAGGCCCTCATTCCTCTATTCTACCCATGGAAGAGGATGAAGAGATACGCTAACTCATGAAAGGTAGCTGTGGCCTCCAGATATTGTCTAAGTGTACTCCACATCAAAGGGAATAAGATTCAAGCTGACCTAAAGGTGACTATGGTCACTTTAGGGTTTGACTCCAGCATGGGAATTAGCACCACTCTATCAGGGAAGAATGTGAGAAAGGGCTCCCTTGAACCCAGGTCTCTGATTTTGGATACTCTTTTTACTGATGTGACAGCAACTAGAAATTTGTTTTTTTTTTTTTAAGACAAGTTCCTTGATTGAGAGGGGTTTGCCAGTATCTGCTCCAAGCTGGGAGAGGGAATACAGGACACGTGGGAGATCCCATTTGGTGCCTGAGCCTGATTGCTTCTTTGAAAAATTGGCAAACAAGGGAGTGCTTGGCCTAAGACACACACCTGTGATAGCCGACACCTGTACCCAGAGGGAGCCAACCGATAGGGCAAGGTCTAGACCTGTTTGTAGGAAGCTTAGGATGTCCTGGACAGCAGGGGCACTACATGGCTGGAGGACATATGGTACAATAAACTGGCCCAAATCCGATCATAGACCCTGTTGGTGCTCCTTCTCCCAGTGTTCAGGAGGGTAGGGATGACTTCTTCCGGACAGCCTAGCACATCAAGCCTTCCTCTCTAAAGAGCCAAGCCCTGAGGTGCTGATGAGATGGACAGGGTGCAGGGGAGCCAGATCCTGATAGCTGATGAACATCAAGAGAGGAAACCACGGCCTGTTGGTCTAGAAAGGAATTATTGCTGCTACCACCACCTTCTCTGTTCTGAGTCTCCATAAGAACTGGAGTAGCACTGGCACCGGAGTAAAGTCATAGGCTCTGTGGAACCTCCATTTATCCGTGAGGGAATCTATACCTTAGCCCTGAGGGTCTTGAAACCTCGAATAGTACTTTGCCAACTTGTTGCAAGGAGAGGCGAAGAGGTTGACTTTTTGGGGAAAAACCCAGGGTCAAGAGCCACTCGAACACCTCTTTGTGGGGAGCCCAATCATTGTCCATTCATACTCGAGAGAGGAAATCCGCCTAAACATTCTGGGTCCTGGGTATGTAGACTGCTGAAATGTTGGACAAATTCTTCTGAGCCTAGATAATAATTGGCTCTACCTCCTGTAGCAGAGACACGCTGTGGCTTCCACCCTGCTTTCTTATGTAGGCCATGTGTTATGTGTTGTCCAGTCTTACCATCACGAAGACTTCATGTTAGATGACGAAAGGCTAATAGTGCCTAAAAAGCAGCCCAGAGTTCTACAATGTTGGACTCTAACCCACGAGTCCCACCTGCCCTGTGCCACTTTCAGCAGGCAGTGAGCACCCAAGCCCCTGTTGCTGGCGTCTGTCTTTATAGTAACCCATGCAATGGGAATAATCGACTGATAGTTGCATAGATTCTTCCGCTGGAGCCACCAAAGGGGAGGCAACCTCATAACCATAGTAAGATAGATATGCTGATTCTTGCTGCCTGACCTCCACTGTTGGAGAAACCCCTTCTGGAAAGGGTGCACCCACCACTGTGCCCACTTCACCATGGGAATAGTGGCCACCATGGTGCCAATCACCTTCAGGGAGCAGGGAGATGAGACAATACGAGCACCAGGCGAATTCTGCCTCAGACCAGGGAAACGTTCACTTCGGGAAGGGAAATTGTTCCCGTCACTGTGACAAAGAGGACTCTGAGAAACACGAGGGACTGAGAGCTCCAGACGCCTTTCTCAATTCAGGAGCCACTTAAAATCATGCAGAATGGAGATAACCAGACCTGTTTTATAGAAGTTGATTTTTGTTTTGTGCCAGGAGGAGGAGATCATCTAAGTAGTGATGGAAAGGAATACCTCTGACTCACAATAAGCCAGGACGGACAAGACCTTGGAGAAGACCAAAGGAGCTGTCGATAGCCATAATGGGAGGTAGGCGAATTGTAAATGAATTTGGCCTAAGGCAAACCGGAGGAACTGCTGCAAAGCCGCTGGTACCGGAACGTGGAAATGTCTTTTTAATCTATAGACACTAACCAGTCTTCTGGTTGGACCGACTGCTGGATCGTAGAAAGGATTTTAATTTGTCATTTTTCTTTTTTGAGGAAGCGATTGAGATGGGCCAAATCTATGACAGGCCTGCCTGTGCCATTCTACCTCTGTACCATGAAGAGAGGAGAATAAATGCCCTGGCCTTGCTTATCACCTGGAACAGGAATAGCCGTGCCTCGCTTCAGTAAAAAGCTTACGTAGGCTAATAGGGTATTTTTTCTGCTGAGGGAGGAAGAGATGTAGGGACGAACCTGAGCCATGGGGTGCTGCTGAAGACCGAGGCATGGCTTGAGGATACCGTTTTGATGGTCCAGAAGTCCTTTATTGAGGCCACCCAGACATGCCGAAAGTGGAGAAGGTGTGACCCCCCCCCCCCCCCCCCCACAGCATGTCTGAGCAGATCTCAAAAAGACTTAGCGGCCTCCCAATAGCCGGTGAAACTACACTTTTTTTTTTTTGCATCCTGCAAATTTGCAGCCAGGCTTGTAGCTGTGCTCCTCTCTGGCCCAATCCGGATCCTGTTTCCTCGGGAAGGCCCGTCTCTAGCCCTGTAAGCTCCGGTCCTGAGGGAGGAACCCCAACTTGCGACCCGTGGCCCGGGTTATAGCTCTATCCAATTTGTTGCTGAAGAGGGGGGTATCCTCAAAAGGAATTTGTCACCAAACCTGTTTGGAAGCTGCATTGGCCATCAAGGAACAAAGCCACAAGGTGTGCTTGGCGAAAGCATAACTGGGCCACCAGGTGGATAACGTCAATGGAAGATTCCTCCAGAAAGGTGGAGGCCAGTTGCAACTCTTGGCTAGGTGTGTTCGTGACCACTTCACCAGAGATGCCTCAGAGTCTCGTTGGCGCTGTCCATCCAGACATTCATGGCTTTGAACAATGGGGCTAGGGTCAGTGCAGTTTGCATGCCATGCCTGCTGTCAGGTAGATCCGTGTTATGTTAGAGTCGTTCTGTCTCTCCAGGGGATCTCTAGACGAGATTGTGTTTTCCAAAGGAAGGGTCACATGCTTGACCACCCTCATCAAGGCTGCATCCAAAAAGGGTGCCTACTCCAGATGCTTAACTTCTTCCTCCCTTGAAGGGATAAAGCTTTAAAACTTTTGGTATCATGGACCTCTTCGTCTGAGATGATTTCTCCCAATTCGGTAAGGAGAGGGAAGTTTTGGCGCTTCTTGTTAAGTTGCTTAAAGATTTTCCTCTGTTTAGGGGGAATCCACTAGTTCCTCCCAATTCAGGGCTTCTCTCGCTGCCCTTACCAGGGAGGGAACTAAAGCAAACTCTAAGCCAATCCCAGGATCATCTGTGTCTGACTCACTGTCAGAGGGGGCAGCAGATGGGTGACTTGGCTGGGAATAATCCGTATGTCATGGATTTGTGCCCCTCCCGATGGAGAGCATAGCAGCCCCGGAGGGGGTTCGTGGTACTGGTGGATCTTCCTCTCCTTCAGGGATTCCTTCACGACCCATTTTTTTTTAGAGCCTCCAGCTGCTAGTTTGTACCTTCCCTCTCCTCTTCTGCCTTGGTGTAACAGGCGTCACAGAGGGATCTTCCAGCTGGGACGGTAGCCTTATACCCCCATCAAGAATTCTTAATCACCTTGCTGGGGCAAGATCCAGATCTTTACTGTGGTGCCTGGATCTGGAGGAGGAATGCCGGCGGTGTGATCTAGAGGAAGTGCTTCAGACAAAGCAACATGAGCCAAGGTGCCGCTGTACCCTCCCCCCCCCCCCCCAGCAGCAGGCACTACCCAGAGGGGAGAAGCCCACCATACATGTACCTGCTGCAAGAGAACTGGCCACCAGGGGGCGGTGAGGTATGATCCCAGGAAAATAGCAGGAAACTGTAGGGAAAGAAGGACACTCAGGTCTGTGTCTAAGGAAGGGCCCACCTATACCCCCAGACAACAGGTACCAACCTTGGAGACCCGGTCCGGTAGCCTGGGGAAGTTGCCCCTGACCCTGGAAGCATTCCTGAGGCTTGCAGTCTCCTACAGGGTTTTTAAAATGGTAATTGTCTGTCAAGAAACACATTTTCCATATAATACGATCCCCCCCCCCCCTCCATATAGTTAGTCTGGCTGAAAAAAAAAATACATGAGTCTATCTAGTGCAACCAATAGAAGATCTTTTCATGCGTCAACACTGAAGAAATGCCACTTTGCTACAATGTAGAGTAGTGAGTGTATGACAGTGTAAATTTGCTATCCCCTAAAAATAACTCAACACACAGCCATTAATGTCTAAACCACTAGCAACAAAAGTGAGTACACCCTTAAGTGAAAATGTCCAAATTGGGCCAAAAAGTGTAAATATTGTGTTTGGCCACCATTATTTTCCAGCACTGCCTTAACCCTCTTGGGCATGGAGTTCACCAGAGCTTCATAGGTTGCCACTGAAGTCCTCTTCCACTCCTCCATGACAACATCACAGAGCTGGTGGATGTTAGAGATCTGGCATTCCTCTACCTTCTGTTTGAGGATGTCTCACAGATGTTCAATAAGGATTAGGGCTGGAGGCATGCTTGGCTAGTCGATCATCTTTACCCTCAGCTGCTTTAGCAAGGCAGTGGTCGTCTTGGAGGTGTGTTTGGGGTCGTTATGCAGGAATACTGCCCTGTGGCCCAGTCATTGAAGGGAGGGGATCGTGCTTTGCTTCAGTATTTTACAGTGCATGTTAGCATTCATGGTTCCCTCAATGAACTAGCTCCCCAGTGCCAGCAGCACTCATGCAGCCCCAGACCATGACACTCCCACCACCTTGTCTTTGTACTTCTCACCTGGATGCCGCCACACACGCTTGACACCATCTGAACCAAATAAGTTTATCTTGGTCTCATGAGACCACAGGAAGGTTCCAGTAATCCGTGTCCATCTACTTTGTCTTCAGCAATCTGTTTGCAGGCTTTATTGTGCATCATTTTTAGAAGAGGCTTCCTTCTGGGATGATAGTGCTCAGACCAGAAGCCACACACTGCATCATATTGGTCTGCATGGCTGACAGGCTGATCCCTTTAACCTCTGCAGCAATGCTGGCAGCACTCATACATCTATTTCCTAAAGACAACCTCTGTATACAATGCTGAGCATGTGCACTCAACTTCTTTGGTCGACCATGGCAAGCCTTCTCGGAGTGGAACCTGTCCTGTATGGTCTTGGCCACTGTGCCGCAGCTCAGTTTCAGGGTCTTGCCAATCTTCTTATAGCCTAGGCCAGTGGTCATCAACCCTGTCCTAAGGGCCCACTAACAGGCCAGGCTTGCAAGCTAACTGAAATACATCACAGGTGATATAATTTGCTGCTCATTGGTTGCAGTATTCTAGTCTGGCCTGTTAGTGGGCCCTGAGGACATGGTTGATGAGCACTGGCCTAGGCCATCTTTATGTAGAGTAGTAATTATTATTATTTATTTTTTTTCAGATTCTCAGAGAGTTCCTTGCCATGTTGAACTTCCAGTGACCAATAAGAGAGTGAGAGCGATACCACCAAATTTAACACACCTGCTCCCCATTCACACCTGAGACCATGTTAACACTAACGAGTCACATGACACCGGGCAGGGAAAATGGCTAATTGGGCTAATAGTCTGTGCTAGTAGTCTGACAATCTGTTAGCTCAGTGGTCCAGTCTTTGACATGAACGAAGGGATTGCTCTGAAGGTGGATGGTCTGTCACCATTAGTTTCCTTGAATTGTGCTTTGCCATGTGGAAGCCTTTTGGTGCTTGCTGGGACCTGTAGTCCTCCTCCTCTTTCCTGTTGGATTTATAGTGGACTGTTTTAGATATGATATTTTAATTTATTTCTTTATGTGTTGCACTTTATTTTATGTATTAATGCCTGCGTGTCGAGTTATTTTGAGTGGACAGCAAATTTACACTTGTACAAGCTGTATACTCACTACTTTACATTGTACCAAAGTGTAATTTCTTCAGTGTTGTCAGATGAAAAGATATAAAAGATTTACAAAAATGTGAGGGGGTGTACTCACTTTTGTCAGATACTGTAGACATATCAATTAATCTGCATAATGAACATAATTACACTATTGTTAATGAATCGATATTTAATCTAAAGGGATTATAATATTTAAAGGTTAAAAATCAAGCAGGTCTCTATCCATGAGAATTCTCTCATAGCGACACTCCCTTGCCGATGAGTGTATAGTCCAGAGAATAAGGAGAAAAGGGGGGGGGGGGTTAATGTGTAAAAATAAAACCGGAAGGTGGGGCACCCTTATGGCAAAGGGTGACTAGTATCCTGAGGGGGGAACCACTGTCTGTAAAAAGGCAAATAATACAGTGTAAGGCAACTGGACAGCCTGGCTCAAAACAGTGGGCGCCTTCATTATCACGACTGTAACCCAAACCCAACACAAATGGGGGGGTGGCTCACAGCTGCAGGCTCAGAGAAAATTTGGGCAACCATGGGGATAGCTGGAACTGGTAGTCAAAAGGCATGGTAAACCGGAATGAAAACCAAATGGGCCCAGGCCCAAATACTTGCTGTGTCCCAGCATCAAAAAGGCACTCCTCATCCGAGGAACTTAAAGGTGCAAACTTCAGCAACCATCCAGCCAGGATACCACAGCATCCGGGGGGTTTCCAACAACCTGGAACGGTCACCATCCACCACCCAAAGCTTACTGGGATAAAGCAGACTGAACTTGAGGCCTTGATCCCCGAGCCGTTTATGGACCCTTGTGAAGGAGCGGCATCTATGCTGAATCTCAGGTGAGTAGTCAGGGAAGAGAAGAAACTTGGCATTCTCGCACTGTAGATCTGGCTTTCACCAGGATATGGTCTCAGTAATTGAGGAGCTGGAGGCGAAAAGGCCGCAATAGTGCCCTGGGCATTGGAGGGAAACCATGGGCCTTCTCCCTCACCGCTATGCTGCCTACCTGTTGTGGTGAAAGAGGGGGAGGCAGACCTCCTATCACAATTTGGATTAGCAGCAAGGAGAAGTGTTATCATAATGGGGGATTTTAATTATCCAGACTGGGCGGAGGGAACCACGTCTTTGTCTAAGGCTTGCCAGTTCCTAATTCAGGAACTACAATCCCCATCATGCGTAGTCATGTCTTTGAATGTCAGAGTTTTACAATGCCTCATGGGATGTGTAGTTCTGCAACAGCTGGAGGGCCGTAGTTTGGACACCCCTGTCCTAAATGTCTTGCAGGACAATTTCATGGATCAGATGGTAGACACACCAACTAGAAATAAAGCATTACTAGATCTACTGATTACCAACATTACAGACCTGATTGTGGATGTGGAAATACGGGGCAATTTAGGAAACAGCGATCACAGGTCAATTGGCTTCAGTATAAATCACACAAACAGGAAACATACGGGAAATACAAAGGCACTGAATTTCAAAAGATACAATCTTAGGAACAAAGAAGACAGAGGAGAGATGGGTTCAATTTAAGAGCATTAGTCAGTGCACTCCATTAGGTAATACATTTAAAAGCGAACAAAAGTCCTGGATGGCTTAACGGCACTGTAAAAATGCATATAAAAGCAAAAGAAGAGGGCCTTCAAAAAATACCAGGTTGAGGGATCATTATCAGCATTCAAACTGTATAAAGAATGCAACAAGAACTGTAAGGGTGCAATGAGGGCGGCTAAGATAGAACATCAAAGACATAGCTTAGGAGAGCAAAAAAAAAAAATCCCAAGAAATTCTTTAACCACTTGCTTACTGGGCACTTAAACCCCCCTCAGTCCCAGACCAATTTTCAGCTTTCAGTGCTCTCACATTTTGAATGACAATTACTCAGTCATGCAACACTGTAACCAAATGATTTTTTTGTCCTTTTCTTCATACCAATAGAGCTTTCTTTTGGTGGTATTTGATCACCTCTCGGTTTTTTATTTTCTGCGCTATAAATGAAAAAAGACCGAAAATTTTGAAAAAAAATGAATTTTTCTTCGTTTCTGTGACAAAATTTAGCAAATTAGCAATTTTTCTTCATAAATTTTGGCCACAATTTATACTACTACACATCTTTGGTAAAAATAACCCAAATTTTTGCATATTATATGATCTGTGTGAAATTTATAGAGTCTACAAGCTATGGTGCAAATCATAAAGATTTGCAAAAAAAGATCACATCTGATGTACTAAGGCCTATCTCCATTCTTGAGACCCTAACAAGCCAGGAAAGTACAAATGCCCCCCAAATGACCCCTTTTTGGAAAGTAGACATTCCAATGTATTTAGTAAGAGGCATGGTTAGTTATTTTAAGTTGTCATTTTTTCCCATAATTCTTTGCAAAATTACGATTTTTTTTTTTTTTTTTTTTTTTTCACAAAATTTTCATTGTAATAGCTTATTTCTCCCACACGGAATGTGCATACCACAAATAACACCCCAAAATACGTTCTACTACTCCTCCTGAGTATAACGATACCAAATGTGTGAGACTTTTACACAGCCTGACCACATACAGAGGCCTAATTTTGAAGTAGCACCTTCAGGCATTCTAGGAGCATAAATTACACATTTCATTTCTCAACCACCTATTACAGTTTTGAAGGCCCTGGAACACCAGGGCAATGGAAACGTCCAGAAAATGACCCCATTTTGGAAAGCTAACACCCCAACGTATAATCTATGAGGCATAATGAGTCTTTTCAATGGTTCATTTTTTTCCAGAAGTTTTCGGAAAATGTGGAAAAAAATGAAAACGCATTTTTTTTTACACAAAGTTGTCCGTTTATAAGATATTTCCAACGCATAGCATTTACATAGCAAAAATAACACCCCAAAATACGTTCTACTACTCCTCCTGAGTATAACGATACCAAATGTGTGAGACTTTTACACAGCCTGACCACATACAGAGGCCTAATTTTGAAGTAGCACCTTCAGGCATTCTAAGAGCATAAATTACACATTTCATTTCTCAATCACCTATTACAGTTTTGAAGGCCCTGGAACACCAGGGCAATGGAAACGTCCAGAAAATGACCCCATTTTGGAAAGCTAACACCCCAACGTATAATCTATGAGGCATAATGAGTCTTTTCAATGGTTCATTTTTTTCCAGAAGTTTTCGGAAAATGTGGAAAAAAATGAAAACGCATTTTTTTTTACACAAAGTTGTCCGTTTATAAGATATTTCCAACGCATAGCATTTACATAGCAAAAATAACACCCCAAAATACGTTCTACTACTCCTCCTGAGTATAACGATACCAAATGTGTGAGACTTTTACACAGCCTGACCACATACAGAGGCCTAATTTTGAAGTAGCACCTTCAGGCATTCTAAGAGCATAAATTACACATTTCATTTCTCAATCACCTATTACAGTTTTGAAGGCCCTGGAACACCAGGGCAATGGAAACGTCCAGAAAATGACCCCATTTTGGAAAGCTAACACCCCAACGTATAATCTATGAGGCATAATGAGTCTTTTCAATGGTTCATTTTTTTCCAGAAGTTTTCGGAAAATGTGGAAAAAAATGAAAACGCATTTTTTTTTACACAAAGTTGTCCGTTTATAAGATATTTCCAACGCATAGCATTTACATAGCAAAAATAACACCCCAAAATACGTTCTACTACTCCTCCTGAGTATAACGATACCACATGTGTGAGACTTTTACACAGCCTGACCACATACAGAGGCCTAATTTTGAAGTAGCACCTTCAGGCATTCTAGGAGCATAAATTACACATTTCATTTCTCAACCACCTATTACAGTTTTGAAGGCCCTGGAACACCAGGGCAATGGAAACGTCCAGAAAATGACCCCATTTTGGAAAGCTAACACCCCAACGTATAATCTATGAGGCATAATGAGTCTTTTCAATGGTTCATTTTTTTCCAGAAGTTTTTGGAAAATGTGGAAAAAAATGAAAACGCATTTTTTTTTACACAAAGTTGTCCGTTTATAAGATATTTCCAACGCATAGCATTTACATAGCAAAAATAACACCCCAAAATACGTTCTACTACTCCTCCTGAGTATAACGATACCACATGTGTGAGACTTTTGTACAGCCTGACCAAATACAGAGGCGCAACATGCAAGAAACACCGTCGGCGTTCCAGGGACACATAGCCTGCACATACCAAGAATTACACCCCCAAATACATTATGCTGAGCAAAGGGTAAAGAAAAGATTACCTGTGGTTTTAGAAGTGCAGTTGTCCACAGGAGGATATCACTGGTCCAGGCAGCAGGCAGGGACTTGGTCAGCAACAGCGAACACAGTTTTTCAGGCAGCAGGCAGGGATACTGTCCATATTACAGTCCAGGGTTAGTGCAGAGATGTCAGCAGTGCCAAAAATATTGGTCCTGGTAGTAGGCAGGTCCTTGTGGTGTGGTCAGTGCGGCATGATGGCAGTAAGTCCTACAGGCAGCAGACAAAAGTAGAGCCTCGTTCAGGACAGAATGGGGATAGGGGTAGAGGCTTCTCCCTCCCAAATCTCTTTGAAGCCTCCGAGTCTCCAGACCCTAATCTAGGAATAAGAAAACAAAGAAAATTGTTTTCTTCTTCCAGAAAAACTATACTGGAGCCCCTCACATATGTGAGACCCCGTGTTGAATCCCACTAGTCCAGTTGCAGAATACAAGATCAGTCCAAGAGGCAGGCAAATATCGTGGTCAAACAGTCCAAGGTCAGTTCCAGATCAGGCAGAGATATATACAGAATCGTTAGACAGAAGCATGGTCGAATAACAGTCCAGGGTCAGTTCCAGATGAGGCAGAGGTATGTACAGAATCGTTAGGCAGAAGCGTGGTCGAATAACAGTCCAGGGTCAGTTCCAGATCAGGCAGCGGTATGTACAGAATCGGCAGGCATAAGAGTGGTCAAATAACAAGCCAGGGTCCGTTACAGAGCAGGCAGTGGCATAAGGGGTGTGAAGGTGTATGAAGGCAGGAACTGAGGATTATGTTTACCATACTTCACTAAAAATTTATTGAAGTATGGTAACGCCGAAAACAGTCGCCTATACAGAGGCCTGGTTGGGAAGGACATTGTGCACAATAATAAGATGTGTCTCTTCTGACTCCTGCTTTGGTACACGCCTTACATCTTTTTTGGCGTCTTTTGCCTGCTGGTGTGGGGGGAATTTTATCCGGAAAGTGGCGCTCGGAGAGTCGACTTACAACGTCTGATCGGATATTTTCTGGTGGGCCGTTTGGGAATAAAAGGGCTGTGAAAACTTCCTCCTGGTAGCCAAAGAAACGTTTGGGGTTTTGGGTGGCGTTGCTGTAAATTACATATGAATTGTAAATGGCCAATTGAAAAAAATAAATTACTACTTTTTTGTACCAATGATATGTCCGTCTTGAGACCAGATATGGTTCCATCATTTGGTCGTTGAAGTCGACTCCTCCCATGAACAAATTATACTCTGAAATACATTTGGGTTTCTTTACGGGGCCATTCCTTCTGGGGATTTCTACGAAGGTATCGTTGTGGATAGAAGATAACATGTACACATCTCTTCTGTCCCTCCACTTCACTGCCAGAACCTCCTTGTTTCTTAGACTTGCGGTTTCTCCTTTCCGCAGCTTCTTGTTCACCAGACTTTGAGGAAAGCCCTTCCGGTTCTTTTTTACAGTGCCACACGCTGGCGTCTTCTTCCGGTGAAGGTTGTGGAACAGGGGCAGAGATGTGTAGAAGTTGTCTACATAGAGGTGGTAGCCTTTATCCAGTAGGGGGTATATGAGGTCCCAAACAATTTTTCCGCTGGATCCCAAATAATCCGGACAATTAGGGGGCTGTAGCTGGGTGTCCTTCCCTTCGTACACCTTGAAGGAATATGTGTACCCTGTGGCTCGGTCACATAATTTGTAGACCTTCACCCCATAGCGGGCCCTTTTGCTGGGCATAAATTGCTTCATCCTAAGCCTGCCACTAAATTTAATAAGGGACTCATCCACACATATGTGTTGGTCCGGGGTAAACAATTTGGGGAATATTTCAGAAAAATAATTTAGTATTGGTTGAATTTTGTAAAGGCGGTCATAATTTGGATCATTTCGTGGAAGGCATTGGGAATTGTCACTGAAATGTAAGAACCTCAGGATCATCTGATACCTGTTTCTGGACATTACCGCGGAGAAGAGCGGTGAGTGGTGGAGGGGGTGGGTTGACCAGTAGGTACGTAATTGGTTTTTTTTGTTGAGTCCCATATTAAATGTGAGGCCTAAAAAAAGCTTGAACTCCTCCACCGTTAGGTCTCTCCATTCGTAGGGACGGGCATAATAGGAGGTCGGATTTTGAAAAATAAATTGTTGTGCATACAGGTTGCACTGGGCCACAATTGACGCCAACATGTCCTCTGTAAAAATTAAATTAAAAAAATCGATGGGGCTAAAATTCTCCGTGTCCACCTGGACTCCTGGCTGGGCGGTGAAAGGGGGAACATTGGCCTCTCCTGAATTAGGAGGAAGCCACAAGGGGTTCTGAAGGGCACAGGGAAGGCCAGCATGGCTCCTAACCCTTTGGGGCTGAGATGACACCCCACTGGTACTTGGCCTTTCTTGCTGGGGCACTGCGGTGCTGGTGGACGGCATTGCGGTGCTGGTGGACGGCATTGCGGTGCTGGTGGACGGCACTGCGGTGCTGGTGGACGGCACTGCCTCACTAGAACGCCTTCGCTTGATGGGCCGGATATCTTCCTCCTCGGATTCATCAGTCAGTGTTTCACTGCTGAGGACTGGCTCATAAGTTACGTCGGCTTCAGAATCCGAATCCGAAAAGGAATCGGAAGAGGAGAGCTCCCCGTTGCTCTCGTCGGCCGCGGAAATAATTTGGTACGCCTCCTCAGCGGAAAAGACGCGTTTAGCCATTGTAGCACTGATGGGCACTGATGAGGTGGCACAGATGGGCGTTTTTGAGGTGGCACAAATGGACACTGATGGGTCGGCACAGATGTGCACTGATTTATTGCACAGATGTGCAGATTTGTTGCACGGATGTGCACTGATGAGGCGGCAGATGGGCACTGCTGAGGCGGCAGATGGGCACTGCTGAGGCGGCACAGATGGGCACTGCTGAGGCGGCACAGATGGGCACTGCTGAGGCGGCACAGATGGGCACTGCTGAGGCGGCAGATGGGCACTGATGGGTCGGCACAGATGTGCACTGATTTATTGCACGGATGTGCACTGATTTATTGCACGGATGTGCACTGCTGAGGTGGCAGATGGGCACTGCTGAGGCGGCAGATGGGCACTGCTGAGGCGGCAGATGGGCACTGCTGAATCGGCACAGATGGGCACTGCTGAGTCGGCAGATGGGCACTGATAGGTCGGCACAGATGTGCACTGATTTATTGCACGGATGTGCACTGATAAGGCAGCAGATGGGCACAGATGGGCACTGCTTAGGCGGCACAGATGGGCACTGCTTAGGCGGCACAGATGGGCACTGCTTAGGTGGCACAGATGGGCACTGCTTAGGTGGCACAGATGGGCACTGCTGAGGCACAGATGGGCACCGATTGGTACAGATGGGCACCGATTGGCACTGGCGGGCAGTGGCGGGCACTGGCGGGCACTGGCGGTGCACAGATGGAGTACTGGAGGTGCACAGGTGGGCACTGGCGGTGCACAGGTGGGCACAGGTGGGCACTGGCGGTGCACAGGTGGGCACAGGTGGCCACAGGTGGGCACAGGTGGGCACTGGCAGGGTAGATCTGAGCACTGGCAGGGCACTGGCAGGGTAGATATGGGCACTGGCAGGGTAGATCTGGGCACAGGTGGGTTTTTTTTTATCACTTTACTGTCTCACTGTCTCACAAGCACCTTCGGTCTCCTCACACGCTATCGCTGTGTGAGGAGACACGTTCGGCAATGGGTGATGATCTCATTTGTTTACATTTGAGATCATCACCCATTGGAGGAGGCGATCGCGCTGTAAACGGCCGCTGTGATTGGCCGTTTACAGCGATCTGTGATTGGCTGTGTCCAGCGGACACGGCCAACACAGATTTTCCCCGATGCGCGCTCCCGGGAGCGCGCGGGGAACTCTTAAAGGGGACTACGTCAATAGACGTAGTCCCGGAAATTGAGATCCGCGCTATACACGTCATTTTACTATAGCGCGGATCTCAAGTGGTTAAGTATGTAAACAGTAAAAAAGGGAGGACAGACCATATTGGCCCCTTAAAGAATGAGGAAGGACATCTGGTTACAAAGGATGGGGAGATGGCGAAGGTATTGAATTTATTCTCCTCTTCAGTGTTCATGAGGGAATCAGGGGGCTTCAGTAACCAAAACTGCCGTGTATATCCTTGTGACACATCACAGGAAGCACCCTCATGGCTAATGGAGGACAGAATTAGACTTGGGATAATTACCCTTAATAAATCGCTGGGCCTGGATGGCTTGCACCCGAGGGTGCTTAGGGAACTCTGTCAAGTAATTGCCAGACCATTGTTCCTAATTTTTACTGACAGGAATGGTACCAGCGGATTGGAGAAAACCCAATGTAGTACCAATATTTAACCACTTGCTTACTGGGCAGTTAAACCCCCCTCCTGCCCAGACCAATTTTCAGCTTTTAGCGCTGTTAATCTTTGAACTACAATTGCGTGGTAATACAACACTGTACCCAAATGCTTTCTTTTGGTGGTATTTGATCACCTCTGGGTTTTTTATTTTTTGTTAAAAATATTAAAGTCCGAAATTTTTTAAAACAAAAGACAAAACCTTTTTATATTTTATTAAATTTTGCAAACAGGTAATTTTTCTTCTTCATTGATGTACACTGGTGAGGCTGCACTGATAGGTGGCATTAGTGGACAGAACTGAATGGCATTGATAGGGGACACTAATAGGTAGCAGTGATAGCTGGCACTGAAGGGTGGCAGTGATGGGCACTGATAGGTGACACTGATTGCCACCACTAGTGAGCATTAATAAGTGGCACTGGTGGGGACAGATGAGATGGCTGTGCATATTCCTCTTCGGGACGCATGTCCCTGGCACAGAAGTTGGTGATCAGCGTTTTTTCCCTTCTCGCGCTGTCAGCTATCAACGATTACTGATCTTCTGTTTACATCATGTGATCAGCTGTCATTGGCTGACAGCTGATCACCTGGTAAGGGGCTGGGATCGTCTCATTGATCACAGGGGGCACGCAGGGAGCGTGCAAAGAGGACGTCGTCCATTGACGGCCTCCTGGCAAAGTAGGTCCGCGCTGTAGCCGTCATTCCGCAATAGCGTGGATCTGAAGGGGTTAAAAAGGGCCCAAAATACATCACTGGGAATTACAGACCAGTTAGCCTAACGTCAATAGTATGCAATCTCTTGGAGGTGATGAGAAGGGACTATATAGAAGATTTTAGTAATAAAAACTGTATCATTAGCAGTAATCAGCATGGATTCATGCAGAATCGTTCTTGCCAAACCAATCTGTTAAAAGAAGGCCCATAGACATGGTGTATCTGGATTTTGCAAAAGCATTTGACACAATATCCTATAAAAGTTTACTGTACAAAATGAGGCTCAATTGGCATGGACCACAGGCAGAGTACATTTATTGAAAACTGGCTACAAGGGCGAGTTCAGAGGGTGGTGATAAATGGGGAATACTCGGAACGGTCAGGGGTGGGTTAGTGGGGCTCCACAGGGTTCTGTGCTGGGAACAATCCTGTTTAATTTATTCATAAACAAAATGGAGGATGGGGTAAATAGTTCAATCTCTGTATTCGCGGACAATACTAAGCTAAGCAGGGCAATAACTTCTCCCCAGGATGTGGATGTGCATTAGTGTGGCAAAAATTTGAATGCAATCTATAAACTAGGGGGAGAACCTCTGGGGGGGATCTAGAATGGAAAAGGACTTGGGGGTCCTAGTAGATGATAGGCTCATCAATGGCATGCAATGACAAGCTGCTGATAAAAAAAGCAAACAGAATACTGGCATGCATTAAAAAAAGGGATAAAGCAATAATTCTCCCACTCTACAAGACCCTGGTCTGGCCACACCTGGAGTATGCTGTCCAGTTCTGGGCACCAGTCCTCAGGAACAATGTGCTGGAAATGGAGTGAGCACAGAGAATGGCAACCAAATTATTAAAGGGTCTGGAAGACATTAGTTATGAAGAAAGGTTGTGAGCACTGAACTTATTCTCTCTGGAGAAGACACGCTTGGGAGGAGATATGATTTCAATTTACAAATACCATACTGGTGATCTCACAAACTTTTTCTTGGAATATGGCCACTCATTAAAATTAGAAGAAAGGAGGTTTAACCTTAAACTACGTAGCGGGTTCTTTACTGCAAGAGCGGCAAAGATGTGAAATTCCCTTCCACAGGCAGTGGTCTCAGCAGGAGGGCATTGATAGTTTTTTTTTTAAACTACTGGATAAGCACCTGAGCGACCGCAACATCCAGGGATATACAATGTAATATTGACATATTCACACACATAGGTTGGACTAGTGTCTTTTTTCAACTTCGCCAGCTATGTAACTATGTACTAATAGATCAAGCAGCGTGGTAAGGAAGGACTCTGCAAATGCTGCCAGCCTAGGGCTTTCAGCCCACTCCGGTAGGCCAAAGATTTGGATGTCATTTCACCTAAGGCGATTCTCGGTGTCAATTGCTTTTTCCTGGAGGGCCTTTACCTATATCTGCAGAACGTGTAATTCGCTGGAGATAAGACTCTGCTTCAGAAAAACAAGACCTGAATTTGTCTAAATCCTGGAGGATAAGGCTGATAGCCAGGTAATCTTTGTTCACAGTGCTTGTCCTTGCAAGCTTGTATGGCTTCTAGGATGTCAGTAGAGGTCGGGCTGGTTGCCTCTATAGATCCAGAGGCAGTCTGCGTGCCGATCGACAACTTGCGAGCTGTATGCCTCGTGACCAAGATGGCCGCTGCAGAAGAAAGGCGAGGAGTGCTTGCAGGAAAATGGGAGGAGCGTAGACAGCGGAGGATCCCGCAGGGGCCGTGTACCCACCTGGACCCCAGCATGTCAGCTGAGAGGATCCGCAGAAGAGGATATGGAGATGATTGTCAGGATGATCGCAGGAAGAGAGCTCATGCACTGCGCGTCCACTTGGTCTGACATCCCGGCCATGCGCGCCCCCCCCATACTTTGATTACGTTTTTGTTGGTTGGTAGTATGCTCAGTGTCCGAAATTTATTGGAATTGCAACAAAGAAACATTAACAAATTGTGTTAGTTTCTACATGTGCATATTTTCAGGTAGATGAAGGGCATAGGAGCTACAAGACCTGAGGGCATAGGAGCTACAAGACTTTTTGGAACTCAAGTAGCCTTCTCTATTTTGATGAGTGAAATAAAATCCATTCATGCAAAGAATATGCATCTTTGACAAAAATATATATATTAAAATAATTAAATTAAATAATCAAATAGCACTACCACTAACAAATGAAGTTGTACTGTATCACAATGATTGACTTGTCTTTACTTATATTTGAAAGCACGGTAACAGACTACCAACTACAGTATACATTTATACCAAATTAAAGGCATTATTTGAGAATTCAAAAACCACAGTCACAGTTAAAAGAGGTATTTTTTATTTTATTTTTTTAAATAAGAGCACAAAGAAAATATACAAAACGCACTTTAAGATTACAAATGTCAACTATTTTATTACCATAACTAAATATTATAAAAAGGATCAACAAAAATATTTACGATCTAGAACAATTTACAACATAAATAATGTGCAGAATTTAGTAATAGAATAAAAATATTTATATAAACACATTAGTACAATGTTCACAAACTAGAATACACTTTAAACGTATTTAACCACTTCGCGCCGGGAGGACGTCCTGGGACGGCCTCGACTTTCCGGGGGGATATCTGAATGATGCCTGAGGTTAGAGACATCATTCAGATATCGACATTTTCAGCCGGCGATTGCCCCCCCCCTCCCTCCGGTGCTTCTACCGATTCACCGCTTCCATCAGTGATTCGGACACAGGATCCACCGGCCTCTGGATAATGATCATAGAGATTTCCGGCGGACCAGATGGTCGCCGGAGTCTGTATGATCGTTCGGAGGCTGGGCGCGATGTTATGACGTCACGCCCAGCCTCTGCATTCACATAACAGTTTTTATTTCTTATTTTAGGCTTCCCAGCCTAGAAGTGAGATATGGGGTCTTATTGACCCCATAGCTCACTGTAAATAGGTCAGATCGTGCCATATTCCTATTACAAGGGATGTTTACATTCCTTGTAATAGGAATAAAAGTAATCAAATTATTTTTTTTTTAAGTATCAAACTTAAAAAAAAAAAAAGTAAAATTAACATAAAAATTTTATATATATTTTTTTAAAGCGCCCATGTCCCCGTGAGCTCGTACGCAGAAACGAACGCATACGCAAGTCCCGCCCACATATGAAAACGGTGTGCAAACCACACATGTGAGGTATCGCCGCTAACGTTAGAGCGAGAGCAATAATTCTAGCCCTAGACCTCCTCTGTAACGCAAAACATGTAACCAGTACTATGGGGATTTTTAAATACCAAGTTTGGCGCCATTCCACGAGCGCGTGCAATTTTGAAGCGTGACATGTTGGGTATATATTTACTTGGTGTATCTTCATCTTTCACATTATGCAAAAAAATTGGGATAACTTTACTGTTTTTTTGTTTTTGTTTTTAAAGCATGAAACTTTTTTTTTTCTGAAAAAAGGGTTCGAAAAATTGCTGCGCAAATACCGTGCGAGACAAAAAGTTGCAACAACCGCCATTGTATTCTCTAGGGTCTTTGCTAAAAAAACATATATAATATTTGGGGGTTCTATGTAATTTTCTAGCAAAAAAAATATGAATTTTACATGTAGGAGAGAAATGTCAGAATTGGCCTGGGCGCGAAGTGGTTAATGAAAGGGTTAAAAACCAAACATCCATTAGTTATTCTGTATTCCACAATTCTGATTACATAATAGACTTAATTAACACAAATATCACTGGCAAACTGCAATTAGCAGACTGGGTGAATATTTAACAAATCACGTCTAAATGTAACTGAGGAAATACCCTTTCAGCAGTAAAGCTACCGGGCCGAACACAGTTGTGAATCTGCAATGCAATTACATATAAAAATCAAACATTTTTGCATTATGAAGGCATACAACTTTTTTGGCTTAATTAACTGTATATTATCAAGCGTCATTTTTAAAACTAGGAAACACTTAAAACATTTCGCTCTTTGGCATGTCCAAATATTTTTTTATTACATTTAAGAGAAGCAACTTGATATTTGAAAAGGTTCAGATTAATATCTTTGGTGTTAAAAATGTTGGTAAAACTGCATGCATGAAGGGAAAGTGCAAATACGATTGGGGTTCGGGATAGACTACAAACCAATTATTTTTTTTTTTTTTTTACTACATAGAGTAAATTATAGGTATCACTTTAAACAATCTTATAAATGTATCAGCTTACAATGGCCACTGCAAACTTCTCCTTCTCATACACTAAGGCCAGCCGTACATGTACTGAAATTTGGTGGGTTCAGCAGGGACCAGCTGGCTTTTGATCCATGTATGGGTAACATGGTTGTGAAAAATTTGATTTACTAATTGACTTCTGTACAACCACTGTGTTGGATTATAGCCACTCATCAGTGTATTCTAAAGACAGGGAAGTAGCCTCGCTGTTAGAATACAAAGGCACAGCAGGGAGGATTCCCCTATCCACATCGAGTGTGTGGATGGTGGAATCTGGTCCCTGGTTGAACAAAAAAATAAAAATAAAAAGGACTTATGTATGGGCAGCTTAAATGAGACCTGGAGACTGTATGTATAGTGCCTTGAAAAAATATTCGTACCCCTTGAAATTTTTCACATTTTGTCATATTGCAGCCAAAAATGTAAATGTATTTAGGCCCGGATTATTTCCTAAGTGCACATAATATAACTGGGTACTAACATTTATAGGTAAAGTTGATCCGGGGAAAATCCGATTGCCTCTCAGGGGATCAGGAAGGAATTTTTTCCTCTGCTTTAGCAAATTGGATCATGCTCTGCTGTGTTTTTTTTGCCTTCCTCTGGATCAACTGTGGGTATAGAATTGGGTATATGGGATTGTATGATATTATTATTATTATTTTTTTTTGTGGTTGAACTAGATGGACTTGTGTCTTTTTTCAACCTGACTAACTTTGTAACTATGTATTTTGTGTGATGGACCAACACAAAGTGGCACATAATTATGAAGTGGAAGGAAAATTAAAAATGGTTTTCAGAATCATTTACAAATAAATATCTGAAAAGTGTAGTGTGCATTTGTATTCAGCCCCCTTTACGCTGATACCCCTAACTACAATCTAGTGGAACCAATTGCCTTCAGAATTCACCAAATTAGTAAATAGAGTCTACCCGTGTGTAATTTAATTTCAGTATAAATACAGTTGTTCTGTGAAGCCCTTAGAGAATTTTAGTGAACAAACAGCATAATGAAGGCCAAGGAACACACCAGACGGGACAGGGATAAAGTTATGAAGAAGTAAGAGAAGAGTAGACTCATCCTGGGGGGATGACGTGACGTGGGAAGGCTGGGGGAGGAGCCCGAGACGGTGCCTGTGAGGGCGGAAGGGGAGGCAGGAGATCCATGGCGGCGAGGGAGAGAGCACCGTGCTAGAGGACCGCACACGGAGGGATCCCGCGGACGCCTATGCCCCCACAATTTAGGACCGGGAGAGCAAGGAGGAGCGATGGCCGGGGGTTGACAGCAGCAAAGGACGCTGGTGATGCTGAAACTGAACAGGGGTATGTGAGAGATATCCCTGGTTTAGTCTAATAGCTGCTGCAAGAGAGACCACCTGGTCCTGGGACCCCAAGAGTGCCTGTTTGCACTGGCCTCCTCCTTCTATCCCCCCTTTACGCCCCCCTCTTACCTCTGTATGCTCCTGTATGCTATACTCCTGAGCCCCGAGTGTGACCAGCGCTGCTGCATTGTGCACTGTGCCTGCTGTGGAAGCCATCAGACCTAGTGAGTGGCTGAAGGAGAGATGCAGCAGCTGGGGTGGGCTAAAGGTTAAAGACTGGAGACATTTGAGAGGTTCTGATAGAGTGATGACTTTTGAAATGATTGAACTTATGAGATCTACTGAAATCAACTGTATGTATGAACTGTACTAATAAGAGGATCTGTTCAAATGTCAAATATCGATGACTGCCTAATAACTCCAGACGTCTTTGGAACGGCTCAATTGATTAATTGTTGGAATTACTAAACAGATATCCAAAGCAAGTACTGAGTGCTAAGATCACTTAAGGACTATGTGTTGATACAGCTCAGTGCTGATTCAAAATGTTATGAATTATGTTATGAACTAAGCTGTGGATTAAGTGATGAACTTTGCGATTAATTATGCGATTAGCTCCGATGCTATGATCATTTAAGAGAAGGAGAAGGAAAATGGGGAAAAAGAAGGGGGGGTCGGTAGTAGTGCTGTAAAACCACCAAATTAGCTGAAATCTGCAGTGATTATCTGAAGCGATATCCATTGGAAAGAAACTTCCCTTGCCTGTGTTGGATAGCTGCTAAATAGATAATTTGTCATGGCTGAAAATAGAGCAGCAAATGTAGAAGGACATGCCTTTTTTTTTTTTTTTTTCTGCTGCTGTTTTCTTTTTCTTTTTTTCCCCCTCTTCCCTCTCACGTTATATAGAAACCAGGAAAACCAGGGACGAATGGTCCTTTCTTCACAGACGCCCCAGTAAAATAAGTCAAAAAATTCACCCAGTCTCAGAGTTCTTAAAGCAAAGGAAGAGAGAGGTACCCCACCTAAACCAGGGAGCCTGAGAGGGGAAATGACAGGAAACTCTCCCCCCCCCCCTTCCAGATAATAGTAAACAAAAAGCTGAGATTTGGACCAGGAGGTACCCTCTTACATAGGACAAGTAATCTGTCGAACAAGATAAACGAATAAGATACACGATGAGGGGAAGATCGCAAAAAACAACAGAACCTAAAACCCCAAGGGAGAGCTTAAATTCTAGCGTAAATGCTAGTTCGATACAAAAATATCTGACAACTAAATAGGGGAACCAAAAAAGCCCAGATGTGGAAAAAAAAAACATCCCAGCCAACCAAAAACGCTAAAAAGGAAATGGCTAAGCTAAAAGGGGCCCAAGGAGATAAAACAAGAGAAAATACAGAAACAGAGAGAGAAATAGAAACTACCGAAGGGGAAGAACAACGAAGTATAGCTCAAATGCCCACAAAGACTGAGATGATGGCAATGTTTGAGAAGATGGAAAGTCTAATTAAAAGTGAGACTACAGATGTCCGGATGGATTTGGGTCATCCGTTGAGGAGAGTAGAAGAGGCTGAGGAGAAAACTGAGAAACAAACAAGAGATCGCAGAATTAAAATCGCAAGTGAAAGAACTGAAAATAAACCAGAGGAATTGCTTCTATAAAATGGAAGCACAGGAAAATCAAAACAGACGCCAAAATTTAAGGATAAGAGCCCTACTGTAGGAAAAAATAAGGGAAATATTTAACCCTTTATTAGGACGAGAAGAGGATGAGGAGTTAAAGATCGATAGAGTACACAGAATTAGGAAGCCTGCAGGAATGAAGGAGGAAGCCCCACGTGATGTTATTGTTAAATTCCATCGGTATACAGACAAGGAGAAAATATGGAGGAACCTCAGAGAAGGACACCCGCTGCAATACGAGCAAACAACTTTGCAAGTATTTGCGGACTTGTCAAGTGAAACATTAATTAGAAGAAGACAATTAAAACCATTACTAGAACATTTAAGACAGGCTAATATTAAATATAGTTGGGGGTTCCCTGCAGCATTAATAGTACATAGGGATGGAAAGATGGTGAGATTGAAATTTCTGGAAGAAGCACAGGACTTTTGCATAAAGTTACAGATTCCAGTCATTAGTATACCCGAGCGACCGGAGAGAGAAGAAAGACTAACTGAAGAAGGAAGATGGCAGAGAGTTTAATATAGAGGGGGGATGGTGGGGGGGAGGGGTGGCTGGTGTAAATTGATACAAAAGAAACGAGATTGGAGATGTAAAGAAAAGATAATGTGGGTATGGGTGGAAACGGGGAGAGCCTCTCCGGAATATCTGCCCCCTTCGCCCCCCCCTTATGTCTACCTGGCCTTTATGGTGGGGGGGGGTGGACACAGAATGCCAGGCTCGTAGTTTCACCCCAAGGGGTGAGGTACACATTCCAGGATGGGGAGATATTCTGGATATAGGTACAAGGACCAAAGAGGGGTCGGGGAGGGTTGGGAGGGGGAAGGGTGGGGGGGGGAAGGGTGGGGGAGGGAGGGGTGGGGGGAGAAAGAAGACCCGACAGCCTAGGACCTTGCTAAGTGAGAAAAGTGAGAAAATCAGCCTGATTAAAACCTGTGTCCATAGTTAACTGTTTGTCATACAATGTGAGGGGGCTAAATGAACCAGCAAAACGGTTTAAAATCTTGAAAGAAATAGAACAATATGAAGCTGGTATAGTGTTCTTACAGGAAACTAATTTATCCTATAAAAGCAAGATTAGAATATATTCTCCTAGGCTCCCGATGTGGTTTTATGGAGACTCTTACTCAAGGAACTCAAAGGGGGTAGCCATTGGTATAGGACCGGAGGTATGCCATAAAATAGAAGAAAGGTTAGTGGATCCGGAGGGTAGATTCCTCTTCTTAAAAGGGAAACTATGGGGAGTAAATTATACCCTCGCTAATATATATACTGCCCAAATAGAAGTCCAACAGTCTTTCTGAAAGGAATACTAGAGAAATTATGGGACTTTAAGAGAGGGAGAGTAATCATAGCTGGAGATATGAATTTTTGTATGAACCCGCAGTTGGATAGTTCGTCCCGTGTACAGGGGATAGGGAAGGAGCAGAGGAGAATAATAAAACATAGGCTGTATCAGTTTCAGCTTATGGATGTGTGGAGAACTATGCACCCGGGGATACGAGACTACTCGTTCTACTCCCCTGTACACAGGACATATACTAGGATCGACTACTGGTTAGTGGAACATAGAGTCTTGGACGAGGTGATATCTACAGATATAGGAATTAGAACACTGTCTGATCATTCTCCAATATGTTTGAAGATCAAAATCCCAGGATCTCAAAAACCTCTATTCTCTTGGAAATTGAATAAGGAACTGCTGGATGAGAAAGGATAGGAAATAATTAGAAAGGAATTGGAGTTTTTTTTTTCTATTAATTCAAGCGGAGAGAATATTGAAAATATTGTATGGGAGGCACATAAAGCTTATATAAGAGGGATATATATTTCTTAGGTGCAGATAGGAAGAGAGAAGGTATTAAAAAGAGTAGGGAGTTGAGGGAGGAAATCCATAGACTAGAGCAAGACCATAAAAATGCGAATGGCAGGGAAAGAGGTTAGGATTTGGACCTATTACATAAATTGATTATTAAAAGAGAGGAACTAGGGGACCTAATGAAACAGGAAATGGGGATGATATATAATAGGATTGCTAAAGAGAGACACTATGGTGGCACTAAAAATAGTAAGACCTTAGCAAAGATAGAGAAAAAAAAGATCGAAGAATTATATAGAGAAAATATTAAATAAAGAGGGAGAGCCAGTCTATAAAACTAAGGACATAGCAGAAGTCTTTAGGGAATATTATGGGCAGCTATATTCCGTGAGAAATAAAGAGACAGAAAAACAAGAGATGAAGAGAAGGGGAAAAATTAAAGAATATATACTTAAAGCAAATATTCCTAAAATACCAAGGGAATTAACGCAGGAATTGGAGAATCCAATCTCAGTCCAAGAAATAATACAGGCAATAAAAGAGACTAAAGGAGGAAAGAGTCCAGGGCCTGACGGCTATATAATAGAATGTCTAAAAAAGTTTGGGGACATATTAGCTCCAATTCTATGTGCATATTACAATGGACTAGGTACAAAATACGGACTGAGCGAGGAGGCCTCCACTGCGACAATCTCCATGATATTGAAAGAGGGAAAAGAGAATACAATATGCTCAAATTACAGACCGATCTCATTACTCAATACAGACGTTAAATTTTTTGCAAAAATATTAGCCTCTAGAATAAAGAAGTTGATGCCAAGTTTAGTCCATGCAGATCAGGTGGGATTCATCGAGGGGCGAGAAGGAAAAGATAATGGAGTAAGGTCAATATTGTTGCTTCAGAGGATGAAGGAGAGTAGAATCCCCAGTCTACTCCTATCAATAGACGCTGAAAAAGCTTTTGATCGAGTAGACTGGGGATTCATGATGGGTACTCTGGAGGGAATGGGGTTTGGACCCAAAATTTTGAATTGGATAAAGGTGCTTTATAATAGCCCCAAGACAGTGGTAAAAGTTAATGGGGTTCTATCAACAGCCTTCAGAATGAGCAATGGGACTAGACAGGGGTGTCCGCTGTCTCCCCTATTGTTCATTCTGGCACTGGAACCACTCCTGGAGACAGTAAGGGGAAACCCAAATATAAAGGGGGTGGAGATAGAGGGGGAAACACATAAGGTAGCCGCATTCACGGACGATATTCTGTTTTATGTGTCTAGCCCACGAATTACAGGAGTATGGGGAAATATCTAATTTTATAATAGCCCCAAGGCAGTGGTAAAAGTTAATGGGGTTCTATCAACAGCCTTCAGAATGAGCAATGGGACTAGACAGGGGGTGTCCGCTGTCTCCCCTATTGTTTGTTCTGGCACTGGAACCACTCCTGGAGACAGTAAGGGGAAACCCAGATATAAAGGGGGTGGAGATAGAGGGGGAAACACAAGGTAGCCGCATTCACGGACGATATTCTGTTTTATGTGTCTAGCCCACGAATTACAGGAGTATGGGGAAATATCTAATTTTAAAATTAATCCAAATAAGTCAGAAATCTTAAATGTAAATATAAATTTAAGAGAAGAACTAGACATTAAGAGAGAATTCCCATTCCTATGGCAGAAAGAAATTAAATATTTAGGGATTAAACTGAACTCAACAATAGAAAAAATATATCAAATAAATTATATCCCCCTCTTAGAAGAATTGAGAGAAGAAATAAGGAGAATGAGAACAAAACCCCTGTCATGGTTGGGAAGAATTAATGCCTTAAAAATGATTATACAGCCTAAAATTCTGTATAAATTTCAGTTACTCCCAATATATATCCCTCCCATATATTTTAAAATGACAAATTCTTTAATTACTAAATTTATCTGTAACAACAAGAAACCTAGAACCCCACTGAAGACTTTGCAAAAGGGAAAAGATGAGGGAGGACTGAATGTCCCAGACTTTAAAAAATATTACGAAGCAGCAGTATTAATATGGGTGGCGGAATGGGCAAAATTAGAAAGTAAAAAAAGATGAGGAAAAATAGAACATAGTCTATCAGGCACAAATTTAGGTAGAGAAATTTGGACACCTTCAAAATATAGATCACTAGGGGAGACAACACCTTTGCTCACAAAAAATGTGTTTAGAGTATGGGAGGGAATACACAAACATAATAAGTGGAAATATAATTCCCCTTTAATATACTTAAAAGACAATGATTTGTTTTCACCTGGTAAAAGCACAATAGGAGGGAAATGGATAAAACAAGATAATATACAATTACGACACATAATTAAAGAGGGGAAATTGAAAACGCTAGCAATATTACAGAAAGAAAATGATTGGATGGATTTAAATGAGTGGCGGTATCTGCAGCTTAGATATTTCATCTCAAGACTACCACAACTGCTTAGAGATGGAGAAAATTTGACTGCTTTGGAGCAGATATGTGAGGGGAAAACCCCAAGGGCAGGTATCACCCAGTTTTATAGGGTCTTGAGACGGGAATGCGAAGCGGAGGTACCAACTTTTATAAAAAAAATGGGAAGAAGAATTAGGACCACGGGGTGAAAACCAAAATATAGAAAATATGTTGAAGATGGTTCACAGATCCAAAAATAGTAAGATGATAGAAATAAACTATAAAACTTTAGTAAGATGGTATAGGACCCCAGATATAATGGCAAAGTATCAGGAAGGACAATCTGGGAAATGTTGGAGGAAGTGCGGACAAACGGGGAGTATAGCCCATATATGGTGGGATTGTCCCAGGATTAAAGAATTTTGGAGAGAAATAATAAGATACATTGAAGTAATAAATAAAATCCAGCTACCAGAAAACCCATGGTTATGTCTATTCCATGCAGTAGATACCCCAATTAAGGAGTATAGGAATTCCCTTACAAGCTCATTGATAAATGCGGCAAAGAGCCTGATTCTGAGAAAATGGAAAGAAATAGAAGCACCCAAAGTAAGGGAGTGGCTAGGAAAAGTAGAGGAAATATATAGAATTGAAGGGCTGGGAATGGATGAGGAGAGGGAAAGAAAAGGATTCTATGTGAAATGGAAATACTGGAAAATCTTTAAACAATCTAGGATCTATAGCGAGGCAATGGGTCTGTAGGGAGGGGGGGAGGAGATGTTCTGGAAGAAATGGAGAAGTAAAGGAAGAAAGCTGGGATAATGTGAAATTTGAAGGGCATGAATGTACTTTGGATCCTATGTTTTCTTTTATTATTTGGTTCTGATTTGTATTTAATATAAGGTGGAAAACTTAAATAAAGAATTAAAAAAAAAACACTGTTCAATCCATCATATGGAAATGGAGTATGGCACAACTGCAAACCTGCCAAAACGTGGCCGTTCACCAAAACTGACAGGCCGAGCAAGGAGAGGATTAATCAGAGAAGCAGCCAAGAGGTAACTCTGGAGGAGCTGCAGAGATCAACAGCTCAGGTGGGAGCGTCTGTCCACAGGACAACTATTAGTTGTGAACTCCACATATCTGGCATTTATGGAAGAGTGGCAAGAAGAAAGCCATTGTTGAAAGAAAGTCATAAGTTGTTCCATTTGCAGTTTGCGAGAAGCCATGTGGGGGACACAGTAAACATGTCTAAGAAGGTGCTCTGATCAGGTGAGACCACAATTTTATTTTTGGCCTAAAAGCAAAATGCTATGTGTGGTGGAAAACTAACACTGCACATCACCCTGAACACACCATCCCCACTGTGAAACATGGTGGCAGTAGCATCATGTTGTGGGGATGCTTTTCTTCACCAGGGACAGGGAAGCTGGTCAGATTTGATGGGAAGATGAATGGTGCCAAATACAGGGCAATCTTAGAAGAAAACCTGTTAGAGTCTGCAAAAAAGACTTAAGACTGGGGTGGAGGTTCACCTTCAAGCAGGACAATGACCCTAAACAGCAAGATGCTACAGTGGAATGGTGTAGATCAAAGCATATTCATGTGCTAGAATTTCCCAGTCAAAATCCAGACCTGAATCCAATTGAGAATATGTGGCAAGACTTGACAATTGCTGTTCACAGATGCTCTCCATCCAATCTGACAAAGCTTGAGCTATTTTGCAAAAGAGAATGGGCAACAATTCCACTCTCTAGATGTGCAAAGCTGGTAGAGACATACTAAAAAAATAAAAATAAAAGACTTGCAGCCATGGTTACATAGACTGAAAAAAGACTCAAGTCCGTCTAGTTCAACTATAAAAATAAATAAAAAATAATATCAAACAGTCCCAAATACCAAATCCTATACCCACAGTTGGTCCAGAGGAAGGCGAAAAACCCCAGCAAATCACGATCCAATTTGCTACAGCAGGGGAAAAAACTCCTTCCTGACCCCCAAGAGGCAATCAGATTTTCCCTGGATCAACTTTACCTATAAATGTTAGTACCCATTTAGGAAAGAATCTAGGCCTTTCTTAGGGCAATCTAACTGAGCTGGCTAGAACCCCCTCTGGAGGGAGTCTATTCCACATTTTCACAGTTCTTATTGTGAAGAAATCTTTACTTATTTGGAGATTAAATCTCATTTCCTCTAGGCGTTATTCACTTTACACAGTCAACACAAAGTTCATTATATGGACCCCTTATATATTTGTACATGGTGATCATCTCCTCCCTTAATCTCCTCTTCTCAAGAGAGAATAAATTCAGTTCCTCTAATCTTTCCTCATAGCTGAGCTCCTCCATGCCTCTTATCAGTTTGGTTGCTCTTCTCTGCACTTTCTCCAGTTCCTTGATATCCTTTTTGCGAACTGGTGCCCTAATGAACTGCATATTCCAGATGAGGTCTTACTAATGATTTTTACAGGGGCAAAATGATATCTCTCAAGTCCATACCTCTTAATGCAAGAAAGGACTTTGAAAACCACAGCTTGGCATTGCATGTCATTATTGAGCTTATGATCTACCAAAACTCCTAGATCCTTCTCCAATATGGATCCCTCCAGTTGTACCCCCCTAGTATGTATGATGCATGCATATTCTTAACCCCCAAATGCAGCGAAAGGTGGTTCTACAAAATATTGACTCAGGGGGGCTGAATACAAATGCACGCCACACTTTCACATATTTATTTGTAAAAATGTTTGAAAACCATTGATCATCTTCCTTCCACGTCACAATTATGTGCCACTTTGTGTTGGTCTATCACATAAAATCCCAATAAAAAATATTTTTACGGTTTTCATTGTAACATGACAAAATGTGGAAAATTTGTGCTGGTATTAATATCTTTTCAAGGCACTATATAATTGTTGACTGATTTGCACATTGCCGTTCTGATGGTCTGTGGAAATTTATGGCACTACAGTTTTGCTTGAAATTTGCTTGAGTTTTTGTGTCATTCCTTGAAAACCTAGTTCTATAGATGGTTTTATTTTACTGAAATAGCATCATTCTGCATTTCCACTTTAAATTTAGCAGATTGACAAGATTTATGCTAGGTATTTATAAAGACAGCCTTTCATTTCAGTTATTTTTGACCATCATTTGTTATAAAATCTAGTGCAACTTTCCTTTTTTTTAATTTTAGTAATTCATATTCTTAGAGTGATTTTCATGAACGAACACCATAAGCTGCCTTTTTATCGCAGGATGCGATCTTGCCACTACTTTTTAGTATAATGATGTAGATATACTAAAGGCAAACAATTAGAAAAGAAGCAATGCAGTCAATTGCTGCCAGCAATACTGCACAGAAGAAAAGACAGTAGGTGTGTTCTGTACTTTATCTTTGTAAAATGAAACTACATAAATGATAAGAACAAGTAGAGGCTTCAAAGTGTGAGCTCATGCTTTCTGGTATACAGAAGCTAGGGTAGACAACAGTTAGTAGAATACAAACACAACAGTACTTTTTTTTTATAACTTACATCTTTAAGTTAAGTTCAGAATGACAATACTGCTCTGTGCATAAAACTGCCATAATTCTAGACCAGTGTTTTCCAACATATCTTCGAGTCCAAGCTGGGGATAATTTTAATAAGTAGCAATTCACAGACCATGAACTGTTGGTGGAACTTGGGAAGAGGTTTAGAAATACTTTTAGGGTTATATAAATGTACATTTTTGTTACGTTGCTTTCACAGAGAATGGCTGTGTTGCTATTTGTGAGGGTTTGGCAATAAAAATGTCTCAGAATGTATTTGATGTATTGCATTTTACATGTTATGTCTGTATTAAAACAGACCCAGACACTTTCCTGCATTAACCACTTTTAATCCCCTGCCCCCAATCTATTCTTTCATCTCTTTGAATAAAAAAACAAAATAGATATTTATCTTCCAGCCATTCCAAGCTCCCTCTATCAGCAAGCGCTGTGGGGTTTATGTGGGCCCATCAACAAGCAGGAACTGTGTTTGAAAGGCCATATGAGCCATGCTATAGCTAGGTTCCAGAACCAACAGTGGAGTGAAGTGGCAAGTAATTCAGAGTAGAATTAATAGTTATGAAATTAGAATTTTAAAGGAAACCACTGACCATGTGACAAAAAAAAAGTTTTCCTCCAATCCCTTCCTAACAATTTCTTGCTTGTTTCTATTAAAATAAAGGATTTAGCACCCAGTACTACTTACCTTAATCCACAGTCCAGCAATCCATCTTCCTCCACCAGCTCTGCATTTAACTGATCTAATAAATTTGTTCTCCGGCTAGTTTTGCTGCTGCCTGTAGATATCCAGTCTGCACTGAAGTTTTGTAAGTATCAAGCATCCATGTCATCAGGATGGTGCTATTAGAATTGCCTGCTCACATTTCAGCCCTGAATAGCAGAGCACTTAGAAGTTGGCTGTTGGTATACCATGGATTGAGGTATTAGTGGGTGTCCATGCCCAATAATGATACTTGCAATGCAAAAGCTGTGACTGCCTTTCTGTTCAGCATTTCTGCTAAAAGTGCACAATATTCTGCTCTTCCTCTGTGTTGGAGAAGTGTCAAAAGCTCATTGTTCCAGCCTGTTGCCACAATTCCCCTTATGTCACCTGTACACCTGATGGTGGCTGCAGAAGCTTTGCACAGTCTACATAAACTGTCTAAACAGTTCTGCAAGGCTTCTCTGGCTTCTGCCAGGGGTAGGTGACATTTGAGTTATTCTTCCTGAAAGTGTTAGAGCAGAATATCAGCCCTGTTTGCAATGTACTTTCAGCATAAATTCTGAAAAAAAGCCACAGCTTTTGCATTGCAAATATATTCACATAACATTGTTATAGGCTTGGCGTGATGGACAGGGTGGGTCCCTATAAGATATATTTGATTGATCCGGCTCTGTGACTGGCCAGAGCCACCGGTCATGGCACTCGCTATTGAAGAAATGGCATAGGCTGCTGTTCCTTCCGAGTGCATGCGCCGAAGATATCATCGGCGCTGTATACAGTAAATATATTCTAAACATGCACTGTAGACACCATCGACGCTGTATACAGTAAATATCTCCTAAACAGTGCATGTTTAGGAGATATTTACAGTACCTATAAGTAAGCCTTATTCTAGGCTTATCTATAGGTACAAAGGAAGGTTTACAGCCACTTTAATGCCTAACAGCTCATGAAGCGTAAAAGTTACTATTTTTTTAATTTGCTTTTAACTGGAGGCCTTTCAACTGTTTTTTTTTTTCAAACAATTGTTCATCAACGGGTGACCTTTTTTTTGAAGTGTATGTCATGGAAGATATGCAAATCTGTAAATGGGAAAACAACTGGGAAAATAAGTAAAATGGCCTCAGGGATGATCGTACGGTACTGTCTGACTTTTTCTGGCCACTTCATTATTTTTCTGCTTTTAACCACTTTCCACCCGGCCAATGCATATATACGGCCAGGTGGGAGCCGTCTACTCCTGATAGGACGTTCAGGAACGTCCTTCAGGAGTAGCGGGATCGTGCCCGCGCAGCGGCGCGATCCCGATGTGCTCGTGTCACCCGGACACGGCACACCTCAGATCGGCAGGAGGGCTCTGTGATTGGCCCTCCTGATCACATGACGGCCGTGTCCAATCACGGCCGTCATGTGATGTAAACAAACAGCTGGTTGCTAGGCAATCGGCTCTCCTCTCCTCACACGGAAGTCACCGCTGAGGAGAGGAGAGCAGAACGCTGCAGCCGGCTGATGATCAGTGAGTATGGGCTGCTTTTTACAGCTTTTTACTCACTGATCATCAGTGTAGTGTAAACACACAACACACCACACAGTACAAACACAGTCCCCACATATGTCCCCAAAACACACATGTCCCCAAAACATACATGTCCCCAAATAATAAAAACACATGTCCCTAATAATAAAAACATGTCCCCCCACATATGTCCCACTAAAATCACATGTCCCAATGATTATCTGCACACATATGTACGTGATCACCTGCACACATATGTACATGATCATTTGCGTACATATGTCCGTGATCACACAAACCAATTATTATACACTTAACGGATTTTTTTTTTACCAAAAACATGTAGCAGAATACATTTTGGCTTAAATTTATGACAAAATTTGATTTTATTGGATTTCTTTTCAAATAGAAAAAAGAAAATATTGTTTTTTTTCCCAAATTTCTGCTTTTTTTGCGCTTATATCGCAAAAAAAAAAAAAACTGAGTCGTGAATAAATAACACCAAAATAAAGCTCTATTTGTGCGAACAAAATGATAACAATTTCATTTGGGTACAGTGTAGCATGACCGCGCAATTGTCACTGAAAGCGCTAGAGCGCTGAAAGCTGAAAATTGGGCTGGGAAGGAAGGGGGTGAAAGTGCCCTGTATTGTAGTGGTTAAGCAGTGTCTTGGATTCCCCTCTGCATCCATACCAGACCCCTATCCTTGATGAGGGTCTGGTTTGAATTTTAAGGATGGGGCCCCATATGTAAAAAAAAAAAAAATAATGACACAGGGTTCATCTTAAAATGGATACCAGAATCTTTGGTCTTTGAGGAGGGTCTGGTATAGATTTAGAAATTATGGCGACCCTTCATAATCTATACCACAGACCCTTATCTAAGCATAAAAAATGTGTTCAACACCCTATAAGGGTAAGAAGACACCCTAAATGGGTGAGGACATTTTTTAAGGCATCCATCATAATGGATGTGAGTCAACATACCTAAAAATATATGCAGAAAAAAAAGGAGATGGAATAACAAGAGAAAAATCCTTCAAGAAATGTAGGCGTCACTTAATACCTACTTTTGTTGAGGGTATTTCTCTGGTTATTCTCTCTCCTTATCTAAGCATGCAGTCTGGCTGGCCAGGAAAAGCGAGCTTGTACTCCACAATGAACCATACTAGGCCACATCCCCTCAACATGGGGGATATCCCCCTACATAAATAAGGGGTACATGGTAATCAATTCCGGTTACTCATTCACAAAAAAAATAAAATATATATATATATATATATATATATATATAAACACAAAATACATTTGACATAGTAATTTATTTATAATAAAATAGGTCCCACAGTGTAAATCCACTGTTAATTGCATTGACTGGTGGTATAGATCCACATAAATCATGCTGAACAAGGCCCACTGAAAAAAAAACCTGCCCAGGAGAAAATAATGCTATTCTGACCGACTTATGCTGGAAATGACATTTCCCAGCAAAGGGTGGGGGAGTCCCAGGTGACTTAACTGACCAAATATGACTGACAACCGATTTACTTCATGTTTTTTTTTTTTTAAATAAAGAATTTTGTTAAATGTGTTGTGTGTTTATTTAACACTTACTACTTTTTTTGTGGATGAGTAATCAGTGGTAACTCCCTATTTTTAAACAAGGCTTCCACATTCGAGAGGCCTTTGTCCTCCCTGCACAGACACCCACATTCACCAGGTAAGGGGAAGAGGCCATTGTCCCATCAACATGGGCAGTAGGTTCCCTCCCCATATTGAGGGCATGTTGCCTGGAATGGTTTAGAATTGAGTGAGGCGAGCATGCCAGGCAACTAGGATCATCCATAGTTGCCAGCAACCAAACGAAAAAATATAAAAAAAATGTACCAGAAAGCAATCCAAACTACTTGCCGCATCTAAAACTGTGCATGGCAGATTGCTGTGGTTCTAACCAGATTGAAAGAGCAAAAATTGTGAGGTGTATGGCCTGCACACATTTAGCACACTGCCATCTGCTATATTACATCACCTATGACTCAGTTGGAGATTAAGAATTTGGAAGATACTCCACAGAACAAGATACTGTAGATTTGAATCTGTTCTCTGTTGCATCATTTTTTGCTCATTCTAAAGCTGCAATATGCAATACAAAATGATTAGATATTATCTCTACAATTGGATTACATATTTTCCTTTAGCTCTACCAAACTGTGTACCACAAATATCCATCTTACATAGTTAAATAGTAGGTGAGGTTGGAAAAAAAGACACAAGTCTAAACTATGTGTTAGATTATATGTCAGTATTACATTGTATATCCCTGTATGTTGCAGTCGTTCAGGTGCTTATCTGGCTAAATGAAATTAATTATTTTTAAATGTGTTAAAAGTTCTTGGTAACTTTATAGTGTGGAAGCTTTCATTATGTTTAAATCCAGTCAAGTGAACTCTCACAATAGTTGTCGGTAAACAAAAAGAAAATGATTTAAGATCCTGCACCTTCTACCTTCAGCTTGTGTTAATTGTCCTGTTTTTTTTTTTTTTTTCAAAGGCTGTCCCAGCAGAATAGTCTGAGGCAGGAGGCTGAGGATAAACTGCTTTAAAAAAGACTGCCATTCACAAGTGTCAGTGGCCTTTAGCTGAAGGCTTCTGCTGGGTATAGATTTTTCTACGAGGAGGACCTTTTAGAAAAAAATAAAATAAACAGTAATGACAATTATCACCTACGGGTTAGATCTATCCTGACTGTAATTGGTAGTTTACTTGGATAGTTTGTTGCAAAACTACGTTTGGCCTTTAATCTGTACAAATAGCTATTCATGTGTTCCTTGATTCATACAGTTAATAAATGACTGCCTCTTAAAGGGCATGCTTTCCAGACAAGAAAAAGTATCTCCTTGGAATAGTATGAAAGAAGGATATCACAATACCTGCAAAAAAACATTGAAACATTATATGTATGTAAACATAGCATAAATTGATGTCATCAAGACAGGGTATTCCCATTCCCAACTAGTGAATAAATGACCTTCTATTAACAGGTGATAAGTATATTACAGCTACTCTGTTACTTATTATAAGAAATTGGTTTTAGGTTTCCGACTGGCAATTGTCGCCAATCCAACTTCACTGTTGTCCCTAGCATCATCGAACAAGAATATAGATCTCTGTATTGAAAAGTTGTGCTATACCGTTTACGATGCTTTATACTCACCTTTGCAACATTCTAACCCATTTGCACTATAGGCTTAGTTCACAAAGCTTTAGTACCTAGGTAATAACTTTATTTTAGTAATGAGACTGTAATTTTTAAATCTCATTTGCCTCAGCTAAAACAAACTTGCTTTTTTAAAGATATGCATTGTTATCCTGGTTTGTAAGCTTGGTAAATTGTGCCTTATGCATCAAAAGGAATGGCACTGAAAACGACTGTCCTGAAGATTACTGCAATTCAGTTACATAGTTACTAAGGTTGAATAAAGACACCAGTCCATCCTGAATGAGTGTCTACAATTGTCCCTATCCCTGTACATTGCGCACTCACATCAGTCCCTACCCTCAAGGAGCCCACAATCCAAGGTCCCCATTCATATACTAGGGACAATTTTGGACAGAAGCCAATTAACCTACCTGCATGTCTTTGGAGTGTGGGAAGAAACCGGTGTACCCGGAGGTAACCCATGCAGGCACATGGAGAACATGCAAACTCCAGGCAGGTAGTGTTGTGGTTGTGATTTGAACCAGCGATCCTTCTTACTGCTAGGCAAGAGTGTTAACCACTACACCACTGTATCGCCAAATCTGGGCTTTGTTTCTTCAATGGCTATCCATATCTTATGGTTAGAAATTCTGTTCTAGTATTATTACCACAGAAAACTTGCAACAATTTTGTGTTGCATCAACCTAACTGTATAATTGGAAAGCAGCGAATGTTCAGAATGCTCTCCTAGTGGGGTGGACAATAGCAAAGGAACTGCTCAAGAAATACAGGAAAGTAAGAGGTCCTTGGCTATGGAGAAAGCTAGGGCAGTGATCGCAAAATTCAAATGCACCTTTTTATGAGCACAGTAATAAGTGCGGTAAATTTTGGCGAGGGCCCAGGCCTTTATCCCGGAACTAAGGGGAGAGGGGACCACCAGGGTGCGAACCACAGAGGAGATTGTGGACTGGTTCCGCGAATATTACAGTGCACTGTATAACCTGCCACACCCTTCCTCGGAGAGAGAGATCTCCAGGGAGCTGAAAGACATCAGACAGTTTATCCAAAAGTCAGGACTCCCCCGGTTGCCCGAAGAAGCTCTGGCACCATTGGAGGCTCCGCTGATGGGTGAGGAGGTGGCGAAGGCCATAGCCAGGATGCAGAGGGGCAAGGCCCCAGGCCCTGATGGCTATTCGCTGACATACTATAGAACCTTCGGGGACCGTCTGACGCCGCACTTCTTAGCAGCATACAACGACGCCGGGGAGGGGGCCACCCCCCTGGCGGACTCGAGAGCCTTTATCACAGTGATTCCCAAGGAGGATGAGGACTCCTTGCTATGCCAAAATTACAGGCCTATATGTATCCCTCCTCAACGTAGATCTAAAAATCTTCACTAAGATCCTCTCGATGCGGTTGTCAGAATGGATACCCTCGCTCGTTCACTGGGACCAGGTTGGCTTTGTTCTCTCGAGAGAGGCGAGGGACAACAACACACAGGCAATTAGTCTTATACAATGCTGCCAAAGAGGGGAGTGTACCGCTGCTGCTTCTCTCTACCGACGCCGAGAAGGCATTTGATATGGTACATTGGCCATTTCTGATTGAAACCCTTTGACATGTGGGATTGGGCCAGCGGATGATGAATTGGATACGATGCATATATTCTAGACCCTCAGCTCAAGTTAAAGTCAATGGGCAGCTTTCCACCCCCTTTAAGATTACTAATGGGATGAGGCAGGGGTGCCCCCTGTCCCCACTGATATTAATTTTGTCCCTGGAGCCCTTCTTCTGTACGGTAAGGGATAATCCTAACATATCAGGAATGCGTCTGAGTGACCATCTGTCCCCAAAAATAGCAGCCTTTGCAGATGATCTGCTTTTTTTCATATCCAACCCGCTGATCTAAATCCCCAACTTGATGGCAGAACTGAAAAAATATGGATTGTTGTCCTTCTTTAAAGTCAATTTTCAGAAATCAGAGGCCTTAAACGTCTCCATATCGCCCTCTACGAGCGCCCTGCTTCGAGCGGACTTCCCTTTTAAAATGGGCACAGTCTCATATTAAGTACTTGGGCATTCGCCTGCCTAACCAGATAATGGACATATGCCCCCTGAATTTCCCCCCTCTCCTGGCAGAGATTAGAAAAGACCTACGAAAGTGGCAGACGAGGAATAGGAATGGCCCTCTTGGACCTGAGTTTTTATCGGATGGCATGTCACTTGACGAGAATCTTTGATTGGTGTCGCCATGGGACACTTAAGCAATGGATTCAGATAGAACAACATATGTTGGGAATGGATCTGGATGGGCTGCCCTGGTGCCAGAAGTCCGTACCTGACCGGGTACTTAAACACCCCACGGTGGGGGAGACGTGGAGGGTAGCCCAGAAAACCTTTCGCGATCACTCAATCACGCCAAGTCCCTCACCACTAACTCCTGTGGTTGGGAACCCCGATTTCAGCCCGGGGAGACTCTAGATTCCGAGCCCTGAAGGGGGGTGAAAGATGCCAACTCCGCCACTTCAACAGTAATGGAGAGTGGATGACCAGACAGAGCATTATGGAAGACCCTCACCTGGAAAATCTTTTCTTTTGGCAAAAGATCCAACTGGCTCACTTTATCAGGGCTCAGCCGGCCCTGGCACCTTATGAAAGAGCCTTGACTTCCTTTGAGCTCCTCTGCCTGGAGCAAGAACTAATACGTCATATGATATCTGTGACCTATCGGCTTCTCATCTCACCCCCCGTGGGATATAGACCACCCTATGTAGCCAGCTGGGAACGGGACCTGGGAGTGCAGCTAACCGAGAGGCAAGTGGAGAGAATAATTCTCTTCACAGGCAAAACTTCCATATGCGCCAAGCAACAGGAAGCAGGGTTTAAAGTGCTGTCATGATGGTACTACACCCTGGTCAGGTTGCATCGGATGTTCCCTCAGTGCTCGGACTTGTGCTTTGTGCATGCACTGTGGGAAACCGGCTGTGAAGCCACAAGGCTTCACTGCTGGTTTCCCTTAGTCAGGATTATGGTGCCAGCAACTGATGGCTGACTGAAGAATCGGCTCGGGAGAGGAAACTGCTGGATGCCTGGACAGGTAAGTGGAAGTTTCCTACTGTGCATGCGCAAAGTGTGGTGCGCTTTGTGAATGGGAACAGAAGAAGGAGGGGGAAGCTCCCCCCGCCACCAGACAAGTGGAGCGTCCCCTTTTGGGTAGAGCTCCGCTTTAACAACTTCTGGATTGCCGCATGCCGATATGCATCCTTACTTTGAAGAGGAATATCGTTGTTATGGCAGCAGCTAGCTGCCATAACCCTGGTATCCTCTTCTTCGGCCAGTGGTCCGCTTTCCGATAAGAGTGGTCTCTGCAGTGGATTCGCCACAATATCACTTATTGGTGGTGGGAGAGGAGTCCCCCTCCCACCACACTCTGGTGCCCGCTGCTGCTTACCAGAGCCGTTACCTATACGGTTTAGGAGATATTTGCTGAAGACAGCCACCGCTGTCTACGGCGCATGCGCCGTAGACAGAGGCGCGCAGGCACACTGGGGCAGGCCGCATATCACGGCGATATGTCGCGAGCGCCGGCTCCTGTGCGCATGCGCGGGAGTGACATCATCGCGGCTCCCGCGAATCACAGCGCTGGAGCCGTGAGACCCGGAAGTCGCTCTGGGATCCATGGCAGCGGCGAAGAGGAAGACGGAGGACCGCTTCGGGGGCTTCATTCTCAGGTAAGTTATTCATAATGAGCTAGTATGCTATGCATACTAGCTCATTATGTCTTTGTCTTGCAGGATTTTTTTTCCAGGATTTTTTAAAAGGGTAATTTTTTTTAAATGACAATTTTTTTTTTATTCTTATTGCATTTTAGTGTAAATATGAGATCTGAGGTCTTTTTGACCTCATATTTAAGAGGCCCTGTTCTGCTTTTTTTCTATTACAAGGGATGTTTACATTCCTTGTAATAGGAATAAAAGTGACAATTTAAAAAAAAAAAACTGTAAAAAATAAGGTAAGGTAAGGTAAAATAAATAAGAAAAAAAAAATGTTTTAAACGCTCCCCGTCCTGCGGAGCTCGCATGCAGAAGCGAACGCATACATGAGTAGAGCCCGCATAGGAAAATGGTGTTCAAACCACACGTGAGGTATCACCACAATTGTTAGTGCGAGAGCAATAATTCTAGCCCTAGACCTCTTCTGCAACTTAAAACATGCAACCTGTAGAATTTTTTAAACGTTGCCTATGGAGATTTTTAAGGGTAAAGGTTTGTCGCCATTCCACGAGCGGGCACAATTTTGAAGCATGACATGTTGGGTATCAGTTTACTCAGTGTAACATTATCTTTCACAATATAAAAAAAATTGGGCTAACTTTACTGTTGTCTTATTTTTTCATTAAAACGTTTTATTTTTTCCAAAAAGGTGCACTTGTAAGACCGCCGTGCAAATATGGTGTGACGGAAAGTATTGCAACGACCGCCATTTTATTCTCTAGGTTGTTAGAAATTTTTTTTATAATGTTTGGGGTTTCTAAGTAATTTTCTAGCAAAAAAAAAAAAAAAAAAACAGTTTTTAACTTGTAAATACATCTCAAAAAGAGGCTCGGCCCTTAGGTGGTTAAGTTAGGCTAGGATATTCCACTATAACATCACATTCTGCAGGATCATGAAAAGTATTGTCTAAGCGAATTTACATTATGTTGTCAATCTTTCTCTACTTAAAACAATAGTGAAACATGACTAATCGCCTACCGCTGCTTTGAATGTTTGCATTGTGTTTATGTGTGTCTGTCTTGGAAAAAGTGATTATATTGTGGGAAAATATGTGGAGTTGATAGGCAATGCACTGCCTATCTCACTGCATTGAGAGTATAGAGGACTTCATGTTTCCCTAACAATTATTGCACTGATGGTGACCCAATGGAAAAGGTGAGTTGAAAAACACTACACATCAAAAAGTGAGACCTGAAGGGGTATTTTAGTGTTAGTTCTAACTCTAATTGTTTTATGTGTGTGTGTGTGGGGAGCAAAGACCTAAAAGCACAATGCATACATTTTCAAAGCCCTCTCCAATTCTGGTCATAGAACACGTATTGACAGGAGATGGTGCTGACACCTGCCAGAATTCTTATCCTCTGGTTAAAATGAAAACGATAAAGATGCAGTGATTTGAGATTTCCCTCTTCCCCAAAGCTTTATACTTTAGGCGAGAATTCCAGCAGTTAATGCAGGTTTGCCTTCAAAATAGAAGGGAAAAATCATGTTCTTTATTGGCAAAACTAATGCCTCTCATTTTGACATTTGTTTTTACCCTCAAGAAAGTAAAAAACGAATTCTTGTAAGCAATACTCAAAATTGGGGGCATTACTTGCTGTTGAAAAAAATGATAATATCACATTATATTGTTTAGATCTAATAGGATTAGAGATGCTGTCTGCATTGTTTTCATATAACAAATGTATTTTCTTAAGACATGGTCAAGATTATCTCTCAACATGCAAACTGCAGGACTAGTGATAGAAGCACAAACTAGCCACGGTGTATTGGGATACATTTGCAAAGTAGGAACTCATGTAAGCAAAATCATGTTATAGAGCAGTGATGGCATACCTTTTTGAGCCCGAGTGCCCAAACAGCGACACCAAACCAACTTATTTATTTCAAAGTGAAAACATGCCCTAAGGGACCAAAAACATATGATTCTGCCCAGAGAAAAATGTTTGTGCTTTTTCAAAGGAGTGCGTTACGCTCAGCATACAGGGATCAGATGAAGGCATTGTGTTCAGAATACAGGGATCAGATGGATGCATTATGCTCAGAATCCAGGGATCAGATGGATGCATTGTGCTCAGATTACAGGGTCCTTCCCAAAGCAGTGTCCTCTGCCCCCTTCACATCCCCCCACATACACAGCAGTGTCCTCTGTGCCCCCTCCCCCATAGCATGTCCTACCTGTGTATGTAGAGCCAAAGTCCTCCACATTGCCATGCCTCAGCGCCCGAGCCCCTGTACAGGAAGCCACTCTCCTGTTGGCTCTCCAAGTCCAGGAAGGGAGAATCATTCTTCTCTTCCTCGGTATTCAGAGGCATCGCGCGCTGCTTACAGCTGACACTCCGTGTCCTTTCCATTGGGCTGCCCTCAGTGCATGCAGGGGGGGCTTTACTCACATCTGCAGCTCCACTGCCCGATCACACTGATAATAGGAAGGGATCCGACCTACTCCGTGCCTGCATTACTGCATTGCTGTGGGATTCCCTCCCCTATCCTGGCGGCTCGTAACGTGCCCACAGAGAGGGCTCGGCATGCCAGCTGTTGCACACGTGCTATAGGTTCGCCATCACTGTTATAGAGTGTAAGGTTTATATAGCCACAAAGGACAGTGTGCTTGTCAAGTATATGTAAGGTATGTTTTACAGCCAAATTCAATGATAGGTTGTGTCCTAATGCATCAAGCGCAGTATGATTACAAGCTGAGCATCAATGTATGCTGCAGATTAATGCAGTCCTTGAAAGAAGCACTGAATCAATTACTAACTTTGCCTAGTTTACACAGGCTTCAGCTTGTATAAGAGCAGTGTGAATGGAAAGATTTTATGAAGTTTTTGTCAAGTTTCAATCAGCTTTCTTAAAGCATCCTTCAGCAACTGTTTGGAAATGTTAAAACACAGATCTTAAAAAGAATGCTGACCATCCAGCACCAGTTTGGGACTGTTAAATACAGATCTTAATGAAACCAGTGCTAACAGCTACTTTAAACAAGCTGTTAGCAGGGTTCAGCAGGTTTTGAACACACTTTAAGCTGTGCTGAAGCCTGCTAGCAGTTTGTTTAAAGTAACCTTTAGCACTCCCACTAGGATCTGTATTTAACAGTCCCAAACTGGTGCTGCGTGGTACTTTATGATCTTAAAGCGCACAACAATTGCAAAACGCAGGTTCAGGTGCCATTATTTTCAATGGCACCTAAAATGGAGTGTGATTTTGGCACGATTGTCATACGGAAAATCGCATTGCATCTAGCTCGTCACCCAAAACGCAGCAGGAGCTTCTTTTGGGTGACTAGCTTCATGCGATTTTCTGCAAGATAAATTAGGCAACAATACTGCACCACATTTTGGGTACCATTGAAATTAATGGCACCTGAACCTGCGGTTTGTGATTGTAGTGCATTTTGAGATCACAGGCAGAAATTGCACGCACACCAGTTCTCTTGGCAGAAAAAAACAACAACAAAAAACGCTTATTAAGGCTCCATGCACACTGACTTAAAAATTGTTTCTACAGAAGTGTTGTGCTCTGCCTGTAGAAGCAGCTCAATCTTCTCCTAATGTGTCCATACACATTAGGACATTTAGAGGCATATTTTAAGCTCAGCGTTTAGAAGCAGGAAACAAAAACCCTTCTGCTTTGCGTTTGATTAGATCTTTCTGGCAGAAAAAAATCCACTAAGCGGTGTACAAAAATACTCTATATGAGGTAGGAACTGGCGTTTTTTTAAAGCCCAGTGTACATGAAGCCATAGAGTGTTTTTGTACAGGAGTTTAGAAGCTTTTAGGAGATCTTAGAAGCATTCAGCGTTTGTTTCTGACAGTTTTTTGGCAGATTAAAAAGGTTTTTTTTTCTGCCTCTAAAATCTGAGCTAAAACTATCCCTCTAAGCATCCTAAGTGTGCATGGACCCTAAAGCTTCAAGAAAGTTTGCTGAAAGTTCTGAAAATGCTTTGTAAACGCTTGCTGTTCATGCTGCCCTTTACAAGTTGAAGTCTAAGTGAACTAAGCCTTAAAGTGGAAGAACAACTTACAATCCCTGCATGTGCCAGCAATTGTGCTCTCAACCAACCTGGCAAACCATCCAATGGCTGGTAACATAACTGATCACACATGCGGCATCATGGCAGTTGTAGATTAAACAGAGGCCAAGATGGCAGCTTCCTTGGCTGATAAAACAATAGGATTTACTTACACTTTAAGAAGTAAACATAGTAAACACACCCACTAGCACCCATGTATAAAACACTTTAACCATACAAAGTGCTAAAATGTTAAAATTTTAGGGTTAGTGAATACAATTCAGTTTAAATCATATTGTTTCTATAGTGCAGGAGTTTTCAAATGCAACCTTGGTATTTTCAATGTTTATTTAGTTGCATTTTCTAAAACATAATCATTTTGTCATAGTCACATGCTGTAAAATGTATTACATACTTATAAGAAATTATTTGATTTATAATAAAATAGATAAATGCAGAAAAATACTATTAGAAAGTTTAAACCAAAAATATACCAAATGTGGTATACCATTTCAAGTATTTAGAAACAAATAATGTTTGCAGTCTTTGTTTTTTCCTATTCAGTGTGCTTGTCATATGTAAATTTCTTCTTGGATTCTTAAGAGTAAATGGTGATTACTTCTCTACCACCGCCACGTACAAGAAGCACTCTGTTTAAACCTTCTGTCAAAACCTCTAAGAACTCCATATCTGACAATGTGTTAAGGTAAACAATTCCAAAGAGAAAGAAATTAAAGTCAATTGGTCTTTGAAAGCTTTTGAAAGCTTTGGAACACTTTTGAAAAAGAGGCAAAATTCAAAACTGTAGAAACGACAAAAACTGTAGAAAATATACAAAGATAAATAGGCTTGTATTACAAATAATTGTGTTGAAGCGTTTTAAATTTCTTTGACACTTTAAAAAGGTTATGCTGATCTCTAAAGCAGCTTTCCAGAACTTCAAAAAAATAGGATTTTTTGTACTCACCGTAAAATAATTTTCTCTGTAATTCACCGACCGACACAGCTCCTCTCTGTAACAAATGGGTTGTTAGCCTTATCACTAGGAGAATACTAGGCATAGTTGCAACACAACACTCAGAACTCTTAGTTCCGCCCAGGAGGGCGGTCCCTTGGTTAACAACCCTCCCATCTGCAGACAGACCTCAGTGCGTCAACAAGCAGTATAACGTAAAGATAAAAGGAGGGGCGGGTGCTGTGTCCGTCGGTGAATTACAGAGAAAAGGATTTTATGGTGAGTACAAAAAATCCTATTTTCTCTTATATTCACCGACTGACAGCTCCTCTCTAACAAATGGGACATCCCCAGGCAGTGCCAAATGAGGGGTGGGAAAACAGCACAAAACTTCATCCACCATGGCAAGTGGGAACTAGTGAAACTGTACCCACAAAAAACAAGTGCGTGGAAAAACCACCACAAAAAAAACAGGGTATCCTCAACAGGAGTGATCACCCAAGACTGCACCAAACTGCGGAAGTAATGCAACAGTGCATTAACATAACAGGATTGTGTTTTTATCGAAAAACCAGGAAAAACAGAAAATATATATTGCATATTCAATTGCAACTACACGGCCGCCTGCAAAACTTTGCGGCCAAAACAGGCATCAGCCGATGCACTGACGTCTACCTTGTAGAACTTGGTAAACGTGTGGACAGACGACCAGGTCGCCGCTTTACACACCTGAGCGGTAGACGCCTGGTGTCGGAAGGCCCAAGACGTTCCGATTGCCCTTGTGGAGCGGGCTGTGACCGGAAAGGAGGGCACCTGCCCCTTCAAGGCGTCTGCTTGTACTACAATCTGTCTGATCCACCTGGAAATGGTGGCCGACAAGACCGCCATGCCTTTCTTTGGACCAGCCACCGAAACAAACAGTGAGTCTGACTTATGAAAGGGAGCTGTGGCAGACAAATACACCTTAAGAGCCCGAACTACATCCACAGCGTTAAGGGCCACCTCCTTAGGGTGCTTTGGCTTAGGACACAGAGATGGCAATACAATGTCCTCATTGCTTTGAAAAGCCGAGACCACTTTTAGTAGAAAAGACGGTTGCGGACGCAACACCACCTTATCCTTGTGGATAACCAGATAGGGAGACTTGCAAGACCAGGCTGCTAGTTCCGAAACCCTCCTGGCTGATATGATGGCCACTAGGAAGACCACTTTCTGGGAAAGAGTCAACAGGGGAATCTCCCTGATATTTTCAAATGGCGGTTTTTGAAGCACCGACAACACCAGGTTCAGATTCCAAGGGGTTAACGGTGGACGAACCGGAGGGACTACATGTCGTACCCCCTGAACGAAGGTACTCACCAAGGAGTGAGATGCCAGTGGTCGCTGAAAAAAGACAGCTAAGGCTGAAATTTGCCCTTTAATGGTGCTTAATGCCAATTTCCGGTCTACTCCTTGCTGAAGAAACAGCAGGATCCTGCATATGGAAAAGGAGCGCGGATGCCATCCTTTCTCCTCACACATGGAGATGTAGGCCTTCCAGGTACGATGGTATATCTTCGAGAAGAAGATTTCCGTGCTCTCAACATAGTTGAGATCACCGAGTCCGACAGACCCCGGTTCCTCAACACCTGGCTCTCAATAGCCATGCCGTTAAAGCCAGCGATGGTAAAGTAGGATGGAGAATTGGACCTTGATACAGAAGGTCCTCTCGCAGCGGCAGTTGCCAGGGAGCGTCTGCTACCATACGCACCAGTTCTGCGTACCGGGGATGCTGAGGCCAATCTGGGGCAACCAGTATCACTGGGTTCCCCTCGGCTTCCACTCTGCGAAGCAGATGTGGTAACAGTTTTAGTGGAGGAAAGGCGTAGATCAGCTGGTCCTGATCCCATGGAGCCACCAGCGCGTCTGACGCGTCGGTCCACAGATCTCTTGTCTTGACCTGGCACCTTCTGATTGATACGGGAGGCCAGCAGATCCACATCTGTTGTGCCCCACCTCATGCAGGCAACCTGAATGTCTCCGGATGCAATGCCCATTCTCCTGGGTCCAGCATCTGTCGACTCATATAGTCCGCCTGCCAGTTCTCCACTCCCGGGATGTAAATGGCCGACAGGGCCGGTACGTGCCGCTCTGCCCTACCGAAGTATGTGAGTGACCTCCTGTGCGGTGGCTGAGCTTCTTGTTCCCCCTTGGTGATTGACGTATGCCACAGCCGTGGCGTTGTCTGACTGGATGCTGATTGGACACCCTTGCAGTCTCATCGACCATGTGGAGAGGCACAGCCTGATCGCACTCAATTCGAGCAGATTGATCGGCAGCTTGGATTCTTCCGTCGACCAGAAGCCCTGAGCTGACTGGACCCCCATCACTCCAACCTCCAACCCAGCCGGATAGACTGGCGTCATTTGTGATCACCGTCCATTTCAGAGAAAGGAACGATTTCCCAGGCTGAATCACTGGGGACCTCAACCACCTGATCAGTAAGTCTCTTGACTGGCTCTACTGGATCTGTCGATCCAGGGACAACTGAGATTTGTCCCATTTTGTCAAAATCTCCTTCTGCAGGACTCTGGTGTGGAACTGGGCATAAGGTACTGCCTCGAAGGAGGCTACCATGAGTCCCAGTACTCACATGCAAAAGCGGAGCAACGACCACTTTTGGTTCATCAGCAGTTTTACAGCGGATCTGAGTGTCTGCAATTTGTCTGGAGAAACACTCTTGCTTCCTTGGAATCCAGCAGCAAGCCTAGGTACTCCAGAAACTGGGTCGGCACAAGCACCGACTTCTTTAGGTTCAACAGCCACCAAAATTCCTGCAGGGTCTGCATGGTGATCGCCACATCCTCCTCTAATTCTGAGGCGGAAGATGCCCTCAGGAGGAGATCGTCTAGGTATCCCACAATCGCAATCCCACGTTGCCGTAGCAACACCAAAAACTGGAGCCAATACCTTGGTAAAGACTCAGGGGGCTAAAGCCAGACCAAAGGGAAGAGCCACAAACTGGCAGTGGGCTTCCCCAACTGCAAACCGCCGGAGGCATATGGGTATGTGCAGGTACGCATCCTGGATGTCTAAAGACGCCAGGGAGTCCCCTTGATGGAGTGCAGCAACTACTGAGCGAACGGATTCCATTCTGAACCTCTGCACTTTTACAAAGTGATTGAGGGCTTTTAGGTCCAAGGTCGGAAGTACCCCTTCCTTCTTGAGAACCACAAACAGATTTGATTAGAATCCCTGGAAGCATTCCGATTCCGGAACCGATACAATCGCCCCATGATTCTGCAAATCCCTTACCGCCCCCAAGAGGGCCTCTCGGCTAGCCGGGGATATGGTTATGCTTGAGGCAAAGAATCTGTTTGGTGGCCAAGAAAGAAACTCAATCTTGTAGCCTGTGGAAATCAGATCGCAGACCCATTGGTCGGATAACCGGGAGGACCACTGGGCTGCAAACTCCCGAAGGCAACCCCCCCACCCGGGATGTGGGTGGGGGCAAACCTTCATACGGTAGCACTTTTATTCGCAGGCTTGTTAGGCTTCCGGTCCAAGGACGTTTTGGACCTTCTGTGGACGTCTTGTCGGGCTGGGGACATTTCGTTGGAGCTCCGGGCGGACGAAAAAGCAGTTTGTGAGCGGAAAAAAGAGGGCCCTTGCCTACAGCGTGGCTCCTTAGCCTTCCTGGCCTGTGGGAGTAAGGTACTCTTACCACCGGTGGCATTTTTAATAATGTATTCTAATGAGCCTCCAAAGAGCCGGTGGCCAAGGAAGGGAAGATCCGTCAGGGCTTTTTTGGATGCCTGGTCAGCAGACCAGCATTTTAGCCAAATTAGACACCTCAGCACCACAGCTGGCACTGAAGCCCTGGATAACAGAGGGAGAGTATCCAGAACCGCGTCACAGACATACTTAAGGCCTTCCACTAGTTGGTCTGCTAGTTCCACGCAGACAGGAGAAGCCTGTTGCTCTCCCAATTCGCAGTGCAAAAGTTTTGCTCACTCAGCCAGTGTCTGCGACACAAGTGCGGATGGCAGTATTGGTCGCATGGCTGACCCCACAACCGTAAACAAGGAACGAGCCACTGCCTCTGCCTTCCTGTCTGTGGGATCCTTGAATGCAGGAGTCCCCTCAACCGGGATCATGGTTACTTTATTTAACCTTGAGGAGCCGACCATTTTTTGAGAAGGCTCTCCTCAAATGGGTAATGCACGCCATGTATTTGGGGACCGAAAAGGTCCATTGCGGGCGACCCCATTCCTTGTAAATGAACTTGTCAAAATAAGTCAGATACGGGAACACCTTAGGTGAACGTGCTGGCTTGCGGGACCCAAAAGGGACTGGTACATCAGCAGAGGGATCCGCTGGCTTTTGAATCTTCAGGGTATCACGCACAGCTGTGATAAGTGCTCCAACAAGCGCTTTGTTGCGCCCGGACCCGAACGGGGACTCATCCTCACTGTCCGAACGGCCCTGGTCAGCGTCGTCTGACAGGACAGAGCAGGGGTCACCAGCCTCAGCAGGTCCCTAGTCTGCGTCAGAGCTCTCCCGGGGGGGGGGTCTCTTTAATGCACCTTTCTTCCCACACACCGCCTCCATCTTGGCAACAAACGAATTGAGGACCGGCATCTGGGTGTCCTTGGGCACTGCGCAGTCCGCAGGTGACCCAGTTGCAATTGCCTGGATTTCGGGGGAAGAAACACCAGTTTCTGAAGCCATGCTGACCCTACCCTGTCTGCCACCCGAAGGAGACTTAAGACAGTGACAGTCCCACACTCCTTGCTACAGCTGACTGAGGGGCTCTTTCTCGCTGGACTCACCACCCTGAGGAGATCTGTGTTGTTCACAAGTAGTGCCTGTAGTCCCTAAGTGCTCCCAAGTGCAGAGGAAACAAAAGTTGTATCGGTGGCAGCCGCCAGAATGAGCACTAAAACGTTCTAGAAAAGTGCTCGGGCTTCAATAAAATGGCCGTCCAGCGTCCAGTACACAGACAGGAAACAGGGAAAATAGCTGTGAGAACACATGAGTCATGCTGCTGCTAGGGAACACTGAAAAATCGTGTTCAGGCTTCCAGAAAATGGCCGCCAGTGTCCTAATTAGGAGATCATTTGGAAAATGGCCGCTGAAGCCCAGGAAGGCATGCTGCCCTCGCCCACACCTAAAATGGCTGCCAGCAGCTCCATGAGGTACAGAAAGAAAGAATGATAACAGACACAGCGCCGCTCCAGACCACAGCAGACCCTCATAGGCACCTTCCGGGAGCTTAACACACAGGACCCAGGACACCTCTAGCCAGCCAGCCCCCCATCTCAGGTGAAAGCCCACAGAGAATGCACACATACACCGCTCAGCAGCCACATGCAGCATCCTCCCAGGGAGGTGGGGAGGGAAGACAGGGACAGGGGAGAGAAGTAAGGGAGGTGAGGGACCCCCGAATCAACCTCCCAGGGAATGCCCAGCCCCGCTGAGGAAGGGAGAGCTGTACTTACCAGTCCTGAAGAGCTGGGATACATTCCATTGCAGAACTACTCACTGATCAGTACAGGGTAGCTGCTGGCCTCGGCATACTGTGACGCAGACATCAGTAGCCTGGTCATATGTATGCCTCGGAGCATAAAATCTCACGACCAGCTCTGGAGCTGAGGTTTCGTCATGGCCTGCAGAGCCTTAGCTGTGACCTGCACATGCTCGATGGCCGGACTGGGGAGACTACAAGGATAAGGGTGGGTATCCAGCCTGTCACACAGCTAGCTGTTGATAGATGATCACAGGATCATTCATCTTGCGCAAAAAGCCAAGCTTCTGCATAAAAAAATATGGACCAATGGGCCCGCAGGGTTCCTAGGTCCTTCTCCAAAACTAGGCAAAATAAAACTGAGGTCTGTCTGCAGATGGGAGGGTTGTTAACCAAGGGACCGCTCCCTGGGCGGAACTAAGAGTTCTGAGTGTTGTATTAAAACTATGCCTAGTATTCTCCTAGTGATAAAGCCAACAACCCATTTGTTACAGAGAGGAGCTGTTTCGGTCGGTGAATATAAAAGAAAGTGTAATACCTGTATTTTTTTTTTTAACACTTTCTTTATTACTTGTGTAACTATGCTAAACAGTCCTCCTGACCTTGCTCCCAGGTTGTGCTGTTAGTGTCAAGCATGAGTCTCTTGAATTTTTTATTTTTTTTTACCTGCTAGTGCCATTCTATCTAATGGTTACTCACTTTCCCCATCAATATCTAATATGGGTCATCACATACTAGTAAAATGTCTTCTGAAGCAACACAAAAAGGGATGTATGGTATGTTTTTCTGGTTTTAGCCATAATCCTTATTGCACGAGACCTTTTTTGTGCTTTATATTTTGTAATTATGTATAGTCCTCCTTGGACTTAAAGTATAGCTGTACCTAGGCTGGATACATTCACATTATTAAAATATTCTTTTACTGGCATTTACTTTTACATGCGTTTTAAAACAAGCCCTTATGGATCTCTGTTGCTAAAGGCACTGTGTGGCAATTCATCTTCAAACTTCATACCAATGACACTCTGGTGAGGATGTAGTTGGATTCTGCTTCTGTAGCTGATCTGCTTGTGACCCAGCTTTCTGATTACTCTTGCTTGCTTGACCCTCGATTTTCCTTTGTCTGCTTGATTCTCTGTTGCCAAACCTCTGCCTGAACTTTGACCATTCTTTTCCTGATGTCTCTGATGTACTTGATCTTCCGTGTATAACCTGGCTTGTCTGACTCTGCACCAGTGTCCTCCACTTGCTACAGCCTCTACGTACTTGCATCCGCAGTACCCCGGCGCTTGAAACCTACCTGCACCTACAGCATCCCTGCATCCACAGCCCTAAACCCGTAGCTCTACTATTGTTGCCGGCTGCTTCACCTGCTATGGGAGAACATTGCAGGAACTCCTACCTCACTGTGCTCTTGTGGCCACTGTTGCAACCTCAGTGGTCCGTGAACCGGGGCTGTACGAGAGGCCTTCCTCTGCTTGTCAGGCTCTACCTGAAGGTACGTGACAATCACTGTGCGTTTGTCTGTATCAATATGGTAAGTGTATCTAAAGGGAGTAGTCTCATAATTAATAAGCAGCAGCTGCACCTGCAGGGTTCTAATTAGGAATGTGATTTCCTATTGAGAGTATATCAACAAAAATTACATTGCAGACTTCCAGGAAAATCAGTGAGCCAATCACACAAGCAGGACAAGATGTTTCTGGGGGTGTACAGAACACCTCCAGGTAGCCATATTGCATTTTACAGAAAACTACAGAGCTGCAAATTGAAAAGGAAAGGTAATTTTTAATAACATTTAATTACAATATGACTTGTGTCGCAATTTTATATGCTATATTTTTTTTTATTTGCCATTTTCCCATGAAAAAGATAGCGTCTACAAACTATGGGAAAGATTTATGGCATTTTAATTATTTATTTTTACTAGTAATTACGGTGAATTGCAATTTTTAGCGGTATTGCAAGGACAGATCGGACACTTTTGACACATTTTTGGGACAATTGACATTTATACAGCGATCAGTGCTATAAAAATGCATGGATTACTGTGTAAATGACACTGGTAGAGAAGGGGTTAACACTAGGGTGCAATCAAGGGATTAAATGTGTGTTCCCTCAGTGTGTTCTAACTGTATGGGGATAGGACTGAGTAGGAGAGGAGACATTTCACTGTTCCTACTTACTAGGAACAAACGACATGTCTGCTCTCCACTGACAGCACGTGAGCCTTCTGGCGGCTCTTAAAGGAACGGGGTTTCGCACAGTGGTGCCATTGTGGCGCAGTATATGTACGCGAGCCAGTCGGGAACAAGTTAACAGGAGAAGGAGGAATCATTTCTATTCTACTATATAGGCTTGAATAATGATGCCACGTGTACACAAACGCCGGTGGTCAGACACTAGAGCTGGCTACTGTGTGCTTCACCTATAGCAGCCCCTATCTAATAAGGGTGTAGATGTGGCGCTATTCCCTTATTATATAATAACTGATGATATAAGGAAGAAACCATGAATACATGTCTTTTTAATTGTGCTAGAATATTATAATTACTATAGGTTTCAATTTGGAATTAACTCTGATGGGTAAGGAGACCTTTTTAGTAAAGTCACAAGTGCCTATGTGTTACACCCTCTATCCTGTGCAGAGTAGTAATGGAAAAAAAAAGTAGTAATGGAAAGCAGTAATGGAAAAAATAATATGTATTACACCCTCTGTAACAGTGTTAAAACTTGCGGTTTCTATAAAATTCCATTTGGAATTGCCTTTAACAATAGGTAAAGAAACCTTTTTAATAAAGTGGTAAGTGCCTAAGTATTGTACCCTCTGTCCTGTGCAGGGTAATGATAAAAAAAATATAGAAAAGAAGGAGTGTGTGTGTTGCGCCCTCTGCCATGTGCAGAACAATGTTAACGAAAATGTGATCAAAAGTTTCACATATACTGCTGTGCGCAGTTATCCCTTAAACATATGAAAAATTGAGTGATACGTGCTTGTTGTGTTACCCCCTCTGCAGTGTCTAAAAAGGTGAATGAATTGATTCTAATTTTTGTAGTATAGGTGTAACTATTATCATACACTACTTAATACTACTCATGTTTACAAGTGACATATGTGTTTGACCCTCTGTTGTTGCTTCTCATTGAACAATCAATCAATCCTAAAGCGAAAATAAAAAAGAACACAGTGCAAGAAAAATGTATCCCACTGTATGACCCAGAGGGAAAAATACATAAACAAACTCAAACGTTAAATATCAGTCCATTTAGTCCAACAATAAATCAATAAAGCGACTTGTGCTATCAGTGTCCAGTACTTTTTCAGAATAATACTGTTTATATCTTTTTAAGTGACAATGGTGCCGGAGCTCATAGCCGTACTGGCAATATAGTTGCACTCACCAGAAGGCCTCACCCCCCCAGGGGTACTGCGCATTCACAGTATAAGGCACTGTGTAGCTCTCTGGTGCTGATTGTTCAAACTGTGGATAGCTAGTGGCGTTCAACCGGGTAATCACATAAGAGAAAGGAGTGCCCATAGCATAATGCAGCGTTTCAAATATTTACTTATAGTAAAAGTATAAGATTATACTCAATAATGCTTAAAATCACATGCAGTGGTTTAAAAACGAAACAAGCGCTGGGTAAACAACCTTATACGGCCCTGACTGTAAGTGACGCAAGACGTACTGTAACTCCATCCTACACATTTCATCACTCGAGACGTTGTTAAAGTGGTTGTAAACCCTTACAAACCACTTTGACCTACAGGTAAGCCTAGATTAAGGCTTACCTGTAGGTCCAAGAAATTTCTCCTAAACCTATATGGTTTAGGAGATATTTGCCCGAAAACGGGCACCGCTGTCTACGGCGCATGCGCCGTAGACAGCGGCGCGCAGGCGCACTGAGCGCGGCATTCTCAGCGACGGAGCTGCCGCGCGTGTCGGCTCCCGTGCGCATGCGCGGGAGTGACGTCATCGCGGCTTCGCCGAATGACAGCGGCGGGGCTGCGAGACCCCACCAACAAGATGGATGCGGCGGACTACAGGGGACAGCGGCGACTTCGCTGGCTCCTGTGTCAGGTAAGTGACACATAATGGGCTACTATGTGATGCATAGTAGTCCATTATGATTTGCCTTTGCAGGGAATGAAAGAGGAAGTAAACTCATCAGGGTTTACTTCCTCTTTAATGGGCACTTATCACTTTACTAAAAAGGTCTCCTTACCCATCAGAGGTAATTCCAAATGGAAACCTATAGTAATTATATTCTAGCACAAATAAAAAGACGTGTATTCATATTTTCTTCCTTATATCATCAATTATTATATAATAAGGGAATAGCGCCACATCTATACCCTTAAAACTCATATTCCTATATTACATCTAGGAGAAAGTATTATGTAGAGGCAGCAATCCCCTTTTCTCCTTTTGATTATCAAAAAACACACCTTGTCTACTGTCTTGTTTATTCCGTGGCGCAGCATCACACATCTTTAATTTTTCTCTTTCCAATAAGGCAAGCCGGGGGACCTGATGCACATGGCCGGCGTTCGCGATTGCCGCAGGCTACCAGTACTCTGTTTCCCCCAGGACTTATACACAATGCTATAGTGCCTGGCTAGCACACCAGGGCAGGTGCGAACTGAGCAAAGCAAGCAGGTACTTGCGGTTGGCAGACAGGCAGAGTGGTTCTATGACAGTCCAGGTAAAAAGGCAGGCTGAGTTCAGGGAATAGTCCAATAATCTGATCCAAGGTCATACACAGGGAAATTGAATCTAGCAGAGCAAGTCAGACAAACAGGGAGCTTGATCAGGAACAACATGTATCACTCTATCACAAGCATTAGACTGAGTGCTTGGCTTGCTTAAAATAGATGACTGACCACATCAGTCACCCTGCAGGTGGACAAAGACAGGGAGAAGGCAATAGCCAAAACCCGAATGCTGGAATGAGGAGCAGGAGCACTAGGTGCTCCTGACAGATGACTTATCTAATCCACTTAGCAATAGTAGCGTGAGAACCAGGGAGCCCCCTATGGGAGCCTTTGGGAAGGAAAAAAAAGCTTATCCAATTGTCAAAGAGATGCTGTAGTTGAAAGTAAGATTATTCTCACAGAGTGTGCCACATGGATACAGTGGAGAAAAAAAAACCCTTGGTATGTTTCAGAGCAGGATATAGGGAAGGAAAAACAGGTTGAGGTAAAAAAGCCACATACAAAAAAGCCACAAAAGGACAAATACCGCATTTATCGGCGTATAACACGTACCGGCGTATAACACGCACCCCAAGTTTAGGAGGGAAGTTTAAGGAAAAAAAAAAAATTACATTTAAATGCCCATTAATGCAGCCTTATCAATGTCCATCTGAAGCCTTGTCAGTGTCATATGCAGCCTTGTCATGCAGCCTGTCCATCATTGCAGCCTTGTCAGTGTCATATGCAGCCTTGTCATGCAGCTTGTCCATCACTGCAGCCTGTCTATCATTGCAGCCTGTCCAACGTTGTCCCCTTGTCAGTGTTATTTTCAGGTTCTATTTTAAAAAATGGCACCGCCGAGATGTCCTCTGTATCTTGGTGGCGCCCGGTAGTTCTTGGCGGCTTTCGGCTGCCTTCAGCCCTTCTCGGCTTTCAGCCACTGAGAAGGGCCGAAGGTGGCTGAAAGCCTCCGAGATGGGCCGAAGGCGTCTGAAAGCCACCCAGAGGCTCAAAAATCGCGGAGGATCGGCGTATAACACGCACCCGCGATTTTAAGAGGAAAAAAGTGCGTGTTATACCCCGATAAATACGGTACTTTAAAGGATAAAACTGCTTAAAAGCCACCTTGTCAAACAAGGAAATATGAATAGTTGAGAGAACCAAGGTAAGCTTCCACTGAGTCACAGGGGGAGCAATGTGCACAACACCCCGCACAAATGACTTAAATAAGGAACGAGAGGCCAAAATTTTGCCCCTTGATAGTACTCAAGGTCAGATGCTGAATGCTTATTTCCTCAAATGGAATTTTCTAGTCTCACACCACACAAAGTAGTAGTAGTGTTAAACATTGTGAGATGTCCTAACCCTTAGGAGCATAGTGAAAAAGAAAAAAACCCTGTAAGTTGCACATCTATGCAAATCCCTGTGAAAGTGTACAGCAGCCTCAACCTGGGCTCCAACCACATGTTTTATGCCACCCCTGAAGCATGAGGGATGTGCAACTTCCAGGACATTTTTCTTTTTCTCTAGATGTCTGGAGCAGAAATGAGCTCCATCCTTGTCTGCACTCCCAGCGGTTTGTCATGCAAGAGGACTCAGAGGAGCCTCGAGCTGCACCTGTAAATGAAGTGTAGAGCTGGCCAAATCTGATCCCTGTCCCTCAGAACCTAGGTTTCAATAGCCATGCCATGCCAGAAGATTCACATCCAGCATTCCCCATGCAGGCTTGGAGCACTTCTGGGTGGATAGCCCATTCCCTCCGATTCAGGCATTGGAGACTGAGATCCACCTACCAAATTTCCAGGCCTGGAATCTGGGCAGCATACAAGGCTGGAACTTTCAGATCTGCTCAGATGGGAATCAAGTCTGCTTCTCTTTAAGCGACACAATTTCTGATTCCTGCTTACTCCCGGAAATCGCTATAGGTGTAAATCGGCTCCTTTAGGAGTGCATGCCAGCTGCACGTGGCCGGCGGCTGTGATGTCCACCAGCCACCTGCGATCGTGGGAAAGAGGCAGAATTGCAATTTGTCAATGTAATGTTCTGAAAGGGGAGGTGTCAGGGCTGGGCTCAGCCCTTCCTTCTCTGAGCTGGCCACTCAGCTGTCGGCTAATTGCCAGCTCCTTTCTCTTCACAGTAACTCAGCTGTTGTTGATCTGCTGGTCAGTTCTGCCTACCTAAAGCCGTCCACCTCACTTCATCTCTGCCTTTGCCTTTGGTCACATCTCCTGCATTCCTGTTGAAGACTTGATTGGCTGACGGTCCTTCTGACTCCTGCTTGCTGTCCGTTGATCTCTGGCTCTCTGACATTGGCTGACTACCCGATCTGGTTACTGAACTCTGGCTATGTATTGACTATGCTTACACTGTTTACGTTTTTATTACGTGGCTCCCAAACAAAATTGACGTCCTTTTTTTGGTATTTGATCACCCCTGCGGTTTTTATTTTTTGCGCTATAAACAAAATAGAGCGCCAATTTTGAAAAAAATTCATTATTTTTTTACTTTTTGTTATAATAAATCTCACCCAAAAATATATATATAAAAAAAAAATTTCCCTCAGTTTAGGCCGATACGTATTCTACATATTTTTGGTAAAAAAATCGCAATCAGCGATTATTGATTGGTTTGCACAAAAGTTATAGCGTTTACAAAATAGGGATAGTTTTATGGCATTTTTATTAATAATTTTTTATTATTTTTGTTTTTTTACCAGTAATGGCGGCGATCAGTGATTTTTATTGTGACTGCGACATTGCGGCGGACACATCGGACATTTTTGACACATTTTTGGGACCATTGTCATTTATACAGTAATCACTGCTATATAAATGCAGTGATTCCTGTGTAAATGACACTGGCAGTGAAGGGGTTAACCAGTGGGTGGCAGTGTAGGGGTTAAGCGTTCCTAGGGGTGTGTTACTAACTGTGGGGGGTTGGGCTTTCATTTAGCGAACACTGATCTCTGCTCCAATCAAATGGAGCAGAGATCAGCGTCACTAGTTACTAGGCAGAATGGGGAAATGCTGTTTACACGGCATTTCCTCCATTCAGCTGTCCCGTGAGACGATCCCGAGTATGTCTGTGGCGATCGAGTCCGCGGGACCCGCGACCGGACTCACGCCGCCCTCGCAATGGCAGGGCAGCATTGAAGATTGGACGTACCTGTACGCCAATATGCCTGCCCGTGCCATTCTGCCGAAGTACATCGGCGTGCGCTGGTCGGGAACTGGTTAAACAAGTGTGATTAACTGTACTTCTGTCTCGGTCTAATTCATGTTTTCTGACAGGAGGAGAGAGAGAGATCTGCTGTTCCTAGTGATTAGGAACAGCGACCTTCCTCCTCCAGTCAGTCCCATAGCCCCTCAGTTAGAAACACCTCCCAGGGAACACATTTAACCCCTTGATCGCCCCCTAGTGTTAATCCCTTCCCTGACAGTGACAGTGTTACAAAACCCAAAACAGTACAATCATTCGATATATGCAGTAAAGTATGCTTGTTATGCACACTGTGGAACCTAAGGGGTTAATCCTCTGCATTGTGTAAAAAGGCTGTTTGACTCCTTATTGGAAGATGGATTGACAGTGGAAGAAGAGTAGGATCAGAGAATATGGGATCAATCTGCTCAGATTGGTGTGTATTGCTAGAGTGTTTTCTTTTTCTTGGGGGGTGCATGCGATTGGCACAGGGCCAATCAGCACCTGTCCACACAAAGTGTCAGGGGTCCTGCAGCCTCTTAGGACAGTCAGACTAGAATGAAAACTCCTTCTACAAGCTTTTGTACTCACTGTAAAATCCTTTTCTCTAAAGTTTGTTGACGGACACAGCTCCTTTAATTCTTGACCTTAGGGTTATATCACCTTCAGGAGAGGACTAGGCAGAACATGTAAAAACCGCAAGACTGCACAGCAATGGTAAAGCAGGATGAATTATCGGACCTTGCGATAGAAGGTCTTTTCGCATCGCCAGCCGCCAAGGAACATCCACCACCAGTCACACTAGGTCGGCGTACCAAGGACATCGAGGCCAATCTGTGGCAATCAGAATCCCTGTAATCCCCTCAGCCTCCACTCTGCGAAGCAGCCGTGTTAGAAGTTTGAGTGTGGGGGAAGGCTTAAATCAGCCGATAATGCCCCCATGGAGACACCATCGTGACTGACGCATCCACCCAGGGGTCTCTTGTCCTGGACACAAACCTCTGCACCTTCCGATTGAGCCAAGAGGTCCACATCTGGTGTGTCCCACTTTAGGCAAAGGAGCCGGACTACATCCGGATGCAACGACCATTCCCCTGGGTCCAGCATCTGACGACTTAGGTAGTCCGCCTGCCAGTTTTCTACGCCCGGAATGTATATGGCCGACACGTGCTGCTCTGCCCACTGGAGGATGTGAGTGACCTCTCGTGCTGCCTCTGAGCTCCTTGTTCCTCCTTGATGGTTTACTTACGCCACCGCCATGGCGTTGTCCGACTGGATCCTGACCGGATGACCCTGTAGCCTCCTTGACCATGTGGAGAGGCACTGCCTGATCGCCCGAAGCTCGAGCACATTGATCGGCAGTTGGGATTCTTCCCACGATCAGAGGCCCTGGGCTGACTGTACGCCCAAAACACCCCCTCAACTGGTCAAGCTGGCATCCATTGTGATCACTGTCCAATGGAGAGGAAGGAACGATCTCCCGGACCAGAGAAGGGAACCCCTGACTAGCTGGCTCACCCGAATTTGACAATCCAGGGATAACGGAGATTTGTCCCATTTTGCAAAATCTCCTTTTGCAGGACTCGAGTGTGAAATTGAGCGTATGGTATCGATCCGAAAGTGGCTACCATGAGACCCAGAACTCTCATGCAGAAGCGCAGCGACTACTGCCTGTGGTTCACCAGCGGCTTGAAGAGTCTGCAGCTTGTCTGAAAGGGGGAAAACTCTCCAGGCATTTAGTCAGCACTAACACCGACTTCTTTAGGTTAAGCACCCAACCAAACTCCCGGAGAGTCTGTATGGTGATTGCTACATCCTCCCTTAATTCTGAGGCGGAAACTGCTCTCAGAGGGAGGTCGTCTAGGTAACCCACAATTGCGATCCCACGTTGCCTTAACAATGCCAGAATTGGAGTTAACACCTTGGTAAAGACTCGGGGTGCTGACGCCACGCCAAAAGGGAGAGCCACAAACTGGTAGTGCTCCTCCCCCAACTGCAAATCGCAGAAACCTCTGATGCCTGAGGCATATGGGTACATGTAAGTATGCGTCCTTGATATCCAAGGACGCCAGGAAGTCCCCCTGATGGAGTGCAGTGACCACGGAGTGAACCGATTCCATCCTGAACCTTTGCACTTTCATAAAGCTGTTGAGAGCCTTCAAGTCCAGGATTGGACATACCCCTTCCTTTTTGGGGACTACAAACAGATTGTAGTAGAATCTCTGAAACCTTTCCGGCGTCGGCACAGGTACTATCACCCCGTGCAGCAGCAGGTCCTGTACTGCCCCGAACAAGGCTTCCTGACGAGCCAGAAGCAGATGTAGATTGGAGGGAAAAAATCAGTTTGGTGGACAAGAAAGAAACTATCTTGTATCAGATGAAACCAGTTCGCAGACCCATTGGTCGGACAGTAGGAAGTTACACCAGGCTGCAAAGTCCCGAAGGCGACCCCCCACCCGAGAGTCCGGCGGGGCAAACCTTCATGTGGTTAAATTTTTGCTCGCAGACTTGTTTGGCTTGCAAAACCAGGGGTGCTTTTGTCCTTCAGCAGGTGCATTGTTGGACTGGGAACGCTTACCTGCTTTTTTTTTATAATTTAAATTTTATTAGTTTTTACATTTTAAAACAGGCAGGGGGCATAAGGAAAAAAAACAAACTAACAAGACCATCGAAAAAAAAAAAGATACAAAAAAGAACAAAACAAGTGTTCTATACAATCCTATTCATGGCCCCTTATCTTGCTTATTTACTTTATCATACTTCCTATCTACCCTCCCCACCTCTATCCCAATCTATACCCTAATCCCCCCCCCCCACCCTCCCCAGTGTTTCTTGGCCTTTCCTCCTCTATTTATTCTTCTAGTGCCTGGATGTAGGTTTCAGTCCTTTTGAAAGATCTCCATTTTTTCCATGTTGCCCAATATCTGTTCATTTGGTTATTCTCCATTTTGATTAAATATTCCATATTGTTGATGTATTCAATTCTCTGTACCCGCATTAAGCAAAAAAGGTACCAACATGTTTGTTTTTCTTTTTTTTCAATTTTCATTTGTGGGTTACTACTTTTTTCTTCTACTCCATAGAACAAACATTTCCGCGGGCAACATGGTATTTTTTCCCCTGTTATTATTTCTATATATGCGAAGATCTTCTGCCAGTATAACTTTATCTCTGGACATTCCCACCATATGTGGAATGTTGTTCCGGGTGATTTACACTCCCTCCAGCAGTACATAGATCTAGAGGGATCTATTCTATGCAGTCTATCCGGAGTCAATTGCCATCTTATCATACACTTGTAATTAACCTCCCTAGACGTTGAATCTGACACGTTCCTATATACTGTCTCCATCATCTGGCTCTCATCTATTTTGATACCCATATCCAATTCCCATCCTTCTATAGCTGGTATACCATCTTGTGCCTCGATTTCCGCCAGGAAATCGTATACTCTTGACATGCAGTGTTTTACTTTTACTTTAGAATTGCATAACTTTTCTATAGGTGTTAAAGCGGAGGTCCACCCTAAAGTGGACCTCCGCTCATCGGAACCCTCCCCCCCTCCGGCGCCACAATTGGCACCTTTCAGGGGGGAGGGGGTGCAGATACCTGTACAGTACAGGTATTCTGCACCCACTTCCGGGATAGCTCTCTGCGGAAAGGGGCGTATATTACGCCCCTTTCCGCAAGTGCCCCGCTGCCAGCTGGGAAACACACAGATCCCAGAGGCAGCGGGGACCGTCCTTATTGCGCAGCGCGATTCGCGCATGCGCAGTAGGGAACCGGGAAATGAAGCCGAAAGGCTCCATTTCCTGATTCCCATACCCAAGATGGCGGCGGCAGCACCCGACATACGATCTACAGATCGGCTTCGGGTGCCGACATCGCGGGCGCGCTGGACAGGTAAGTGTCACTATTTTAAGAGTCAGCAGCTGCAGTATTTGTAGCTGCTGGCTTTTAAAAAAAAAAAAAAACGCGGAGTCCCGGTGGACTCCCGCTTTAATGTGTTCTCATCTCTCATGGGTTTTGGAATTGAATTAACAAAATGTTGAATCTGTAAATACTCCCACTCCTTTAAATTTTGTCAACAGTGTTTCTTAATTATATCTTATTTTAACATCAATGCCCCACCTAAAGTGATATCTTTTAATTATATATTTACCAATTGTTTACCTAATTGTGTACCCTTTCCTGGTATAAAGAAATGTGTGCCCTCAAGTGGAATTAGTGGAGAATTATAAACCCATTTGTTTCTCTGGTGTAGTGCATCCCCTATTTTTAATGTTGTTGCCGTGATTTCGTGAACTTTATTACTACTTATTCTAAATTTTGGCGGGATCCAGATAATTTTTTTAAATTGTGTGCCTGTTAGTGCTTCTTCCATTTTTACCCACTTCTTTTCAGTGTCCACATTTGCCCATTCCACCATTCTTGTCAACGTGATTGCGCTATAGTATCTATAAATATCCGGTAGTGCCATCCCTCTATTTTTTTTCCTAATTAAAATATTGTACTTTATCCTTGGTTTTTTATTTTGCCATATAAATTTAAAAAAATGTTTTTATTATTTTAACCACTTAAGGACCGCCGTATTGCCATTGTACGTCAGCACAATGGCACAGGCAGGCACAATCACGTACATCTACGTGATTGCCTTCCAGCGGGTGGGGGGTCCGATCGGACCCCCTCCCGCTGTTTACGGCGGTCCGATTCGGTCCAGGAGCGCTCCGTGATGAGGGGATGGCCGTTGGTTTTCGGCCACCCCCTCTGGATCGCTCCTGGCCAATAAGAAGCTTCCTCCCCTGTGTATTGTTTACACAGGAAGGAGGAAGTGATGTCATTCTCCTCGGGGCGGTCTTTTTGACCGGACTACGAGGAGAAGAGTAAAAGTAAGTGTGCACCAACACTACACTGACATGTAGGTACACACAGGCACACAAACCCCCCCCGATCCCCCCCCGATCGCCCCCCCTCCCCCCCCAGTCACAGTGTCACTGATTGCATTGATCATTTCTTTACTGATCAATGCATTCAGTGTCAGTTGTGACAGTAAAAACTGTCAGGACAGTTAGTGTTAGGTCCAGGGTAGCCCCCTATCACCCCCCAATAAAGATTTAACCCCCTGATTGCCCCTAGAGTTAACCCTTTCACCCCCTTTTGCCAGTGTCACTAAGCGATCATTTTTCTGATCGCTGCATGTGTCGCTAGGTAGCTAGTTATTTTTTTAGGTTCACCGCCAGGTTTTTATATCGCTAGGTACCCCGATATACTACCCAATAATGGTTTTAACCCCCAGATTGCCGCTAGTTAACCCTTTCACCCCCTTTTGCCAGTGTCACTAAGCGATCGTTTTTCTGATCGCTGCATTAGTGTCGCTACAGTCGCTAGGTAGCTAGTTATTTTTTTAGGTTCACTGCCAGGTTTTTATAGCGCTAGGTACCCCGATATACTACCCAATAATGGTTTTAACCCCCTGATTGCCGCTAGTTAACCCTTTCACCCCCTTTTGCCAGTGTCACTAAGCGATCATTTTTCTGATCGCTGCATGTGTCGCTAGGTAGCTAGTTATTTTTTTAGGTTCACCGCCAGGTTTTTATATCGCTAGGTACCCCGATATACTACCCAATAATGGTTTTAACCCCCTGATTGCCGCTAGTTAACCCTTTCACCCCCTTTTGCCAGTGTCACTAAGCGATCGTTTTTCTGATCGCTGCATTAGTGTCGCTACAGTCGCTAGGTAGCTAGTTATTTTTTTAGGTTCACCGCCAGGTTTTTATAGCGCTAGGTACCCCGATATACTACCCAATAATGGTTTTAACCCCCTGATTTCCGCTAGTTAACCCTTTCACCCCCTTTTGCCAGTGTCACTAAGCGATAATTTTTCTGAACGCTGCATCAGTGTCGCTAGTGTCGCTAGGTAGCTAGTTATTTTTTTAGGTTCACCGCCAGGTTTTTATAGCGCTAGGTACCCCGATATACTACCCAATAATGGTTTTAACCCCCTGATTGCTGCTAGTTAACCCTTTCACCCCCTTTCACCAGCGATCACAGTATAAGTGTCACTGGTGACGCTGGTTAGCCAGTTAGTTATTTAGGTTCCCCGTCAGGTTTTTATATAGCGCCAGGGACCCCCATATACTACCTAATAAAAATTTGAACCCCCTGATTGCCCCTAGTTAACCCTTTCACCACTGATCACCGTATAAGTGTTACGGGTGACTCTGGTTAGTTTGTTTTTTATAGTATTTTATATTCAAATCCGGAAGGCAGTGCTTGGTTTTCGGGGTCCCGTACGTGGCTAGGCTCCCAAAAAGTCCCCCACATGTGGTATCCCCGTACTCGGGAGAAGCAGCAGAATTTATTTTGGGGTGTAATTTGACTTCTGCCCATAGCATGTGTGAGCAATATATCATTTAGTGACAACTTTGTGCAAAAAAAAAAAAAGTTTGTAATATTCCCGCAACTTTTGGCAAAATATAAAATATTCCATGGACTCAACATGCCTCTCAGTAAATAGCTTGGGGTGTCTACTTTCCAAAATGGGGTCATTTGGGGGGGTTTTGTGCTATTTTGGCATTTTATGGCCTTCGAAACTGTGATAGGTAGTGAGGAGTTAAATCAAAAATTTGCACCCTTAGAAATCCTGAAGGTGGTGATTGGTTTTCGGGGTGCCGTGCGCGACTAGACTCCCAAAAAGTCCCACACATGTGGTATCCCCGTACTCGGGAGAAGCAGCAGAATGTATTTTGGGGTGTCATTTCACATATGCCCATAGCATGTGTGAGCAATATATCATTTAGTGACAACTTGGTGCAAAAAAAAAAAGTTTGTAATATTCCCGCAACTTGTGGCAAAATATAAAATATTCCATGGACTCAACATGCCTCTCAGTAAATAGCTTGGGGTGTCTACTTTCCAAAATGGGGTCATTTTGGGGGGTTTTGTGCTATTTTGGCATTTTATGGCCTTCGAAACTGTGATAGGTAGTGAAGAGTTAAATCAAAAATTTGCACCCTTAGAAATCCTGAAGGTGGTGATTGGTTTTCGGGGTGCCGTGCGCGACTAGACTCCCAAAAAGTCCCACACACGTGGTATCCCCATACTCGGGAGAAGTAGCGGAATATATTTTGGGGTGCAATTCCACATATAACCATGGCATGTGTGAGCAATATATCATTTAGTGACAACTTTTTGTAACTTTTTTTTTTTGTCATTATTCAATCCCTTAGGACAAAAAAAATAAATATTCAATGGGCTCAACATACCCATCAGCAATTTCCTTGGGGTGTCTACTTTCCAAAATGGGGTCATTTGGGGGGGATTTGTACTGCCCTGCCATTTTAGCACCTCAAGAAATGAGATCGGCAGTCATAAATTAAAAGCTGTGTAAATTCCAGAAAATGTACTCTAGTTTGTAGACGCTATAACTTTTGCGCAAACCAAAAAATATACGCTTATTGACATTTTTTTACTAAAGACATGTGGCTGAATAAATTTTGCCCTCAATGTATGACTAAAATTTAGTTTATTCGATTTTTCTTATAACAAAAAGAAGAAAATATCTTTTTTTTTCAAAATTTTCGCTCTTTTTCCATTTATATCGCAAAAAAAAAAAAATCGCAGAGGCAATCAAATACCATCAAAAGAAAGCTCTCTTTGTGGGAAGAAAAGGACGCAAATTTCGTTTGGGTGCAATATTGCATGACCGCGCAATTACCAGTTAAAGCAGCGCAGTGCGAAAATGCAAAAAGACCTCTGGTCCTTAAGGTGTTTATTGGTCCGGAGCTGAAGTGGTTAAAGAAGCTATTTGTTAATTGGAAGCATTTGGAGTTTATAGGTGATTTTTGGTAACACCACCATTTTCAAGATGTTAATTCTGCCCGTCCATGAGATTGATCCCTTTCTTATATTCCTTAACACTGTTTTAATTTAATTTACTAATGGGATATAATTCGCTTGATATAGGTCCTGGACCGTCTTTGTTATTTTTATACCCAAGTATGTTAATTCTTTTTTTTCCCATGTAAAGGGGTATTCTTGTTGTAATGACAACTCTTCCTCATTATCAAAGCCTATATTCATTATAACTGTTTTTATAGGGTTTATTTTAAAATTTGAGAGAGCACCGTATTCTTTTATTTCTTTTATTAAGCTAGGTAAGGACAATCTCGGTTTAGTGATATATAGGAGTATGCCGTCTGCGTAAGCTGCCACTTTATGGTCTTCTCCCCCCATCCTAACCCCACTTATATTTACATTTTTTCGAATCTTTGCCAAAAATGGTTCCAGGGCAATCACGTATAGCAGGGGCGAAAGTGGGCAACCCTGCCTTGTCCCATTTAGCATTTCAAACGCGGACGACATACTCCCATTCACCCCCACTCTGGCTGTTGGTTGTGTATATAGATTGTTTATCCACTTCAGCATCCTTGGGCCTAAGCCTATGTTCCGGAGAGATTCTATTATAAAACACCAATCTATTCTATCGAATGCCTTTTCGGCATCAATAGAAATCAATACCATTGGGGGTTTATTTTCCCTATCTTTACCTATAAGAAGCAGAGTCCTCAAGCTATTGTCTCGTCCCTCCCTTCCTGGGATGAATCCTACCTGGTCCCTGTTAATTCCGGCATCAGATTTTTTATTCTTGTTGCTAATACTTTCACGTATAGCTTTGTGTCGATGTTCAACAAAGCTATTGGCCGGTAATTGGAGCAGATGGATTCATCCTTGCCTGGTTTTGGCATTACTGTTATATTTGCCAATAAGGCCTCTTTCCTCATACTCTCCTCTTCACCCAAACTATTCCAATATTTGCAAAGTTCAGGGACCAATTGATGTTTAAATTTCTTATAATACCTGATTGTAAAGCGGATGGCTTTTCCCGTTTGGTGTTTCTTTTATTGCTTTGTATATTTCATCTGGCCTAATTGGTTCCTCTAAACGTTTAGCCATTTCTTCTGTTATTTTAGGTAGTTCTGTTTCGCTTAGATATTCCTGAATTTTAGTTTTCCTATTTTCCTTTTGTGCCCCTGACTCGTGGCTTTTTATTGAATATAAGGCTTTATAGTATGTTTTAAAGGCCTCTGCTATCTCTGACGTTCTGAATTTCACTTCCCCATGTTCATCCTTAATCTTTTCAATATAATTTAAGGCTTTTTTTTTCCCCGAGCTATTCTTGCCAGATGTTTCCCCGTCTTATTTGCCCACAGATATCTTTCTTTAGCTACATTTTATACACACTTCTACGTTTTTGTTCTATCAAATCATTTAGTTGTGTACGTTTTTGAATGATCTCCTTATATATCTTTTTGTCTAAATGTCTCTTATGATTTTGTTCTAACTCGTAAAGTGTATCTTACTTCACTTTCTTTTTTTTTTTCCAGCGCCTATACTAATTAATTTCCCTCGAATTAGGGCTTTATGCGCTTCCCATAAGGTAGCTTTAGAGACTTCTATAGTGTAATTTGTTTTAAAATATTGTTCTATCTCTATTTTTATATTACTCTCAACTTCCTCGTTCTCAATCAGTGCCTCGTTAAGTCTCCAGGTCCCCTTTCTAGGCTCTATTTCCCCCTGCCTAATGTTGGCTATCACCGGGGCATGATCCAATACCGTAATATTGCCTATCTGGACATTTACTCGATTTTCTAGTGTTTAGTGATCTAAGATTATATAGTCCAGTCTTGCATAAGTATCGTGAACCAAAGAGTAATATGTATAGTCCTTTTCTACCGGATTACATGCTCTCCAAGCGTCCACAAGCTGTTGTGTGTGTAATTTTTTTTTAATATTCTATGTTGTTTAATTTCTTGAGGGGGAATAACTGATGTACTGTCTATTTCTGGCTTCATGGTGAAATTTAAATCCCCTGCTATAATCACATGGCCTTGCTTATATTTCTCTATAATTTTCAGTATCCCATTTAGATATTTTTTTGGGGCCTTATTGGGGCAGTAGATATTAATTAATGTATATTTTTGCCTTAATATATTACCCTTTACCAGTAAAAACCTCCCCTCCGGATCCACCTTCATCTCTTCTAACTTCCACTCAATTGTATTCGCTATTCCAATAGCTAACCCCCTAGATCCCTTAATCGGGGAATCAGCATAGTACCAAGTTGGATATTTTCCTGTATCTATCCGAATATTAAAGTCCAGGGCTAGATGTGTCTCCTGTAAAAAAAAAACAATATCCGCAAGATGCCCCTCTAATTCTTTAAAAATACTGAATCTTTTCCTTGGAGAATTCATTCCTCTTACATTATATGTTACTATCTTAAACTCTGCCATCCTGCACTTCTAAAATCTTTCCTATTACCCTTACTATGATCAGGCCAACAAACTCCCCCCCCCCTCCCCACTTCCCCTCCCCCATCCCTGACCCATCGTATGATGTAAATTTGACCCCTTGGTCTGGGACCTCTTCTCCGGGACCTCCTTGTTCCGAATGTTCCTATGTCCTAGGGTGGAGTTCTGTTCGGCCGTGTCGCCGTCCATCTCGCCTATTACTTGCGAGACGAATACCCGACATGCCCGGGGGATCTCAGACCCCCCATTACCTCCCCATCCTCTCCCCCCCCTTTTACAGGGAGGAGGGAGAGAAAGAGAGAGGGGGGGACGGGAGGGGAGACAGCCCCGGGGAAAAAAAAATTTTACTTAATCTGGCCAATCGGCCTCTATTACTTATCCCCCTCCCCTCCCCCATTACCAGGGAGGGGGGCCTCTCTTCCCCTGGCTGTCTCCCCCCGTACCCCCCCACCCCCAACCTACGCCCCAATCCTTGGGACTGGAATATCAATTTTTTAACAAAATTCTGTTATATCTTCAATATGTCTCAGTCTCCCAGTCCGTCCGTTCTTTCTGCCTATTAGGCATGCAGGAAACCCCCAGTTATACTGCACCCCATTCTCAATCAACACTGCTAGTAGCGGTTTTAGAGCTCTTCTTCTCCTCAAGGTATCTGGGGATAGATCCTGGAATATCTGTATGTCTTGCCCTTCATAAATAATTGGTGCTTTAATTCTTATATTTTTCCATATTTGACTTTTGTCTTCTTCCTATTGAAAACGCACTATGATGTCCCGAGGGGTGTCCTGTGACAATTCTTTAGGTTTCCTTATACGATGAACCCTTTCGATATTTATTGGATTTGCTATATCTTTATTCATCAGAGGGTTACATATCTTTTTTATTTCCGTTAAATCTTCTTGTTGCAAAGTATCCGGAACACCTCGTATTCTTATATTTTTCCTTCTATCCCTATTTTCTTGGTCCTCTACTTTATATGCTTGCTCTTGTTGGACTTTTTTTTAGGGAGATTACTTCAGCTTCTAATTTCTTTATTATGTCTGCCTCTTTTTCCGCTTTTTTTCCATTTCTTCTACTCTTTCCAATACATGAGCAAGATTCTTATGTACTCTATCCATTTCCCTTTTCATGGAATTTTCCAATGCTGCAAATATAGAAATTATTTCTTTTTTTTGTAGGTAATGATAAAGGATTTTCCAGCTGCGTCAAATGCGATTGTATATCTTCTATTTCATAACCTAAATCTACTGATTGATCCGTCTCGGCCTCCAGAATGCACTCTTGGGACTGTAGGGAATTGTTTTGGACCTGTTGCCTTTTTCTTTCTTTTTCCCTCTTTTCCTTGTCCTTTTTATCTTTATTTTCTGCTTGGGAACTTCTTGTTTGTTGTTGCTTCTCTGGTTGTTGTTTCTCTGAACCCCCCGTTTGAGTAACACATTTATTCATAGAGCCGGGACTAGCGACCAGGCTCCGCCGGGGTGATTTAGGGATTGCTCCAGTCTTAGCTGTCTTTCCCTTCATTGTCTAAGTATCTTTACTCAGTCCCAAAAATAGAATATCACTGTTGTGTCATTGTTTTATCACCATGGAATCTCTATTATTTTTATTCTCCCCCTTTTTTTATAATTATAATTTCGGTTTATGTTTATTGCGTATAATTTCAATTCCAAAGTCTTACCCCATTTATCGGGCGGGGACACTTTTACATAGCAATAGAGAGAGAAAAAAAAAGGTGTATTCCAACTTCCTGTTGTTTAACCTTACTATAGTTTAATTGCGTATATTTCTATACTTCCCTTTATTATAGAAGACACAACATATAGTCCTTATACAAGGAGTAGGCTGACAAGTACCGCACCTTTAAATACCGGAATTCATTAGACTTTTCCAAGCTTACGATCCATCTCATCCTTTACATTACAGTTAGTCTCGTTTGCAAGCGTTTCTCGTATTGACCAAATTGTTACATAGACTTGTAGAGAGTCCAATGCAAACGCAGCAAAAAAAAAAGACTATTAAAAAACACCAATTTAACGTCTTTCTTGTTTCCTATGTTGGCATAAGGCAAGTAGCACTTTTACTGCTTTCCGTTCAATCGCTACGGGATATTTAAGAACAAGTTGTTTAGCGATATGAGCTACTGCATTTATTCTCCTTACGAGAACTTAGACTTAGATAAACTACTAGCGACCATTTATCCATCTGTCAAAAACAAAAAAAAGGATTTTCCAGTGATTCAAAGACTTATACTATAGTCCACATACCGCATACACCATCTCCTCCTTTACATTACATTAGCCTCGTTTTTTACGAGCGTTCTTGGGTTGACCAGATTGTTGCAATCACTTGCAGAGAGAGTCCGATGCAAATGGAACAAAAATGCCTATTGAAAAACACCAGTTTAAAATCACTTTTCATACTCTGTCTCCCTTATTTGCTATAATAACATTATTTTCCGTTCAAACGCTACAAGATTTTAAGAACAAATTGTTGACGGTATTAGCGTCTGCATTCATTCTCCTTGTAAGCACTTAGAAAGACTACTAGCGACCTTTTATCCGTCTATCAAAAAAAAAAAAAAAAATTATCCAGTGTTTCAATAGCTTATTATATAGTCCACATACCGCATCTTCACACTCTTTCTTCTTCTCTCTGGTATTTCACTCTGTTAAGATCTTTCTACTGCAGAAATAGCTTCATACCTTCTCATGAGGCTTTAGCATCTCCATCTGAGGACATTGTCAGCAAGCTGAAATTCCTGTTTCCAAAGATCCCGTCTTTCAACACCAGAGGGCGCCCGGCGCCACCACTCCTCTCCTCCGGGAATCCGAAGGCTAACGGGCTCGCCCGAGACACCGCTCGGGACACCGATCCCCCAAGCCAAGACAATGCACTCGGCTCCGCTCGTTTCTGCTCTGTTCACCACGGCGGCGTCTCCAGCCCCCGCACGGAGCTCCGGGGGACAGCAACAGCTGAGGTAAGGGGCACAATACGAGGGCTCTGCTGGATAGGCAGGATAGGCAGTGTAGGGAGAGCGTGGAGAGTCTATAACGAGGATGCCAAGGCCGCTATCAGACCTGGCATTGCGGCTGCTTCACAGCCGTACGGGGGGAACCGATCCTCCCCCATGCGTCTAGGTGTGGACACGCTCCCTCCTGAGTCTCCTCCCCCTCATCAGGTGTCCAGCGACTGAAAAAAAATGACCCCGGGAACGCTTACCTGCTGACCCGGGCGGGCGAAAAAGCTGTTTCTCAGCAGAAAGAGAGGGTGCTTGCCTACGGCGTGGCTCCTTACCCTTACTGGACTGTGGAAAAACAACAGGGAGTGCTGGCACTCAACAAATCAATGTGAATAACATAATTACAATTGGAGCAATAAATAAAATTTATAAAAGTAGCATAAAAATAATCATGAAGCCAGTGTCCAAACGAAAAATATTAAAAGTACTTAGGATGTGAAAATGGTCCAACCACTGGTGCTTGCTGGATGGCTGGATGATAGATGCATGCACTGTCACGGAGGGCTGCTCTTCTCCGGAGTGAAGCCGACTCAGAATCATAGGGAAAAAAGTAAAATAGGAGCACGTCACTCAGTTAAAAGTGCTTTAATCAGTAATAAAACGGAATAGTATCACTTACATGTAAAAATGCAAGGAGCTGTACATAAACGAAAGGCTGTCGTCATAAGCGTGTGCAAAAGTTTGCAATCACTGTAGTAATGTCCGCAAGACACTGGGGGGGGGAGTCCGGCTATGTCTCACACATAGGAAATTGCAGAGCGGCTCGTGGAGACAGCGTGTGATGTCAGTGAGTGGAGAAAAACACAACACATTTCAGAGCATGCGCGAAAGTCTGTGGGGCACATGCACGCCCTCTTCTCAAGTGTAGGAATAGGGAAAGGACGGGAAGACGGCACTCAAATACTAAACCTTAAGGAGCAATGCAGCTGGATGCATAATAGATACATAGTGAAGCGTAAACAAAATAAGAAAGATATCAATAAAGATGCTAATGATAATTGAGCTACATATTCTGCTAAACAAATATATCGTAAATGACGTGAGTAAAATCTGGGAATAAAACAATAAAACAACATCAGTATAAATGTGTGCCTTCAATAGAGGAGAAAACCAGCACAGTGATATCTAGAGAGATAATATATAGTGTCAGGAAGGGTTTGTCTTAAAGTGGTTAGAAGAGTGGGTGATGTGTGACATAAGCTTCAAAATGTTGTGCATAAAATGCCAGGACAGTTTTTTTTATTTTTTTTGCACAAAGCTGTCAGTAGCATCATTTTCCCGAAACTAGTGGCAAAATATAAAATATTCCATGGACTCAACATGCCTCTCAGCAAATAGCTTGAAGTGTCTTCTTTCCAAGATGGGGGTTTTGTGCTATCTTGTCATTTCATGGCCTCCGAAACTGTGATAGGTAGTGAGAAAAGAAATCACCATTTTACCATTCACACATGAGGTATCCTCATGCTCAGGAGAAGCATTTTGGGGTGTAATTCCACACATAACCATGGTCCTTGTGAGCAACACTGTATATCATTTAGTGGCAACTTTGTGTATGTGCGCCGGCCGGGAGCTCCGTGAGCAGGATCGCGGGGATACCCATGATCGTTTCATGGAGAGGAAGAAGGTGGAGATGCTAATATGAACAAGCATCTCCCAGTTCTGCCTAGTGACAGTGTCATTGATCATAGCTCCCTGTGATCGGGAGCTATGATCAGTGATGTGTCACAGCTAGCCCATCCCCCCTACAGTTAGAACACATCCCTAGGATGCACTTAAACCCTACAACTCCACCGAGTGTTAACCCCTTCACTGCCAGTCACATTTACACAGTAATTAATGCAATTTTAATTTCACTGATCACTGTATAAATGTGAATGGTCCCAAAATCGCACCAAAATTGTTCGTTGTGTCCTCCATGTCACAGTCACGATAAAAAAATAAAATAATTGCTGATCGCCACCATAACTAGTAAAAAAAAATTAATAGAAATGCCATAAAACGATCCCCTATTATGTAGACGCTATAACTTTTGCGCAAAACAATCAATAAATGCGTATTGCAATTTTTTTAACCAAAAATATGTAGAATACGTATCGGCCTAAACTGCGGAAAAAAATTTAAATTTTTTTTATATATTTTTGGGGGATATTAGTTATAGCAAAAAATAATGCGTTGTTGCTTTTTTTTTGTTTATAGTGCAAAAAATAAAAAACGCAGAGTTGATCAAATGCCACCAAAAGAAAGCTGTATTTGTGGGGGGAAAAAATGCCAATTTTGTTTGGGAGCCACATTGCACGAACGTGCAATTGTCAGTTAAAGCGATGAATCGCAAAAAGTGCTCTGGTCTTTGGCCAGCAAAATGGTCCGGGGCTTAAGTAGTTAAACATTTCTACAGGTTACCAGTTTATAGTTACAGAGGTGTTCTAGTGCTAGAATTATTGCTCTTGCTCAGACCTTTGCGGAAATACCGCATGTGTGTGGTGCAAACACCATTTACATATGCGGGCATGACCAACGTATGTGTTCACTACTGCGCGCGAGTACGCGGGACAGGGGCGCCTTACATTTCTTACATTTATTTTATTACCTTTTTTTTATTTATACACTGTCCCTTTCAAAAGAAACTTGGATCATTTTTTTGCTATAGCAAGGAATGTAAACATCCCTTGCGATAATACAGCATGACAGGTCCTCTTTATGGAAAGATCTGGAGTCTTGGATGACCCATATCGGAAAGCAAAAAAAATACCGTAAATTAAATCATTACGTAAATTCCCAGTTAGGCGGTCGGCAATTGGTTAAGCTTCGTTCAATGCAGTGAAAGCTACATTTTTTAAAAACTGATAGGCAATGATTTTCTTCAAACTGGAGTTTTACTTTAACATGGTGACACGATCTGGGGTATGGTGCCCATAGTCTTAAAGGGGTAGTTGGTATCCTCATCCTCATTACTTAATATGGAAGAACAGAAAAGGGCAAAATTAACATGGACTACTCCAATTATAGATAACCATGTATCACCCAATGGAATCGAGGACTGTCTTGATACCCATTGGGTGATACATGGTTATCTATAATTGGAGCAGTCCATGTTATTTTGCCCTTTTCTGTTCTTCCATGGGGACACGATCATTATTCATACGAACAGATTATCAGGAAGCAAAAGTTAAGTTATTCACAAAAAGTCATTAGAATTTACACCCAAGGGACAACACTGTTGGACATGTACCACATGCCTGCAGGAATAACGGTGTGCCTAGTGAGGAGAGAGAAAGCAGAAAAATTAAGCAGGACATACACAGCTAAGTGAACGAGATGGAGAAAAAAAATTGAACCAGTTTTACAGCAAGTCTTTACAAGTGTCACATACCTTTAAACTACCTACATGAAAGGATACAGTTTTCATCACCTTGTTTACTCTTAGGTGGTCCTGGCATATTTAGTAAAACCAGCTGTGCATGCTGAGATCTATTACGGACAACTTCATTCAGCTTTACAGCAGTGTGCATTCTCCTAACATTTGACTGATTTCTGCAAAACAGTTTAATGACAATAAGAATTTGCTATTCACAAACCATTTTCATAAGGTATACAACCTATTTAAAAGGGATTAACCAAATCATACATGTTTATTGGATAGTAGATGCTACTAACAACACAGCTGATAATATCCCCCCCCCCCCCCCCCATGCCCTCAACGACTTTGCCATCAAGATCAGTCCACTTCCCTCATACCAGGGTACTAAGTGTAATTATAGACTCTGACCTATCCTCATTCAGGCCCCAATTCCAATCACTGTCAAAAGCTTGTAACCTTCACCTCCATAATCTCTAAAATGTGCCTTGCCTTGACTATTGCAACTCCCTTCTCATAGTCCTACCTCTCCATAGGCTATCGCCTATCATGAATTCTGCTGGCAGAGTCATCCACCTTACCAACTCGGTCTGCCACCCCTCTCTGCCAATCCCTCCACTGGCCTCTAATTGCCCAGCAACATACAAAGCCATACACAGCTCAGCGGACTGCTACATTACGAATCTTGTCTCCAAATATCACCCAAACGTCCTCTCCACTGCTCCTAATACCTCCTGCTCTCAAGCCCTCGTCTCCTCCTCCCATGCTTGTTTCCTGGAATTCTCCAGAGCCTCTCCCATCCTCTGGAAGCCGCTACCTCAGTCTGTCCAGTTATCTCTTACTCTAGCTGCCTTTAGACGATTCCTGAAAACTCATCTCTTCAGGGAAGCCCATCACACCTCCAACCAACTGAACTTTTATTACTTTCATCAGCTCATCCCCCACAGTTATAACCAACACTTACCCCACCCTATTAAATCGTAAACCCTTATGAGCAGGGCTCCCTTAACCCTGTATTTTTTGATGATGGATGGATGTGATGGAACTGTAATGTCTCTCTTTATATTGTAAAGCACTGTGCAAACTGTTGTTACTATAAAAATCCTGTATAATAATATCAATAATGCTTAGCACTGTGCACAAGAAAATGCAGGTGTACACAAGGTTTATGTTATTCTCCCAAGTTATTATGAAACTCAAATTATTTTAGTATGAAAGTCTGTAGTTTAACTTACAGGTTCTCCCATTCCCTGCATGCAAAAAAAAAAAAAAAATAGTAAGGTGTACAACATTTACTGGAGCTGTATTCGATTTATATTCTCATTTTTACTTGTGTGCAAGGCAAAACAAATAGTGTTTACAGAAGATACTGGAAACTGGCAATGGCAGCTCCCATATTTCCCTTGTGACAAATTTATGCAACATGATAAAATACTTTGTGCTATACCTTACTTGGGAATACTGGGTACAATGAGCTAAGCAGCAGGGTGCAAAAGTAAACAAAATATTGGGATATATACAAGGAAAATAGTGATTCTAGTACAGTATTGCTTTTACATAAATCTAGAACATGGGCTCAGTTTTGGGCACCATACTGTAAAAAAGGACATTCAAAGGTGGGTAACTAAATTAACAAAATGAATGGAAAAACCTTACATATAATGAAAGATTGTGTTCACTGTGGAAAAAAGATCTGGTAAATAAACATTTTACTCCAAGGACTGAAAAGGGACATAGGGACATCATTTATTGAAAAAAGAATTAATAATTTCTTGAAGAAATACTGGCCAACCTGTGGAATTTCCTTTACAATAGTGTTGGTTACCCAAAATGAAAAACCACAAATCTCAGGGATAACCTGTTATGTAACCTCCTTGAAAATTTTCAATGAAAATTGATTGTAAAAGAAAACCGCAAATTTCACAATGCATCAATAATATACTAAACAATAATTTCAGCAACATGACTCATTAATATTCTTATACTGCACAGAGATGTTCTCTCTTCCGATAAATTACTCAGTGGGATGGTAATGACAAAATAATTACATTTAAAAGAAGCACTGCATGTGTTTGCATCCTGACAGGCTGCCCCCATGTTTGCATTCTAACAGGTTGCATGATTCACACAACACTAATGTTTTTTAAAAAAAACAAAAAAACTTCTAAAAGAATATTTTGTGAATTACAAAAAATGATGTGAAGAGGATTCAATATAAAGTCTAAAATGTTTAAAGTCAGTTTGTCCAAAAGTTATATTACTAGATGTGTCAGTCCCCTGAATTCTTGCATATCTTGGATAGACTCAAAGTAGGAGCAGTCTACTGCCTTTGAGTTTTAGATGTCCTGGCACCACCTGCGCCATTCTCCCTAACATTACACACAGAGCCTTTCTTTGTAAAGTATTAATATTTAAACTTGGTCACAGAGTGAACTATTTTACTGTAAGATACCAAGCTGATAATATGTAACTGTGTTCCTTGCTATGCATTCATCAGTCCTGTGTGGATTACCTTAGCTTTGTAGGTGTTTTTTGTGGTCTCTTGTAGCGTATTTTGTGTATTTACCCTGTGTGCTCTGTGCCTAAGGTAGTATGCAATAAACACTGATCAGCCATAACATTATGACCACCCACCTAATATTGAGTAGGTCCCCCTTTTGCCACCAAAGCAGCCCTGACTCAGAGTCATGGACTCTGAAACAACAACCACAGGGTCAGGTATCTCCTCAGGGCCTGCTTTAATCCCATGGACCCTGCACTAGCATGCCCGTATTTCAAAGTGACAGGGCGGATAAGAAAGAGGGGAGTGGGGGCACTTTAACAGCATGGCTGAACCAGGTGATTTTACGGCCTCCAACCACTAGTATGAAAGAGCTCTAAAACATATACAATCTGTTTAAATAAACAGTTCCAAAAGGACACATGGTATTCATGCAAAACATGGTTGAGAAAAAGCCATTGCCAATTTTAATCCATTAAAGCAAAGTGGCAAAATTATCATACTGACTTTATCAAGGTAAGATAATGTTTTCATATAATGTTATTTCCAAGAAAATAAGAGTTAAAGTGTTAAAAAAGTGCAAATAAAATAGGTTTCTTTTAATTCTGTGAACCATTTCCTAGATAGTAGGTATACATGTTTGACATTATTGAAAAATGCACAAGAGCCAAACTTTTTAAATTTTGGCTAAAATTTGGAGAAGTATTAAAACATCTGGGGGGTTTTTATTTCAGTCTTTACTTACAGTATTGGGAGTTTCCCCCCTCACTTCCTGCCCCAGAGACATGACACAAAGTTTAGGCATGAGACATACAGGCAATAAAATAAAAATATAATAGATTCTAGCCCTTCTCCCAAAAATGAGTTTTTATTGCAGTTGGCGTACCCATTGGAGAAATTTCCCCTCACTTCCTGTCTATATGATACAACAGGAAGTAAAATTAAATCTCATTGACAGGCACACTGGTCACAATAAAAGTCTGACAGATATTCTTATATTTTTCAGTCCAAAAAAAGCTAGCTTTCTGCTTTAATATATTGTCACAGACTAAAAACAAATCCATTGCTTTGCGTACAGTACAGGAAGCAGGTATAGTCTTAGACAACAGTCTCACAAAAAACAAACAAGGGTATAGGACCCCAACTAGGCAGATGCTTGTAGCACTTTATGGTCGAAGCCAACATGAGAAGAGGCTTAAACATCCACCTGGTAAAACTTAGCAAACGTCTGAATAGCAGACCAAGTGGTAGACCTACAAATCAGCAAAAGAGATGCTTGATGCTGAACAGCTCAAAAAACTTCCACAGACCTAGTGGAGTGGGCCTCAACAGGAAAGGGAGAAACCTTATCCTGCAGGGAATAGAGGGTGCACCCTCTGTGACGTCATCTCCCTTCGCCTGGAGTCCCGCGTGCGTTCCACGCCTTGGATGAACGCGCGCTGTCAACACCGGCGGTTCTGTATACCAACATAGCCACCAGGAGCGGACTCATCCTGACAGGACTCCTTAGTGCAAATGATTGGAATGACTACACATTGAGGCTCTTCTCCCCTCCGTTCTTATGGGATCAATATATCGCCTGATTATCATTATTACAATGTGAGTGTTTTTAACCACTTTTCTATTAAATACAATATTTACAGTCTACACCCAGAGGCACCTCTTCTTTTTTTCTCTACCGCATGCGTCGTAGACAGCGGCGTGCAGGCGCACTAAGCACGCCGATGTCAACGGCGATATGCCACAAGTGGCGGCTCCCGTGCGCATGCGCAGGAGTGATGTCATCGCGGAGCAGTGAGACCTACCAAGAAGATGGACACTCCGGACTACAGGGGACAGCGGTGACTTCGCGGACTCCTGTGTCAGATAAGTGACACATAATGGACTACTATGCGATGCATAGTAGTCCATTATGCTTTACCTTTGCAGGGAATCAAAGAGGAAGTAAACTCATCAGGATTTACTTCCTCTTTAAGCCACAGGATCTGATGCATCTGAATGAAGTAGGGAGTTTCCAAGACAGTCTACGCAGTACCGCAGAGCAGTAGAAAGTTGTTCCAGATGCTTAAGAACAAAATTATCTAAAAAGGTATGGAACCAGGGTTCTGGGACATACGTCTGACCTAGGCCACAAGGGCCTTACAAATCTCCATGGAAGGAATCACAGGCTGCATGGCAGAACCAACAAATGCAATAGAAGCCTTAGAGAGTAATGCAAATCTCTTGTCTACAGAATCTAAATACCAAAACATCATCAACCTGAACCATCAAGGACTTAATAAAGCAAAGAGAAGTTCACTTTTTAAAACAAAATAATAAATTCACTTTTTTTGCAGGTAAAAAAAATTTGCATTTATTAAATTTTTTTGGGAGCCTGGAAAGACTTGCACCAGCAATCAGCAGATCGCTGGTGCCATGCAGGTCTCCTCAAAGGAGCTGTGTGAATAAATGATCCGGCAGTGTGGGTGGAGTCCCACATGGCTGCACTGCTTTAAAAAAGGGATAGCTAGTAGGGGGAGCTTCTCCCTCTACTGCTATCACAGGAGGGGGGGGGATCAGGCAGTGGCTGCAGCATTGGGAACATGTTACATGTTCCAATCTAAAAAAGGGTGGAACATGTAACATATTCCCAAAGATGAACTTTAAATCCTTAAAGATCCTTTAAAACTTCAACCACACTGTGCAATAGGAAACGTTTTGGGTGAATTTGCAGCCTTTTTGGAACCCATACTGGTAGTTTGACACCAGAGTCTGTTAAGACAGAAAGGAGAGGAAGTGTCCTTGAGCTTGGAAGAAATTATGAATAATGGCTGTTCCCTAGATGAATCCCCAGATTCAGAAGGAGCACCCTCTTCTTTTATATTGATAGTAAAGGCTTTTTTTTTAACCTAAAATGAAAAAAGAAGTTCATACCTGCTCTGTGCAAGGATACTGCACCGAGCGGTCTCTTCTGGGGTTTTACCTTAAGCTGTGCTTTTCCCTGCTTAAACAGGAGTGATACAGACCACCAGAAGAGGAACAGTGAGTCCTAATATCATAGGTAGAGACCACACAGGGAGCAGAAACAATGCTTCCAGACTCACTAGTAATGAATGTGTAGAATGAGGGGTCTTCAGGGACTGTCATACTTGCGCTGATTGCCAATAACCTGAACCTGTAGAACACCCTCCGACTAGCACCACATGCTGTCACAATGTGGTCCCAATAGTATACCCAGGGCACAGATGCTGAAATTGTGTCATTAGCTAAAACAGCAGGTGTACAATCATATATGCATATATGTATATATATATATATATATATATATATATATATATATATTCTATTACTTAAAGGACACTAGAAAAAAAACTGGATATAATGGTCAATAGGAAAGATTATATAGTTCTATTTGTCGGTGGCCAATCAGGTAGCAACAGAAAACCCCAGTCATCTGTATCGTCTGTCTGTATCCTAAATAAATATATATTATAACAGGGGTTGACAAATTTTCTTGGAATCTAGGAGCCAGCTAAAAAAGTTAGGAGCCAGGTCCGTGACGGCGATCTGGACCTGTCCCTGGCCTGACATGGAGACGAGTGAGGGGAAGATAGCCCCCAGCCCCCCAACTGTCTCCAAGTCATTGCCCATAGCTCTTAGAGGGACATTTGTTTTGTTTTATCTTTTTCAAATGACGAATTTTTTTTAAATTGCATTTTAGTGTAAATATGAGATGTGAGGTCTCTCTGACCCCAGATCTCATATATAAGAGGACCTGTCATGCTTTTTTCTATTACAAGGGATTTTTACATTCCTTGTAATAGGAATAAAAGTGACACACATTTTTTTTTTAAAAGAACAGTGAAAAAAATAAAAATAAAAGTTAAAATAAGAATTTTTTTTTTTTTTTAAATGCGCCCTGTCCCGCCAAGCTTGCGTTCAGAAGCGAACGCATATATGAAAGCGGTATTCAAACCACACATGTGAGGTATCGCTGCGATCGGTAGAGAAAGAGCAATAATTCTAGCCCCAGACCTCCTCTGTAACTCAAAACGTGCAACCTGTAGAATTTTTTAAATGTCGCCTATGGAGATTTTAAAGGGTAAAAGTTTGTCGTCATTCCATGAGCGGGCGCAATTTTGAAGCATGACATGTTGGGTATCAATTTACTCGGCGTAACATTATCTTTCACAATATAAAAAAAAAATTGGGCTAACTTTACTGTTGTCTTATTTTTTTTTATTAAATAAATTATTTTTCCCCCAAAAAAGTGCGCTTGTAAGTCCGCTGTGCAAATACGGTGTGACAGACAGTATTGCAACGACCACCATTTTACTCTCTAGGGTGTTAGAATAAATAAAAAAAAATATATATATATAATATATTATATATATATATATATATATATATATATATATATATATTTTTTTTTGTTTAGGGGTTCTAAGTAAAGGGAAGGAGAGGCTGGCAGGTAGGGCAGGCAAGCTCCATTAGCATTGCTGGTTGTAATCCCAACGGCCACCACAAGAGGGCGCCAGATTCCAGAAGGAACCATAGGATCACAGAAGGCCTCAAAGCTGGGGGCTCAATTACCGGCCACCTGCGGCGCGGCCCGACGCGATCACGCCGGGGGGGGGGGGGGGGGTCCACGGAGACAGGATACCCCCAGCTGTGCTGCCCCAGGCGCCAGGTCGCTAATTGCGAGCACTGTATTATAACATAGTACAGAAAGTTGTGAAAGAGTAGATATGTCATAAAATAATTCCAAAAGCAGACTGTAGTGGAGCTGAATACAAAAAGCAAAGAAGGTCTGCTAAGTAATTTAGCAATATTTATTTTTCCTAAGCAATACCCTGAAAAATCTACCTTTTATCTGGAATTCCCCCTTGAAGAAATGCAAGTGCTCAGTCTGGTAAGTGAGGGTGAGTAGGCACCCTGTGCCTTCAGCCTCATAGGTGTATATCTGCAATGTGAGATTTAATGAACTGCTTCTTGTGACTGCTAATCTCAATAGATATGGAGTGAGATTTGTTTATGAATTTATTACTGTGCTGCTCACTATCCTCCTTGCTTGAGGCTCCATCATAAGGAGGTAAACCCTGACTATCAAGATGGCCATCCCACACAGAAATTGTATGCAGGACAAAGCATGTTTCTATGTAGGTGCTGGTAAGTCCTTGAATGTCTTCTGAGAAGGAAAGGAGATACACACATATTGTGCCAATATGCTAAGAATGGGGTCAAGGAAACCATATTTTTTCCTAAGCAGCGAGTAGAAATACATAAGAGGGATAGAGAGGGAGGAGGGGGCAATTAATATTCATTGTGCTCAACTTCTACAAAATAGAATGAGATAATGTTCCAGATGTTGCTTTTCTAAGCTGGGGTAAGTGTACATAGACTATCTCTTCACCACTGGAAATGCGGAGCAAACCTTTAGCATGAGGAAGGCTTTGTAGTAGCCCTGGTGAGCTTAGACCACAACCAAAAACATCTGCAGTAGATGATGGTGCCTGAGACAGAGGAAAGTAGATCTAATCCATAAAGTAGAGGATATCCATTCCATTCAACTGTGACTTTGGATAATGGTGTCTGAACCCTCTCCCCTTTAATGTATCAAATAAAATGCCAAAGAGAATCTTGTCATTAAAGGGCATGTGCAAAAGGCATCTTTCCAGCACTGATCAGTCACCCAAGCTTTAGGTGAACTAACAGATCACATTCTCCTTGACTTCTATACAGAAGGGCTATAAAATGTTTTTTTATCAATAGCACAGGGGCTGTGAATTTTAAAGTGGTTGAAAACCTCTGACATGAAATATGAACAAACGTATCCCTCTATAGCAAGGATATTCAATTAGCATACCTCCAGCTGTTGCAGAACTACAAGTCCCATGAGGCATAGCAAGACTGACAGCCACAAGCATGACACCCAGAGGCAAAGGCATGATGGGTCTTGTAGTTTTGCAACGGCTGGAGGTCCGCTAATTGCATATCCATGCTCTATAGTGTGTACTTGTATACCCGTGTCGTACATTCAGAGCGCTCCCCCGCCCCTGACACTTTACGAGAAACCCCCATTTCGTCAGAGGGGGCGGGGTCACCCCTACATGTCACTGGGTAACCCCGACATTCCCCTGTCCTCGGTTATTTAAGAACCGTCATCTGAGTCGCGCATCATTCTGCTATGGAGGAGGCTGTATTGTTCATGGATCGTAGGATTACATCACTAGAATTTTTTTTGTTTTGTTTTTATTAAAGGACTTGTGCCAAGCTGAGTGTGTTTTTTTTTACCTTTACTCCATTACCATGGGGTAATGGTACCCCATTACCATTTCACACGAGGGGGGCAGGATCTGGGACTCCCCTTTGTTAAAGGGGGCTTCCAGATTCTGATAAGCCCCCTGCCCGCAGATCCCCACAACCACGGGCAAGGGTTGTGGGGATGAGGCCCTTCTCCCTATCAACATGGGGACAAGGTGCTTTGAGGGGCTACCTCAAAGCACCCTCCCAATGTTGAGGGCATGTGGCCTGGTACAATTCAGGACAGGAGGGGGCGCTCTCTCGTCCCCTATCTTTTCCTGCGGCCTGCCAGGTTGCGTGCTCAGATAAGGATCTGGTGTGGATTTTTGGGGGGAACCATTTTTTTATTTTGGCATGGGGTTACCCTTTAAATCCATACCAGACCTGAAGGGCCTGGTAATGGAATATGGGGGGGGGACCCACGCAAATTATTTTTTTAATTTTGGTTTGGGGTTCCCCATAATATTCATACCAGACCCAAAGGGCCTGGTAATGGACTAGGAGGAATCCCCATGCCGTTTTTTTCAATGACTTTCATCTGTATTGCCAAGACCTCACATTATACCTGCGAGTACTTTTAACCAGAATGGCACGGGCAGATATATTGGCGTACAGGTTCTTCCAATCTTTAATGCCGCCCTGCCATCGTGAGTCCAGTCGCGGGTCCCTCGGACTCGTCTCACGGGGCGGCTGAATGGAGAAATGCCGTTGTAAACAGCATTTCCCCATTCTGCCTAGCAACTAGTGATGCTGATCTCTGCTCCATGTGATTGGAGCAGAGATCAGTGTTCACTAAATGAAAGCCCAGCCCCCCACAGTTAGTAACACACCCCTAGGAACACTTAACCCCTACACTGTGACCCACTGGTTAACCCCTTCACTGCCAGTGTCATTTACACAGGAATTACTGCATTTATATAGCAGTGATTGCTGTATAAATGACAATGGTCCCAAAAATGTCCGATGTGTCCGCCATAATGTCGCAGTCACAATAAAAAACGTTGATCGCCGCCATTACTAGTGAAAAAAAAATATTAATAAAAATGCCATAAAACTATCCCTATTTTGTAAACGCTATAACTTTTGCGCAAACCAATCAATAATCGCTTATTGCGTTTTTTAAATCAAAAATATGTAGAAGAATACGTATCGGCTTAAACTGAGGGAAAAAAATGTTTTTTATATATTTTTGGGGGATATTTATTATAACAAAAAGTGAAAAATAATGTGTTTTTTTCAAAATTGTCGCTCTATTTTTGTTTATAGCGCAAAAAATAAAAACCGCAGGGGTGAACAAATACCACCAAAAGACAGCTCTATTTGTGGGAAAAAAAGGACATCAATTTTGTTTGGGAGCCACGTCGCACGACCGCTCAATTGTCAGTTAAAGCGACGCAGTGCCGAATCGCAAAAAATGGTCTGGTCTTTGACCAGCAAAATGGTCCGGTCTAAGTGGTTAAATTACTATTTTTCCTTTTAGAAATGAGATTTTGTGCAGGGACTTTTCTAAACACGGGAAACATGCCCCCCTTTACAGGCATACTATAGACACCCCCCAGGTACAAAATACAAAAATAAATATTACACTTTTATTGTTTCACTTTAAGCAGTATTAAAATCACTGTTCCTGAAAAAACGTTTTTAAAACTTTTTTTTGCATTGATACATGTCCCTTGGGGCAGGACCCAGGTCCCCAAACACTTTTTATGACAATAACTTGCATATTAGCCTTTAAAATTAGCACCTTTAATTTCTCCCATAGACTTTTAAAGGCGGCTTTCGAATTTGCCGAACGGGCGAACAGCCAATGTTCAAGTCGAACTCATGTATGACTCGAATAGACAGCCCATCCCTATTCCTCTTTACCATGATCTATGGCCCTAGAATTATTGCGCTCACTCAAATGTTCGAGACAATACCTTACATGTGGAGTAGATGATGTTTACATATATGTTCCCACCCTACATTGTGTTTTTATATAGGGTGTTTACAGGGGTGATACTTTTTTTACTTCTTTTTTTACCACTTTTAGATTTTTTTTTGCTATCACAAGGGGACTAAGGAGCCCCTATGTGATAGCATGAGCAGGATATAGGTACTCTTTATGGAGTCATTGGGGTCTAGTAGACCTCCAATGTCTCCCCTGCAGAAATTCTATCAGATTGTGCTGAATTAACTGCATCCTTGGCTACATTAGCCAAGAAACAGCTGTGAACTTGGGAAGTGACGTAATACACTTCAATAATCACAGGAGGGATCCATTACCCAAATTCCTCCTGGAGAAGCTGTTTGCCACTGAGGGTGCTATTGGGATGAGGGAGGAGGAGTGTACACCAGGGACGTGCAGTGAGGTCAGTGGCTGGTGAGGCACTGGCTAGTATCAGAGTCAGATACACACAGGTTACATACACCGCGAATGTTAGAGCGAGAGCAATAATTCTAGCACTAGACCTCCTCTATCTCTAAATATGTAACCTGTAAAAAAAAAAATTAAAGCGTCGTCTATGGAGATTTTTAAGTACGAAAGTTTGGCGCCATTCCACGAGTGTGCGCAATTTTAAAGCGTGACGTGTTAGTTATCTATTTAATTGGCGTAACATCATCTTTCACATTATACAAAAGAAAAAGGACAATCGGGCTAACTTGAGCCCGTGATGAGTCGCCATCACTGCCCTAGGATGTCTCCTAAAAAAAAAATATATATATATATATATATATATATATATATATATATATATATATATATACTGTTTGGGGGTTCTGAGTAATTTTCTATCAAAAAAAATAAATTATGATTTTTACATGTAGGAGAGAAGTGTCAGAATTGGCCTGGGTGGCCAGTGGTTAAGATACATAAAGAATATAAATTACCCCTCTCTGCCAATCCCTCCATTGGCTGCCACTTGCCCAACGAATTAAATTCAAAGTACTAACACTTGCTTACAAAGCCATCCACAACTCTGCCCCCAGCTACATCTCTAGCCTAGTCTCCAAATACCAACCTATTCGCCCACTTCGTTCCTCCCAGGACCTCCTGCTCTCTAGCTCCCTCATCACCTCCTCCCATATCCGCCTACAGGACTTCTCCCGAGCCTCGCCCATCCTCTGGAACTCACTACCCCAATCTGTCAGACTGTCTCCAAATTTATCCACTTTCAGGCGATCCCTGAAAACCTTCCTCTTCAGAGAAGCCTATCCTGCCTCCATCTAAGAACTTCACTATTCTCTCCATTAGCTCATCCCCCACAGCTATTACCCTTTTGTATAACTTGACCCTCCCTCCTAGATTGTAAGCTCTAACGAGCAGGGCCCTCTGATTCCCCTTGTCTTGAATTGTATTGCATTGTACTGTCTACCCCAATGTTGTAAAGCGCTGCGTAAACTGTCGGCGCTATATAAATCCTGTATAATAATAATAATAATAATAATATACAAATTAATACAAATTATTATTATATATTGTTTTTAAGGTAATTTACTATATTTTCAAAAACTGTAATAAAGCAGATGGCTTAATCCTCCTGGTGGTAGTCCCGAGTGTGGCTTGGGGTTTAATGTCAGTACCATCAGCGGTAACCCCAAGCCACATTGAAGAATCCTGGTCCAGGTAACTTACCTTGTCACCGGGATCCTGTGATGTCCCCCCGCTGTATTCTCCGCCCGATGCTCTGGGTGCCAGGCTCCGTTTCCTACAAGCGTTGCGACGCATGGGGGCGAAGGCCGGCGGCAAATTCAAAAAGTACAAAATACATAAAACATACATTACACTGTAATCTTACAGATTACATTACTGCAACAAATCATTTCATATTTCAAAATTTTTATTGAAAAAGAAAAAAAAGGGAAAGGGGAAAGGAAAATGATGGTTGGGAAGCCACTGAGTAGCCTTGGTGCATTTCCCGAGACCATCTTAGGGCTCTCTATAGTATGAGGCCCCATAGCCACTTAAAGCGGGAGTCCACCGGGACTCCGCGTTTTTTTTTTTTTTTTTAAAAGCCAGCAGCTACAAATACTGCAGCTGCTGACTTTTAAAATAGTGACACTTACCTGTCCAGCGCGCCCGCGATGTCGGCACCCGAAGCCGATCTCTAGGTCGTCTGTCGGGTCCTGCCGCCGCCATCTTGGGTATGGGAATCAGGAAATGGAGCCTTTCGGCTTCATTTCCCGGTTCCCTACTGCGCATGCGCGAATCGCGCTGCGCAATAAGGACGCTCCCCGCTGCCTCTGGGATCTGTGTGTTTCCCAGCAGGCAGCGGGGCACTTGCGGGAAGGGGCGGGCACTTGCGGAAAGGGGCGTAAGTTACGCCCCTTTCCGCAGAGAGCTATCCCGGAAGTGGGTGCAGTTACCTGGATTATCCAGGTAACTGCACCCCCCTCCCCCCTGAAAGGTGCCGATTGTGGCACCGGAGGGGGGGGGGGGGGTTCCGATGAGCGGAAGGTCCACTTTAGGGTGGACCTCCGCTTTAAGGACAGAGCCTCTTTTTCAGATTTGGTGTTTACATGTTTAAAACAGTTTTGTTTTTTTTTGCTAGAAAATTACTTAGAACCCCCAAACATTATATATAGTTTTTTTTTTTCTAACACCCTAGAGAATAAAATGGTGATCATTGCAATACTTTTTTTCACACCGTATTTGTGCAGCGGTCTTACAAGCGCATTTTTTTGGGAACAAAATCACTTTTTTTTAAATAAAAAAATAAGACAACAATAAAATGAGCCCATTTTTTTTATATTGTGAAAGATAATGTTACGCAGAGTAAATTGATACCCAACATGTCACGCTTCAAAATTGCGCCCGCTCGTGGAATGGCGTCAAACTTTTACCCTCAAAAATCTCCATAAACGACATTTAAAGAATTATACAGGTTGCATGTTTTGCGTTACAGAGGAGGTCTAGGGCTAGAATTATTGCTTTCGCTCTATCGCGGTGATACCTCACATGTGTGGTTTGACTACCGTTTTCACATGCGGGCGCTACACACATATGCATTCGCTTCTGCGCGCATGCTCATTGGGATGGGGCGTTTAAAAAAAAAATAAAAAATTGGATCACTTTTATTCCTATTACAAGGAATTTAAACATCCCTTGTAATAGAAAAAGCATGGCAGGTCCTCTTAAATACGAGATCTGAGGTCAAAAAGTCCTCAGATCTCATACTTGGACTAATGCAATAATAAAAAAAAAAAAAAGTCATTTGAAAAAATTACATTGAAAAAATTTGCCTTTAAGAGGTATGGGCGGAAGTGACGTTTTGACGTCGCTTCCGCCCTGCTATGGTATAGAGACGGGTCATCTTACCCTCACTCGTCTCCATACCACAGAGAAGGCAGGTCCTGATCACCTCCGCGGCTACCAATGGCTCCGGTAAGCGGCGGAGGGCACGGGAGAGCGGTTGGAGGGGGGTGGCACCTCTCCCGCCACCGATAACGGTGATCTTGCGGCGAACCGGCTGCAGAGACCACCATTATCATACACACGACCGGTGCCTGAAGAGATGGATATCTTGGTTGTGGCAGCAGCTGCTGCCATTACCGAGATATCCCTTTTCAAAAAATGGACGTACATCGTCACGCGCCGGTCGTAAAGTGGATAGACTATCAAAAGTATTGTACCTGTAAATACCAGAAACAGAAAGGAATTAAAAAGAAATGGAGAGAAAGAGAGGACAGGAAGCTAAACGAATAAAAGAAAGAAGACAGACAAAGAGAGGGTCATCCTGGAGTTCCTTACGGAGTTGAGTTATAGTTGATCCATGGGTCTTATTACATTTTTTGGAGCTATTACAGAGTATATGGATGAGCTTGTCATTAATCATACTCCAATTGAATTTACTTTTAACGTGATCTAGAGGAATGATCGACTGTTTCCAATGCCTAGCAACTGTGATTCTCCCTGCCAGCAGTATATATGTGATCAATTTTATTGTTTTTTTGGGTACCTCATCTGGTAGTTTGTGACTGAGTGGCTTCTGGAGATCTACAGATATTTACCCCCGTTAGAGTTTATGAAGTTGAATATCCTTATCCAGAATCTAGTAACAAGGGGGCATTGCCACCAAATATGATACATCATCCCCAACTGGCCGAATCCCCAAAACAATTTGGCGAGGTGGAGGGATGCATTTTAACTCCCCTATTTGGGACCACGTACCATCGTAGGAGTGTTTTGTAATTAGCCTCTATAAGAGTGGTATTGATGGATATTTTGGATAGGTTACAGGCGATATCTTGGCATTCAATCATATCAAAGGAAAGATGCGATTTGGTCGTACCGGAAAATTTTGCGAGGAGGCAGTTGCAGCATGTCTTTAAAGTGATGTAAAGAGCATATTTGGTCTCCCTCAAGAAAGTTGCCAATTCTTAATAACCCCTTATTAAGCCACCACTGAAACAACCATGGCATCAAACCAGGTGGGAAAAATGGGTGCTAATGGAGTATGTGGGGATGATAAAGGGCTACAGTGGCATATTCTGTCCCAGATTGCTAAAGAATGCGATAGAGCGGGGCATAGTATAGGAGGGCGTAGATGACTAGGAAGCCACATTAATGATCCTATAGCCAATGGATGGCAAGAAAGAGCCTCAATGGAAACCCAAAGGGGGACAGAACCTTTGGCAGTAGTGTAAGCCAACTGGGCAATCTGGGCTGCTTGGAAATAGAACTGCAGATTAGGGAGACCAAGCCCCCACCCCATAGGTTTCGGTGTAAAAATTGTCCGTTTTTGCATCTGAAGCCTTTTTGTTACCCCACACAAAGCGCAGGACTTCAGCTTGCAGACGTTGTAATTCTACTCTTGGAATTGCCATATTTCTGAAGTAATAAAGGAGTCTGGGTAAAAAGGTCATTTTTATGGAGTTGATTCTGCCAAACCATGAAAGAGAATAATTTGCCCTCATGCTCTTCCCTCAGTTTTTTAAATAATGGGGGGTAATTTGCCCTATATAGTTAGTTTCAATGGAAGAAGTTAGTTGGACCCCTATGTATGAGAGAGAATGTTGAGTCCACCTAAAATGATATGTATTTTGAAGGGTCTGTACAGTAGCAGTGGGTAATGAAACATTACATGCTGTTGTTTTTGGAGAATTCAAAGACAAACCAGAAAGTTGAGAAAAATGGGTTAACAAGGATAGCAAATTGGGTAAAGTCACTTGGGGGTTTCACTATCATCATCGGCAAAGGACATCAGTAAATAAAGCGCATTTATGTTCCTGTTGACCGCAATGTATACCATGAATTGTTAGGCTGGGAACAAATCACCACAGGTTCTATTGCCAATGCAAAAAGCAAAGGAGAAAGTGGGCAACCCTGTCTTGTGCCGCACCTAACAGGGAATAATGATGATTTATGACTGGAAACTTGAGCTACTGGGGAGCTGTATAGTTTCACAATTTCACAAAATCATTCCCTTTTGTTCCTAGTGCTTTATCCAGTGCCCTGCATGCACTTTTATATTATACTGTTCTTTCTGCCTGGAAACTTGATATTGTCCATGGCAACCCAAACTTGTCCCTTTACCTTAAAATGGGTTTTAGACCAGCTAGAAAACAGTGATAGTAAATTAGAACACTTGCAGAATTGAGCGATAGTGATTCGTGGGGAAATTAATTTTATTATTATTTTTTATAATTATAGTTATTTATTATATTATAATTTATGGTTTTGTGTTTCAAACTTTATCATACCCGGAGTGTCTACTAGACTCTTGCTTGGACAGATTTAAGTGTGTACCAAGAATTACAGGCCTACAATATAAAACATCGAATTTCTATGCAAACCAATGTACTGCTTTGAGATGCAAAAATCTGACATAATCATACCGCCAGGGACAAATGTTATAACACATAGCATAATAATATATGATTTAGCTTTTTTTGAGTAGGCAGCAGATTCTCATTCTCCCTCTTAACTGTATGAGAAAAACATGGGATTATGGGTAACTCTTATACCCATAGGCCAATGGCTTTTCCTTCTAGACACATGCCCCCTTTTATGACACTGCAGTGAGAGGACAGTCTCCACTGCAGCATTTTTATTGGACAGCTTGTTCCAATGGTGCTTTACCATTGGTCCAAGGCTCCAAGCTGTCCATTTAGCTCAGTGCCTCTGACAAGAAGTCAGAGGCACTGTGATATCAGCCTCTCAGTAACTGCAAAGTAGTGTGCCAGCTTGAATTTAACCTGGCCGCTCTGTATGTAGCTTCTGACGGGTTGAGCAAGGAGCCCCTTATCTCCGGGAAACATTAGATGGCAGAAGCACCAAATGTTGACCAGTGGTGGGGTAGGTCTTCAGGTCACTGAGCTATGTCGAAGCTTGATCGTTGTTTTTTTTTAATGTTCATGACAGGTGAGTATCTGCCTCACCTGCCTCCCCTAACTGTACGTCCCAGGTGTGCACTCCTTTGAAAGCCCTGTAAAAGTATCAGGCGGTATAATATCAAGCTCACTTAACTCACTTTAACCACTTCTCCATCAACAGACCTTGGTAGACAAAAGATTAAGAATGTTTGGGATTATCTATTTCAAGGGAGGATTCACTATAGATTTCTCTAGCCAGTTAGCCATAGTTTGTGCAACCGCTAAGGTGGCAATTGCTGACTGTAGAACAGGGCTTGTCAGCGCAAAGGGAAATTTCGGAAGGTTCTCCAAATGCCAATACAGTGAATACATGGAAGTGGTAGATTGAGCATTTAGTGCAAGAATAGCTGGGTTCACAGTGAGGATGGCCTTTTTTTTGTTAAATTCTGGGTCTATAGCATAAAAGCCTTCAAAGTTGTCAGAAGAGAGAAATAACCTATGAGTTTGGCACAATTTGCCTTTCTACTAACAAATCTTGTTATTTTTGTGCATTTTTGAACATGCAGGTGCTACAGGTCACTGAGTGCATCTAGACAGAAACTGGTACACACTGCCTTGCTTAAGGAGTCCACAAAAGATCGTATAGGAAAAGGAAATAACTAGCCTAAACTGTGGTGGTCAAAAATCTTTGTAGCCCCTGAATATAGTCAGGGGATGGCAATCAGAAGAGCGCTTGCAGCTGATCGCGCCCTGCTGATTCCCGTAGTGGTGATAACCTCTGGAAGAGATAACACACAGTGGCAGTAAACTCCACCTTAAGCTGACCATACACTAAACAATTTTCTTACTCAATTTCCTTTAGATTTACCTTCAACTATGTAGTGCAAGGGTCTGCTTTATTGCATACAAATTGAAAGAGCTTAGTTTTGACGTCATATTATATGGTTATGGTAAATCTAGAGGAAAATTGTAAAGAAAATTGTATCATGTATGGCCAGACAGGGCTTCTGTTGCAAACCTGTAATGGAACTAGAGTGCGGTTAGGAGAGGACCACTAACAAGTTGATAGGAATGTAGTTTCTTTAGGGCCTCCAGCAAACTCACACTGTCTGTCCAGTGTGTTCCCACTCCCAATCAGTATGTCTGGTATGAAGAAATTGTGCCAACCCAGTGGTCAACTGAGTTCTGATGGCAGCTAGGGGACTTATAAGAACCACGTCAGTAGCCAGGAGGTGGGAAAAAACAGGCTTGCTATCGAGACAATAAAATTAGGGAAAGACACTAAGAGTGCAAGTCCCCCTACATATGCGCCCTGAGAACCACTTACAGTATGTGCACTATGGTATGTCTTGTAGAAGGATGATGTATCTATACTATAGAGCCACCAAGACATGCAAGCCAGTAACGGGTATGTACCAGGAAACACCGTCTTCCCCTGCCAAAGTTGCTGGTCCTATCTAAGGTCCATGCTTCACCAGCCAGGTTGGGCATACCCTCTAAGGCAATGGCAAGCATCCTTTGAGAGACAGAGATCTAGCACCATGAAAGAGTTCAAAGATCACAGGTGTGTGGCATTTTTTTTTCTTTAAGAAATTGACTAGCAAGGTCCCAATAAAAGCATGGCATGGGGAAAACTTTATATCCAAACAAAAGAACTCGCTGCTCCAGGTGAGACAGGAAGCCTAATGATATCACAGTTGCCCGCCTCGCCTCTGCATACGATCAACACTGAAGAAATGGCTGCGCTCCAAGATCCATCAAAATTCTTATTTAATAACGAACATCCCAAGTGTTACAGACAGTTCAAATGGTATACGCGTTTCACACACTAACAGGCGCGCTTATTCATTACTAGTAAGTTAGTAATGAATAAGCGTACCTGTAAGTGTGTGAAACACGTCTACCATTTGAACTATCTAACACTTGGGATTAAATAAGAATTTTGATGGATCTTGCAGTGCAGCCATTTCTTCAGTGTTGATGGGGAAAACTTAGAAAAATCTAAAAAACGAAATTGCACAAAAAAAATTGACAAAATGACAAACATGTAATACTTTGCAGCTTTCCAGTCAGTAAATGTGGTGGCTGCATCAGTTCTATTCTCTAAGCCCCCCCCCCCCCCTCGTTTTCTCCTGGTGATCTGGACAATAACACTTCCAGTATAAAATGCCCCCACTCTGGATAAATGATCACAGGGGACAAATTTGGACATCAACCATTCTCCATTTGGGGGAAATGTTTGATGTACTAGCAGATTTACACTACCAAATTGAAGCCAAACTCCAGCAGTTTTTCCCTTTTGGGATAATGTTTTACATCAATAAAAGCTGATCATTCTAAGCACCCCTGCTAGTGTTCTCATTGGTGTGTCTCATCCCTGTAACTGATGCTTTCTGCTGGAAAGTGTTTTCTTTTGAAAAACAGCAAACTTACTAGCTGAAAATAGAAGAAAGAAAGCCTAAAAAGAGGATGAATGCAGCCATCACATCTAAAAAATGGTAAGCCACAATATAATAAAGCTTTGCTTTTGGATTTAACCACTTAAGGACTGAGCCTCTTTTAGAGATGTGTTGTTTACAAGTAAATACATTTTTTTTTTGCTAGAAAATTACTTAGAACCCCCAAACATACATTTTTTTCTAACATCCTAGAGAATAAAATGGTGGTTGTTGCAATACTTTCTGTCACACCGTATTTGCGCAGCGGTCTTAAAAGTGCACTTTTTTTTGGAAAAAATACACTTTTTGAATTAAAAAAATAAGACAACAGTAAAATTAGGCCAATGTTTTTTATACTGTGAAAGATAATGTTACGCTGTGTAAATTGATACTCAACTTGTCACGCTTTAAAATTGTGCCTGCTCATGGAATGGCGACAAACTTTTACCCTTAAAAATCTCCATAGGCGACATTAAAAAAATTCTACAGGTTGCATGTTTTAAGTTACAGAGGAGAAGATCTAGGGCTAGAATTATTGCTTTCGCTCTACCGATTGCGGCGATACCTTACATGTGTGGTTTGAACACCGTTTTCATATGCGGGCGCTACTAACAATTTTTTTTTTCTTATATATTTTACTTTTTTTTTAAACTGTGTAAAAATAAAAGTGTCACTTTTATTCCCATTACAAGGGATGTAAACATCCCAAAAAAAATCATGACAGGACCTCTTAAATATGAGATTGGGGGTCAAAAAGACATCAGATCCCATATTTACACTTAAATGCAATTAAAAAAAAAAAAGAAAAAAAGAAAAAAAAAAGAAATAGTCATTTAAATGTTTTTTTTTTTAAATGGCCCTTTAAGAGCTATGGGCAGAAGTGATGTTTTGGCACCGCTTTCACCCTGCATTGTTATGGAGATGGGTGGGGGCCATCTTCCCCTCACTTGTCTCCATGCCCAGCAAGGGTGAAGATCCAATCGCCTCCGCCGCTGCCTACGGATCCGGTAAGCAGCGGAGGGCACCGGAGCGTAGCAGGAGGAGGCCACTCCTGCCGCCGATAAAAGTGATCCCGCAGCAAATCTGCTGCAGAGACCACTATCATCAGGAAGCGGACCACCGGGCCAAAGAAGAGGATACCGGGGTTATGGCAGCTAGCTTCTGCCATAACAATGATATCCTCCTTCAAAGTAAGGGCGTATATCGGCGTGCAGTGGTTTGGAAGTGGTTAATACCACATTCAGTGAGAAACAAGTGTACAAGTCAAGTGGGCTTCACTCAGAGTTATGCTTAAGAGATTTCAACCTGTATCAGTTACATATGTAGAGTCTTCCTTTAAAGTATTATTTGCCCAGCTGTTTTTCACAGGAATAAAAACAGTTTCAGTCTTCCAGCCAGCAATGATCTGCATTTTCTTAACTACCGTATTTATCGGCGTATAACACGCACATTAATTTTAAGAGGGAAGTTTCAGGAAAAAAGCTTACATTTTAAATAAGGAACTTTGAAGCAAAATAGGGGTCAGTGCCCATCTGCAGCCTCACCATTGCTATCAATGCAGCCTGATCAATGCCCATCTGTAGCCTCACAAGTGCCATCAATGCAACCTCACCATTGCCGTCAATGCAGCAGCCTCACCATTGCCGTCAATGCAGCAGCCTCACCATTGCCATCAATGCAGCAGCCTCACCATTGCCATCAATGCAGCAGCCTCACCATTGCAATCAATGCAGCAGCCTCACCATTGCCATCAATGCAGCAGCCTCACCATTGCCATCAATGCAGCAGCCTCACCATTGCCATCAATGCAGCAGCCTCACCATTGCCATCAATGCAGCAGCCTCACCATTGCCATCAATGCAGCAGCCTCACCATTGCCATCAATGCATCAGCCTCACCATTACCATCAATGCAGCAGCCTCACCATTACCATCAATGCAGCAGCCTCACCATTGCCATCAATGCAGCAGCCTCACCATTGCCATCAATGCAGCAGCCTCACCATTGCCATCAATGCAGCAGCCACACCATTGCCATCAATGCAGCAGCCTCACCATTGCCATCAATGCAGCAGCCTCACCATTGCCATCAATGCAGCAGCCTCACCATTACCATCAGTGCAGCCTAATTGATGCCCATCAGCAGCCTAGAGGGGACAGGGAGGGGGGAGGGATGAGCGCTGACAGATAACAAACAGGGAAAATCCCCTATGATAGACAGAACAGTGGTCCAAAGGTGGCCCAGGAGACAGGACTTCCTATTAGAGGCCGCCAAGCAAACAGGAGATTCTCAATGTATGTAATCTGATGGCGCTCGCCCTGCCCCCCACCCTCCCGTCCCCCCCAGGGCAGCTAAAATGTAAGTATTGGCGTATAACACACACATGCTATTTGCACAAGATTTTCAGGGTGAAAAGGTGAGTGTTAAACACCAATAAATACAGTAATTGCAACCCGATCCAACCTTGAGTACGTAAAATATAGAACTGTATTTTCTAGCTAACGGACATGTTATTCAAACTCTTATCTCTGAACCGTATAATGTTTTTTGTCAATCATAGTATAAACAGAGAACTTCTAACCTTTGTGCGTGTGCTTTCCCCCGTGCACAGTACAAATATATATTTACAGTATACGCAGACCATTTTTAACTTTATCAACTTTCATTCACAATTTGTTTTAGGTCTGCAGAGTAATTGGTAATCTCAAGTCTGATGAAGGAGTCTATAATGAAAGTAGGACAAATGGTCCTTCAAGCTGACTTACCTAAAGTAAATGTAAACCGGATTCATGAAATTTGAGCTGGGTGCATACAGTATCTCACCCCTCACATTTTTGTAAATATTTTCTTCATCTTTACATGTGACAACATTGAAGAAATGACACTTTGCTACAGTGTAAAGTAGTGAGTGTACAGTTTATATAACAATGTAAGTTAGCTGTCCCATTAAAATAACTCAGCACATTAATCTCTAAACCACTGGCAACAAAAGTGTGTACACCCCTAAGTGAAAAATTCCAAATTGGGCCCAATTAGCGTTTTTCCTCACTGGTGTTATGTGACCCGTTAGTGTTACAAGGTCTCAGGTGTGAATGGGGAGCAGGTGTGTTCAATTTGGTGTAATTTCTCTTAATAGCTCATACTGGTCACTGAAGTTCAAAATGGCACCTCACGGCAAAGGACGCTGTTGATCTGAAAAAAAAAAAATTGTTGCTCAGCATAAAGATGGCCTAGGCTATAAGAAGAATGCCAAGACCCTGAAACTGAGCTGCGGCACGATGGCCAAGACCATACATCAGTTTAACAGGACAGGTTCCACTCAAAACAGGCCGCGCCATGGTCGCCCAAAGAAGCTGTGTACACGTGCTCAGTGTCATACCCAGAGGTTGTCTTTGGGAAATAGATGTACGAGTGCAGCCAGCATTGCTGCAGAGGTTGAAGGGGTGGGGGGTCAGTCTGTCGGTGCTCATACCATACGCTGCATCAAATTGGTCTGCATAGCTGTCATTCCAGAAGGAACTAAAGATGATGCACAAGAAAGCCTACAGTTTGCTGAAGACAAGCAGACTAAGGACATGGATTATTGAAGCCATGACCTGTGGTCTGATGAGACAAAGATAAACTTATTTGGTTCAGATGGTGTCAAGCATGTGGCAGCAACCAGGTGAGGAGTACAAACACAAGTGTGTGGTGGTGGTAGTGTCATGGTCTGGGGCTGCATGAGTGCTGCCAGCACCGGGGAGCTACAGTTCATTGAGGGAACCATGAATGTCAATATATACTGTGACATACTGAAGCAGAGCATGATCCCCTCCCTTTCGGAGACTGGGCCACAGGTCAGTATTCTAACATGATAACAACCCCAAGCACCCCAAGATGACCACTGTCATCTTTACCCTAAAGAAGCTGAGGGTAAAGATAAAGGACTGGCCAAGCATGACTCCAGACCCAAACCCTATTGAGCATCTGTGGGGCATCCTTAAATGGAAGGTGGAGGTCTGCAAGGTCTCCAACATCCACCAGCTCCTTGATGGAGAAGTGGAAGAGGACTCCAGTGGCAACCTGTGAAGCTCTGGTGAACTCCATGCCCAAGAGAGTTAAGGCAGTGCTGGAAAATAATGGTGGCCACACAAAATATTGACACTTTGCAGCCAATTTGGACATTTTCACTTATGAGTGTACTCACTTTTGTTGCCAGCAGTTTAGACATTAATGGCTGTGTGTTGAGTTATTTTGAGGGGCCAATTTACAGTTATACAAGCTGTACACTCACTACTTTACATTGTAGCAAACTGTCATTTCTTCTGTGTTGTCACATGAAAAGACATGATAAAATATTTACAAAAAATGTGAGGGGTGTACTCACTTTTGTGAGATACTGTATATCTGTAGTGTTTTCTTATCTCTCTTCAAAGCACTAAGTCTCCTGTTCAGTAGCTCTGTTATCAGCCTGATAACTTCTGACAAGTTCTCAGAGATAGCAGCCTGAAGTGTGTGTCCTAGGAGGTTGCTATAAATAGAGTAGTAGACAGCTTGCCATCTCACAGCAGAGCTCTGCACATTCCTTCCTTCTTTTGCCAATGTGTATAAGATAAGATAAGATTTATTGTCATTGTAGAAAGCAAATTCACAATGAAATTACATTTCTACTCCACACATTATTCATATATCACAAGTATCAGCCAGGCATTTACCACACAGCATTTAATTATATAAAAAATAAAAATAATATTATATATATATATATATATATATATATATATATAGATAGAAAGGTGTCCCCATACTATAAAAATTTAAAAAGTGTCCTTATTAAAAACTAAACCAGACAATAAAATAAGACTGACCTGAAGTGCGCATGCGCCGGAGCTTCAAGATGGCCACGTAAGCCAGGAGCTCCGCACCACCCCGGACCACCTACACATTTCACAGCCACTACAGCTGCCAACGAGCGTTACAAAGGGTGCCACAGAGCACCGGAGACCCCCGCGCACACCCCTAGATGTCCGCCCCGTCCGTCAGACGCGATCTCGGGCCACAAATGGACTCGGTTGCCAGGGGAGGGTGTACCAAGTTGGCCACCGCTACCACGAGCACACAGCTACACGAGACCTCAGAGGAGGACGCACAGAAACACAGGCAAGTGATCGTCCCTGCCATCCTCACATACTCGCAAGTGACACAGGGCTCCCTCCTGCCTACCCTGGCTCCCTCACCGGCCTCAACAGAATCCCTGCTGGGCCGCACCATGGAGGACTTTGATTTATCTCCACTTGGGCCTACTCATACTCAACAGAGGGCCTCTCCCTCCCCGGGATACCTGGACCATGACCCTATCACAACACCTCCAGACCTATTCCTCAGGCTCTCAGAACTCCTGGAGAGGGGTTTGGCCAACACAGTAGCCCAAATAACCAGGGACATTAAATCTGACTTTCAAAACTTGGGAACCAGAATGGAAGCCATAGAGAACAAACTGAACTTCACTGTATCCAGAACCAACCAAAACTCAGACCACATTCAGGTCCTACAAGACCAGCTCGACACAGCCCTATCCAGAATCGACGACCAGGAAAATAGGTCAAGAAGATATAACTTCAGACTGTGTGGCCTGCCCGAAAATGTCAAGGACGTGAACGCTGCAGTCCAGGACCTCATCAAGGACCTAATCCCTGAAATTCCCCCCCCCCGACTGGAATTAGATAGAGCTCACAGAGACCTGGGACCCCCCAGGAAGGACGGATCTCCCAGAGATATTGTTCTGAAGCCCCACTTCTTTGCAGTGAAGGAGGAGATCATGCGACAGTCGCATTCCCTGCCAAAGGTAATCTGTCAGGGCCATCGGGTCCAAATCTTTGCTGACCTCTCCCCCTCAACGATCCAGAAGTGGAGATCTCTGAAACCACTTAACGGTCCTATCACAACGGGACATTAAATATAAATGGGCCTTTCCATTTGCCATGAAATTCAGCTTAAATGGCAAAACACACTCATTCTCAAGCTTGCCAGACGGCGAGAAGACCCTCCTCAGTCTAAAGCGCCCATGGATTACTCCAATGCAGCTGGGAATTCATCTAAGTGCCCCCCTCCAACGAGCCCGATCTCCCGGTATGGAACAAAGGACAGCAAAAGCGCTTGAAGGACGGCAAACCTCCTCCCTAAGAGGACAGGAAAGCCCTACTATCTACCTATTACCCTTCTTTTACTTACTTTACCCCCTCAACTTTGAGAGAGACTTTACCCACGGATGGAGCTGACGGCTGCTAGCCCGAGTGGCAACTGTTCTCTGGTGTTAACACCGTTCTAGGTTCTATTTTGGTTCTCTTTATTTTGATTCACATGCTCACATGGACTACAGTTCCAGCTTCAAGAAAATGACCGATACCTGAAAAACTGTCCGCCCCCGGTGACTGCCTACAACCCCAACTCTTGCAGTTTTGTGTTTTTTTAAATTTTTTTATTACTGATCTCCAGGTCAAGTGTACCGTAACGTTCATTTTTTTTTCTATAGTTTAATACTTTGATTGCAACGTTTTGTTTTTCATAGAGTGTTGGGGTCCAGGGTGACCCACATGTGCCTCCACCTCTCCCACTGCTGCAGTTTTCCTGTGGGTGCGGGATGGGTAGTCGGTTCCCTTCGCAGGACAACCGACTATTTGGTTGGAGTTTCGCAGACCTATGTCAAGCCAAACTCTCTAGGTCTTCCTAGAAGACCTTTAGGTCTACTCTGTTCTCTCTTTTTGCTTTCCCCCATTCTTTCTCTAACTTCTTTACTTCTTTTAGCTGATCTGACGGGAATGATCCAGGATATCATTCAACTCCGGTCGATGCCCTTCCACTTGCACGCAGCTACTCACGGTCGAACAGGACAGCAGGGGGTAAGTGATGGTATTGGTATAAGCATTCCGCTCCTCTATCCAAATGGCTAGCATAATTTCCCTGATCCCCCTCCTTAGGATCGCCACGCACAATGCCCAAGGGTTGAATTCTCCTCTCAAAAGAAGGAAAGCTTTTAATTACTATCACTCCTTGAACCTAGACATAGTAATGCTCCAAGAAACCCACTTCCTGATGCGGTTCAGCCCTAAATTCCTACATGCCCAATACCCTACATTGCGAACACGGAAAACAAAACAAAAGGGGTAGCAATTTTATTCTCCAAACGTAGTAAATTCGTCATGACACATGTCCACTGAGACCCGGAGGGTAGATTCATACTGGTTAAGGGTCACATGGATGGATCCTTATTTTCTATAGTATCATACTACGGCCCCCAGTTCAGGTCAGAAGCAATTTTTCCGCTCTCTCTTCATTACCATTGCCCTTCTCCTGGAGGGCAAGGTCATTTTCGGAGGGAACTCGAACGTAGCCTTTGACCAGGGACTAGACAGGATGAGACCACCCGGGGCACAATTAACTCACCCATCTAAAGCCAGCCTCAAAATAGCGAAGCTCATCCACTCACAGGCCTGACTGACATCTGGAGGAAGCTAAACCCAAACAAAAGGGACTACACCCACTACTCCTGCCCACACCAAACATATTCCAGGATCGACGATATACTGGTCTCTCTGGACCCAATCCCGACCGCACAAGCCGCAGCCATTAAAGACATGGATTGGTCAGACCATTCCCTGGTGTCCCTCTCCCTCCACAACCCTCTTTCTCCATGTTCAGGCTCGCATTAGAGACTTAATGAATCTCTGCTCAGCGATCCCATCAAAGTCAAGGAACTCTCTGACTCCCTAACGGAGTATTTTACTTTAAATGACGCACACATTTACCCAGAACTCCTGTGGGCGGCCCACAAAGTAACGGTTAGGGGCAAATTAATTAGCTTGGCCTCCCGGGCCAAAAGAGAGAGGCAAATTGACATAGAAAGACTGGAAAAGGCATTCCAAACCCTAAAACGAAAAAACATAAGCTCTCCTCTACTAAAACTTCCCTGGACCAGCTAGACGCCACACGCCTTGAACTCAGATCTGCTGGAGTGGAGCGAAATTCTACACCCAGAGAGACAACATGGGTCCCATGTTGGCCTCTAAATTATCCCCCAACCTCCAATCCGGACAAAATCCTGGAGGCTTTCCGGGACTTTTATTCCCAGCTATATAGCTCCCCCTCAACTGATGGGAATAAAGCCATTCAGGACTTTTTAAAGGATCTCCCCCTTCTCTCCTTGTCAGGGGAGCACAAAAATGTCCTAGAGAGCCCTATCTCGTCGGAGGAGGTTCTGGAGGTCATCAAGAATCTTAAGAAGGGCTCAGCACCAGGCCTATATGGCCTTTCTGTGCCATACTATAAGACATTTGCAGAAACACTGGCTCCTTATATGACCAGATTTTTCAATGCCAAATCCCAGGGAACACCCTTAGATCCCCAACTCAACACAGCTTTTATAACCATTATTCCCAAATCGGACAAAAATTTAGAGGAGATAGGGAACTACAGACCCATCTCCCTTATAAACAATGATCTCAAGATCCTAACAAAGATCTTAGGCAACCGTCTTACATCGTTCATCAGCCAGTACATTCACAAGGACCAGGTTGGGTTTATGACAGGGTCCTGATCAGGTCAGAAGGGCTGTTGATATTATTTCTCTCTTACAGTCTGGCTGGGACCAGGGCCCCAAACAGGAAGGGATGTTGCGCTCTCTGGATTTACACAAAGTGTTCGACTCAGTGACCTGGCCCTACATCTTCGCTCTCATGGAGCGCTGGGGTTTCGGCCAGCACTTCATGGGGGTGATACAGCCCCTCTACTCCTCCCCTAGAGTGGTGATACGGTTACAGGGGCTTCACTCACAACCACTCACAATAGCAAGGGGTACCAGACAGGGTTGCCCCTTATCTCCACTTATTTTTGCCATTGCTATCGAGACCCTAGCTATAGCAATACGCTACAACTCGAATATCCAGGGAGTTGCATGTGGCCCGCAGATTCACAAATGTGGGTTGTTTGCGGACGACATTCTCCTGTTCCTGACCTCACCGACCACAACTCTCCCCAACCTCTGCAAACTCCTGAACAAATTTTCGATCATCTCGGGCCTTACAGTGAATTACACGAAATCCCAGGCACTCAACATATCCCTTAAGCCTGCAGTAGCTGTGCTTCAAGACACTTTCAAGTTCGAATGGAGCGCCTCCTCCATCAAGTACCTGGGGATCACCCTAACGGCCAAAATTGAGCACTTGTATCCTGCTAACTTTCCCCCCATGTACCAAAAACTTGCGTCTGACCTGACAAATTGGGACAGAGAAGGTTTATCTTGGTTGGGAAGGATACACTTAGTTAAAATGACCCTCCTGCCCAGACTCCTTTATTTATTCCGCCCCCTACCCATAAACATCAGAAAAGACCACCTAAAGTCTCTACAAAGTAAAGTCACCAAATTTATATGATTTATACGGGGGGCTCAGGATATAGACTTCCACAAAAAATGCTATTTCACTCTAGGTCTGGGGGGGGGGGGGGTGGTTGGGTTCTCCCCTGCCTCCACTGGTACTTCCTGCCAGCAAGAATTGTGCAATTGTCCATGATATACACCAAATTTGAAAAGCCAGATTGGGTCTCCATAGAGAGGCAGGCGGTCCCAGCTCATACCCTAGACTATCTCCTGTGGTCTCCCACCAGGGACCGACCTCCGATATTTTCTCCCGTCCTCTCACAGTCCCTATCCCTGTGGGATAAGGTGAGATCTCTCCCATCCATCTCTTCAGAATGCAGACCCCTAGCCCACTTTTTTCGGAACCAAGACTTTTCCCCAGGCCGGGAAATTAAATCCTTCCAAAGGTGGCTGGATAAGGGGCTGTAACGCATCGGGCACTTCTTCACCCCCTCTGGCCCAGTATCCCACAAATTTTGCAGACAAAACCTGGAGATGCCAATTTCAGAACACCTTAGGTTTCAACAGATACAGAATTTCCTCCACAGACTCTGGAAGGGGAAACCTATCCCACCTAAATGTACACCATATGAGGTATGGTGTGGCCAGGCTAGTGATCAGAGGGTCAGAATCTCCATCATATACCAATCACTTTCATCCCCGTCCTCCAAGTCCTCGTACATGATTAAATGGAAGAGGGACCTCCAGATTGACTGGGACCTCGAGAAGTGGCAGTCCTCATTTTCCAGAGCTTTCAAGGGGGTGAAAAACATTTCCTTGGAGTCCAACATCAAAGTCCTAACTAGGTGGTACCTCACTCCCTCAAGGTTGGCCTCCTTTTTCCCTACAGCAAACCCACTCTGCTTTCGGGGATGCCAGCTTCAAGGGTCTATGGTCCACAACTGGTGGGAATGCCTGAGAATCAGGTCGTTCTGGACCAGATTGTACACCCTGATACAAAAAGTGACTTCACACCAACTCTCGAGGTCCCCCTCAGTATCCCTCCTCAACGACTGTCTAACTAACATTCCTAAAGCAAGCCGTAAACTAATCCACTTTATATTCTTAGGAGCCAAGATGTCCATTGCTAAAGCGTGGAAACAACCAACAGTACCCCTCTCAGCAGTTAAACGCAAGATCTCCTGGATTATGTCGCAGGAGAAACTTGTTAGCATATTAACAGATACAGTTTCAAAGTTCAAAGCCATTTGGGAACCATGGTCCCTGTATGTGGGGGTCCCGCTATGTCCGGGCACTCAGGTTCGACCAGATCATCACTAGACTCCCTGTGGTCTTCCCAGGCTAGACCAGACTCTACTCTTCCTCTTTGACTCTTTCGGTATCTCTTTCCTCCTTTTTTTCTTCTCCTTTTCTTCTCCTCTAGTAAGCACTAGTTTTTTATTTAAGGCCTTTCTGTCTGGCCCACATTAGACAAGTCAGGCTACCATCTAGCACCTCCTGCTAATCAACCTGGCGACTTGATCTCGGTGACTTCTCCAGGCCACGGAGTCGATAATATTAGTTGGACTCGGGGGGAGACCTCCAGGCACAGGTTGCTCCCATTTGGGGTGCCGGGGGCCTTCTCTTCAAGTTCCAGTTCTTAAGCACAAACAATGGCCAGGAATCTATGTTGTAACGGTACCATTACCAGGTTGATTGTCATACTCCTGTAAACTCACTCTCAGCTGCTGTCTGATTGAAGTGCCTTCATTTTATATTGGCAATGATTGTACCTACTGGCTATGTCTCTTTTGTTGTTGTTTAATACCAATAAAAAGTTTGAAAGAAAAATAAGACTGACCTATTTCATTTCATTCCTGTATTGATAGGCTTAATAGCCCTGGGAAAAACGCTCTCTTTAAATCTAATTGTCCTTGTTTTAATCACCCTAAAATGTCCCCCAGATGGCAATAATTCAAAGAAATGACAACCAGGGGTCTCTCATTATTTTTCCTGCTCTACAAAGGCAACAAGTCTCATATTTCTTCTAGAGAAAAGTTCACACCCTACAATTTTCTGCACTGTTCGAACCACTCTTTAGAGCATTTTTATTTGCATGCGTACACCTAGGATACCAAACTAGAATACAATACATGAATGTACTGTCAATGGCAGAGGGATAGAAGATCTCTAGTAACTTCCTTCCCAAGCCATTCTTCCTAAGGATTTGCAAAAAAAAATAAACGCTGTTCCGATTTCTTAATAATTGCTTTAACGTTGATTGTCATTGATAAGTTTTCAGAAATGCATGCTCCCAAAAACGTAAAGGTAAAGACGCCTTTAATAAAAAGCGGTGCTGTTTCAGGCCTGTTCCTTCTAAAATCTACAATCAGTTCCTTTGTTTTCCCTGTGTTTAGGATCAGGTTATTTCGCTGTACACCATTCCACTCCTATCCTGTCTCCTGTATTGCTCCTCATCATCTCCGGTGATACAACCGATTACGGTGGTGTCATCAGTAAACTTAACTATACTATTGGTGTCATAATAGAGGGTGCAGTCATATGTGTACAGAACATAGAGAAGGGGACTTAACACAACCCTGCTGTGCTCCAGTACTTATTTCTCACTTGGAAGAAACAAACTTATCTAATTTGACCACCTGTGAGCGATGGACCAAACAAATCCCTTATCCAAAAACAAATGAAGGGTTGCAAATCCAATTTTTTGCAATTTTTCAACCAACCGATCTGGAATGATGGTATTAAAGGCAAAGCTGTAATCTATAAACAACATCCTCATGTAGTTTGCCGAACGCTCCAGATGATTAAGTGCTCCATGCAGCGCTAAAGCTATCTCATCTTCTGTACTGCTATTTGCCCTATACGGGAACCGATAAGGATCTAAACTACCCGGTAATCTAGTTTTGATATAATTCAAGACCAACCTCTCAAAGCACTTCATTAGTACTGAGGTCAGTGCTATTGGTCTATAATCGTCTAAACTTCCCACAGTTGACTTTTTTGGAATTGGAATAATAGTGGCCGATTTTAAACATGCCGGTACAATAGCAGATGATAGTGATCAATTAAAAATCTTGACAAAGACTCTAGCTAATTGATCAGCACAGGCCTTAACTACTCTCCCTGGGATTCCATCTGGACCTGATGATTTCCTCGTATTTATAGCCTTAAACGCCTGCCTCACCTCATATTCCTGTATAGTGAGTGTACAGTTTCCTGGACCTAAAAGACACTGTATATCCTGGTTTGGTAACACAACCTCAAACTGTGAGAAGAACCTATTTAATTTTTCAACCAGCGAAGCACTAGAATTTCCATACATTTTTATAGTTCCTCTATGTTGTGTTGAGTACTGTAGTGTATACCCCTCCAGCCCTCCCTCGCATCTTTTCCATTAAAATAGTCCTCAGTTTTCTTTTTATAGGCTAATTTGGCTTTTTTTATGCCTCTTTTCAGATTAGCTCTCGCAATACTATACATTGCTTTATCTCCCACCTTGAATGCTCTATTCCGTTCTCTAAAAAGACTCCTTAGTCATCCAGGGTTTCGGATTTGAAAAGACCCTGATATGTTTATCCTGAGTAACATTGTCCACACAAGTTTTTATAAAGGCCAGAACGGTTTCTATATACAGATCTAAACCTGTTGCTCAAATATCTCCCAATTTGTTCTTTCAAAACAAATTCTGCTTATTTTACACTGTAGAGCTGTAAAGACAGATGAACTTAAATTCACAAGATTGTAGAGATTACAGCTCATGTGAAATGTTATAGGACATTCATCCACTCCTGGGGGAAGGCAGTTAGCATCTGTGACCATCTACACACCTCTTGCTGCATTTGAACTTTCATGCATGGACTCCCACTATAGAGAGTAGATTCATTGCCCATTTCTCTCTATTTAAGCTGACAGTGCGCACATGAACATATTGTGAAGTTTGGGGATACTAGCTCCGCGGGATTAAGTGCATAAACCGTTGTCAGGTGAAACCAAAATATATTTATTTATGAATAAATCAAAAATAAAGCTTTTCTCCAGCATAAAAAACGTAAATTAAAGTCCGCTTGTCTTCAGCACAAAATAATACAAAAAGAAAAGCACCTACAGTTCTGTAGATAGGTCTTCACCAAAAAGAGTCCTTGCAGAGATCTTTTTGCAGCCTCCAAAACAGCAAACAGCAAATATAACAACACAGCCAGACAGCTCCTCAGACAGGTGTTCATCTCCTTCTCCTCCTCACCAAACCTCTCTGTCTACTTCCTGTCTTTATAGGCTGTCTGTCTTCCTGGAGGTCATTAACCCCCTGTGGTCAGGGAGGGAGGCTCTTTCCCACCCAAATGTCACTTTAGAGCCTCCCAAATTCCGGGTCCCAACTACCTCTCTTAAAATATAGAGAGGACCGCGAATCAGTCATCTCCTGAAAACTACACCCGGAATCTGTCACCCATTTTTGGGTGACCCCCTGAGGCCTACCATGATTCCCTTAAAGGGACCACATCCCGAATATAGGCGCCACATAAAACCCGTCCAGGACCCAACCTTGGCGTCCTGTACAATATGTATACAATATTTATATGCTGGCATAAGGAATAAAGAAAGGTGGTCTGACTGACCAAAAAGGGATAGTGTAATGGCTCTGTAGGCCTGCTTAATATTGCAATACACGATATCCAATGTATTTTCACCTCTAGTAGTACATTTTACAAACTGATGTCCTTTTGGCTGTGCAGCCCTCAAATTCACTTTATTGAAATCACCTGCAACTACCAAAACCCCATTAGGATGTGCACGTTGATACTTGCCTATGAGATTTGACAAAATATCCAGAGCCATGGCAGTATCCGCATCTGGCGATATATATATATACCACAATAATGATCACCACTGTAAATTCTCTGGGTAAATAAAAAGGTCTACACTTTAGCAGCATAAATTCCAAATCTGGTGAACAATAAGTATCCTCAAGTATACCATCAGAGCACCACTCATCTAAAACAAATACAAAGGCCAACACCTCCTTTGCTCTTCCCCGAATTGCTGTTTCTAGCCTGTCGATAGAAAGTGCGGTGAGATATGTGCATAATAGTGTCAAGTACAGGAGGATGAAGCCATGTTTCAGTTATCAACAAACAGCACTCTAACCAAACTGCATGTAGTGATCTGCAACTGCAACTCAATTTTAGGGATTATGGATCTAGCATTGGTTAGAAAGAGACTGGGCAGGGGCGTGGCTTCGGCATGGCGGCGTGAGGACGATTGAACTGAGAGCTCCCGGCCAGCGGCACCCTTTCAGCATACCGGCAACAACTTACCCCACATTTTCAGTACCTACCAACACCCCAGTCAGTCTGCAGACCGAACCGCCGTCCCCTGTACCCCATCCACGGCATGGAACGGTACCCGAGGCAGCATAAACTTTCAGCCTCCACACCGGCGTTCTCCAATGTGGCGCTGTCCGGTCATGCGACGGGGGAATACCAGGGAGAGACAGCTACTCCAGGAAGCTTTCACGACCGGGTGAGGACCTCACTATGCCTGGCCTGTGCAGGTTTATGCCTGCTTGCATATGGAGACTGTCTTAGCAGAAAATCCTCTATCCCGGATGGTTAAGAAAGGGACATGGAAGAGACAATATAAACTTCCATAGCATGATACTGTTTATTAAAATTTAAAAACGTGAGAAATGAGCCAAATGGCCTCTTACATTTGATGGTGCCCACGCGGCACTGCGGCTGCTCGTTTGATTGTTATTTTTTTTATTTTTTTATTCTTTAATTTTCCAACTTACATCATTCAATAAAAATGTACATCTCATATTACAAAATATATAGTTCTTATTACTCTACCTCCCTCCCCCTTTCCCGCACCAATTATATTTATAAATTGCTAATCAAGGCACAGTTTTTTCTTCTTCAAATCACGTAAGCTCCTATAACTACTTCTTAATCCAAGCTACTTTTCACATCATTTAATAAATTCATTCATATACCGCCAGGTATTTTTAAACTTATCCCATTCTTCCTATTTATGTTTCCGTTCACAGTCCGCTTCTCCTAATAGGTCATCCTCCCCCGTTCTCCTCCCTCTCTAGTTTTTGTATCCTATTTACACCTATTATCCAATCTCAAATTTTTGGGCTTTCTATATCCTGCCTTTTTTTGGAATTAGACTCTTTGCTACATTGAGCAAGGTTGGGGTAAGCGAAGCTTTATGTCTTATTGGTACATCAATCCCATGGAACAAACATGTCTATGGGTCTTCCGAGATAATTCTGTAAGCTCAATTATCTCCCCCAATACTCAGTTCCTCTTCCGATCGAATTGGGTTTGGTAACTTCGACAAAACTTTTCAAATGGATGTACCTCCATATATCAATTTTCATCCCCTCTATCCCCTCGTGAAGTTATTGCAAAGTGCATATATTGCCATTTTTAACTATATCTCCAAGTTGCAAATTACTATTTTCGATCCAATTCCCTCCCACTTCCCCCCCCTACCTGGCACAAAAAATTCATTATTCTTTAAGTAAATTAGCGGTGAATTATATTTCCATTTCTTTTGTATGTGCATTCGATCCCAAATCTTAAAAGTTGTGATTGTGATATTATGTGTGTTTTGATCTAGTATTCTAAATTGGTGTGGATTCCATATTATATGTCCTAAAAGTGATTTACTCAAGGTGTATTCTATATTTACCCATCTTTTATCGCTACTCTCTTTTGCCCATTCGCCTAACTGTGAAAGTATCACTGCATTATAATATTTTTGGAAATCCGGCAACGCTAGGCCGCCTTGATGTTTACCTAGATAGAAAATAGAAGCCGCAAGGCAAAGTTTTTTATTTCGCCAGACAAAATTTGATATTATACCTTTCAATACTCTAAAAAAAGATTGTTATAGGTAACATTTGGAACTTATAGAGGATCTTAGGGTGTTATTACCATTTTCACGGCATTTATCCGCCCAAACCATGACAGGGGACGGTAAAAATTTTTTGCGTTTCTCTCCTTATTTCATATAATAACGGGATATAGTTTGTCGTGTAGAGTTTCCGAAGAGTATCAGTCAATCTAACCCCTAGGTATTTAATCTCCTCTTTCCATGGGAAGTGGAATTATTTTAAAAGATTTTCCCTCTCTCTTTTCTTTAAATTAATGTTTACTATCTCTGACTTATTTAAATTTATTTTAAAGTTTAAAGTTTTTTTTTAGAGTTTTTAATAAGTTAGGGATCGTTATCCTCAGCTTTGTAATGAAGAAGAGAACATCATCGGCAAAAGCTGCCAGTTTGTGCTCCTCCTCTCCCACCCTAATCCCCCCGATGTCCACACTTTCTGTGATGTAAGCCAACAATGGCTCCAGGGAAAGTATGAACACCAGGGGCGATAGTGGGCACCCTTGTCTAGTACCGTTCCTCATCACAAACGACAAAGAGGGGAGACCGTTCACCTTTACTGTCGTTTGGGGTTCCTTATATAGCGCTCTGATCCAGCTAATCATCCTAGGGCCTATTCCCCTAATCTTCAACGATTTCAACATGTAACCCCAGTCTACCATGTCAAATGCCTTTTCAACATCTGTCGAGAGGAGTAGACTGGAGTCCCCACCTATCTTGGCGGCCTGTATGAGCAACAATGCCCGAATGCCGTTGTCCTTTCCTTCTCTACCGGCTACAAAGCCGGTCTGATCTGGGTGGATCAGCTCAGCCATCTTATCCCTCAATCTATTGGCTAATATGCTAGCAAACAGTTTTGTATCGTTATTCAATAAGGCAATTGGTATATAGCTCGAGCAGAGACTGCTATCCTTGCCTTCTTTTAGAATAACAGTAATTGAAGCCACCAAGGCATCTCTCCCCATTTCGCATTCCACTCCTATTTTGTTCCAATAATGACAGAGTCTAGGGACCAATATGTCTTTATATTTTTTATAGTAAGGCATAGGAAAGCCGTCTGGGCCTGGGCTTTTACCTGAGGGTGACTTTTTTAAAGCTTTATAGAGCTCTTCCTCTGTTATTGGACCCTCCATACTAGCCGTGTCGCTGTCAGTTAATGAAGTTAAAATCTTATCTAAAAATTCTCTTGTTATTTCTTCTTCATCTGGCGTCGTATGATCTCCCTCTTTCACTGCATATAATGTTTCATAATACCTCCTAAATTCTTGCACAATTTCCTTTGTTGCATACACTGTCTCCCCTGTTTTATTTAGAATTTTTTCAACAAAATTTACTTCTCTTTTTTTCTTCAATACTCTGGCCAAATGCTTACTTGATTTATCCCCCCAATAATATTTCTCATGCTTAATTCTATTTAACTCCTTCCTGGATTCACTCTCCATATAGTCATTAAGTTCCACTCTTTTACTTAATAATGCATGATAGACCTCCTGCGTTTGGCCCCCTGGACTTTTATGGACTTGCTCGAGTGACTATTTCTACTAAGCGGTCCTTAACATTTCTTTCCTTTTCTCTTTTCTTCCGTGTCCCGATGGAGATGAGGATCCCTCTAATGTATAGTTTATGCGCCTCCCAAAGGGCAGCCGCCGAGACTTCCCCATTATCGTTCGTCAAGAAATAGTGTTCTCTTTCCAGACTTCTTCTCCCAGCTTCTTCTCATGTAGCACACTTTCGTTCATACGCCAAGTAAATGGCACTCTTTGGATGTCTGGGGTCCTCAACCTCATCAAGACCGGAGCGTGATCAGAGATGGACATTACTTCTATGTTTACTTCTCTTACTTGTTCTATCAGTCGATGGTAGATGAATATGTAGTCCAGTCTAGAGTAAGTCCCATGTGCAGGGGAGAAGAAGGTATAATCTCTTTTTTTTGGCATGTTTCACTCGCCATATATCTACAATTTGAATTTGATTAAATTTGTCTTTTATCGCTTTTAATTGTATCCTACTATTCACCCGAACCCGGGACGTGCTATCTATAGAGGGGTCTAGGCCAAAGTTCAAATTCCCCGCCAAAATAGGTTCCCCTGCCCTAAACTTTTCCAGTTTATGTAGTGTCTGTCTCAGGAAACGGATTGGGTTTTAATTGGGACAATAGAGATTCGCCAGGGTATAAATTCTCTTCCCGATGCTTCCTTTTAAGAATAAGAATCGCCCTTCTGGGTCAATCTCTCTTTCAATAACCGTAAATGTAATTTTCCTTGAAAACCCCACAGCTACCCCCTTTGCCCCCCTAATAGGAGAGTCGCTGTAGTACCACATAGGGAAATCTATTGAGTGGATTTTGATATTAGTTTCCTGGGTAAGGTGTGTCTCTTGTAAAAACACTATATCTGCCTGGTGTTGTTTAATGTCATCAAGGATCTTATATCTTTTAAGCCGGGAGTTCAATCCCCTAACATTATATGTCAGAAAATGTAAATCCATTTTACAGACGTGTTTTTATCCAGAGGAACCTCTGAATGATAAGTCGTTACCCTGAGAGGCTATAGTATTTTTTGTAATTGGTGCAGCCCACCCCTCCGACCATAACTTGGCTCTGTGCTCAACATAGGGAATCTATACTTATCCCTACCTGGCCACCTAGTTTCGAGAGTGAAGCTCGCGAGATGCCGACCCTCCCCCCTAAAATAGAGGGGGGCAGGGCACAGACCCTCCCCCTGCCCCTCCCCTAAAGACACCTCCCATCCGGTTTCTTCTCTAACTCCACTAGCAAGAGGCCTCCAGTAACCCTCAAGGAGAGAGGGAAAAAAACAAAAAAAAAACACCTCAACTCCTTGTGGGTTATTTCTATAACCCAAGACATCAATATCAAACCTGGGCCTCCCCTCCCCCTCCTCCCCGCATTTCTATAGTCTCTTTCCATTAGTTCGGGATACTAGGGGCAGGGATGTCCAAGTCTCTACAAAACTCTTGAAGGTCTCCCGTTTGTCTTAATCGTATTGTCCTCCCCTCCTTATGGACCAATAACATTGATGGGGAACCCCAACTATATTTCAAAATTGCCGTCCTCAGAGCTTCCAGAAGGGGTTTCCCAGTCAGCCTGCAGACCAAACCACTGCCCCCTTTACCCCATCCATGGCATGGAACGGTACCCGAGGCAGCATAAACTTTCAGCCTCCACTCTGACGTTCTCCAAGATGGCACTGTCCGGCCACGCGATGGGGGAATACCAGGGAGAGACAGCTACTCCTGGAAGCTTGCATGACTGGGTGAGGACCTCACTATGCCTGGCCTGTGCAGGATTATGAGGAACAAAGAAAGACAAAAAGCCGCGCTATGGTAATGGATATCATATACTAGGTTGCTGCCGTCCCAATACTTCACACCTCCCAAAAGGGATTGTGAACTACAGCTGTTAAAAATAATAAAGTGAGGGACTCTGGCGCTATCTACACTGAATATAATTGTGAACAGATAAATCCTTACTAGATAAGGTGATCTATATTAAATTGACTCCTTAATGTTGATGTTTCATAAGTAGGGGAGAGAAAAATATGCCAAATATGAGTGACAGAGAAACAAACAAGAAGAAGTGGTCTCAGCTAATATGTGGAAGCCACTACAGGGGTCCCTATGTTTAGATTATATTCTCAGGCCCTATAAGGGTTATCTACTAACCTCTTGCTTAGTGTATAAACCAGCTAGTTACTTGTAGGCGTACTATATAAAGGTGAAAGAATCAAACTTGGTGCAATATCACATTGTGAAGCCATGGTCAGTAGCTAACAGTCAATAAGAATCCATAGAAAAACAAGCTTAAAAAGAAACAGTAGAAAGGTACAGAAAATAAAGTATCAATATCTAGCTGTATGAATTGTAGGACACTGAGCCAACTACAGAAAATCTCCACTGCAAGTGAACCACCAGAAAATGATATGTGTAAACACATAAATATGGTCCACAGACAGGGGCCTAATGTGCATAAATTCAAAGGAATAAAATATGTGCAAATGATAAGAACATGTGCAAATATAGTGCAATAGTGCAAAAATATGTATATGTATGTGTGCAAAATATGCAAAAAGGCAAATAAAGAATTGATTAATTGATATATATACACAAAGGAAAAAATATATGTGTATAGTATATGATATTAGTCAGAAGATGTTATCCAATAGGGATAGGCACAAAAAACCCCAAAAATTCAAAAAGTGCAAAAAACACAAAAAAAACCCCAAAAAATCCATACAAATAGTGCAAAAATATCAGAAAAAAAACCACAGGAGACTCAAAATACACGTAAATAAATAATAAAAGTGCAGTAAACTATAACTCTCATATAAAGTCCTCGAGAAATAAGTCCACTTGATGGGAATAATTATATGTGTATTAGCTCTTCAAGTAGATAAATCATAAGGTGACTTCTGTGCTCATGCAGGCAATCCGGTGACTTCTGTGTTCACCCCCTCAGGTCCCCACTCAGCGGATCCCTATGCCCACTAGGGGCAGATGTGCGTTTATATCCCAAACACCAGGAGCTCGTCAGGCCCAAAAGTCCACCGCTTATTCCTCTTTTGGTATGTAGTGGATGCTTCAATGGAGCTGGTGCATGCAGGCCGGTGTGTCCTCAGGGAGATGGAAAAATATATCCCATAATGTAGTAACTTAATGTCACCAGAAAAGGCTTATATTCAATGGTTAATTTTATTATAGGCTGTTACAGCCGGCCGGAAAAAATACATATAAAAATTATATAAAAACAACTTCCATGGCTTGCAATCACAGTGAAAGCAGGTAACACCTGTAGTGGCTTCCACATATTAGCTGAGACCACTTCTTGTTTGTTTCTCTCTCACTCATATGTGGCATATTTTTCTCTCCCCTACTTATGGAACATCAACATTAAGGAGTCAATTTAATATAGATCACCTTATCTAGTAAGGATTTATCTGTTCACAATTATATTCAGTGTAGGTAGTGCCAGAGTCCCTCACGTTATTCTTTTTAACAGCTGTGCAGGATTATGCCTTCTTGCATGTGGAGGCTGTGTCAGCAGAAAATCCTCTATCCCGGATGGTTAAGCAAGGGACATGGAAGAGACAATATAAAGGGCGGCACAGTGGTGTAGTGGTTAGCACTCTCGCCTAGCAGTAAAAAGGGCTATCCATTGGATACACTTGAAAAGTGGTTTAACAGGTGTCGACAATGAATAGGTCACTCCTGACTACCAAACCCAAAAGGGAGTTCAGGGAAGAGGTAGCCTTTTTATCAGGTTTTCATCGCCAATACAGACAAGTAGAATCTATTTTTAAAAAACATTGGTCAATTCTGTTGAAAGATAGGGACTTAAAATCCATACTTCCAGATAGACCTAGGTTTATTTACAGAAGGTCTCCGCACCCAAGAAATCTTATAGCACGGAATGTACCAGACTCGCCCGGTAAATTACCAATGTTCCTGGATGGGTCTGGGTTCCATTATTGCACTAGATGTAAAGCCTGCAGAACCACTAGAAAAATCGGATGCAAAGAAAAAGATATCGCATTTTAAATCCTTTGTGACAGGAGAAGAATAAGAAATCAAACCCCTAATTATGCATCACCTAGATCATGTGACATATGTTCATTACAATATGTGGGTAGAACCACGCAACAATTAAAAATGAGAATAAATGAACATGTTGCCAACATTAAGAAAGGTTATCCCAACCATAGTGTCTCTAGACACTTCAAAACCCATCACGATAGTGATCCAACGCTCCTAACATTTTATGGCATTGATAAAGTATCGAAACATTGGAGGGGTGAAGAGATCTAGATCTAAAAATGAACCCTACTGGCTATATACATAATACATACAATGCAACCTTATGGGTTGAATATTAAACTTGATTTAAACGGTTTCCTAACCAATGATTAATTTCTCACCCCCCCCCCCCCGACCTTCTAATTTTTAAGATTTATAGCTAGAATTCATTTATTTTTCTACCATTATGAGATATTTTAGCATTGTGAGTCAATCACAGTATACTTTTCTAGGGTCAATTAATAGCCAAACCAATCAAGGGTGTCTACATATTGTAAATTGTAAAAACAACAATAGAACTGATGAGCAACCCATTTTGGAGTAATTATTATGTTCATGTGCCTAACCTAATATTGTCTGTAGCTTATTTATAATATTGTCTGGCCAGCCATGTATTAGCATTGTGTGTTTCTAATATTTTAACTTAATATGAGGGCAATAGGCTATGTACATATAGTGCAAGCAGCCAGTATGTATACTAAACATGTAAACCGCACTGCAGCTAATATTCGTCACAGCGCGGTTCCGGTTTTGCGCACACTATATCATTTATATAGTTTTGGTATTCCCTTTATGCTTATTCGTTTCTGTACTACAGAAAAAAAGTATTTTTAAAAGTTTTTAAAATTTGTATTTCCTTTGTATCTTTTATGAATATGCAATTTGGGTTGCCTTAGAGACAAACGATATGTCCACTATGGCGACGCAGAGCCTACGTCTAGTAACCAGCTTCTTCCGTTCAATACTAAGGATCGTTGCTTAGCGACTAGGGTCACCCTAGAGACGAACGCGGTGATCGCTGCAATGGCGCAGGGCTTACGTCTATTAAACCGCCTCTTCTGTCCACTACAAAAGATCGTTGCTTAGTGACCAAGGTACACATCCCTTAAGACGTTTAATACGAAACGTATGTCGGAGTGTAACCTTGGTCACGTGTTCTCCTGGTCCTACTTCCGACTTACGGTTTTCTGGTTGTTGCCGACACTCGGGTGGAACGCACGCCGACCACAGAGGTGGTCTGTGGCTTCTATGCCCTACGGTCTAACGATCAAATGAGCAGCCGCAGTGTTGGGTGGGCACCATCAAATGTAAGAGGCCATTTGGCTCATGTTTTTAAATTATTTTAATAAACAGTATCACGCTATGGAAGTTTATATGGTCTCTTCCATGTCCCTTACTTAACCATCCAGGATAGAGGTTTTTCTGCTAAGACACAGTCTCCATATGCAAGCAGGCATAATCCTACACAGCCTTCATGACTTTCTTTTTAAATAAAGAAGTCCAATATATCTGGTAAACAGAGCAATTGCTTGGCACTGTGGGGTAATGATTCCCTTTTCAGGTGAAGGATCTGGGCAGCGAAGGTCTGTGGGCATGCCTTCTCAATCTGGTCAGAAAGCCTGCCCGACACTCTCACGTCCGCTTCCTCTCCTTCCGTCTCCTACTCCTTTTACCAAATGTGCTAAATGAACGGATCCCAATATACCGGACTAGATTCTTTGGGATATCTTAACCCCCCAGGTGTACATTCCTAGCTAATGCATTATACTATAATCTAATGTCCAATAACTCCTTTCCACTATATAACAGTTTAGTATCTGCCCTAAATGTCGCAGGAACTAATCCAAAAAATAACATTTAAAAAATGTACCATAGGCAACCACAACCCTCTATTCTTCCTAAAAAAACATGTTGTCCCACTTAATGATTTAATGTAAACAGTCACTAGTTCCGCAACAAACATTGTGGCCATTTACCACATAGACGATCCAATCCAGGACCTGTATTGTAATACCAATTTAGGCTCAGTCAATAATCAGTTGCTTTTAAATGCAGATTTCCTCTTCCTTAGCCAACTGAACAATTTGTTTATCACTGTTACTTCCCTACCCAGATAAACGTATTTAAAATAGATAGTTAGTTTCAATTTACAAACCGCACTTTAGCAAGCCGATCTTTTTTCCATGCCTTCTGCAGCCTTCAATCCCACACAACAGTCATAGAAAATGGCAGATGAGAACAAAAGTCTAGCTCGGCATTACTGTGCGAATATGTTGTGTCACATCCTATATAAAAGGGAGAAAACCCCATATTGGTGGACTTTAAGGGCACGTACAACAATCAAAGTAGGACGTTTTTATTATAACAATTTATAAAAATAATGACAACAAAAAATATATATCACAGAGCAATTAAAAACACATGAAGCAATGTCCGTAATGCGATATATATAGTGGATATACGTGTCACCCATACAGAGTAAGGTGGACCGAGGTACTCAATACTCTACGCGTTTCGGAGATATTCTGGTTTCCTTCATCAGGTGTGAGTATGGGGCATAGAGCATATTTCTGATCAAGAACACAAATGCCAGGATGTCAGGATATAGAGATGGCAAACAGAAGATGAAGATACATCAAAAAATTGTACTCGCATATCAAGTTACAGAGGGAAACACATGCAGCATGTTAGTAGTTCAAAACACAGAGATCGAGCAAGTCTCATATGTGGCCTTCCAATATCCAGGGCTCACTTGTCTGGATGAATGTACGTCAAGGTAGGATTGCTCCAAAATAATGCGGGGACCAAAAGATCCCCTTCCCCCTATCCAATGGAGCGGGAGTGGCACTGGGTGAAAGTCAGGGGAAACACTGAGGCGTCAGTGGCAAAGGATTCTGAGAGAAAGGGAGAGGCAGATATAAGCACTGATAGAGGAAGAGAGAAAAAAACAAAAAAAAACAAAGACAAACCCTGTGCAGCCAGATAATGGGCCACACCGATACATATAATTGGTCAAGGACAGCCAACGGTGTGTAGTCATAGATAGGAGTACTGAGGGCAGTTACCTGGAGAGATGGAGAGCAAAAGAGCACGGGACCGTCCGCTCAGCATCCCACAGCGATCAACTGTGGAGTACCGGCAGGCACCCGGTCTGAGGTTTAAGAAGAAACGCCTCTCCAATCAGCTGGCACAAAGCCAATTGCAGCAGCTGATGGAGAGGGAGGGGATAGAGGATTAAGCTGTGTGAGCAGGGTCCCGTCAGTAGCGCGCGCATGTCAAAGACACCAGCGCCAGAATGGGGCCCGACCCACTCCATCCACCGACACACTAAGCTTCTCCAGTGGACAGCACATGTCCGCTGGAGTCGCAAGATGGAAAGCAATTGGCGCTGAATGCGTCGGCTGCAATCTCCACAAAAGCCGCCGCAGGTAAAGAAACCCCGGCGGCTTTGTGTGCCGGGTGATCCCGTGGCAAAAACCCAGGCCAAGGGGGAGACAACAAGAGACTGAAAACAGGAGCTAGGGTAATGAGGGAGATATATGCATGAAAAGAGTACTTGAGAAAGATCACATAGGGGAGGGAGAGGAAGCCAGCAAACAATACAAAAGCAAAAAAAAACAATACGTGGTTTAGTATAGGAGTGAAGGGGAAATTTTTCTGAGTAAATGCAGATGTTAATCAAAAGAGCCCGGGAGGCTGGAAACCCACATTGCACAAATTCAGACAAAAAATAATAATATTGTCAACAAATATGAATAAACATAATGCACATAATACAATTCTTATATGTATTAATCCAACATACACAGGTGTATCATGATCATACAGGACATGCATATATGGTATAGAAACAGACATTGGGAATATGGATATAAAGATTTACATTCCTATTACGGAAAAAAAAAAAAAAACTATTATAATATGATTAATTCATTTTTCCCTATGTCCTGTTGAAAAGCCTTTGAGGAATGGTTTAAACCAGATGCTCTCATTGAGGCCTGGTGGCTGAGTGGCTTTTAATTTATAAATCCAGCGGGATTCCAATTGGAGGAGAGTCTTATTCCAATCCCCTCCCCTTGGATTAGGGTATATACGGTCTAGGATTAAAAATTTAATCTTGGAAAATTTGCTGTTGTGGACTAAAGTCTTATGTTGGCCTATGGGTAGGTCTGGGTCACATGATTGCATACTTGCAATATGTCTGTAGGCTCTTCTCCAGAACTCAACTTTTGTTTTTCCAATGTAAAAACATTGGCACTCACAAAGCAGCAAATAAATTACCCCCAACATGTGGCAATTAGCAAAGTGCCTCGGATAGAAAATTTGGCCATTAGGTAAAATTAGGTTTTTCTGTACCAGCATGTATTTACAATAATGGCATTTTCCGCATATAAAAGTGCCTTTGTATTTACAGTGGCGGTTCTTGTCCTCTCCCCTGAATTCACTATTCACTAATCTGTCGCCAATAGAGGTGGCCCGTTTAAAGGTAAAGTGGGGTGTAGGAGTGACAAACCTACCCAGTGTCGGGTCACAGAGCAGCAGATGGCAGTATTTATCAATAATCTTTTTTATAATATTGTGTTGGTTGTTGTATTTCGTAATGATTCTAGTGATGTTGGTATCATTAGTGGGTTTAATTGAATGGAGTAGAGACTCTCTAGTGTGTATACAAGCTTGCTTAAATGAGCGCTTCAGGAAGGCATGAGAATAGCCCCTCAACAGTAGTCTGTCGCGGAGCTTATTCGCCTTCTCCCTAAAGACCAACTCATCAGAACAGTTGCAACGTATTCTCAAATACTGGCTGTAGGGAATAGCGTTCAAAAGGGGTTGCGGTTGGATGCTAGAAGCGTAAAGGATCGAGTTGCCCGCCTTAGGTTTTCTGTATACCGTATTTTCCGGCGTATAAGACGACCTTTTACACGTAAAAAAATTGGCCAAGAAGCAGGGGTCGTCTTATACGCCGGGTCAGCTCCTCGGATGCCGGCTGGGTGTTCGGTAGTACTGTATGTAGCTTCGGCTACATACAGTATATACCGCTGAGCCAATCCTGGTGAGCGATGTATTCAAATTAATACAAAGCCTGCTCGGATTGGAGTAACGACCTCTGCCAATCCGAGCAGGCTACTCTGTAGCCTGCTCTGATTGGCTTGGAGAGTCAGAGCGGCGCGGACTGATGATGTTACAGCCTCTGCCAATCCAAGCAGGCTTTGTATTCATTAATAGAATACATCGCTCGCCGTGATTGGCTCCAGCAAATGCAGGAAGAAGGAAGAAATATGAAGCCTCGGAAGCCTCGAAAGCCGGGTCGTCTTATACGGTAAGTACAGATTTAAAAGCATTTTTGTCCTGTAAGATTAGGGGGTCGTCTTATATGCCGGGTCGCCTTATACACCGGCAAATACGGTAATTTGCTCCCAATGAGACTATCTCTCCCCTATATACTTCAACATCCAAAAATGTGACATGTTGTGGGTCAAAAGACATAGTAAACTTCAAATTTAAATCATTTTTATTAATTCTAGACAACCAATGTTCCAATAGGTCAGGAGGTCCGTCCCAGATGATGAAGATGTCATCGATGTACCGGTAGCAACATAGAATGTGGTCCAAGTACATCGATAGGTCTTCATCATCTAGGACCCAGGTACAGGTTGGCTTATGATGAGGCACAACAAGTCCTCATCGCCACCCCCTGTACCTGGAGGTAGTGGGAGCCATTGAAGGTGAAAACATTGTGTTGCAGAATAAAATCCAACATAAAGACAATAAATTCACCGTACATGGAGTCCATGTGTTGTTCCCTTTGTAAAAGGTGTTTGATGGCCGCCAGGCCTTTAGTGTGGGGGATACAACTATACAAGGATTTTTTTTCTCTCTTCCTCTATCACTGCTTATATCTGCCTCTCCCTTTCTCTCAGGATCCTTTGCCACTGAAGCCTCAGTGTTTCCCCTGACTTTCACCCAGTGCCACTCCCGCTCCATCGGATAGGGGGAAGGGGATCTTTTGGTCCCCGCATTATTTTGGAGCAATCCTACCTTGATGTACATTCATCCAGACAAGTGAGCCCTGGATATTGGAAGGCCACATATGAGACTTGCTCGATCTCTGTGTTTTGAACTACTAACATGCTGCATGTGTTTCCCTCTGTAACTTGATATGCGAGTACGATTTTTTGATGTATCTTCATCTTCTGTTTGCCATCTCTATATCCTAACATCCTGGCATTTGTGTTCTTGATCAGAAATATGCTCTATGCCCCATACTCACGCCTGATGAAGGAAACCAGAATATCTCCGAAACACGTAGAGTATTGAGTACCTCTGTCCACTTTACTCTGTACGGGTGACACGTATATCCACTATATATCTCGCATTACGGACATTGCTGCATGTGTTTTAATTGCTCTGTGATATATATTTTTTTGTTGTCATTTTTATAAATTATAATAAAAACTTCTTACTTTGATTGTTGTACGTGTCCTTAAAGTCACCAATAGGGGGTTTGCTCCCTTTTTTTCCGATGTAGGCAGATTTAGGAGCGATCTCCTGGAAATCAGCAGCAACGATCCCTGATTACTACCTCCTTCACGGTGGTCACTGCTCCTTCAAATCTTCCAATCTGTGTAATCACCGTTTCCTTATGCTGTGAAGATGGTTCATGACATATTTCACACTCCAGCTGGTTCTGCCACGATCTTTGTTTCTCCTTTTCCGACCTCTCCTCTCCAGGCAGTCCGAGCTGCGGGCTCCAGGCACAGTACACACTGTTTGCCTTGATGTTATTAGGAGGAAGGCTGAACACAGGCATTGGCACTCCACTATATGAAAGCAGTAGGCTTTACACAGTTCCAGCACTCTGTCTCCAGTGTTAATTTAGTTGAATAAAACATTTTAGTTGAATAAATGAATACTATTTTAGTCAAATAAAATATGAATAAAACAACAGAGATGACTAAAATACGGCCAAAAACTAAAATGACATTTTAGTTAAAAGGCTAAGACTAAAGCTAAATTGAAATTTGACTTCAAAATTAACACTGGTCTCCTGTATTTATCCCAGGCTCACTATACACCCCCAGAATTATACGAATACATAGACGCTATTGATTTCCCTACTCTGCCATTGGAACAAAATATGTCCTTGGAAGCACCCATTTCTGTGAAGGAGATAACGCAAACTATTAAAACTTTTGCTAAACACAAAACCCCGGGCCCAGACGGATTTCCAATCGAATGGTATTTGGAATACCAAGAAGCCCTAGTCCCAAGGCTGCACAAACTTTTCTCTACTATTTTTAAACAGCACTGTCTGCCCTTATCTATGAAAGAAGCTCTAATTGTACTAATTCCCAAGCCCAATAAGGACCCTCTTCACTCTGAACCCTATAGGCCAATTTCCCTAATTAAGATTTGAAAATTCTATCAAAAATGTTAGCCTCCCGTATAAATTCTGTAATCACCATCATCTTAGTAAACCCAGATCAAACTGGGTTCATCCCGGGGAGATCTACATATAGTAACATCCGTAGATTATTCACAAATCTTCAGGCCCCAAATACACTAGCAGTCCCCAGAGCAATAGTGTCTCTTGATGCCCATAAAGCATTTGATTCAGTGGAATGGCCTTATCTCCTCTACATTATGGAAAAATTTGGATTTGGAGACAACCTTATTACCTGGATTAAAATATTATATGATCAACCAACAGCCCGCATTAGGATTAATGGTACAATATCTAGGTCCTTTAGAATTCGCAGAGGGACTAGGCAAGGGTATCCTCTATCATCTCTATTATTTACGTTGGCTGTGGAGCCCCTAGCCAGATTAATCAGAGCTTCACCTGACCTACAAGGGATGTGGATAGGCTCATTGGAGGAGCGTATATCACTGTATTCAGATGATATGCTGCTTTATCTATCGGATCCAAAACATACGATCCCCAAACTTCTCAACGTAATCACTGGTTCGGTCTTAAAATTAAATTGGACTAAATCCAATATATTCCCTGTAGACTCCGACTCACCCTCTGATCTTCCGCAAAACTGCCCAATACAGGTTGTCACAATGTTTAAATACCCGGGAGTTACCATTCAATTACCAATCCCTAAGTATATTCCAAACAACCTTCTACCCTGTATACACTCCCTTAAAACCAAATTGAATAGTTGGGTCAACCTACCATTGACACTGAGAGTTAATAGAGTTAATCTATTTAAAATGGTGTTTCTCCCTAAACTTTTGTATATTCTAGATATAAAGATTTTTCAGGAGATTGATTCCTTCCTATCCACATTCCTTTGGTTCCCTAAGAGTCCCAGATCAGCACTGACTACCCTACAATTACCCACGACCAAGAGAGGACTGGCCCTACCAAATTTGAGACTTTATTACTACGCCTCACAATTGGTCTATATCCACTGGTGGCTTTTCCCACAGCTGAACAACGCTGCTACCGCAGCAGAGGCGGCACTACTCTCCTCCTATGTAGCACTGACTAATATAATATTTAGGAAGACGGTTTGGGGGGAAAAAGGCACAGACATAATAAAGGTCTCCCTTAAAATATTTAAACAAACAGCGTCAGTCTCTACTCCCAGAAGATCAACCCTCCATATCGCCCAACCAGCCCATCTGGTATAACTCCACATTCCCACACTTCTATGACTTGCCTGAAGCCTGTATGTGGGCAATAAAAGGCTTAAAATACGTGCATCAACTGTATGAGGAAGGTATCTTTAAAACATTCCCCACGCTACGATGGGAGTTGTTGATACCTAAGACTTGGAGTTTCAGATATCTTCAGCTAAAACCTGCCGCCGGAACCCAACTGGGCCTTAGAAATGTCTCTTTTCCGAACTTCTCGCTAGAAGGGGCACTGATACGACCAGAACACACAAAATTGATTTCCACTTACTATAAATTAATAGGTCAGACTAGGTCTACTTGACTGCAAACTTTAAAGCACCACTGGACGACAGATATACCAGACTTTTCGGATGATAATTGGGAAGAACTTCTTAGTACATACTTTGTTACTGCTATTTCAGCCAGAGATAGAATGATACAGATACATATCTTCCACAGAATAGACTATACTCCACAACGACTCTTCCAGATGCGGAAAATACCTAGCCCACTGTGCCATAAGTGTGGCAGGAGTGTGGGGAACTTGCATCACATGCTTTGGAGCTGTGGGAAAAGACCATTTTGGTCCCAGGTGACTCACTTTATTGCAACTACCTTTAACCTACCCAATATTTGTAGTCCTAAATGGTGTCTGCTTTCAGTTTTTTCAAGAGGTGGAACTCAGTACTTATCACAAACAGTTCCTGCGCTTCCTGTTACACTATGCTAGGAAATCCATACTTCTACAGTGGACACAATCAGCAACAATCTCCCTAAATCAATGGAAAACTCTGATTAATCAAGCCATACCGATGTCCAAAATCACATACGAGACCAGTGGATGTGCAGGGAAATTTTTGAAAATATGGGGAGAATGGGTTGAGAAGGTAGACACATGTGAAGTCCCAGAATATTAAGGAAGGTTAAATCTAATGTGGCTCTACAGAAGGTCCCTTGCTGCTTATGGAGACGGGAACACAACTACTGGTAATAGAAACCAGACATCCGGGCTATACGTGCTTATTCCTCAGGGATTATACCATTTGATTTCTCAACAAATAGCAGGTACACCAAAAAAAGAATGTGTAAGGATGTTGATATGTTAATGGTACAGCATTTATTCTATTGAATTTTTATAAGCACAATGCTAATATGTAACATGTATGTTGAATGTCACCTGTATACGATTGTTATTAATAAAAGAAAGTTTAAAAAGCAAAACAAAAAAAAACACTGGTCTGTAGTGCATGTTCACACCTCAATACCATAAATAATAACATTAGATTTTTCACTGCAGCAGTATATAATGAGTTTGTAAATTGTAGAGAAATGTTAACTAATGCATTACAATTTAATTACCCCCTTTAGATTTTAGACGACTAAAATGAGGTTTAGTCGACTAAAATGTACTGGAGATTTAGTCGACTAAATACGACTAAAACTATAAAAACAATTGAAGAAGACTATTTGTAAAAGATATGTGGCGCTACCTCACCCGACTGTAAACTACGTGAAATTAATATCAAAAATGAAAAATATAACTATCTTAAATCAAAACATATATAGTATGATGCAGAATATCAATAGAGTTCAATAGTGATAAATGTGCAAAAGTTTTGACAAATTATTGTGCAAATCAATTGGAATAGTGCAACCAACTTCTAAAGTGCAAAAAATGTTTCAAAGTGCAATCCGTGCTGAATAATAATAAATTAATCCAATAATGTAACCATCAATGAAATATTATGTATTAAGTCCCACAATATTGTAATAAAATAATCTTCTTATAAAAAGTTCATTCCAATTCAATAAAGTGCAGAACTTAGTGCAATCTACCTTCACACAGTGCAAATCCACCAATCATCTGTTCAGTGCAATCCGGGGTGCGCCCCTTGTTTCCCCCAGCCTCTCACCTCTATTAGCGGCCACTATGGGCCAAATGGCGCTGTATGAGTGCTGTTGGTTACTCCCACATCGACTAGCCGCAAAATCAGTACGTCATATATTATGCCATATCATCGGTTTTCACAACCATACAGAATTTCATCATGTGGCGAGGGAAAGAAGAATATAGGGCTCCAATGTGTAGTATTAATAAAATAAAACTTTTAATGTTCCACACAAACACTTACATCAAAGTAGAATACAAAGTGCTGTACACAATGGATGCTTCCGGTCTCGGGCCGCGACCGGAAGTGACATTGACACCTGGCTCCTCCCCAATGTGTTGCATCACCGTTCACATTACTTTTTCAAAGGGTCAAGGAGTCAGGTGTCCGTAAGCCAGCTTAAATAGTCTATAGCGCTACCATAGCAACGGCTAATACTTCTGCAATAATTATACAATATTCAAATATATACATCATTCTTTTAAATGCTCAATAATACTTTTCTTTAGAGGAATACACTTATAAAAAAAAATATTCTACCGATACTAAAAAATATTTATGAATACAAACGTTTAATGGTTTAAAAATAAGGCTGTCTTGTAAAACATTCTCTTATGCCCCGTACACACGAGAGGACTTATGTCCGACAGACTTCCAAAGGAGTTCCGCCGGAGTTCCGACGGAGTTCTGACAGACTTTTCGGCCGAACGGACTTGGTCACACACGATCACACTAAACTCCGACGGATTCGAACGTGATGACGTACGACCCGACTCGAATAAGGAAGTTCATAGCCAGTAGCCAATAGCTGCCCTAGCGTCGGTTTTAGTCCGTCGGAGTAGCATACACACGAGCGGAGTTTTCGAAGGGGACCGGGTCCGGCGGAGTTCCTTCGGGAAAATTTGAAGCATGCTTCATTTCTAAAGTCCGTCAGACTTTGGCGAATCAAAAGTCCGTTGCAGCCCACACACGATCGGATAGTCTGACGGACTCGGTCCTTCGGACTTTGGATGTTGAAAAGTCCGCTCGTGTGTACGGGGCATAACCCTCCTGCTGGGAATGATGGACATGTTGAAGTGTTCAAAAAATGGGTTTTGAAAGATTTACAACAATTAAAAATAATCCTCGGATCCAGGAGATATAAGAATTGGAATCCAGGAAGGACATTGTTATAAAACAAGCAGATAAAGGTGGAGCAATAGTTATACAGTCAAAAGGGGATTATAATGATGAATTATATAGATAATTGAATGATGAGACCACGTATCAGAAGTTGCCAAGTAATCCAACCATACGATATAAAAAGGAATTACGGGAGCATATTGATTTTTTCTTACAACCTGTGGTAAAAGAAACAAAATCGTATCTGAGGGATACAAAACATCCCATCCAGCTGTTAAATTACATCACTTTAGAAGACGGACCAGTATACTTGGCAACTGCGGATGTTGCATCTTTATACACCATCATAAATCATGAAGAAGCCATCCATGCTACTAAATGGGCTCTAAGAAATTTGAGTGATCTAAAATGCAAAGAAAGGAGATATCTGATATCTGCTAGACCAGGGATATGCAATTAGCGGACCTCCAGCTGTTGCAGAACTACAAATCCCATGAGGTATAGCAAGACTCTGACAGCCATAAGCATGGCACCCAGAGGCAGAGGCATGATGGGACTTGTAGTTTTGCAACAGTTGGAGGTCCGCTAATCGCATATCCCTGTGCTAGACTATCTACGATTTCGTTTGGATTCCAATTATTTTTGGTTTAATAATACTTAGGGAAAGAGACCTTAAGGTTCATTTCTCATACTCACAATGGGAGAAAGCGAATATCTTCACTCATAAATGCTCACTGAGCTCTCGCATGCAAGAAACCTCCTATAAAATTTGCTCCCAATGGTACATCACTCCAGTGAAGAAAAAATGCTGGTTCTCTGGGGAGTCTGACTTATGTTGGAGATGTGGGGCAGAAATGGGTTCATTCTTACACTTATGGTGGGATTGTACTATGCTCCAACCTTTCTGGTCACAAGTGAAATACTGGATCAAACACATCACGGGATACAAAAAAGAATTAGATACTGCCTGGTGTCTTTTACATGTAAACAATTTATCATAAAAAGACTACAAAAACTCTCTCATTAGACATTTGCTAAACGCAGCGAAAAGCCAGATTCCCCTCCATTGGAACTCACGCAACATTCCATCTATCAGGGATTGGCTGACAAAAATAAGTTACATATATGAAATGGAAGAAACTATCGCAGTCAAAAGAGAAAACACTGCACAGTTCCACAGGAGGTGGAAACCTTGGCTCAACTTCATCACCTCAGATCCCTATAGTTCTAATCGCCCAATCTCCTCCAAGCACAGAAGGATAAAAACCCCTGGTACCCCTTATTATTATTGGTTTTATTATCGGTTTATTTCTGTCCACCCTTTCCACACAGAGGACCCTGAAACTAATCTGTATAAATATTTTCTGATTATATATGTATCTGGATTCCAAACTGTCCTAACTATCACATTTTGCCCATAGCTGTTATCATTTCATGCTATGGTAATACTCTCAAAATATCATATGTATCATTATGTTTCTCTCATACTTATGTCTAACTGAATAGCGATCACTCTTTAATTCACAGTGTTCTATACACATTCTGTAACCCACTATATTTTGTACTGTTCTTATTATTGTTTATTTCTTTCAATAAACTTTATTGTGAAAAAAAAAAATAATACTTATTTCAAATAGATATGTGGAATCGCTATGGGAGCTAAATACGCACGTAGTGCTGCCAATTTATATATGGCGGAATGGGAAGAGGAGTCCCTATACAGTAATATACTGCATCAATTAAAGCTATATAAACGGTATCTAGACGTTCTTATTATTTGGTCAGGCAGCAGAGAGAGCCTTATGGATTTCTGTTTTAATCTTAACACCAATGAGAGAAATATCAAACTCACATGGGAGATAAGTTCTGACAAAATTAATTTTTTAGACTAGGAATTGAGAAAGAAGAGAATAAATTGACTACATATACACATTTTAAAACAGTAGACAGGAACAGCTATCTGCCCCTGGATAGCTGTCATCATAATACATGGCTGGAAAATAATCTTATTAGACTAAGACTAACTGTGCCAGTAAACAGGTTTTCCTTCAGCAAGCTGAAATGGTTGGGGAGAGATTCATACAAAAAGGGTATCAAGCTGACTTTATTATGGAAAAGATAAACAATATAGCTGAAGAAAAATTGATAAAGGATACTACTAAAGATACAGAAGAGCCAAGTATGGTACCCATTATTATGGATTATAATATTCAGTATAAACAAATAGAAACAATTTATAAGAAACACTGCGATATCATCAAGACAGATCGTCATTTAAGTACCATTCTCCTAAAGAGACCGAAATTCGTGTATAGGAGGGCCCCGACCCTCAGGGATAATTTAGCAAAAAATGTATTGGATCCTCCAGCAAAAAAAATCCTTCTTCTTTGAGGGAAAGTGTCGACACACAAAGGAAAGTAAGAAAAAGAAATCCAGCTTTACATCAACAGTAACTTCAAAGAACTATATGATAGAAGACTTCATAACATAGCGCAGTGAAGGGGTGGTATACCTTTTAGAGTGCCCTTGCCACATACAATATGTTGGTAGAACGAAGAGGGAATTGTGGAAGAGGCTAAGGGAGCATGTTCAAAATATTAAAAACGGCTTTGACAAACGTAGTTTGTCGAGACACTATGTGAAATATCACAAAAAGGATCCGTCTTCACTACAAATTTGTGGTATTGAGAAGTATAAGCCCCATTAGAGGGGAGATAACAATATAATTAAAATCAGTCAAGCTGAATCTCAATGGATTTATGAATTACGCACTTTCAAGCATTTGGGACACAATGTAGAATTTGACCTTAATTGTTTTATATCTAATTATTAAAATAATGGCTCCCCAGGATTTTTATTATGGAATTTAATATATGATAAAAAAAATTTAGTGTTGGTATTTAATTTTTATTTTAGGTTTTAGTCAATATTTTATTTATTGCTAGATCTTCCATCAGAATTTTTTTGAAGAAAAAATAATGATCATACCTTTTATACAAAAGAATGACATAATAATATAAGATTTTTAGTACATTGGTTCTGCTATATTATTATATGCCCACTATATCTCCACAGTGAAAGGCTAAGAACTTGGTGGCACTATAGGTGATTAATAACAAAAAAGATGCAATAATAAACATGTCCACTAGATGTCCCCTTATAGGCGAGATCATTGTTTTACAAGACAGCCTCATTTTTAAACCATTAAACGTTGTTTGTATTTATAAATATTTTTATTATCATTAGAATAATTTTTTATATGTGTATTCCTCTAAAGAGAAGTATTATTGAGCATTTGAAAGGATGATGTATATATTTGAATATTTTATAATTATCGCGGAAGTATTAGCAGTTGCTATGGTAGCGCTATAGACTATTTAAACTGGCTTAGATGCCTGACTCCTTGACCCTTTGAAAAAGACATGTGAACGGTGACACAACGCATCAGGGAGGAGCCAGGTGTCGAAGTCACTTCCGGTCGCGGCCGAGACTGGAAGCATCCATTGTGTACAGCACTTTGTATTCTACTTTGATCTAAGTGTTTGTGTGGAACATTAAACGTTTTATTTTATTAATACTACACATTGGAGCCGTATATTCTTCTTTCCCTCACCACATGATGAAGTTCTGTATGGCTGTGAAAACCGATGATCTGGCATATTATATGACGTACTGATATTGTGGCAAGCCAATGTGGGAGTAACCAACAGCAGTCATACACCACCATTTGGCCTATAGTGGCCGCTAATAGAGGTAAGACGCTGGGGGAAACAAGGGGCGCATCCCGGATTGCACTGAACCCAGACGATTGGTAGATTTGCACTGTGTGAAGGTGAATTGCACTAATTTCTGCACTTTATTGAATTGAAATGAACTTTTTATAACGAGATTATTTTATTACAATATTATGGGACTTATTACATAATATTTCATTGATGGTTACATTATTGGATTAATTTATTATTATTATACATTTTTTGCACTTTAGAAGTTGGTTGCACTATTTCAATTGATTTGAACAATAATTTGTCAAAACTTTTGCACATTTATCACTATTGCACTTTGATATTTTGCATCATGTTATATATGTTTTGATTTAAGATAGTTATATTTTTTATTTTTGATATATTAATTTCATGTCGTTTACAGTCAGGTGAGGCAGCACCACATATCTTTTACAAATATTTTCGTTACGGTGCTGAGATCACTTTTTCATGCTGGCAGCTTCCCGGTGATTTTAGGTAGTAGTTATTAGGTTGTGCGCAATAGTATCTTATTTAAATTTAAGAAGTCTAAAATGGGACTAAAACTAAAATGCCATTTTAGTCCTCAGACAAAATTAACACTGCGTGCCTCAGGCTCCGTTCACACAGGGGGCGACGCGAGGCGACACGACTTGCCGTGCCGAGACCTGACAAGTCGCCCCCGTTCTGTACTACGGAACCGTTCTAAGAGGAGCGACTCGAGTCGCTCCGACTTAGAAAAAAGGTTCCTGTACTACTTTTGGGCGACCTCGGGGCGACTTGCATTGACTTCTATACAGAAGTAATTTGCAAGTCGCCGCTGAGGTCGCGGCGAGGCAAGTCGTGTCGCCTCGCATCGCCCCCTGTATGAACCGAGCCTCACTCTCACAGGCTTCAGATTCAGGCTTGTCACACTCACAAATTCGGCTCCTCAGCACTCTGACTCTCATTGCTCTCACAGCTGCTCACACACTCATTGGAGTAGCCACACCAGCCTATGCGTCCCTGAAAGCCGCAACCTTCCACATGGGAGGAGCCTGTGCTACTTATCACAGTCACTTATAATCCACTCCCAGTGCTGACTAGGAAGAGAAAATCTGTAACACGAATAGCACTTTCTAAAGGATATATGCAGCTGAAGACAGCAAATATGCATGTAAAACTTATGTAGAGAGATTTGTTTCATCTCTGTGCATCATCTGAGGCTATTCACTTCACTGGGTATATGTGAGGGTTTACGCTTTAACTAGTTTCAGGCCTGGCTGGCTTCAGTTCTGTGCTGCCGTCTACTTTGCATTCTGGTTTGACTGGCAGGGTTGAGTTCTGGCTAGTGTAAGTAATATGTAGCACAACGTCCAAGCAGTATACAAAAGGGTCAGCAAAGTGAAGGGCAGAGGTCAGAAGGGCAAAGAACAGTAGAGCAGTGAATTCACCCATATGCAGAGCAGGGAAGGAGTGGGGACACATTCTACTGGCACGCTAATCGCCGCCAGTCCCCTCCCCCCCGGGGAATGCCTTCACTGCCCATGACTGGCAGCTTTGACGGCTTCTCTGCAGGATAGCTCAGGTGGTTTCAACAGAATGGCCCCCTCGCCCTAGAGGAACCATGATGGATCCAAAGCCATGGTTTCAAATTTTTAGGGAATCAATGACTGGAATAGTACCACTGGATTGGCATAGGACCAATGTGGTGTCTATATTTAAAAAGGGATCAAAGTCTTTACCAAGTAACTATAGATCTGTTTAACTTCTATAGTTGGGAAGATACTGGAGTGTTTTTATTAAAGACCGCATAGATGAGTTCTTGCTGGAAAAAAATATTTTAAGTAACAGACAGCATGGATTCATTAAGGACCGAAGTTGTCAAATAAAACATATTTCTTTTTATGCAGAGGTAAGTAAAACCTTGGACAGAGGGATGGCTGCGGACGCAGTATACTTGGATTTTGCAAAAGTGTTCGACACAGTTCCCCACACGCGACTATTGTGTAAGGTAAAGTCTACAGGATTGGAAAGACCAGTTTGTAAATTGATATTAAACTGGCTAAATTACAGAATCCAGAGTAGTGGTTAATGATTCTCACTCTGAATGATCTAAGGTCATCAGTGGTGTACCCCAAGGTTCAGTATTGGGACCCTGATATAGGGTCTGGGATTAAAAGTACCATTTCAGTGATTTCAGATGACACCAAGCTATGCAGTGGAATAACATCCTTACAGAATGTATCCAACTTACAAGCCGACCCAAAGTATGGTTTAATTGAGCGACTATGTGGCATACATCGGTAGAATGGCACAGCTGGGCACAATCACGTACTTGTACGTGATTCTTTAAGTGCCCAGCCGTGGGGGCGGGAGCGTGGTCACGGGACCAGTGGACGCAATCGCCGCTGGTGTCCCGTGATCGGGTCACAGAGCTGAAGAATGAGGAGAGGCCTGTGTAAACAAGCCCTTTTCCCGTGCTTCCTACTGTGGCTGTCACCAATCATCTGTTACCTTCTATGGGGAAGGACGATCAGTGACGTCACAAGCCAGGCCACACCCCCCTACAATAAAAAATAAATAAAAATCATACATAACCCCTACACTGCCCCCTAGTGGTTAACTCCTTCACTGCCAGTGTCATTTACACAGGAATCAGTGCATTTAAATAGCACTGATTGCTGTATAAATGACAATGGTCCCAACAATGTGTCAAAATGTCTGACGTGTCTGCCATAATGCCACAGTCACAATAAAAATCGCTGATCGCCGCCATTACTAGTAAAAAAAAGAATTCATAAAAAATGCTATCCCCTATTTTGTAAACGCTATAACTTTTGTGCAAACCAATCGATAATTGCTAATTGTGACTTTTTTGACCAAAAATATGTATAAGAATGCGTATCGGGGTAAACTGAGGAAAAAAATGTTTTTTTTAATATATTTTTGGGGGGATATTTATTATAGCAAAAAGTAAAAAAATATAGAATTTTTTTCAAAATTCGCTCTATTTTTGTTTATAGCGCAAAAAATAAAAACCGCAGCGGTGATCAAATACCACCAAAAGAAAGCTCTATTTGTGGGAAAAAAAGGACGCCAAATTTGTTTGGGACCCAAGTCGCATGACCGTGCAATTGTCAGTTAAAGTGACGCAGTGCAGAAAGGGGCTGGTTCTTTGGCTGCAAATTGGTCCGGGGTTTAAGTGGTTAAAGTGGAACTTAAGTCATTTTTTCCATCTATTAAATCTTCTGCCCTTGTTTTAACTTTGATAGTAAAACTTTTTTTTTGTCTGGAAAAAAGCCTAGGCTTATGACATCATCTCTCTCACTCTTGTGAGCATTTGCCAGGAAAGGAGTTACAAGAGGGCAATTGAGAGCTACAGAGCTGGAGGTGTGCCTGTGTGTCTGTGTAAGTCCAGGCAGTGAACAGCCAGCATCTTCAGATGCTCACAGTTAAAATGATTGCAGCCAGACTCAGTGCAGGGAGATTTCTGAAGCATATTCGACAAGTACAGAATCACAGTATATATACACATTAATATGCAAAGTGGTTGGAGGGAAGCTTTAGAATGGCAAAGATGTTTTTATTACAGATTAAGTGAGCAGACTGCAGTTCTTCTTTAAAGTGACTGTAAAAGATTTTTTTTTTTTTAAATAAACATGTCATACTTACCTCCACTGTGCAGCTCATTTTGTAGAGTGGCCCAAACATCCTCTTCTGGGGTCCCCTGGTGGCTCTTGCAGCTCCTCCCAGCATCAGATAAACTCCTCGGAGAAGGGCTCTCCCAAGGGGGTTACCTTGCGGGCGCACTCGAGTCCAGCATTTATGTCCATAGACACAAATGCTGGACTTGGTGCCACCCCCAGCACTTACATCATTGGATTTGATTGACAGCAGTGGGAGTCAATGCATGCGCTGCTATAAATCTATCCAGCCAAGAGCTGGAACCCCGTGGAGAGAGAGACAGCCCGTCCCCGCCAAAGAAGGGGCTCAGGTAAGTAAAACGGGAGGGGGGGGGCTGGGGGGCCGGTGACTGCCAGGTGTTTTTTCACCTTAAGGCATAGGATGCATTAAGGTGAAAAAACACGAGGGTTTACAAAGCCTTTAATAATAGCATGCAATGCCAAGCTGCAGTTTCCAAAGTGAGCGAAATCCTTTGGATTGAGAGGTATGGAGTCCAGTGAGCGAGAGGGAGAGAGAGAAAGAGAGAGAGATCATTTTGCTCCTGTACAAATCAATAGTAAGACCTCATCTGGAATATGCAGTTCAGTTTTGGGCACCAGTTCTCAAAAAGGATACCAGGGAACTGGAGAAAGTGCAGAGAAGGGCAACCAAACTGATAAGAGGCATGGAAGGAGCTCAGATATGAGGATAGATTAGAGGAACTGAATTTATTCTCTCTTGAGAAGTGGAGATTGGGGGGGGGGGGGGGGGGATATGATAAACATGTACAAATACATATGGGACCATGTAAGGAACTTGAGGTTGAGTTATTCACTTCATCAAAGAGGACAAGGGGGCATTCTTTAAATCTAGAGGAAAAGAGAATTTATCTCCAAATACGGAAAGGTATCTTCACTGTAAGAGCTGTGGAAATGTGGAATAGGACTCCCTCTAGAGGTGGTTCTGGCCAGCTCAGAAAATTGCTTTAAAAAAAGGCCTGGATTCTTTCCTAACTGTACATAATATAACTGGATACTAACATTTATAGTTAAAGTTAATCCAAGGAATATCCGATTGCCTCTAGGGTAGTGGTCATCAACCCTGTCCTCAGGGCCCACTAACAGGGCAGGATTTATGTAATACCTTGGGGAGATGCAGAATAGAATACTGCAATCACTGAGCAGCAAATGATATCACCTGTGATGTATTTCAGTTATCTTGCAAACCTGACCTGTTAGTGGGCCCTGAGGACAGGGTTGATGACCACTGCTCCAGGGGGATCAGGAAGGATTTTTTTCCCATGTTGTAGCAAATTGGATTATCCTTTGCTAGGGTTGTTTTGCCTTCCTCTGGATCAACTGTGGGTACAGGATTGTGTTCATGGGATTGTATGTTTTTTTTTTTTAACTAGTTGGACTTGTGTCTTTTTTTCAACTTCACAAACTATGTAACTAGGATTCAAAATGAATGGGCATCTCTATATTAGATTCCACTGGGGAAAGTGGTGAGGGATGCTTTAAACCACTGAAATCAGAGGAAGCAACCAGTTGCACAAACTATGTAATAAAAATCCTTGCATAAGAGCAAAAAAAAACCTCTGTAGAGAAGCAGGAGGAGGAATGAGCACCAGAGGGAAGAAAGAAGGTAATAAAAAGTAATTATTGCAGCCAGTTTCAACATTAGGCCCCTTTCACACGGACGATCTGTTCAGGTCCGCCTGTCAGTTTTTCAGGCGGATCTGAACGGATGCTCCATAGAGGTCTATGGAGCGTCGGATGTTAGCGGTGACAAGTCCGCTGACATCTGACCCGCTCCAATCCGAAAAAGTGTGACAGAGGAAAAAGTTATTTTTCCATCCATCATCGGATCGGATGACGACGGACACTGCGGTCCGTCGTCACCCGATCTCCCATAAGGGAGAGCGGCGCTGTGACAGGTCCGTCCCTGCGCAGTGTGTAGAGAGGGACCTGTCATCTTCCTGCTCAGCGGAGATCGCTCCGGGCGATCCCCGCTGAGCAAGCGGATATCCACGGGGCGGATCAGTACTGATACGCCCCATGTGAAAGGACCCGAAATCTTGAAAAATGTGCTTTGCTTAGGGTCCTTAGTTGGTGGGTCATCTGCAGTTGGGTCATTCCCCAGGAATACCGACGGAACACCTGAAGAGGTATGGCTGCGTGACCACTGACACTGCAGGTGAAGCGCAATATCCACAAATGCATTTACTGTCACTCGTTGTGTCTGAGTGCAGACTGTCAGCAGGGACTAATCTGGAAACTGCTAGTAAACCATGACGCAATCTAGGGAAGCAATTGTCAACACTGAGAAGTCCCTCCATACTAAAGGAGAGTTGGGATTGTACCAGGCAGGTTCTTTCAGGGGCCAGCACAGAGGCGGATGGAGATAAAGAGGGGCAGGCTCCAAAGCAGAGTAGATGGGTGACAGGAAGGACAGGGGAGAAAGAGTCAGGGAGGCTGGTCCCAGGCTGGAAAATCCCAATAAGTATGCCCCATTGAGTGATATGGGTGAAACCAGTCAGGGACCAGCATTGCTGGAGCTGAGTGACTCCCCCTAGCTGTCAGGGGAAGAACTCCTCTAGTGAGGGTGGGTTTAAAGCCAAGGGAAAGGAAAGCCAGATTCTGGTGGTAGGGGACTCAAGTCTTAGAAGGACAGAGAGCGCAATCTTTCTCAAAGACCTGAAGTGCCAAACTGTATGTTGTCTACCGGGCACTCGGGTTCGGCACATCACGGATCTGGTGGACAGATTACTGGGAGGAACTTGGGAAGACCCAGCAGTTATGGCGCACATTGGCACCACTGAAAAAGTCAGAGGAACATGGAGTGTCCTAAAAAAACGATTATTGGAACTTAGGAGCTAAATTGGGTAAAAAAACCTCCAAGGTAGCATTCTCAGAAATACTACCAGTACCTTGAGCGACACCAGAAAGGAAAAGGGAGATTAGGGAAGTAAACAAGTGGCTGAGGAGCTGGTGTAGAAAGGAGGGATTTGGGTTCCTGGAGAACTTCTCAGTCGGTTACCAGCTCTATAAAAGGGACGGACTGCACCTAAACAGGGAAGGTGCAGATCTGCTGGGATTAAAGTTGGACAAAAAGATAGACGGGGCTTTTAAACTAGGCGACAGGGGGGCAGGGGAGGGTCCCGGGGTAGAGAAAGTCAGCGCGGAACATATTCCAGAGGGTAGTATTGGGGGCATTAGTGGTAGGTTGACTAAAGCACCTAAACCCAAGGTAAGTATAATACCAAGTCCTATTTACAACCCCAGAGCACCCAACAAGTAGATAGTATACGACCGGTCTAAACTACGTGGCATGTTCACCAATACCAGGAGTCTGGTGGACAAGATGGGAGAACTAGAGCTACTGCTATACGAGGAGGATTTCGATTTTGTAGGAATTACAGAGACAGAGCCCTTCCTTCTCTGAGCTGGCCGCTCAGCTGTCGGCTAATTGCCAACTCCCATCTCTCTCTACAGCTATCCAGCTGTTGTTGATTCTACTCGTCAGTCCTGCCTACTTAAAGCCGTCCAGCTCACTTGATCTCTGCGTTCGCCTTGGTCACATCACAAGAAACCATCTCCTGTGTTCCTTTTTAAAGACTGGCTTTGCTGACATCCCTTCTGTCTCCTTATCCTGCTTGCTGTCCTCTACTTGGTTCCCTGACTTCTGGCCTGGTTGATTACCCGATCTGGTTACTGAACTCTGGCTTGGCTGACTTCTCTATTTACCTTTTTATTGTTATTAACAAGTGTGATTTTACTGTACTTCTGTCTCAGTCTGGTTCATGGTTTCTGACAGTTCGACAGCTCTGATGATTGGCTGGCAACCATTCAAGGGTATTCCCTATATCGCAGGGATAGAGAGGCTAAAAAAGGGGGGAGGGGTATGCCTGTATATCAAAAATAATGTACAAGTGAATGTGAGAGAAGAGATTATTAAGGGAGCAAGGGAGGAGGTAGAATCCTTACGGGTAGAGCTACAAAGGTAGGAAACTAAGGGCAGAGTAATACTGGGAGTATGCTATAGGTCCCCTAACCAGAAGGAGGAGGCGGAGGCGGGCCTCCTATCATAATTTGGATTAGCAGCAAGAATGGGAAGCATCATTACAATGGGGGATTTTAATTATCCAGACACAGACTGGGTGGAAGGAACCGCACATTCATCTAAGGCCTGCCAGTTCCTAAAGGGCTTGCAGGACAACGTCATGGGTCAGATGGTAAATGCACCAACTAGAAACAAAGCATTACTAGACCAAAAATACAGACCTGATCACGGATGTGGAAATACAGAGCAATTTAGGAAACAGCGATCACAGGTCAATTAGTCTTATTATAAATCACACAAATAGGAAACATAAGGGGAATACAAAGACACTGAATTTCAAAAGGGTCAACGTCCCTAAACTACAATCCTTGCTAGAAGATAATAATTGGGATAAAATCTTAGGAACAAAGAACACGAAGGAAAAACGGGTATGCATTAAGAGCATATTAAATAAATGTATTAGCCAGTGCATCTCAATGGGAAATACATTTATCAGAGCTAATGAAAGTCCTGGGTGGCTTGACTCCAATGTAATGATGCATATAAAAGCAAAGGAGAAGGCCTTCAAAAATAATAAGGCTGAGGGATCATAAGCATTCCAACTTTACAAAGAATGCAACAAGAAATTTAAGGGTGCGATCAGGGCGCCTAATATAGAACACAAAAGGCACATAGCGGAGGAGAGTAAAAAAAATCCAAAGAAATTCTTTAAGTACATAAATAGTAAGAAAGGGAGGTCAGATCATATTGGTCTCGATGATATTGAATTTATTCTTCTCCTCAGTCTTCGCGAGGGAATCGGGGGGGCTTCAGTAACCAAAACTGCAATCTTTATCCTCATGGCAGGTCACAGAAAGCGCTCTCATGGCTAACAGAGGACAGAATTAGAAGTAGACTTGAAAAACTTAACATTAAGTCACCAGGACCAGATGGCTTGCACCCGAGGGTCCTTAAGGAACTCAATCAAGTAATTGCCAGATCATTGTTCCTAATTTTTACGAACAGTCTACTGACTGGAATGGTACCATCTGACTGGAGAAAAGCTAATTTAGCACCAATATTTAAAAAAGGGATATAAGTCATATAAAAAAAAAAACCTAAGGATGGTGAAGGTATTAAATGCATTCTTCTCCTCAGTCTTCACAAGGGAATCGGGGGGAAATGGGGGCTACAGTAACCAAAACTGCAGTGTTTATCCTCATGACACATCTCGGGAAGCACCCTCATGGCTAACAGAGGGTAGAATTAGACTTTGAAAACATAACATTTAATAAGTCACCGGGACCAGATGGCTTGCACTCGAGGGTCCTTAGGGAATTAATTACTAGACGATTGTTCCTAATTCTTACTGACTGGAATGGTACCAGCTGATTGGAGAAAAGTCAATGTAGCACCAATATTTTAAAAAGGGCCAAAATACATCCCTGGGAATTACAAACCAGTTATCCTAACACAGGGCTCGACAAATCCCAGGTGCCAGGTCGCCGTTGCAACTAGAAATTGTGCCCTGGCGCCTGGGTTTTTGTCACTGACAGGTGCCTCTGTTGCTCTGTGTCTGGTAGTCGGGATGGAGCAGGAAGAGAGCAGCTCAGCAGCTACTGACATCCTCCTCCCTTCTCCACACACTGTTGGCAGAGCAGCGCCGCAGTGTGTGTAGAGAGGAGCTGTCAAAATTGAGGCTGAATGTCGGGGTCATCGGGACCCAGCTTTCCAACACCAGCCAATGAGATGAGATCTGGGCGGGCCGATACGTGTATGTGGCCCCTCCCCTTTCTTAAGCTGCCCAATCATTGGCTGGATAGCTGCCGGTCCCACCCACCTCTGACATCACGCTGAATGTGTCAGCTCCTCTCTCTCCATACAGTTTCACACAGTGCAGCACTGCAGGGAGCATTCAGTTTCACAGTTACACTATCGGCTGTGAAACCTGCCAGTGACATCCAGTGCCACCTGCCAGTGCCAGTTAGTGCCACATGCCAATGCCATCTGCCAGTGCCAACCAGTGCAATCAAGTGCCACTTGCCAATCAGTGCCAGTTAGTGCCACCTGCCAGTGCCAACCAGTGCCACCTGCCAGTGCCAACCAGTGCAATCCAGTGCCACTTGCCAATCAGTGCCACGTGCCAACCATTGCCACCTGCCAGTGCAATCCAGTGCCACCTGCTAATGCCAGTTAGTGCTACCTGCCAGTGCCATCTGCCAGGGCAATCCAGTGCCACCTGCCAATGCCATCTGTCAGTGCCACCTGCCAGTGCCAACCATTGCCAACTACCAGTGCAATCCAGTGCCACCTGCCAATGCCAGTTAGTGCCACCTGCCAGTGCAATCCAGTGCTACCTGCCAGTGCATTCCAGTGCCACCTTCCAATGCCATCTGTTAGTGCCACCTGCCATCCAGTGCTACCTGCCAGTGACAGTTATTGCCACCTGCCAATGCCAGTTAGTGCCACATGCCAATGCCACCTGCCAGAGCCAAGCAGTGCTACCTGCCAGTTAGTGCCACCTGCCAGTGCCAGTTAGTGCCACGTGCAAGTGCCAATCAGTGCCACCTGCCAGTGCCAGTTAGTGTCACCTGCCAATGCCATCTGCCAGTGCCAACCAGTGCCACCTGCCAGTGCAATCCAGTGGCACTTGCCAATCTGTGCCACCCATTGCCACCTGCCAGTGCAATCCAGTGCCACCTGCCAATGCCAGTTAGTGCCATCTGCCAGTGCCACCTGCCAGTGCCAAGCAGTGCTACCTGCCAGTGCCAGTTAGTGCCATCTGCCAGTGCCAACCAGTGCCACCTGCCAGTGCCAACCAGTGCCACCTGCCAATCTGTGCCACCCATTACCACCTGCCAGTGCATTCCAGTGCCACCTGCCAATGCCAGTTAGTGCTACCTGCCAGTGTCAATTAGTGCTACCAGCCAGTGCCAATCAGTGCCATCCAGTGCCACCTGCCAGTGCAAACCAGTGCCACCTGCCAATGCCAGTTAGTGCTATCTGCCAATGCCATCTGTCAGTGTCACGTGCCATCCAGTGCCACCTTCCAGTGCCACCTGCCAATGCCAGTTATTGCCACCTACCAGTTAGTGCCACCTGCCAGTGCCAAGCAGTGCCATCCAGTGCCACCTGCCAATGCAAATCCAGTGCCACCGGCCAATGGCAGTTAATGCCACTTGCCAGTTAGTGCCATCCAGTGCCACCTGCCAGTGCAATCCAGTGCCACCTACCAGTGCCAGTTAGTGCCATCTGCCAGTGCCAACCAGTGCAATCCAGTGCCACTTGCCAATCTGTGCCACCCATTGCCACCTGCCAGTGCATTCCAGTGCCACCTGCCAATGCCAGTTAGTGCCACCTGTCAGTTAGTGCTACCTGCCAGTGTCAATCAGTGCCACCTGTCAGTGTCACGTGCCATCCAGTGTCACCTTCCAGTGCCACCTGCCAATGCGAGTTATTGCCACCTGCCAATGCCAGTTATTGCCACCTACCAGTTAGTGCCACCTGTCAGTGCCATCTGCCAGGTCAAATCCAGTGCCACCGGCCAATGGCAGTTAATACCACTTGGCAGTTAGTGCCACTTGCCAGTTAGTGCCATCCAGTGCCACCTGCCAGTGCAATCCAGTGCCACCTGCCAGTGCCAGTTAGTGCCATCTGCCAGTGCCAACCAGTCCAATCCAGTGCCACTTGCCAATCTGTGCCACATGCCAGTGCATTCCAGTGCCACCTGCCAATGTCAGTTAGTGCCACCTGCCAGTTAGTGCTACCTGCCAGTGCCAATCAGTGCTACCTGCCAGTGCCAATCAGTGCCACCTGCCAATGCCAGTAAGTGCCACCTGCCAATGCCATCTGTCAGTGTCACGTGCCACCTTCCAGTGCCACCTGCCAATGCCAGTTATTGCCACCTACCAGTTAGTGCCACCTGCCAGTGCCACCTGCCAGTGAAAATCCAGTGCCACCGGCCAATGCCAGTTAATGTCACTTGCCAGTTAGTGCCACTTGCCAGTTAGTGCCATCCAGTGCCACCTGCCAGTGCAATCCAGTGCCACCTGCCAGTGCAATCCAGTGCCACCTGCCAATGCCAGTGCAATCCAGTGCCACTTGCCAATCTGTGCCACCTGCCAATGCCAGTTAGTGCCACCTGCCAGTGCAACCTGCCAGTGCCAAGCAGTGCCACCTGCCAGTGCCAAGCAGTGCCACCTGCCAGTTAGTGCAGTCCAGTGCCAATGCCAGTTAGTGCCACCTGCCAATGCTGCCCATCAGTGCCACCTGCCAGTTCCCATTAGTGGCACCTCAGTGCTGCCTATTGGTGCCCATCGGTGCCACCTGTCAGTGCCCATCAGTTCCAACCTCAATGCCACCCCATCAGTGTCCATTAGTGTAGCCTATCAAAGCACATCAGTGAAGGAGAAAAAAAAACTTTTTTGCTAAATCTTATAACAAAACAAGTTTTTTTTTTTTTTTTAAATATTGTCTCTCTCTTGGCATCAGGTATGAGCAATTCTTATTGTCCAATGCCCCAGACATGCAGTTCTGGGCGATGGGCAGATGATTTAAATAACTGGCTCCTAACTTTTTCAGCTGGCTCCTAGATTCTAAGCAAATTTGTCAAGCCCTGGCCTAACATCAATTGTATGCAAGCTCTTTGAAGGGATGAGAAGGGACTATATACAAGATTTTAGCAATGACAACACTATCATTAGCAGTAATCAGCATGGATTCATGAAGATTCGTTCTTGCCAAACTAATCTATTAACCTTCTATGAGGAGGTGAGCTGCCATCTAGATAAAGGAAGACCTGTACGTATGCAGATGTCTGGTGTATCTGGATTTTGCAAAAGCATTTGATACAGTTCCCCATAAATGTTTTCTGTAAAAAGTAAGGTCCGTTGGCATGGACCATAGGGTGAGTACATGGATTGAAAACTGGCTACAGGGGTGAGTTCAGAGGATAGTGATAAATGAGGAGTACTCAGAATGGTCTGGGGTGGAAAGTGGGGTCCCCAGGGTTCTCTCCTGGGACAATTCCTATTTAATTTATTCAAAAACGACCTGGGGGATGGACAGCTCAATCTCTATTTGCGGACGATACTAACCTAAGCAGGGCAATAACTCGCAGGATGTGGAAACTTTGCAAGACGATCTGAACAAATTAAAGGGGTGGGCAACTACATGGCAAATGAGGTTTACTATAGGAAAATGTAAAATAATGCATTTGGGTGGAAAAAATATTAATGCAATCTACTCACTAGGGGGAGAACCTCTGGGGGAATCTAGGAAGCAAAAGGACCTGGGGGTCCTAGTAGATGACAGGCTCAGCGATGGCATGCAATGCCAAGCTGCTGCAAGCAAAGCAGAGTATCGGCATGCATTAAAAAGTATGTTAATTGGCTTTTGTCCAAAAAAAAAAAAGAAAAGAAAATTGGCCCTAGTATATGGATGTGAGTTGGGGACCTTGGATTGTGGGCTCCTTGAGGGTAGGGACCGGTGTGAGTGTGTACTGGATGGACTAGTATCTTTATTCAACCTTACTAACTATGTAAAAAGATAATTCTCCCACTCTACTCTGGTTTGGTCACATCTCGAGTATGCTTGTCCAGTTCTGGGCACCAGTCCTCAGGAAGGATGTGCTGGAACTGGAGAGAGTCCAAAGGAGGGCAACAAAATGAATAAAGGGACTGGAGGACCTTCGTTATGAGGAAAGGTTAAGAGCACTGAACTTATTCTCTCTGGAGAAGAGACGCGTGAAAGCGGATATGAATTCAATGTACAAAAACTGTACTGTGACCCCACAATAGGGATAGCGCTTTTTCGCGAAAGGGAATTTAATAAGACACGCACCCATTCACTAAAATTAGAAGAAAAGCGGTTTAACCTTAAACTGCATAGAGGGTTCTTTGCTGTAAGAGCGGTTTAGGATGTGGAATTCTCTTCGACAGGCAGTGGTTTCAGCGGGGAGCATTGATAATTTAAAAAAATGATTAACCACAACATAAAGGGATATACAATGTAAAGACAATAAATAGTCAATCAGATCTTGATAGAAGCATTAGTCAAAAGAGAGAAAAAATTCTATTGAAAAAAAATTCCTCAGTAAGGGGAAAGGGTATCCATCACCTAAGTACTAGCAAAAAAATACTGGAGCCTTGGAGTAGCCGGGGTTATATGAGCACACTAGGGAGCAGACCCCGCAAAGCTTTGGTCACTGTTCATCATCTGTAGATAGTGGATAGTGTAGATCCATGGTCCTGTAGTGCATGATAAAGCTAATTTGATTCTGAAAATGCAATAACAGAAAACAACTAATCCTTTATGGCAACCATTATTCATGTCCCAGAAAGTATTAAAACTTTACATAAACGTGTCCTAAAATACATTTCTTTTTAAAATAGTAGGTTCATAATTACTTACGGTTTCATATTAAATAGGTCCCTGTAGCCTGCTGCATTAAGGTCTTTAATTTTATGTTTTTCAGCTATAAGTTTTTCTTTAGTCCATGTCATTTGAACTCTTTCTGGTGTAGCAGCACTTGATTTGTCCACCACTGCTGAATGGGATGCTGTATTTCTGTCATGGATAAGCTGAGCCTAAACAAAGGTATATAGAGAATACATAAACATGTAGAAACAAATGAGCATTCCTGAAAGCTCCAAAAAATCTTCAACATTGCACATGGCTTGATAGCCCAACTACATGAGAAAAGATAAAAGCCTTAATCCCAAATAAATAAAATAAAGTCTGTGTGCTCGGTAGCTTACTAACTAACCCTTATAAACACTATGCAGTTTTACTTGTCCTCACAGTTATTAAAGTTTTATAACAATTCTCTGGACACACTTTTTTGAGCCATGGGAAATTTTATGATGCGATACACAAAATTGACTAGGATTCCTCTTTGGGCTTGTTCATACACCTGTTAACTATGAAGAACAAAGCAGCACTCATTAACGCACCTATAGTGTTATGATGGGTTTTTGACATGTTTTTGTGTTTTTGAAGAGCATCAATAAAGCTTTTCAAACATTTATGAAAGTGTTGTTTTTCTAGGGGGAAGTGTTTAAATAGAGACGTGAGGTAGAGGAAATTATCTACTTTGAGTTTTGTTTAGCTTGTGGTGTGATAGCAGGCATTTTTGTGAATTCTCAGCAATGGATTTGTATACTTTGATCTCTTTGGTCCAGCTGAAAATGATCATGGCAAGAATGGGTGCATCCCATACTGGGTATATCCCATAGTCTCGATTTTCTTTGTTAGTCTCGCACAGATTTACCAAGGGGCATTTCGATACTCTTTACCTTGAATAGCGGTTGTTCCCACAAAATTTCTATGACTAACCACTTGTTGACAGGTTCATGTAGGAGTACGACAGCACAGCGGCTCTCTTGTGCTGGACAACATATCCAACTCTTACGGGCAGGAGGCGTGCACCCACCACACTGACTGTGCTGTGATTAGTCAACACAAACCAATCAGTGGGTCCCGGGCAATGATTGCCAGCTGGGACTCGCTGATCAGCGAAGGGGACAGCAGGACAGAGCTTTCTGAATGTAAATGACAGAGCTCTGTCCTGTCAGCAAGGGTGTGCCGGTTTAAAAAAATAGGATTTTTAAAATAGCTTACCTGTAAAAAGCCTTTTCTTGGAGTATATCATAGGACACACAGCCTCAAGTATTTACTTAGTGGGTTATAGCTTCAGGTGTTGACACTGGTATAACCAGTACAGGAAGTTGATTCCCTCATATAACCCCTCCTCCTTCCAGGAGTACCTCAGGTTTTGTAGCCAAGCAATATAAGCAATATACTCTCACCCCATAAAACCGAGGGGTGGGAGCTCTGTGTCCTATGATGTACCCCAAGAAAGGGATTTCAAAAATCCTATTTTCTTTATCGTACATCATAGGACACAGAGCCTCTAGTATTTACTTAGTGGGACGTCCCATAGCAATGCTACTTGAGGGGAGGGAGACGCAACCCGTAGGGCAACCCCCAGACCTGAGGACTTTATACTGCTGCCTGAAGCACATTGCACCCAAAGGCAATATCCTCATTCCATTTTACATCCACTTGATAAAATCTTGCAAATGTATGTACTAAAGACCAAGTCGCAGCCTTGCAGATCTGATACATGGAGGCCTGGTGGCGCACTGCCCAAGAAGCACCAACCGCTCTGGTAGAGTGTGCCTTAACTTGAAAAGGGGAAATCTTTCACTTTAAATCATAAGTTTGAATTATAACTTGCCAAATCCACTTAGCGACAGTGGATTTCTTTTAGGACCCTCTAGCAGAATAAATAAGACATCAGTCTTACGAATCAAAGCAGTTTTTTCTTTAAATAGATCTTCACTGCTCTCACTACATGAAGACAATGTAGTGACTTTTCTTCCCTGGAACATGGTCTTGGGAAAAACTAAGGCAGGACAATATCTTCAGATGAAAGCCCGAATCTACTTTTGGCAAAAAGCCTGGACGAGGGAGTAACACCACTCTGTCCTCATGAATAACCAAATATGGCTCTTTACAAGAAAGAGCAGCCAATTCTGACACCCTCCTTGCTGAAGCTATAGCAAGCAAAAATTCCAGCTTCCTTGTCAAAAGCACTAAAGGAATATGCTGTAACGGTTCGAATGGCTGTTTTTGTAACCAGACAAAACTAAATTTAAGTCCCAAAGGCTTAAGGGTGCTATAACTGGCAGATTAATCCGCAGCACTCCTTGCATGAAACCCCAGACTAAACAATGCGTAGCAAGCGGTCTTTGAAATAAAATTCACAAGGCTGAGACTTGGCCCTTAACCTCCTTGGCAGAATGATTATGTCAGGAATTTTGTACCAAAAGCGGTAAAAAATTTTGCATGGAAATTTGGTGTTATGTATCGTAGGCCTGGAATTCTTAGTAATTACTTAAACCTGACCAAACAAGACTCCAGTAAACATCCCATATGTTATAAAGTTTGAAACACAAAATCATGAATTATAATCTAATACATAATATAATTTTATTCAATAATGTAATACAAAATAATGAAATTTGTCAAACAAAGAAAATTCAATAAACATCCTGAGTGTTATAAATGTTGAAACACGGTACAGCACAAAGTCCGACGTCACAATCAGGACAATGGAACCTGCTTTCTTTTAGGACTTTCTTTCCATTGTCATCTCTCTTTGAACAGCAAACCATGCACATCCTGGTAGATGCTGCCTTTTTTGTGGTTGGCGGTATGTAGTCCATAAATTGATGACCAGTCAGGCGTTCTGGGTTTGCAACGTCAACAGCACGTCGCCAAGGTCTGTTCACAGCTACCGGTGGCGTCTGGTGGTTGACAAAAAATCTGCTCAGCCACCTTCCAGATAAAATCTGAACAAGAGGCTTGTCACTCTTTGCTCTGTACAGGATATATGCATTCCCAAGGCATTGTTCCAGAAGATGCCTGAAAATCTTCAGCAAACCTCATACAGATCCGGAGAGGTGTAGAAATCGTCCATGGTCACACAATATCCCTGGTTCAGCAATGGCTCCAGCAGTGTAAGGACAGATGATGTGGCCATCCCATAGCTGCTGTACCTGGGGCCATATTATAAATATTTTATGGGCACAAATGACAGTAAAATGGCAGGCAAGGGGCATTGTACAGTGATCAAGTGTCAGATCTGAGATGATACAATGTATCACCTCTTTTATGTGTGTGTCACTTTTGAATTACCCACCCAGTAACACTCCCATGTACCTCTGCCGTTCGCAGGGAACGGAACCAGGAAGTCAGACGCCGGTCGGCATCTTCCTTCTAAGCCCTGCAGGGCAGAGGGAAATACATCTTCAGTCACATATACAGGGACTGAAGTGCGTGAAGCAGTTGCACCACTGCTATCTTCCAATGACTCACCCTGGCTTGCCATGTCTGATCTCTCTTTAGAGGATGACAGTATGGAGGCATGACTGGGGTTCCCAGTGTCTGGGGGTGGTTCCTTAGGTACCTTTATGGTAGCTCTGGAAGACATAGTGCAAGGCACAAAAGCAGAGCCACACAATACAAATTTACTTAATAATAAATCTAGCAAAATAATGTCACCATTATAACAGTACTAACTGCTAAGTAACAGTGTTTCCTGTACTGGAACCCCTTACGTGCCCAGCACTCTTCTCTTCATGCTAAGAACTTGCAACTGAGAGTGTCTGTGTAATAAAGCCTCAGGTGGAACCTGATTGGCGTCCTCATCGTCTTTCCCTCACTCTGCGCCGTGTACCGTGTATGGAGCTTACGTCCCGTACACAGCGCCATGTGACCTACAGACACGCCCCGCAGCGTCCTCACCAATACCTGCCCTTCTCTTAAATATGCCTAGTTCGCGCACGCGCAAATGGCATGTGGGTCTGCATTAGCAGATCCCAAAAGGAGGAGATGATGCTGTCGCTACTGCCGGCATTATGCCTGTAATACCAAGCTAGGAGGCCGGTTTAGTTACACAAGGTATGCAATATATGTGAACGCACCTCTGTAAGGGGGGGGGGGGGGGCGGGGGGTTCTGTTAGCAGTTTTTTTTTTAAAAAACCTGCCGATATGGGGACCCTGATTTTTGCTTCAGGGACCCCCTTTTTACCTTCTCCGCTGCCAGGCAGCTGGGCCAACCTTTTCCACCAAAGTATATAATTCCCTTTGTTATGTTACTGCTGTCTTTATTTAAATCCTTTAAGAGATTAAGTAAGAACCCCCTCTGCTGGGACCACACTTGCTATATAGCCTAGAGACAGAGAAGCTGTAAAACATCATACATAGGTTGTTAAAATTACTCCCTCTAGGGGAGACATCTTAAAAGGCATACAAGGTGTATAGAAAGAAAAAGCATTAGCTTCTTACCTTACCTTGTCCTCGCTGCAGGATACTGCTGTAAACAGACAGATCCAAACTTTGCCCATCAAGGCAGGCTGCGTTGTAAACATTCAAAGACTGGGGCCCCTTTAATAGGGGTTCCGCTCCTCTGGACCTGTATAGCAACCTCAGGACACTTTAGGTTATGTAGCAAGACCAAGAAGAGTCATGGTTCCTAGGGTCCAGCTCTCAAAACCTCGTTCTGGTCTGCGAGGCCTGGGTACCATCCTATGGCCTCAGTGGCGAGGATGGATCCGGCTGTGGAGGTTTTCTAAATCCGTCATGGATCCCTCTAGAAGCTCCTCAGAGCACATCTTCACTTGTGACCAACTCCTTAGACACTGGCGAAAAAAACTGAGGTACTCCTGGAAGGAGGAGGGGTTATATGGGGCAGTCAACTTCCTGTAGTGGTTATATCAGTGTCAACACCTGAAGGTAGGCCCATAACCCACTAAGTAAATACTTGAGGCTCTGTGTCCTATGATGTATGATAAAGAAGAAAATGGCACATCACTTAGTAAAAATAGCATGCAGTGAATGCACCAAGCACTGTTAAGCACACATTTAAACCCTTGATCGTCCTAGATGTTAAAGTGTTACTAAACTCAATTTTTTTTAAATCTTGCGGACCTGCAAGGGTGTCCACATTTGTTCCCCTTTTTGAGATTGTTAGACCCAGACTGATGTGAGCCACAACTGATGTGAGGCATCCTGTATCACCAGAACATCTCCTGTTAACTTTGCAGTAAGCCATGTCTTAGTATTCTCTTTATTGCCATTTTTGAGGACAATTAACCCATCAAGTTCCCCGCAGTATGATTGGCAGCGAGTGGATTCCATAGCTGATATTTTTTCCATATCAGGTATTGAATCTGCCAACCTCTTCTATGGGTATGTATACATTAATATCAGCCTTCATGACTCTTGCTGGTACCCACACTTTGCAGACACAAAAAGCTTTGCCACTGGCAAAAATGCTCAATGCCTCTGCTCCTGTCTAGCACTGTCAGTATTTCTGGCTGGTTTGAGGATTTTGCCTGCACACAGGAGCAAATGTTACCACATGGCTGCTATGTACAAACAGGAAGTAGCTGTAGCTGCTTTGTCCTAGTTCTCTTTTTCCCAGTGCATTCTGTAATACAGGAACCTCTGCCTCTCCCGCCATACCCAGCTAACACTTTATAAAATGTTTCACTAAGGAGCTATAAATGCTATAGATGCAGTTAAAGTGGAGTTCCACCCAGAAATGGAACATCTGCTTATCCAGTTCCTCCTCCCCTCCGGTGTCACATTTGGCACCTTTCAGGGGGTAGCAGATACCTGTCTAATACAGGTATTTTCTCCCACTTCCAATGAAAGATTGCTGCAGATGCACATGTGAATAAGCTCTGAAGTCAAAAATTTCTTTAAAATTTAGATAGAAAAAGGTTTATGATATAATTTGTGCAATGCAGGATACAGGGCTTGATTGTTAAACCATGGGACATCACCAAGCAATAGTTTTAGGGGTGGTCAACAAAATGGCCCTGACAGAAACAACAGGCCCACAGGAAAAAAAAAAACAAGAAGGGTAAACAGACCTAAAGAGGCAGGCTGAAGCACAGTGCTCAGGAGGCCAAACAGCCACCCGGTGAACATGTGAATGAAGGATCAGGTGGTGGCTACGGAACCTGTAAAAATACAGATGCTTGATGCTGAAAAGGACCAAGAACCTCAACACCTTACAAAGATTGGGCTCAGGTAGGGAAGGAGGGACTCATTCCTTGAGGGCACAAGTCCCCCAAAAAAGGCAAAATATCATGTAGCAAGGTGGCAGAGGAAGAAGGAACTCCCTAGATAGACCATGTGAAAAAACAGAAAGAAGTGTCAATACGCAAGGGAAGTCAAGGCAGGTAGCCATATATGACAGTGCTGACCTCGTGAGGCAAAGCGAAACTTGTGTGACATGAATTCAGGCAGGACATGGAGTGGTAGAACCACATTCCCACAAATAGTGGTATAAAAGCACCAAGGAAAGCAGAGCTATGGCTGCCAGGGACCATTTTACAGGGACTCTTTTAAGGGAGTAGTAACACCCAAGACAAGGGGAAAGCTCTGCATGGGTAAGAGCACCTGAATAAGGCATCAGGGGGCACAGAAGGTCACAGCAGGTGATGAACAGTAACTTCTTCCCAAAAGGGTACACAAGGAGTGCCAGAGCCAAGGTGTTAGGAGGAAAACATACAAGGACAAAGAGCTAGGTGTTTGGCAAATCTAAATAGAAGAAGTTGCAGAAATTAGAAATGGGAATAGATTTTAAAATCGAGTTCCCGATCATACTAGGCGAGAACTACCTCATATGATATATTTCAAAGCAAGGGGGAATCTGCATGTCCAAAGGAAGGAGGAGCGCCCAACGTACTAGTGGTTGGAATGTGCCCAACTAAAAGGCTCAATGCTGGGGGACATGGGCGTAGAAATTGGGGTCACAATTGCGACCCCACCCATGTAAGTTATAATTTTTCTTCATATATTTTTTTCCAAAATATATACCGCTACATATCTTTGGCAAAAATAACCCAAATCGGTGTATATCATTTGGTCTTTGTGAATGTTAGAGTCCACAAGCTATGGTGCCAATCTCTGAAAATTGATCACACCTGAAATACTGACAGTCTATCTCATTTTTTGGGACCCTAACAAGCCAGGAAAGTACAAATGACCCCTTTTTGAAAAGTAGACATTCCAAGGTATTTAGTAAGAGGCATGGTGAGTTTTTTGAAGTTGTAATTTTTCCCCACAATTCTTTGCAAAATTTTCTTTCTTTTTTTTTTCACAATATTGTTATATTAGCAGGTTATTTTTCTCACACAGCATATGCACAGCACAAATTACTTCCCAAAACACATTCTGCTACTCCTCCTGAGTATGGCGATACCACATGTGAGACTTATACACAGAGTGGCCACATACAGAGGCCCAACATGCAGGGAGCGCCATCAGGCGTTCTTGGAGCATAAATTACACTTTTGAAGGCCCTGGAGAACCAGAACAATGGAAACACCCCAAAAATGACCCCATTTTGGAAAGAAAACAACACAATGTATAATCTACAATATGAGGAATATCGAGTCTTTTTAACATGTCATTTTTTTCTACAAGTTTTTGGAAAATGTGTAAAGAAAATGAAAACGCATTTTTATTTACACAACGTTGTCCATTTACACAATATTTCTAACACACAGCATGTACATACCAAAAAATTACACCCCAAAATAGATTCTCCTACTACTCCTGAGTATGGCAATACCACATGTGAGACTTTTCCACAGTGTGGCCACATACAGAGGCCCAACATGCAGGGAGCACCATCAGGCGTTCTAGGGACTTAGGTAGTCAAATTAGATTTGAAACTTATTACACATTTGTGAGGCACTGTAGTGGCATGGATGTGGCATGGATGATAACTGATGTGGCATGGATGAGCATGAATAGGGATGGATGAGTTGTGGATGGGGATGGCTGAGCATGAATGAGTATGGCTGGGTACGGCCGTTTACGGCTGGGTATGGCTAATTATGGATGGGGGTTGATGGGATGGCTGAGGATGGATGCATGAGTATTGCTGAGGATGGATGAATGGCTGAGCATTGATGGATGGATGGATGAGTATGGATGGCTGAGTATACCGAGTATGGATGAGTATGCTGTGCATGGATGGATATGCAGAGTATGCTGTGCATGGATGGCTATGCAGATTATCGATGGGTATGCAGAGTATGGATGGATGGTTGGATCTGTCACTGAGCAGCACTGTGCGCAATACAAAAGCAGCCCACAGTGTTGCTGCCACCGATCTCTCCCCTCTCCGCTCACACTGGACAGAGAGGGGAGGGAGAAACCAGAAATCACGCAGTTTTGTTTACATGTGTTCGCTCCCTCACTGGACGGAGCGATCACGTGGTAAACGGCCACGATCAGCGGCCGTTTGCTGTGATCCATGCTGCTCTGGAACTGGTGGTCACAGATGTTCGAGTGTGCGGCCCAGGGGGCACACGAGAGCGAGATTCTGGGAGGACGTCACTGTACACCCTCCCAGAGTTAAGCAACCACCCTTTAGCCATCATTCGGCTATGGGCTGGTTGCTAAGTGGTTAATGGGGGGGGGGGTGATGGGCTGGGGTTAGGCTGGTCATACACTATACCATTTTCTTGTTCAACTTTCCTTTAGTATTAACCAAAACTATGTAATATGAGGTCAAACCTAAATAAACTATATTGCTTTTTTGTTAAAGAACAACACCAAAACTTTCTGAGGTTTCTCTGTTGCAGGGACAACAACCCCTCTGGAGACATCACAGAATACCGCATGAGGGTGCACATATTTGGCAACAATCCTTCCCCTGCAGTTGCTCAATATGGCCTCAGACACTCTGCTAAAGTGGGAGAGTTAGAGTATGGGTCAGATGTCAGACTGTTTGTGGACAAGGTTTTTTTATGTAGACGATTACTTGAAATCACTACCCACAAATGAAGCTGCAATCAGTCTCCTCAAAAGAACTCAGATGATGCTTGCTTGTTCCAACTTAAGACTCCACAAGATTGCTTCCAACAGCAGAGAAGTTTTAGAAGCCTTTCCTGGTCAAGATCATTCTAACGAGTTAAAAGACTTAAATATAGGCACAGACTCGCTTCCCATGCAACGCTACCTTGGTTTGCTTTGGGATTTAATATCTGGCACATTTACTTTCCAAGTAAACACAGCAGAAAAACCCTTTACCCGTAGAGGTGTCCTGTCTACCATAAACAGCCTGTATGATCCTTTAGGCTTTGCAGCACCTGTCACCATCCAGGGTAAAGCACTACTTAGAGACTTAACCTGTGAGTCATTGGATTGGGACCACCCTCTCCCCACCGACAGGAAGAACCTATGGTTAGAGTGGAAGGACTCACTAACAGCTCTATCCAACCTTAAAATATGATGACAATATGCTCCTCTGTCATCTGCTGATGTTCAGATGCAAAGACTTTGTGTATTTTCAGATGCTTCTGTTAAAGCAATTGCTGCTGTAGCTTACCTGAAAACCATAGACACTAAAGGACAATTCCACATAGGGTTTGTAATGGGAAAAGAAAAACATCCACCACTGCCCGAACACACCATACCCAGACTGGAACTTTGTGCTGCAGTATTGGCTACAGAGCTAGCTGAACTAATTACAACAGAGACAAACCTAGAATTTTCAAAAGGCGGAGTTCTACACAGACAGTAAAGTAATTCTGGGTTACATTCATAATGAAACTAGGCATTTCTACGTCTATGTCAACAACAGAATGTTGAGGATAAGGAGATCCACCCACCCAGAGCAATGGCATTTTGAGCCTACAGACTATAATCCTGCAGACCTAGTGACCAGATCTGTGGTGTCCAGCTGCCTCGAAAGTACTTTGCGGTTCACAGGTCCCACCTTTCTATGCAGTATCGACTGTAACACTAAAGACCTCGCCACATTTAATCCAATAGATTCAGATAAGGAACAAGAAATTTGCCCTCAGGTTTCTACCGCAGTCACAAATTCTCTTAACCAGTTTAAAACCCACTGTTTCAGCAGGTTCTCCACCTGGAGGTCACTAGTTAGAGCTATCACTTGCTTAATCCACATAGCTCAGTCCTACAAAAAAAAAGAAAAAAAAAAAAACACCAACTCATGACAATTGCAGAGGTTGGCACGACTGTAGGAAAGTCTACTCAGCAACTGACCTAGAACTATCTAAACATACTGTTGTACAGAGAGAAGTCTTTGCCAAAGAGATCAACTGTATTCTCAACCAGAAACCTGTTCCTAAAGACAGTGTTTTAAAGAAACTTGATCCAATCCTTGATGAAAATGGCATGTTGAGAGTGGGAGGTCATTTAAAAGACAGCAAGTTAGAGTTTTTAGAGAAGCATCCTTTAGTGATCCCTAGTCACCATCATATTACCTACTTACTCATTCAACACTACCATGACCAAACTAAACACCAGGGTCGACTGTTTACTGAAGGAGCTTTACGAGCTGCTGGACTGTGAATAGTTGGAGCTAAGAGATGTGCGAGTAGGTTCCTCTTCAAGTGCGTTATCTGTCGGAAACTTTGTGGAATGTTAGAGACACTAAAGATGGCCATTTACCATCTGACAGACTTAGCATGGATCCGCCTTTCACTAATGCTGGACTTGACGTTTTTGGTCCCTGGTCTGTCGCCACCCGGTACACCAAAAGGAGGCACTCAAACAGTAAACGCTGGGCAGTTATATTCGTCTGCATGTCCATCTGAGCTGTCCACATTGCAGTGATTGAGTCAATGGACACTTCAAGTTTCATTAATGCTCTTAGACGTTTCATTGCAAATCAGAAGCCCAGTGAAACTCATTCGCTCTGACAGAGGGTCTAACTTTGTAGGAGCAGTAAAAGAACTTCAAATTCCTTCTAACTTGGACGTTCTCAGAGTAGAAAGATAGTTGAGTGAATAACTCTTCAACCTACCTCACTCTTCTCACATGAGAGGTGTTTGGTAAAGGATGATAGGCATAGCCCACAGAATTCTTGACTACCTACAAGTAGGAACTGCAAAGCTTACTCACAAATGTTTAGTGACATTTATGGCAGAGGTTACAGCTATCATTAATGCCAGACCTTTGACATCAATTTCACGCGACTCTGAAGAGCCAGTGGTCCTTACACCTGCCATGTTACTCACGCAAAAGACTAGTCTTGCCGGTGCTCCAGCTGGAGAGTTTTATGAGAAGGACCTTTACAAACGTCAATGGAGACAAGTACAAACCCTTACCAATAACTTCTGGAGCCGGTGGAGGGAACAATATATATCTACTCTACAAGTAAGGAGAAAGTGGCACACTGAAAAGCATAATCTTAAAACTGGTGATGTTGTGCTCATGAAAGATTGCCAGACACTAAGGAATATGTGGCCTTTAGGTCTGATCACCAACGTACTCCCAAGCAAGGATAATCGTGTCCGTAAGGTCGTGGTCAAGATCTTTCAACAGAATGAGGCTAAAGTATTCTTAAGACCAGTGACCAAACTTATTCTTTTGCTTTCTACAGAGGACTCTGTTAGCGACATCACTTGACGTCAGGCGGGGAGTGTTCTGTCCACCAGATGTCTATGCCGATTATCCGTACCTGTATTGATAAAGTTACATGTAAGGTTTGTAATTTACGGCGTGCAGCATTTATTTTTATTTTTTTGTATTGCTGCAGTTCTGTGTATTTGATTTACTATGTGTAGTTAAAGAAGTTGTTAGTAAGCAGGGAATTCTGTGTAGAATCTTCACAGGAAGTGAAGCAGTCACCATTCTTTGAGAGGACACTCCAGAAGCAAGACATATATTTCTCAATCTATCGCCATCACCTCTTAGAGAAAGTATGTTTTTACTATCTCATCCTATACTGTAGATCATTGTTTTTGTAATGTATGCAATATTTTACTTATTGAGGTCTATTTCTGTTATTTTGTAGTTTCACCTGGCTTGTTCCAATAAAACGGAGATCAAAGAAATATGGTATCTGAAGTCTATGGTAAAAGAAGGTTTAGCTATATGTCCTTCAGAAAGAACACCCTTCGCTCTATCCTCCTCCTTCTCAATCACTTCGGGGGTGCCCGCTCTCACCCTTACTGTTTGCGCTATGTGTTGAACCCCTGGCAGCATCTATCCGTGGAAATCCAGACATTCGGGGCATACCGGTCAGAGGAAAGAAGTTTAAGCTGTCATTGCTTGTGGACGACATAATTACCATGGCCCAGCCCAGGATTTCCTTACCTAATCTGCACACTCTCAGGTCCCTCTCAGGGTATAAAATGAATGTGTCCTATTCGGAGGCCCTTCCCATCAATATTTCCGCCGGAGAAGTCCACCACCTGCAAACGAGTTTCTCCTATAACCGGAAGCCTGGGCTTTGAAATACCGAGGGATTTATCTCACACCGGCGTTCGCCACCCTATACCAAGCAAATTTCCCTCCTCTTTTTTGCTCTATATGGGAACTATTACAAAAATGGAAGTCCCACCATATATCCCTTTTTGGGCGTGTAGCCTCAGTCAAAATGACCATTCTCCCTAAACTCCTATACTTATTCCAAACACTGCACATAACCTATCACTTATGCACACTTGAGAACTCTCCAAGCGTATCTGATACGCTTAGTTTGGAACTATAAGAGACCAAGGTTTCTCAAGTGACCCAACTGCAAGCTAAAACCTCCTGGTTCCCCCAATGATCTTATAATAAGTGGATGGAGATTGAAAAATTATGGCTGGCACCCATACACCCAAACAGCTTGCTCTAGGACACAAATGCGGAGGTGGACCCGGGTGGGCACACTCCCGCAGCAGGAGCAAGAGCATGCCGGTGTGTGCCTGCACGAGCCAATGTACAGCTATGGCGATTTGTGCAGGAGAGCCAACCTGCCGCCATATAACAATGGTGGCTGGTAGGCTAATGGTTAAGGGAAGAGTTCGCCTCCTCTAGGGCATGAACATATTGAATCAGGTCATCAAACTTGGTCCTACCTAAAAGGATAAGAGTGTATTAGGGATGCTGAGAGATCCCTGGGCAAATGTTTGCGGAGCAATCCATTCATGTAACTAAAGATTTTCAATGAGGTAGGCAAGTGCCGTTGCACCTACATAGAGCAAAGGTAAAGAGGAAAAGAAAACACATAACAGAAGCACGGAGAACAGAGGCAATGCAAGCCTTTTCAGTACTAAACCAGTGAATGGAATTTACCCAATACAAAGGCCAGGTTTTTCAAAATTCAAAAGGTATAAATGGCTTTTTGGCCCATAGAGTGGGAAATTTGCTAAACTACATTGGATCGAGAGGAGGATGCTTTCAACTCTGGGACGGGGTGTTTTGGTCTCCGCTTGTTGGTGTGATTTTGGCCGTCCTCTCCTTCCGGGGTTCCACCGGAGAGGGGGGGTTCGAACGCCGGCAGCTGCTATCTCCATGGGGGAGTCGCTTCTCCCGCTGCCTCTGCCAGAGGGGAGGGGGTGCAAGGGTTTCAGCCGCGGGTTTCCTCCGGAGGGGGAGGGGGGTTCGCCCACCGACAGCCGCTGTCTCTGCGGTGGAGCCGCTTCTCCCACCCGCCTCCTTCTCCTGCTGCCTCTGCTGTGGGGAGGGGGGGTCCGCCCGCCGACAGCTGCTGTCTCCCCGGGGGGGGGGGGTCGCTTCTCCTGCCCGCATCCTTCTCCTGCTGTTGCCTCTGCCGGGTGGGGAGGGTTCAGCCGCGGGCTTCCCCCGGAGGAGGAAGGGGGAGGTTCGCCCACAGCTCCTGTGTCCACGAGGGAGCCCTTCTCCGCCCGCCTCCTGTACAGTACAGTCGGAAGAAATGGGGGTTTCAGCTGCATGTTTGCAATGTTTTTTGTTTTTTTTTCTTCTTCAGGTATGCACTGGTAATTTTGTTCATGAATCCTGTACTTATATGTTAATAGGTGAAGTGGCATTGGTGAGCTTTCTAAAATGCTAGCTACCTAGCCGTCATGTCTGTGTATAACTCTTACCGAGTAACTGAACTAGTATGCAATCAGTGTTTCTGCCGGGGGTGGGGGAGGATTCGATCGCTTGCCGGGGGGGGGGGCGGGGGGCTAGTCTGCCGGGTGGCTGCAGGGGAGCCGCTTCTCCCGCCCCCTTCTCCCGGTGTTTCTGCCGGGGGGGGGGGGATTGGGTCTCCTGCCTCTGCCAGGGGGGGGGGGGGGGGGGTTAGTCCGCTTGGTGGCTGCGGGGGGAAATGCTTCTCCCGGCCACCTTCTTCTCTGGGTGTTTCTGCCGGGGGGAGGTTAGGTCACATGCTTCTGCCAGGGGAGGGGGGGAGTCAGTCCATCCGGTGTCCCCGGGGGCACCTAAATTGCAGAACTTGGCCGCCCACCCGCCTCTCCTGGTGTCCGGTGTTACGATCTCATGCAATTTTCGGTTTCCATGCAATTTACGGTTTCTCATGCAGTTTAAGTTTTTTCTCATGCAATTTACGGGTTTTACGCAATTTACGGCTTTGTGCAAATTACGTTTTTTATGCAATTTATGCATACGATTTGTGTTTCTTATGCAGTTGACGGTTCATGAAATTATGGTTTCTCATGCGATCTATCTCATGCCATTTATGGTTTCAAGCAATTTACGGTTCTTACGCAATTTACAGTTTTCTGCAAATTAATGGTTTCGTACGCAGGTTACAGCTTCTGCAATTTACTTGTTTTCTCGCAATTTGCATTTCTCATGCAATTTGCGTTGCTCGTGCGTTTTTGCGTTTCTCAGGCGGTTGATGTTTTTTTACACGTTTTACGGTTCTTATATGGTTTTCATGGAATTTTTGGTTCTCAGGTTTTACTTTTTCGCATGCAATTTGCATGTTTGATGCAATTTACGTGTCTCAGGCAACTTTTATGTTTTTTGTTTTACGTTTCCAGTGTTTATTACGCTTCCCGTGTTTCTTACGTTTATCCTGTGTTTCTTACGTTTTACCCATGTTTCTTAAGTTTTTCCCATGTTTCTTACGTTTTCTTTGTGCGTTTCATGTTATTGCCCGTCGTTCGCTGCATTTCCGTTAGCTGGTACTTACATCCAGGATCTGTCATGTCTACAGGTCCATACGGGCTGAGGTTTTGTTGTTTTATTGATTGTCGTCCCACAATCTTCTCGCCTCTAGTCCACACATCATACGTATACATTCACCATTACACCTTTTACTACTACCCACCACGGTCTGTGGGTACCTTAGCCCTGAGTGTTCATTTTAATTTCCTGTCTTGGCGCTGCAGGTTACTCTGGCTCACTGCTGCATTCATTAGGGTGGGTTGTCATCAGGTTCACATTCATGCGCTGTTGGTCCTGTCATTTCGGCACCCACATCTTTAAACTTAGTAGGTCCCACGTCCTCATACTTATCAGGTACCAGGGGGATTGTTGTGTCATGGGCGGGTTATTTTATTAGGTTTTCTGGTTGTTTTACACAGCTGGGTTGTCCATGTTCTTCCACCGCGGGTTACCCATCACGTCTATGGGTTTTAACAGATTGAGGTGATCGTTTTTAATTGGCTTGTTCGGTGGCAAGTCTCCTCATCTGCTCTTACACCACTCACATTTTTGTTCAAACTCACGTTTCTCAGGCAGTTAGTTTCTCATATGGCTAGTTCTTAGGCAGGTAAGTTTTTCATGCAATTCACGGTTCTCTCGCTATGTTACGTTTCTCTCGCTATGTTACGCTTCTCGTGCAAATGTTACCGTTTCTTGTGTAAATGTTTCCGTTTCTCGTTCAAATGTTTCCGTTTCTCGTTCAAATGTTTCCGTTTCTCGTTCAAATGTTTCCGTTTCTCGTGCAAATGTTTCCGTTTCTCGTGCAAATGTTTCCGTTTCTCGTGCAAATGTTTCCGTTTCTCGTGCAAATGTTTCCGTTTCTCGTGCAATGTTTCTGTTTCTCGTGCAATGTTTTGTTTCTCATGCTTTTTACGTTTTTCTTATTTTCTAGGTTCTCTCGTTTTCCAGGTTTTTGTCGTTTTTCCAGGTTTCTCATGTACCCAGGATTTTTCTCTTGTGTCCCCAGGGTTTCTCCCGTGTCCCCAGGGTTTCTCCCGTGTCCCCAGGGTTTCTCCCGTGTCCCCAGGGTTTCTCCCGTGTCCCCAGGGTTTTTCTCTCGTGTCCCCAGGGTTTCTCCCGTGTCCCCAGGGTTTCTCTCGTGTCCCCAGGGTTTTCTCTCGTGTCCCCAGGGTTTTCTCTCATGCCCCCAGGGTTTTCTCTCATGCCCCCAGGGTTTTCTCTCATGCCCCCAGGGTTTTCTCTCGTAGTTTCATTGGTTCACGTTCCCATGTAACCTGCGTTTCTTAGGTGGAGGGGGTTTTTCTTGCAGCCTCGGTTCTTAGGCTGCTCATGTTTATTAGCTCACACTATTCATGTTTCTCGTTCAGTCACGTTTCCTTCTAGCAGGTTGCATGCTTGTCACAGGTTTCTTTGTTTGCTCACGGTTCTCTCGCTAGTTGTGCTCCTAAATAGTTGGGAGTCGTTCCACACTACCTTTTTATTTCCCAGCTGCGTCCAGCCAGGAGTTGCGCATGGTATGGAACGATTGGTAAATCAGCCTATTGCAGCTCCGCAGCTTCTACTGGCTCGGGGGCTTTGGTGGATCCCGGGACCCTCTTGGGGCTCGGGCCGGTATCAGTAGGCTCATGTCTCAGGAAGCAGGTACCAGTATCGCACTTTCTTTTCAGTTCCAGTTTCGTGGTAGATTGGTTGTCCATTTGGCTGTCGCAGCAGCTTTGAGCATTAGGTTTTGTTACATACCAGGAAGGCTCATGACACTGCTTGGCATGTTTTCCAGGCTCTCCAGGCTAGGTTTCCAGTCCTGATGGTTAACATCCAGTTCCTATTGTTTTCTGCACTTTTGATTGAAACCGTCCTCAGGGTTCCAGCAGAGTAGACCCCCTGATGTGCTCAGCTGACTTCCCTTGTTTTGGGTCTTATTTTTGTGTCGTATCTGACATACTCTTAGGTCTCCTTTTGCATTGGTTACCAGCGTTGGACCAGCGTAGGCAGTGCTATAGCTCGCTTTTGTGGTTCTTAAAGCCAGGGGAGTGGTGCTTCTGATCAGGATCTCGCTTACTTTAGCCTATCAACTGGTTGGCACCCCGGCCTTCTCCTGTTACATCTGCATGTTCTCGAGACGTAGCTTTCGGGGGCGGCACTGTTAACTGGTTCTGGGAGCCTGTCAAGGTGTGGTGCTCGGGGTTGGTTTTATGCCAGCTTGGTTATTTGTTACATTTGTCAACCCCTGGGTTGGTCCTCTACTGCCTTTTCTGGCGCTCCCCTTTCTACAGCAGAGTACATACTTAGTTACCGCCACCCCAGGTTAGACATTAATTCACTGTGTAATCTGGTTGTTAAGCTTTTATCCTACTGTGTTATTTTTGCCCCCTTTTAGGCATACTGACCACGTGACCCCGGCAGACTTCAGGTCTATGTTCTTTGTTGCTCTTTGTTCCTTTCCATACTATCCACAGTTTGACTCTGAGTACAAGTGTAAGGCTGACCGCAGGTCAGCCTGTATTTGTGGGAGGAGTCAGGCTGCTTAAAGTCTGTCCTCCTCTGCCTCCTCCTCTCGCGGACGCTGGCTCTTGTGTCCCACCCATCCATTCGCTTTTTCTTTTCATTTCATTCATTATATTTCATACTTGGGTATGCCCCCTTTTAGGCATACTGACCACGTGACCCCGGCACACTTCAGGTCTATGTTCTTTGGTTGCTCTTTGTTCCTTTCCATACTATCCACAGTTTGACTCCAAGTACAAATATACTCTCACAACCTGAATCACATCCAAGTAATGGAGAGAAATGTAGGTCTGATTACCTGTAGCCAGGCAGAGGATTGAAAAAGGGCCTTCCTTTGTGCTTTTTTTTGATATGGGTGTTTTTTAAAATATCTTTATTTATATATATATTTATTTATTCCTATATCAAGTAGTGGACCTCTCTCTGTATAATTTTGTATTTTTTTCATGATTATATATATTTTTGATAGAGATATTATTTGTAATATGTGCCATGTTGTTTTTTGTCATTATGATACTTACTACGTTAATGGAATGTCTGGAGATAAATCCATATATGTAGATTTTTACCTGTAGAACGGTTTCTCCCTTTTTTTTTTCTCCCTAGGGACTCCTTTCCAGTTTTTATTTTTTTGGAGTTGCAATTCTTCTTGTCCACATCACCTTTGGCATGCAGGGACCCCCAGGCATTCGCCTCAACCAGGGTCCATCTTGTGACTGTCTAATGAGAGGTGTCCACTTCAGCTCCTCAGGATGGGTGGGATTGGCACAACCTTTCCTTTCCTCCCAAGTCAGGAGACTGTACACACACTGTGGGCTGTATATTTCCCAGGTTAGTGGCGCTACCACATAGTGGCTCCAATGGTCTTGCACATGCATAGTGCGATCTTGCCCTGCACATGCACAATATGGTCCCAGTCCAGGTGGGCAGACACAGCGAATATCTATCGGCTGTGTGCTGTCCCAGACCTCAGCATTTTTGGCATAGGCCAGGTCACATGGGAAGGGGTGCCTCCACCCCTCTCCACTGACCTGAGCCCCAATGGCGGGGTCACCACGGTGATGCTGGATGGGTGGGGGTGGAGATGTGGACTATATTTAGCCCAGAAGCAGCTCTCAGTTGTTATTCATCTGTGGATAAGACCAGGCTGTGGTTGACCCTTTCTGCTGCTTTTGAATAAAGTACATTTTTTCATAGTAATTGGGGTGAAATATTTACTTGCTATGATGCATGCATATCATGCCATAGATTCAGTGGGGATCACTGTTTAGTATTTGGGGTCACTTTGTTTTGTTTATTGAGGTCCATTGCATTTTGTTTTTTAGAGAAGTTATAACACTGGGAGGTCGCAGCAAATGCAGGGACCCCTCACTTTCTATCATCACAGTTTTTTTATGTTTCTTACTATGTAGTCTTTCACTAACACTACTCAGCTAATGGTTTTTTCTACTTCATTCACAGATTTATGTAAGTAAACAGAGTTGGGTTTCTGAAAGCTTATTAGTGGGTTCATCTGGCAATTAGCTGGATGGGTGGAGATGGAGACGTGGGCTTTATATAGCCAAGAAGCAGGTCTCTGTTATCCATCTGTGGATGAGACCAGGCTGGTTGATCCTTTCTGCCGCTTTTGAGTAAGGTACATTTTTCCATCTTGCACACTTTAGTTTGAGGCGATATATTCACTTGCTATGATGCATGCACATCATGCCATAGATTCAGTGCGGATCACTGCTTAGCGTTTGGGGTCCCTTTAAAGCTATCACTTTATATAGTTAGCACCAATCATTGCACATTTGTGACATCACCTTTAAGGATTGACACTATGTATATTAATTCATACACTCCTATTTACTTCTTTTGAATTGCACATATTGTTCAGTTCTGAACACACACACACACACATATATGTTTACTAGTTGATTAGGTGAATTTTTCGATTATTTTTATTTTTTAGTATTTGGAGGTCTCTTTTTGGATCTGACACTCACGCCTAGGTGCTCACCCTGGGAGTGCTTGGCTTCCTCTCACTCTCCCCGTGTATCCACAACTCCCGGTTAGAAGAGAGTGGAGCTGTCGGTTGTTTCATCCTGGCATCTCCTTTTTGTACATACTTGGAAGACATTTGATTTTAATAATCTGCTTGCCATACTATATATCAAGGTGGAATTTGGCCACAACTCTCATAACTGTTAGGCAAATAGGTGAAGTGTGACGTATGGTAGGGTTTGGAGGTTGTTTTTGTTTTTATGTCCTTTGTCTGCAGATACTCTCTGTGCTTCTCCTGAGGAAGTGAGGTTTGGAACTCAAGTAACACTTTGAGAATACCAGCACAGATTTTTCAGGCTGATGGCAGATATCAATACAGACCATATAGGTTCTATCAAAAGTTTCAGTATTTGAGCTGTACGGTATTTAAAATGTACTTCTATCTTTGCTATACATGTATGACTTGCTGTTTTTAAATGAATGTAAATACACTTTTATACATTTTACCTGTGTTTGAGGTGCGACTCAAAAGGTCCCGCGAGCTTAAATAAATTGTTGTTCAATACTTTTTGGGACTGAGACACTACCTCTCATACCACCCTCCTCTTTTTGTCACTTTAGAAAAGAAGTCCTGGCTCTTAACACTTCTTGTTCTCGTGTAAGACCAAAAATGGTTCTTGGATATGGTTGCAAGCATTTGCTTTTCAAACACCAAGGGTAAGAGTGGGAAGAGGAATATCTTTGATGGGTTCAAAGGGCAGTTTTTCCATTTAGGAAATAATCGTGGCCTTTCTTAAAGCAATCTACTGAGCTGGCCAAACCAATGCATCCATCATCCTGAACAAGGCAAAGACCCCTCCCAATGCAGCAGTTATGGCCCTATATCCTTATTAAACATAGACCTAAAACTATTTGCGAATGTTCTCGCCAATCACCTCTCCCCTCTACTTACGGGGATTATTCACAGAGACCAGGTCAGTTTTGTCCCAGGCAGGGAGGCCAGGACAACACGACCAAGACCATACATCTCATCTCCTATATTCAACGTCACCGCCAACAGGCTTGCCTTCTGCCTTGATGCCGAGAAGGCATTTGACAGGGTCAACTGACGATTTCTGCTAAATTTCCCTGGAGCAAATAGGTTTAGGATCAGTCATCTCCAAAATCATGTACCTCTACTCACACCCCTCAGCATCGGTCTTAGTGAATGGCACGTCATCAGAAGTGTTTGACATATCCAGTGGCACCCACCAAGGATGCCCCCTTTCCTCTCTTAATTTTGTTATTGTAATCAAGCACTTTGCTTGTGCCATCCACCAAAATGACTTCATACAAGGTATCCAAACACCATCCAAACATAAATTATCACTCTACACAACCTATTAATATATGCCCAACAGCCCCACACAACCCTCCCTTCCCTCTTCATAATGCAAACGCTTTGGATTACTAAGCAATTTTAAGCTCAGCATCTCCAAAACAGAGCCCCTCAACAGCTCTTTATCCACATCGACCATGTCTTTACTTCGCTCCAACTACTCCTTTCAATGGCAGACTAAATGCATCTCTTACCTGGGTGCAACAATCCCTGTTAATCTCTCTAATCTTTTTACACTAAACTATATCCCCCTTCTCTCCCAATTCCGAAAGGACTTGGTTTCCTAGGGGGAAACAACTCTACCCTCGTTTGGACGCATTAATACCCTTAGGATGGATACTCTACCCAAGCTATTATATCTATACCAGTCACCATTCCCAAATCCTTATTTTCTGCCCTACGCTCCCCCTCTATTTGTTTTATATGGAATAAGGGGCTATCCAGAATTAAATATAAATTACTCACACTCCCAAAATTGCAGGCAGGCGCAGGCTTACTGGATTTTGAGCTTTACTATAAAGCCACTCTCATAGCTCGCATCCTAGAGTGGTTCCCACGACCCTTCCAAAAAGCGTGCTCCTCACCTCTGACCACAGCTGCCCTTGTGCTCTGGTACAGGAGAGGGCTATATGAAATTCTCTTCTCAGATCCACTCCCCTTATCACTATTTGACAACCCAGCCTTCTAACAAGGCATAGGGGCTCACACCGCTCCTCCTGGCCTCAGGCACACACCTTCATCCACTTGGGAAACGGAACCCCAATTGTCCCGACGGGAACACGTGACCGGCTCACTTCCTTACACCTAACAACATTTACCAAACACCTATTTCTCTCATCCCAGATCCACTGTCGACTCTCTGAATTTGAACATCTGAGTTCCCTTCAGGAGTTGCCCAGACACTTACTTTCCCACATTTATAGTCCGATTCAGGCCCTCACACAAAATGACCTACCCACTTACACCAGGATATGGTCGGCAGACCTGGGAAAGACCTTCTCCAGAGCGGAATGACAGATTGCATTCCACTTTGCACACAAGTCCTCTATCTCCTGCTATTCACAAGAGAAGAACTTCAAGATTTTGTCTAGATGGTACAGGGACCACGCCACACTACAAAAAATATTTCCATCTACCTGCTGGCAATGCAATGCAGCCTCAGCCACATATCTTCATATCTGGTGGGAGTGTGATTGGATTCGACACTTCTGGAAACAGGCATTTCAGGTATATTATAAGATATATGATGAATCTTTGCAAATGATCCCCGAAATAGCCCTTCTTTCCATACTACCGGGATCAATAACCTACCAAAAACGGTGCCTATTATGCTTTTTTCTATCGGCAGCCCGTCATCTCATCCTCCTTTTTTGGAAAACAACTACTATCCCCCCAATATCTCTTTGGGTCTCCACGATGAATGACATTATGCGAATGGAGGAGATGTTGGCGCTGGACAATAACATCTAAGACAAATATACAGTTTTGTGGACTTTCTGACGGCGCGTCTCCTCCTCAGATACCCTGACTGAAATTCTTTCCATCTCCGCAAGCTCCATTCCCCCCCTACCCTGATCTCTAACTCTAGTAAGAGGATGAACCCCAACTGACAAATCAGTGTCATTCTCTCTCAGTCTCTGCTAGCATACTCCCTCCCAACCCCTCTCCTCCCTTAAACCCCCTGGTCTTCCTTCCTTCCTCATACTCTTTTATTGTTTGACATGCAATGATTGTATCCAAAACAAAACCGAAAAGAACAGCGCACCAAAGGGACCTTTATATGCTAAAAAATTTGTCATTTATTACAAGTTATGAAAAAACACTTTAACAAAGACATCAGTTTTTACGGAATTACGCTATGTTGGATTTATTCTTCTATTCTGTATGATCGTTTGGTGGAGTGTGATCTGCTCTATTGATTGGAGGATATTTGGCATCAGGTCTGGTTCTAGAGGAGTATCTGCACCAACCAGTTCCATGTTTCACGGTTTCCTGGAGGCCATCTAATCGTTTTTGTATTAAAGCCATTTCGACCCTTCGGACATATGACCGTTGGGGTCATAGACGTCCGGTAAGCCTCAAACTTGTTCCAGGTGGAGGTGTTCACATAAAGGTGTACTGTGCAAGTTTTGGATTTCCTGGAGGATATCTGTAATTTCTCTTCACGCTGAGGGGGACTACTGATGATTCTTCATACAAACACTGTATCAAAATTTCACTGGAGGACTTTGATATAACAAAAAATTTTTTGTTCATTTCTTTTTTTCACGTGTAATATTTATATATACACATTTAATGAGTATTGGGGAAACCCGATAACTGAGCATAAGTTTATATTCCTTTGTATAGAAGTTTTTTTCTGTACATCTATCACATTTATTTTCACTTAGCGCAACACTTTGTTATGCATTGATTGTACTAGAAACTTCCACTTTTAGTGTGTTAGCGGCTGGTTTGGCAGTGTTCTTTTTGTATAGTCTGTAATAAGCTCTCCTCCTGTAGAATGATCAATTCCATCAGTTCAATAGAGCATTTAGTAAGAATGTTATTCCATTGTAAAGTAAATTCTTCAGAATAAAGGGTGGAGGGGAATTTCTTAATTCTTAGACCTCTAGGGATCATATTGATTGTGTGAGTGTGCAATGTACAGGGATAGGGACAAATGTAGACACTCACTCTGGATGGACTGGTGTCTTTATTCAACCTTACTATGTAACTATATCCTATCCTACATACTGTTTGAGACCAGTGAAGTCCAACCAAACTTGATCTCCTTAGTCATGTTAGTCCGCAGGTTATCAAACATAGTGGTGCATAAGGAGTTATCAGATGGAGGCACAGGTTCCTTAGTGTAGATCTGTGTGATGTTCATTTGTCGATCCATCCCAATCCTATATGCAGTCCCAATAATGTGTACTCTATTATGAGAAAAATGTAATCCTTACTGTGCCACAGTAAATAAAACGTAAAATGTATGAATGGACTCCAATGACTGTGAAAAAGTCCAGATATGAAATTAAGGAAATCCCCGGAGCATACCTACCACAGAGGATTATGTCATGTGCAGACAAGAAAATGTAGCGCTCTGAACACGGGAATTCTGTGATGACAAAACGGAGTCAAGAGAAGGGTCCTCAGGCTACAGTCTCCTCCAAACACCCGAACAGCAAATAGCACCCATGGATGCCCCTCTACACTGTAAAAAGCATGTCTGATTGAACATAAAATAATTGTGCTCTAAAAGAAAAAAGAGTGTGCCTTTTTGTAACTTTTATGCAGTGATCAAGGCTGATCAGCCAAAACACATCTGCTTTTTGTATTTCTACGTGTGTCAAATAAATTTATCTCTTTATGGATTGGAGTTGCCAGCAATTTTTCTACTTTATTTACGTGAATAGGTTTATTTTCAACATTCCTGCAATAATAATTTGTGTGAGTTTAATTATGTTAAAGACTGTGTGATACCTTTAAAGTCTATTTCCTAGAGCTTGAGTAGTAACTCACTGGGATGTGGTGCCTTTTTAACTGCACACACAGTTTGTCATATCTCCCCAGAACCCCTTCTGTGTAATATCTGATCTATCCCCGATACACAAGGTCTACAAGTTGGCCGAATCAGCAGATCGTTGCAGATGATCTACTTTTGTTCTACCTGCTTTATGGGCCAATCCTTAAAATTCTCTACAACCAGGAATGCCCCCAATTGATCAGTCAGTGTCCATCTACCTTAACCACAGTTATAGTCAACCCTAGATTTCAACCCAAAGTTGCCTTTCTCCCCCTCTTTGCAAAGCACTTTTCAAATTCAGCACTTTTTGACTATCCTTTTTAAGACTGATCAATTATCAACTTTCAGAAATTAAACAACTATCTGCAGACAAACTTGCTAGGACATGGGTTATTGACCTCATATGCTCTGCTTGTAACTCCACTGCATGGGTTCCTTTCAACTTACCTTTTGTACTGGAAAAGGAACTTGGGCATTGCCTTCTTCCAGGAGCAAACAAATCCATTTACAATTCTACTCTATGCAGATAAAGCTTCTATAGTGATTAAGATAAAAGAGATCAGCTTTAAACATCTTTCCCAATAGTATAGAACCTGCCCTACTCAAAAAAATAAAAAAAATAAAATCATCCACAAAGCTCTGTCCTTTGTTAGCATTGCTTCTAACATCCTGGTTCACTCCTTCACATTTTTTGTGAATACTCCACGGACCCATACTGAATGTGGGGCCGTGGCTATCCGAGGACTATAAAGAACCTTATAGCCTCTTTTTAATACAGGGGAGAAAAGTTCTAAGAAAACTGGTTTTATTGGATTGGTTTTACATTCTCCCTAATTATACACAAGATCCTTTTACCGTATATACTCGAGTATAAGCCGAGATTTTCAGCCTCTTTTTTGAGGCTGAAAGTGCCCCCTCGGCTTATACTCGAGTCACCGCTGTCTGACTGCTCGATCAGCGTATCGAGCAGACAGACGGTGGACATTAAAATTCAAAAGCCGCGCCTCCTTCTCCGCCTCCGCCTGTGATAGGCGGAACACTGAATTTCCCAGCAGTCAGTGTTCCGCCTATCACGGACATCCGTTCATTCTCATACTACGGACGAGTATGAGAGGATGTCCGTGATAGGCGGAACACAGGCTGCTGGGAAATTGAGTGTTCCGCCTATCACAGGCGGAGGACGGAGGCGCAGCTTTTGAATCGTAGAATGGCCGCCGAGAAGAGCGGCGATCCATCGGCACGACACGGGACGGAGGAGGCACGGGACAGAGGAGGCACGGGACACCGGAAGGCACGGGACAGAGGAGGCACGGGACAGAGGAGGCTCGGGACGACGGCGGCTCGGGACACAGGTAGGCTGGACACACACACAAGGCTGCACGGACACACACACACACAGGGATGGATGGATGGATGGATGGATACACACACACACACACACACACACACACACAGGGATGGATGGATGGATGAATACACACACACACACACACACACACACACAGGGATGGATGGATACACACACAGGGATGGATGGACGGACACACAGGGATGGATGGATGGACACACACACAGGGATGGATGGATGGACACACACACAGGGATGGATGGACGGACACACACACAGGGATGGACGGACACACAGGGATGGACAGCCATGTCTCACCCTCGGCTTATACACGAGTCAATAAGTTTTCCAGTTTTTTGGGGGTAAATTGGGGGCCTCGGCTTATATTCGGGTCGGCCTATACTCGAGTATATACGGTACTTAATGCCACTCAAGTGCAGAATCTGACCTCTACTTTTTCCAGTCTACCTTCTCCGCTCTATCTTTCCCTTGCCTATTGCCCCTATTCTTCTTCTTCCCTCCTCTCCAAGCCCGATGCCATCTATGAGTCCTCTGAGCCCTATGCCCTTCAGCTATGGCTGAACAAGCATGCTGTCTGTCTACACAGTGTCCTATACCTCAGAATGACCAACCAAAAGGTTAAAAAAAAAAAAACTGACCACACAAGCACAAATTACCTGCTCTGCTTTGTGTGGAGTCAGCTTGAAACAAGGAAAAGAGGTGACTGCGAGGATCAACCAGGTACTTTAGATATGAGAAGTACATGAAAGGGATAGAAACTTTGGGGTTTATTTACTAAAGCTGGAGAGTCCAAAATCAGGCTCACTTCTGCACAGAAACCAATCAGCTTCCAGGTTTTATAGCCAAATCCTAATTGAAGAAGCGGAGGTTAGAAGCAGTTTAGTTTCTATGCAGAAGTCAGCTTGATTTTGCAATCTTCAGCTTTAGTAAATTAACCCCTATGATTTATAAAAAACACATACTATATGCAAACACACAAAAATATACATATATTTTTTTAGGTTTAAATACACTTTAACCATTTCCGGGGAGATTGACTTATAATTTTATGCAACATCTTTTGTAACACTCATCAAGATTGTATATCTGTGCAATTTTGGGTATGTCAATGCATAAATAAAAAGGTATTTCTTGTTTCTTCCTCATCCACTCAGTACCTTTCTCCTTACCAATTTCATGTGACTGTACCCCTGCCTTCTTCCCACAGTCTCTAAACTTGCCATTCTGTACTTAAAACATTTAAAGATTTATTTAAAATAAATATAACACTTTACCTCTCTTTCTCTTTCGTTCTTAGACAGCTGCATTTGCTTTAGCATTTGAGATCTTTGCTCCATCATTAATGTCCGCTCATATGTAAATGCAGATATATCATTTTCAAACTATGAAAATAAATAACATTGTCATTTGCATGTAAATCATATGCTGTAATGTTTTGATTTTCCCCTGGGGATTTAGCTGTAATTTCTGTAACCAAAATACAATTAGAAACTTACAGTGATTAACAGCTACTTTTTATTAACTGCTATTGATTAAAAACATTTTTATATTCTTCTGCAACATTATTAAACTAAAAATGTGTGCCTTTTCCTAGAAAAAGTAACTCTTAAAAACTGGCCAATGCAGACAAGTGGCCCCAGTAGTCTAAACTACACTGCACCATTTGTAAATACAGGTTTTTAATGCAACTACCATATCTGTAGGTCTTTATTGTCACCCATTGAAGTTGGTCAAAATATTTCCAGTGTTTGTGATTCTATGTCCCAGCTTATTTTCTTGGACATGGGCTACAAGAAAATGGCCATTGCACCTTCTTATTTGGGGATGACTAAAATGAAAATCTTTTAAAGTTATCCCGTCCAAAAAAGGATGCTCAGTGACCATTTTGTTGTTGCTGGGACTGAAAAGGGCTACAGCAATGCAAGAACCCTGGTGGGGATGTGCGAGTAGAGAGTCCTTGCTGCGTTGGAACAGAGCACAAAGCACATTTTTTGAATTGGGAAGCAAACTCGATTTTGCAATGCTGTGAGACAGCACCCAACAGCTGTCGTGTCCTAAAAATAAGCCAGGACAGAATTTAAAAATTGGGAGTATTTCAGCCAGGCTTCAAGGGTGATAGAAAAGGCCTACAGATATGGCATTTGAAGAAATATTTCTATAAATGGAACAGTGGAGTAAAGTCAAAGCTTTAAAGGACTCCTTTATAAACTCTACCTCACTCCATTAGTCCCTGGTTTTCTAGCAAACAAAAAAATGAAAGGGTGGGTGGCCTATCTCCTGTGCTTAACTCCAAGATATCGAATTTACAGATCAGAAGTCAAAATTCCTCTCATCTTAATCATATAGTACAAGACACAAGCAGAGTATTCATACACTATGAGATGTCCCCAAGTAATGAATAAGAAGGGTGGGTAACAAATAGGCAAACACAACTGTGCCAACAGGCCCTAACAACAAAGGTCAGAAGACTCACCTTTAGAGTGCTGTGTTACCCTTGTAGCCAGAAGACCAGATGGCAGCCTTAAGCTGGCCATAGATGGATAGAATCTTGGCCCCTTCAGCAGGGACTGGCCAAGATTCGATTCCTCTAAGGGCAGGCTGATTATACCCAAGTCCATTGATCATCTTGGGTACACCAGGGTGAGATTTTTAGCATGCGATTACTGCCAGCAATTATAGCCGTTAGCAGCCCCCCACCAGGAGAACACAATAACTCTGCGGATGGGATTTCCCCATCACCACAGACTATGTTGATGGTGGAACAGAGCAATTTTCTTTTTTCAGGAAAGAAAATCCCATAATCTATGGCCTGTTTTACACAACTGGGCTACATAGACTTGGTGCTGAAACCCCAAGGAATGGGTGTGTAGAAGTGCAGGAGGAGATTTCTCTTTGAGAACATAAGATCTTGTGATCAGATTCCTTATCCATTGTGTAATGGTGGACTTTCTAGAAGGGTGCCCCTTGTGAGGCCCTGGGAACAAGGCAAACAGGGAATCTGTCTGATTGGAGCAGTATATAAAAGCAGAAAAAATCTGGGCAGTACAACCCCTTTACAAAAGCTGCTGAACACCAAGGGTCAATCACCAAATCCCAAAATACAATATATCAAACAGATGGTACAGCGCTCTAACTAAATTAAAATAATTACTAACGTATTAAAATAAACATTAATTAAAAGTCCAAAATAGCTTATATGTCAAAAAATCCACGTGAGGAATCCTCAATGGTATACAGTCAGATCATGCGTAAAGTGACTTAGTGCCAGGGGGGGGGGGACCGCCACCAATGGTAAAATTACATATGGACCCTTTAAATTACAGAAGGTCACATGCACTTAATATCACCGAATGCTTATCAACTCGTCCAATTGCTGTATTCGTTCTCACAGATATTATCCGACCGGTTCAGCTTTCTCCCACTCAGTCAAATTAACTGGCGAATTCGTGGAGTACCCACAATAGATCATTATATTGCAGTATTCAAATTTCAATAACGAAACTTCAAACGATCGTTAAAATGAGTGGCCGCGGGTGACGTCACGTGATCTCCGTCTGAATTTTTGGTAATTTCTTTAATTTGAGAGTCCAGAGTGTCCATCTTCCTTTGCTTACACAATAGAAGAAATTCCAATAGCTCAAAACCCTTTTCAAGAAAGAAATTACTCCATTCTATCATAGAGCTTTCATCAATCAGACCGTCATTGGGTGGTACATCCCACCTCAAGTGTCTGGGTATGAGTTTGGCTGACAGATACTGTTCGCATGACGTAATATCCCACCAAGTTTTTATCTTTTATCTTAATATTTATTTTAAAGCGGAGGTCCACCCGAATTACTAGTCCTACGTCTAAGTGATCTCCCCCTTGCCTAATCGCTAGATATCCTCCTTACCTTTCTGATGTCTTCTTCTGTTTTCTTCTTCTTTCAAATTTCCTGCCTCTGGAGATTCCGGAAAGGGGCGGTGCTGCTGCAGAAATCGGCGGGGCTTCAGTGGCAGGTCAGTTCTTCCTGTCGGCTGCAGGGGCTCCTGGGATCATTGTTTTTATTTCCCAGGAGTCTGTGCGGCACCCAGGCTCGAGATCGCTCGAAGGATTGATCTGCGCATGCGCGAGATCGCAGATCGTATGGGCGGTGCATGCTGGGAGATTAGGAGGACTGTGTCCCGGAAGACAATGCCTGTGGGCTTCACATTCCCACAGGCAAAATGGAAAACGTCTGGAGACGTTTTTGTAATGACTTTAGAAGAAAGAAAAACGGCTGCAAGACACTTTGACATCATATAAAAGTAAGTAACCTATTTAGAATAGTTACTTTTGAAGATTATTGCGGAAAAAAAAAAAACGGCAGTGGAACCCGGCTTTAATACGTTAGTAATTATTTTAATTTAGTTAGAGCGTTGTACCATCTGTTTGATATATTGTATTTTGGGATTTGATGATTGAGATGAGCAGCCAATTTTACCATTGGTGGCGGTCCCCCCCAGCACTAAGTGACTTTACGCATGATCTGACTGTATACCACTGAAGATTCCTCGCGTGGATTTTTTGACATATAAGCTATTTTTGACTTTTAATTAATATTTATTTTAATACGTTAGTAATTATTTTAATTTAGTTAGAGCGCTGTACCATCTGTTTGATATATTGTATTTTGGGATTTGGTGATTGACCCTTGGTGTTCAGCAGCTTTTGTAAAGGGGTTGTACTGCCCAGATTTTTTCTGCTTTTATATTTTGACTGTTCTATTTTCTTTAAATCTAGCAGCAGATATGGATGTTTTTCAATATATTGAGAAATGGGACGTTAAAATAAATGAAGTGTTCTCTCTGAGTCTTATGGCTGAACCTATCAATGATATGTCCCAGGCGTTTAAGAAACGGACATATATTTGAAAAAAAGATAAAAACTTGGTGGGATATTACATCATTCCAACAGTATCTGTCAGCCAAACTCATACCCAGGCGCTTGAGGTGGGATGTACCACCCAATGACGGTCTGACTGATGAAAGCTCTATGATAGAATGGAGTAATTTATTTCTTGAAAAGGGTTTTGAGCTATTGGAATTTCTTCTATTGCGTAAGCAAAGGAAGATGGACTGCTCCTTTGGATGCTTAGGAGCAGGGCATAAGGATGGAAGGAAAATTTCCTCACTGAAGTGGAATACTGAAACCATATGGGAAAAAACATGGCCTTGGGCGCAAGACAAGTTTATCAGTGAAGTATAAGGAAAGGGCAGCCAGATGTGTTCAGAAACACATCTTTGAATAAGAGATCCTGGCAGAGGTTCTTAACCTGGGGTTTATGGACGCCTAAGTGGTACATGGGTAGGTTTCAGGTGGTTCACGAGGGTCAGATAAAAAAATTATATTTACATTCATTATACAGCCCTCCCCTTGTCCCAATCAATGGTTTCCCATTAGAAACTCGTCGTCAGCACACATTTACTATCTAAATGTGTATCATTGTTCTACGCATAATCTCTATCTTGTGCGACCCCATAATAGCAAGGGCTAATTTTCATTTACTTTATCCAAACCTTGTGTATGCCATATACTGTATGTATGAAGCAATCACATTTTAATAAAATAAAGTACATACATTTATTGTATGCAAACTTGTGTTTATGTGAATATTTATGGGGAGGGGGTCCATAGTTTTCATCAGATTTTTAAAAGAGTCAGTGACTCAAAAAGGTTAAGAACCACTGCTTTAGGGGTATTTCCATAATGGGTTCAAAGGGCAGAGAGAACCAAGTTGGGATCCCAAGGAAACAAAACGTCTTGGAAGGAGGGGCTTAATGTGAGGTACACCTTGGAGAAAGATACTTCTAAAAAGACAGCAAAGCCAGGGGCTTTTGAAAAAGAATGGTTAAGGAAGGTACCTGCCCTTTAAGAGTGCTTAAGGTCAAGTTCTGGTCAAGACTTGTTTGTAGAAAGGCCAGAATGCAGGCAGAGTAATCACTGGGGCTGAAGTGCTAGTGTTCATATCAGGCAAAAAAAAGAAAAGAAGGATTTCCATGTAGGATACAAAATCTTCCTAGAAGAGACTTCCCTTGCTCTTAGCAAGATAGGAATCACAGACTCGGTAACCCCTCTATCCTTTAAGATCTAGGTTCAATAGGCATGTCATTAAAGCCAGAAACTGCTAAACAGGATGGAATGGGGGCCTTGAAATAGCAGGCCTGTTTGGAACAAGCCATATTTGTCTGCTAGAATTCTGATTATATCCATGTAACAGGTTATTCTGGGCCTGTTTGTTGCAATTGGGATCACCATTTTCCTTTCTATTTTCTGGAGCAGATGAGGCAGAATTCACACAGGGAGGGAAGGTGCCAGTTAGGCTGAACTGAGACATGGGAACTATTAATACATCCAAGGCTAGAGTTAGAGGATCCCTGGTTCTAGTAACAAACAGACGGTTGACTGAGGCTAAGATGTCAATATTTGGAATTTCCCATTTTTGTCATATCAGATTGAATATTTCTGGATAAAAAGGCCCATTCCCCTTTAACCACTTTCAGACCGGACCATTTTGCTGGTAAATGACCAGAGGTCTTTTTACACTTTGGCACTGCGCTGCTTTAACTGGTAATTGCGCGGTCATGCAATGTTGTACCCAAACAAAATTTGCGTCCTTTTCTTCCCACAAATAGAGCTTTCTTTTGATGGTATTTGATTGCCTCTGCGATTTTTATTTTTTGCGATATAAACGTAAAAAGACCGCAAATTTTGAAAAAAAATGATATTTTCTACTTTTTGTTATTAGAAAAATCCAATAAACTCAATTTTAGTCATACATTTAGGCCAAAATGTATTCAGCCACATGTCTTTGGTAAAAAAAAAAGTCAATAATTGTATATTTATTGGTTTGCGCAAAAGTTGTCACATCTACAAACTAAGGTACGTTTTCTGGAATTTACGCAGCTTTTAGTTTACGACTGCCTATCTCATTTCTTGAGGTGCTAAAATGACAGGGCAGTACAAAACCCCCCCAAATGACCCCATTTTGGAAAGTAGACCCCCTAAGGAAATTGATAAGAGGCATGTTGAGCCCATTGAATATTTTATTTTTTTGCCTCAAGCGATTGAATAATGACAAAAAAAAAATTTTTTTTTTTTTTTTACACAAAGTTGTCACTAAATGATATATTGCTCACACATGCTATGGGCGTATGTGAAATGACACCCCAAAATAAATTCTGCTGCTTCTCCTGAGTACGGGGATACCACATATGTGGGACTTTTTGGGAGCCTAGCCGCGTACAGGGCCCCGAAAACCAAGCACCGCCTTCAGGCTTTCTAAGGGCGTAAATTTTTGATTTCACGCCTCACTACCTATTACAGTTTTGAAGGCCATAAAATGCCAAGATGGCACAAAACCCCCACAAATGACCCCATTTTAGAAAGTAGACACCCCAAGCTATTTGCTGAGAGGCATGTTGAGTCCATGGAATATTTTATATTTTGCCACAAGTTGCGGGAAAATTACAAACTTTTTTTTTTATTTTTTTTTTTCACAAAGTTGTCACTAAATGATATATTGCTCATGCATGCCATGGGCATATGTGAAATGACACCCCAAAATAAATTCTGCTGCTTCTCCTGAGTACGGGGATACCACATATGTGGGACTTTTTGGGAGCCTAGCCGCGTACGGGGCCCCGAAAACCAAGCACCGCCTTCAGGCTTTCTAAGGGCGTAATTTTTTGAGTTCACTTCTCACTACCTATTACAGTTTTGAAGGCCATAAAATGCCAAGATGGCACAAAACCCCCACAAATGACCCCATTTTAGAAAGTAGACACCCCAAGCTATTTGCTGAGAGGCATGTTGAGTCCATGGAATATTTTATATTTTGCCACAAGTTGCGGGAAAATTACAAACTTTTTTTTTTTTCACAAAGTTGTCACTAAATGATATATTGCTCACGCATGCCATGGGCATATGTGAAATGACACCCCAAAATAAATTCTGCTGCTTCTCCTGAGTACGGGGATACCACATATGTGGGACTTTTTGGGAGCCTAGCCGCGTACGGGGCCCCAAAAACCAAGCACCGCCTTCAGGCTTTCTAAGGGCGTTACAGTTTTGAAGGCCATAAAATGCCAAGATGGCACAAACCCCCCCCCCCCCAAATGACCCCATTTTAGAAAGTAGACACCCCTAAATTTAGGGGTACACTAGTGAGACTAGGTAATAAATGGCGGGTGCCCTGAAACTATAAAAAAATAACTAACCAACCAGCGTCACCTGTAACAGTTATATGGTGATCACTGGTGAAAGGGTTAACTAGGGGGCAATCAGGGGGCTTTATGCGGTAGTATATGGGGGTCCCTGGCGCTATAAAAAGCTGCGGCGAACCTAAATACCTACCTGCCTAACTAGCGTCACCTGTGACACTAATACAGCGATCAGAAAAACGATCGCTTATTAGGCTGGGTTCACACTGGAGCGATGCGGGAACGCCACGAATGCGCGGCGGGTTCCCGCATCGCATGCCTCCCGGCGGCAGTTCACACTGCCCTATGCGAACTGCTGGGAGTGTCAGTGAAATGTTAATGACACCCCCAGATCAGTTCGCATATCGCAGTGCGATCTGCAAACTTGGATCGCATGGTGTGAACACCCATGCGATCCGATTCTGCTGCGGACCAAAAAAAGGGTCCCGTGCGAGTTTGCGGCGGGTGCGGCGGGTGCGACACGAATTCAGCCATACTATCTGTATAGCTGAACTCGAATCGCACAGAGATCGGATGTGATTTGCACTGCAGTGCGGTGCGAATCACATCCGTTCTCATAAACCGCTGCAATGTGAACCCAGCCTTAGTGACACTGGCGACGGGGGGTGATCACGGGGTTAAACCTTTATTGGGGGGGTTAGGGGGGTACCTTAGAACTAAAGGGGGCTAACCCTAACTGCCCTAACAGTTATTAGTCACAAATGACACCTGCCGGGTGATCAGGGGGTTAAACCTTTATTAGGTAATAAATGGCGGGTGCCCTGAAACTATAAAAAAATAACTAACCAACCAGCGTCACCTGTAACAGTTATATGGTGATCACTGGTGAAAGGGTTAACTAGGGGGCAATCAGGGGGCTTTATGCGGTAGTATATGGGGGTCCCTAGCGCTATAAAAAGCTGCGGCGAACCTAAATACCTACCTGCCTAACTAGCGTCACCTGTGACACTAATACGGCGATCAGAAAAATGATCGCTTATTAGGCTGGGTTCACACTGGAGCGATGCGGAAACGCCGCGAATCCGCGGCGGGTTCCCGCATCGCATGCCTCCCGGCGGCAGTTCACACTGCCCTATGCGAACTGCTGGGAGTGTCAGTGAAATGTTACTGACACCCCCAGATCAGTTCGCATATCGCAGTGCGATCTGCAAACTCGGATCGCATGGTGTGAACACCCATGCGATCCGATTCTGCTGCGGGCCAAAAAAAGGGTCCCGTGCGAATTTGCGGCGGGTGCGGCGGGTGTGGCGGGTGCGGCGGGTGCGGCGAATGGCTGAACTCGAATCGCACAGAGATCGGATGTGATTTGCACTGCAGTGCGGTGCGAATCACATTCGTTCTCATAAACCGCTGCAATGTGAACCCAGCCTTAGTGACACTGGCGACGGGGGGTGATCACGGGGTTAAACCTTTATTGGGGGGGTTAGGGGGGTACATTAGAACTAAAGGGGGCTAACCCTAACTGCCCTAACAGTTATTACAGTCACAAATGACACCAATGCAAAAAAAAAAAAAAAAAAAAAAAAAAATGACATTGGTGTCACTGTGACTGGGGGGCAGGGGTAATTGGGGGGGTGATCGGGGGGTAAAGGGGGGGTGTGAGTGTGCCTGGCATGTTCTACTGTGTGTGGGATGTGTTGGTGCAACTCACTGATCCGCTCTCCTCCGTGTCGGAACGAAAAATACCGACACGGAGGAGAGAATACATCACTTCCTCTCCTGTGTTTACATTACAGGAGAGGAAGTGATGTCACCGGGGATTTCCATTCGTCGGGAGCGATCGCGAGGGGGTGGCCATGAATGAATGGCCGTCCCCTCGTCCGGGATCGCTCCCGAACGAAAACCGACCGCCGCAGGCACCGGGCGGGGGCCCGATCGGGCCCCCGACCCGCGGGAGGCAAAGGACGTACATGTATGTGCTTATGCCTGCCCGTGCCATTCTGCCGACGTACATCGGCGTGCGGCGGTCGGCAAGTGGTTAATCCATTCAGTGGTGGGCTGAGGTAATCCACTTTTAAATTGTCCACACCTGGGATGTGGACCGCAGAGATCACTGGACAGCAAGTTTCTGTCCATATTACCATATCTGCATGTTTCCTTCAAGGCAGCAAGACTCCTGGTGTCCCCTTAATGGTTGATGTAGGACACAACTGTGACATTGTCTGACTGCACCCCTAATTCAGAGAGGGGCCCAGTGCTGCATGGTCCACCAGACTGCTCTGGGCCTCAAGAGGTTTATTGGGGGCTTATTTTTCTCCAGTGACCATGTTCCTTGGACTGTTAAGGATTGGAACAGCCTGAGAGACGTGTGTCTGTTGTTACATAGTTACATAGTAGGTGAGTTTGAAAAAAGACAAGTCCATCAAGTCCAACCTATGTGTGTGATTATATGCAAGTATTGCATTGTATATCCCTGTATTTTGCGGTCGTTCAGGTGCTTATCTAATAGTTTTTTAAAACTATTGATGCTCCACACTGAGACCACCGCCTGTGGAAGGGAATTCCACATCCTTCCCACTCTTACAGTAAAGAACCCTCTACATAGTTTAAAGTTAAACCTCTTTTCTTCAAATTTTAATGAGTGGCCACGTGTCTTGTTAAACTACCTTCCTTAAAAATGTTTTACCCCTATTGTGGGGGTCACCAGTACTGTATCAAGCATCTCTTTTTCAGAGAGAATAAGTTCAGTGCTCGCAACCTTTCCTCATAACTAATATCCTCCAGACCCTTTATTAGCTTAGTTGCCCTTCTTTGTACTTGCTCCATTTCCAATACATCCTTCCTGAGGACTGATGCTCAAAACTGGATAGCATACTCTAGGTGCGGCCGGACCAGAGTCTTGTAGAGCGGGAGAATTATCGTTTCATCTCCGGAGTTGATCTCCTTTTTAATGCATGCCAATATTCTGTTTGCTTTGTTAGCAGCAGCTTGGCATTGCATGTCATTGCTGAGCCTATCATCTACTGGGACCCCGGGTCCTTTTCCATCCAAGATTCCCCCAGAGGTTCTCCTCTCCAGTGTATAGATTGCATTCGTATTTTTGTCACTCAAATGCATTATTTTAGATTTTTCTACATTAAACCTCATTTGCCATTAGCCACCCCATTAATCTGTTCAGATCTTTTTGCAAGGTTTCCACATCCTGCGGAGACGTTACTGCCCTGATTAGCTTAGTATTGTCCGCATATACAGAGATTGAACTGTTTACCCCATCCTCCAGGTCGTTTATTAACTAAATAAATAGGATCGGTCCCAGCACAGAATCCTGAGGAGCCCCACTACTCACCTCCGGCCATTCTGAGTACTCCCCATTTATCACCACCCTCTGAACTCACCCTTGTATCCAGTTTTAAATCCATGTACTCACCCTATGGTCCATGCCAATGGACCTTATTTTGTACAGTAAATGTTTAGGGGCAACTGTGTCAAATACTTTTGCAAAATCCAGATACACCATTGTGATAACTTTCCATTGAGAGGGAAGGAAAGACTTCCCCATTGTTAGGGCTGAGGTGGTGATTCACCAGAATAGGGATTTGGTTACTTGGACAAGAGCATGGGTAAATGGAGAGGAGATTACTTTTACCAGGTCAACAAGATTTTGAGTTGAAAAGTTTCTAATGGAATTGAAAGAATGGTACTTCCTCCAAGGAGGGTACCATTAAGCCTAGAATCCTCAATGACAATCTCAAGCATAGGCTCTTAGAGAAATAATTTTCTTTTCTTAAGAAAGACCTTTGCTTTGGATGTGTCCAAGACCAGACCTGACACAACATGTCCTAGTGCATCCACACAAAAAAAGATAGCAAAAAGACAACTGCTCTGTTTCAACACCATCCTGAAACACAGGGTCATGTTGGTTGTTCGTTACCCTAGTCCAGTTAGCTGCAGTCTGACATACTGAAATGGCAGCAAAAGCTGGATGCAAGGCTGAATCAACAAGAGCAAAAGAAAGCCTTTTAGGAACCGCTCAAATTTCTATTTACAGAATCTTTGAAAGATGTAAAATTTCCAAAAGGAACCGTGAGATGTCAGTTTAAGACAGAGACGGCAAGATCGACCATAGGAATAGCCCACTTCTTTTGCAAATTCTTATCCCACTGGCCACTTTATTATTAGGTACACCTTGCTAGTACAGGGTTGGACCCCCTTTTGCTTTTAGAATGGCCTTCATTCTTTGTGGCATAGATTCAACAAGGTGTTGGAAACATTCCTCAGATTTTGGTCCATATTAACATGATAGCATCCGGCAGTTGCTGCAGATTTGTTGGCTGCACATTCATGATGCAAATCTTCTGTTCAACCACATCCCAAAGGTGCTCTATTGGATTGAGATCTGGTGGCTGTGGAGGCCACCGGAGTACAGTGAACTCATGGTCATGTTCAAGAAACCAGTTTGAGATGATTTGAGCTTTGTGACATGGTGCATAATCCTGCTGGAAATAGCCATTAGTAGCTGGGTACACTGTAGTCATAGTCAAAGGGATGGACATGGTCAGCAACAATATTCAGGTAGGCCGTGGCTTTTAAACTATGCTCAATACGAATTGTTGAAAAAAAAAGAAAACTCCCCCACACCATTACATCACCACCACCAGCCTGAACTGTTGATACAAGGCAGGATGGATCCATGCTTTCATGTTTAAGCCAAATTCTGACCCTACCATCTGAATGTCGCAGCTGAAATTGAGACCCAGATCAGGCAAGGTTTTTCCAATCCTCTATTGTCCAATTTTGGTGAGCTTGTGCCAGGTGTAGCCTCAGTTTCCTGTTAGCCGTCAGGTGTGGCACCCGGTGTGGTCTTCTGCTGCTGCAGCCCATCTGCTTCAAGGTTTTATGTGTGTTATGTTCAGAGATGGTATTCTGCATACCTTGGTTGTAGGAAGTGGTTATTTGACTTACTGTTGCCTTTCTATCATCTAGAATCAGTCTGCTCATTCTCTTTTGACATCCAGTCCTTTGGCAACAAGTCCTTTTCCTCCATACAACTACTGGATATTTTCTATTTTTCGAACCATTCTCTGTAAACCCTACAGATGGTTGTGTGTGAAAGTCCCAGTAGATCAGCAGTTTTTGAAATTATCAGATTAGGCGGTGTGGCACCAACAACCATGCCACGTTCAAAGTCTTTTAAACCCTTTCTTCCCCATTCTGGTGCTCGGTTTGAACATCAGCAAGTTGTCTTCACCACATCTAGATGCCTAAATGCATTGAGTTGCTGCCATGTGATTGGCTGATTAGCAATTTGTGTTATGAAGCAATTGAACAGGAGTACCTAATAAACTGGCCAGAGAGCGTAGTTTAGCAAAGTTTCTTTGGGGGCGGGTGAACATTCCGTCTGGAATGATCCAGTCATGATAGATTCCACATTTTATCTTTTCACGAACAGGGAATGTTTTACAGGATTTTGCAGGTCTCTTTCTACCCATGGCAAGATGGAGGAAGAGTCAGGCTGCAAAAAGCCAGGGCTTCTGTGGACAGAGGCAATGAGGTTTTCGGTGTCAGCAAGCATGTTGCCTGAAGCTCCTTTTTCAATATGGCAGCAGTCTGAGGAAGATATCTGCCTCAATATTCTCTAATCTGTCTGCGTCCTCTCAGACAGGCATATCCGACTCAGGTTGATAAATGGGAATGTGAGAAAAAGTGTGCCAGTTTTGAGCTCGGGATTAAAATTGCTGTATTAAGGCAATAATCTGTGTGAGGAATAGGGACATAGAGACAGAGAATTCTATTTTAGTCAAATAGGCCACTTGTTGTGTGCCTCAAACAGAGGTAGAATTGGATGTAAAGATCAGTGCTAGAGCCGGATCCTTCTCCAGTGGAAGTGATGCATCGTTGCTCTGAGGTTAAAGTGGGAGTAAACCCGCTGACTTTTTTTTTCTACACCTGTAAGGGAAAAGGCATAATGAGCTAGTAAGTAAAAATGGTACTGTGGCGCTTACTCAAAATGGCATTACATCCATTAAAACTAATAGACCAAAATAAACCCTTCGGAGACTCCAAATGGATAAATCCAAAGAAATAAAGTGTCCTTATGTTGATTTCTTCATCAAAAATTGTATAGCCAGAGATTATCAAACCCATGCTATAGCAATTAATGAATGGCCCTATTTAAAAAGAATGTGTGATTAAAACTTAAACAGTAAAACATATGTAGCTGCAATCCTTAAATATGATAAAACTCCAAAGTGCAAAATAAACAAAGTGCAAATGAGCAAAAATTGTGCAAAAATTGTGAGTGCAAAATTCCACAATGTGTGCAAAATAGCAAAATTTAAATGGTGCAAAGTCCACAATCTGTGCAAAATAGCAATACAAAAAACAAAGTGCAGCAAAAAATGTGCAATAATAAATGTGCCAAGGATGAAATAAACCGTGCAAATATCAGCTGGACCAAATTTCACCTAGCACTGTGCAAACAGCAAACATTTAGTGAAAATAAAATTGCAGCAAAAAAAAAATATTCAGTGAAGTCAAAAATCATCCAAAAAGGTGCTCAGGAATACCAATAAATACAATTTCATGAAAAAAATATAAAGACGTAAGTCCAAAATTAAGTGAAAAAAAAAAAAACAGGGTCCCATATAGAGACGGCCTTGCGGTTCGCCCGGCGGTCGGTTCGCAGTGAACTTTGCTCATTCGCGATTCGCCAAACCAGCGGACTTCTGGCGCTGTTCGCAGCGGACATATTCATTTACATCGTGAAGAACTTTGACCCATGACACATCCGTGTCATGGGGTACAGGACAGCCAATTGAGACATTTCAGCACATGGACATACACCCTACCTTTTAAATAGACCTGATCTGGCGGCCATTTTACATTCTGTCTTTTGTCAGTGTAGGGAAAGGATGCTGTGTGGAGCAGGGACAGTCAGTCTAATCACTAGCTATTACTATTAGGTGCACAAACGTCCTTTTAAGGACTGGTATAGGTGTACAATATATAGGATTGTAATACACTTATAATATACTTTCTTTCAAATATAGAAAGCATATTATAGTGCACTGCTGTGCTGACCGATTCTGCAGCTGTCTTTTGTCAGTGCAGGGAGGGACAGTTTGGTGTTTGGAGCAGGGACAGTCTGCAATTCACTAGCTACTAGCTAGCTACTATTAGGTCCACAAAAGTCCTTTTAAGGACTGGTATAGGTGTACAGTATATAGGGTTGTAATACACGTATAATATACTTTCTTTCAAATATAGAAAGCATATTCTAGTGCACTGCATGCAGTGCTGCTGACCGATACTGCAGCTGTCCTTTCTCAGTGTAGGGACAGTCTGCAATTCACTAGCTACTATTAGGTGCACAAAGGTCCTTTTAAGGACTGGTATAGGTGTACTATTTGGTGTGCAGTATATAGGGGTGTAATACATGTATAAAATATTTGCACTGTGCAGCATTGTGACTGCTGAGCGGTTCTGCAGCGATACTACAAAGAGTGACAAACGCAATTAGAAAAAAGTATTAGAACTGGTGTGATAGACCAGTGGCCCTCAAAACGACAGATTGAAGCGGGGTGTTATATACCTTCTTCCACATATACTGCACTTCTCTAGAGACTTTTGTCACAAGGTCATTTAAAAAAATGACAGGCAGAGGAAGAGGCAGGCCCTTCCGCAGGGGTAGGGCAGGAGCAAAAGGCTTGGGACAAAGTGGCAAATTTCAGAAGGTGCGTTAGATTACGTCAAAGGATGCACCAGACTTGGTTGAGTGGCTCACTCAGCCTTACTCTTCTGCACCCTCCTCATCCTCTCGATCTGCACCCTCTTAACACTCTGCTGTGTGCACCCCCAAAGACACTACCACCAACACCACCACCCCCATATACCCTCCGCTTGAGTCACAGGAATTATTTTCCGATCCATCACAAGACATTGCCGCTGCGCAGCCATTCTTGGCATTGGATCAGGAAGAGGAGGTAGCAACAACCACCACTCAGCAGTCTGACAACAGTACCCAGATCAGCCCAAGGAGGTTGGTCCCCGGTGTTGCTGCCAACTTCGAGATCTCTAATTATAGCGGTGGGGAAGGTGACGTCGATGATGACATGTCTAGTGATGTCACGTGGGTGCCCACAAGAGAGGAAGAGGAGGGGAGTTCAAAGGGAGATATGGACCAGCAGATAGGGAGTAGAAGCAGGTGGAACTTACATTGCACAGGAGGGACAAACCAGACTGCTAATGTATCAGGAGCGAGGCATCAACCATGTACAGTCACATCTGGCGCTCCCAGGACGCCTGCACATGGCTCCGCAGTGTGGGCTTTTTTTAACGTGTCCGCTGCTGACAATAGTGTTGCCATCTGCAGCCTTTGCAGTCAACACATAAGTCGTGGTAAGCCCAACATTCACCCAGGGACGACCGCCTTAAGAAGGCACATGAGCTGCCATCACCTAGCCCAGTGGGAGCAACGGAACCCACAAAGCCACACTCCGGGCTCTCACCGTCCAGCCTCTTCTACTTCTCCTTCTCTCTCCTCAGAATTGTCCTCCACTCCACCTTCCATCATGCCTTCCTCACGTTTTTCTGGAAAAAGGCAGGCTTCCGTGGGCCAAACGTTCGAGCATAAAAAAAAAATGATGACGCAGGATAACCCTCTTGCCCAACGGTTGACCGCTGGCTTGTCAGAACTGTTAGCCCGCCAACTACTGCCATATAAACTGGTGAACTCGGAGGCCTTTCGAAAATTTGTGGCCATTGGAACACCACAATGGAAGGTCCCAGGAAGGAAGTATTTCTTACAGAAGGGCATCCCAGAGATATATGGCCATGTTCAGCGGCAAGTGAATGTATCTCTGGCATACAGTGTCGGTGCCAAGATACACCTGACCACAGACATGTGGTCAAGCAAACACGGGCAGGGAAGGTATATAACTTTTACTTCCCACTGGGTGAACCTTCTGATGGCCGTCAAGCATGTAACCCGTGGCACCCGTGTAGATTTGGTTACACCGCCACGGATTGCATGCAGGCCTGGCTCTTCTTCTCCTCGGGTGACTCATCCTTTTGCGCTGCTAGCGTCTCTTTCGCTGCGCCGCCCAAGATCCCCAGAACCTAATCGACATGCCAGGTGAGACGTTGCCATGCTGTGCTGCGTCTGTTGTGCCTGGAAGTCAAGAGCCACACTGGCCCTGCACTCTTTTCAGCTTTGCGTTCACAGGCAGATCAGTGGCCAACACCGCTCAATTTGACAGTTGGTAAAGTGGTGTGTGACAACGGTGGCAATCTGCTTAGCGCATTGAAACAGGTCAAAATTACACATGTGCCATGCATGGCACACATCTTGAACTTGGTCATGCAGCGATTCATTGTCAAATACCCTGGGGTCCACGGCAGGCAAGGAAAATTTCGGCCCATTTCAGAAGATCTTACATGGCCATGGCTTGCCTTGCTGACATTCAGCGGCGACACAATCTGCCGGTCAGACGTCTTATTTGCGATTGCCCCACGTGATGGAACTCAACCTTCTATATGCTTGATAGGCTGCTCCAGCAGAAACGTGCAGTTAACGACTACCTGTACGAACTCTGCGGCAGAACAGGTTCTAGGGAGCTTGGTTTTTTTTCACCGCGCCAGTGGCTGCTCATGCGCGACGCATACAGACTTCTGCGGACATCTGATGAGATCACCAAACTGGTCACAGTCATGGCGCCATCAGTGACATTGTACCTTATGCCTTCTTTATGGAGCGTGCATTGCGTCGTGTCATTGATCAAGCCATGGAGGAGCAGGAGCAGGAAGATGAGGAAGTCGCAATGCTGGATGAATTCCCAGGGGGGCTACTCTATCTGAGACAAGTCAACAACAGGAGTCTGAAGAGGAGTCAGAGGAGGATTGTGGCGGGGCGGATGAGGAGCAAGAAGAGCATGCTTTAAACCTTTCTGGGATCCCTTTTGTTGTCCGTGGATGGGGAGAGGAGAACGAGGAGGACGACATTATCCTGGATGATGAGCAGGAGCCAGGCCACCACACCGCTTTCAGTTTAGTGCAAATGGGGGCCTTCATGCTCCAGTGTTTTAACAGGCATCCCCGTATAAAAAGCATAAAGGTCAAGGACCAGTACTAGGTGGCAACGTACTTAGACCCCCGGTAAAAACACAAAATGGTGGAAATGTTACTACCATCACAGAGGGCTGTCAGAATGGAGCACTTCCAGGACTTGCTTAGAGAAATGCTGCATTCTGCTTTTGCGTGCGCTGGCAGAGGAATTCCCACTCCCAGAGAAAGAGTTGCGGGTACCAATCCAACAGCGCCTGCAAGAAGAGGGCGGTTTGAAGATGTGTTGCTCACTTCTGACATGAAATCATTCTTTCAGCCGACCCATCGACAGGCGTCATCCAGATCCAGCATCAGGGAACACCTAGACCGACAAGTGTCCGACTACATTGGGTTAACGCCCGATGTGGACGCTCTAAGAAAGGAATGAACCCCTGGACTACTGGGTGGACAGGCTTGACCTCTGGCCAGAGCTTGCACAATTTGCAATGGAACTGTTGGCTTGCCCCTCATCCAGTGTCCTGTCCGAAAGGACGTTCAGAGCAGCAGGGGGGATCGTGACCAATAAGCGTACTCGCCTAGCTCACGACAGTGTTGACTACCTCACATTTATAAAAATGTATGAGGCATGGATCTCGGAGGAATTCAACACATGTGACCAGTAGACCATGAATATGCATAATACTATAAACGATTTATATAATCTAGCACACGGACCTTATTTCTACCTTTGGCTCACTTGTACAAAAAAAAGCACAACGTACTATATGCCTGTACCCTCCTGTTTGAAGAGGTTGAGCGGTGTCATATTTTTGGGCTCTGCACCAAGTTGCTGGCATCAGTGCTCTCTATCACGGTGCTGGTGTCATTGCTCTGTATTACGTTGCTGGTGTCAGTGCTCTCTCTCTATCTCGGTGCTGGTGTGGTGTCAGTGCTCTCCATCACGGTGCTGGTGTGGTGTCAGTGCTCTCCATCATGGTGCTGGTGTGGTGTCAGTGCTCTCTATTACGGTGCTGGAGTCAGTGCTCTGTATCTCGGTGCTGGTGTCAGTGCTCTGTATCTCAGTGCCGGTGTGGTGTCAGTGCTCTCTCAGTGCTGGTGTGGCGTCAGTGCTCTCTCAGTGCTGGTGTGGCGTCAGTGCTCTCTATTTCTGTGCTGGTGTGGTGTCAGTGCTCTCTATCTCGGTGCTGGTGTGGTGTCGCTGCTCTCTATTTTGGTGCTGGTGTCGGTGCTCTCTATCTCGGTGCTGGTGCTCTCTATCTCAGTGCTGGTGTCAGTGCTCTATCTCGGTGCGGGTGTCAGTGCTCTCTATCACGGTGCGGGTGTCAGTGCTCTCTATCACGGTGCGGGTGTCAGTGCTCTCTATCACGGTGCGGGTGTCAGTGCCCTCTATCACGGTGCGGGTGTCAGTGCTCTCTATCACGGCTCTCTATCACGGTGCTGGTGTCGGGGCTCTCTATCACGGTGCTGGTGTCGGGGCTCTCTATCACGGTGCTGGTGTCAGTGCTCCCTATTCTCGGTGCTGGTGTCTGTGCTCCCTATTCTCGGTGCTGGTGTCAGTGCTCCCTATTCTCGGTGCTGGTGTCAGTGCTCCCTATTCTCGGTGCTGGTGGCAGTGCTCCCTATTCTCGGTGCTGGTGGCAGTAATCCCTATTCTCGGTGCTGGTGGCAGTGCTCCCTATTCTCGGTGCTGGTGGCAGTGCTCCCTATTCTCGGTGCTGGTGGCAGTGCTCCCTATTCTCGGTGCTGGTGTCAGTGCTCCCTATTCTCGGTGCTGGTGTCAGTGCTCCCTATCTCGGTGCTGGTTTCAGTGCTCCCTATCTCGGTGCTGGTTTCAGTGCTCCCTATTCTCGGTGCTGGTGTCAGTGCTCAGTCTCTATTGTGGTGCTGGTTTCAGACAGTGAGGGAGATAGCAGCGGAGAAGCCAATTAGCAGGCAGTGCCAGCGCCATGGCTGAGGATCAGCACTGGACTGGCACCTCCGGACCACAACAGTGGAGCCCTACATAGGTGGGGGTAAGGGCCGGGCAGAGGGAGGGGCTCAAGCACAGGTTGGCACACGGACACTGGCACAAGACTGCGCTGCTCTGACTGTGGCACTGATCATCTCCTGCACCCCCTTCATAGCCTGGCCTGACCTTGCCTCTCCTCCATGGCCTTTATGCGCTCCTGAATTGTTAAAATTTCCCAGATAAAAAAAGAATGCTTGTCGTCGATCCCAGATTCACTTAATACTTCTGGTATGTCAGTGTCCATGTTGTGGGACTATGTGTACACAGCTAGTATTGTGTGGCTGAAAATATGACCTGGAGGTTTCGCCTGCCATTAAAGTGAATGGGGTCCGCCGCGAACCGCAAGGAACATTTGGGCACGTTCGCGGATCGCGAAACGTCCCATCGGAAGTTCGTCCATCACTAGTCCCATACACGGTGCAATGCAATCCAATTCTGACAATCTCTCTTTAATATGCAATATAGTTCATCAGCTACTCAAGTGACCCCGACCAAGCACTCTCCAGTGTATAAAATGAATAGTGTTACCCTCAGCCTCTCACCTCTATGTGGAAAAAGAACAGCCTTACAGATCAAAACACTGGCCGATCCATTCCCAGGCTCCCCCTGATAACACATCTCCTGTGGGGTTCTATCCTCCGTCAGGACTGTCCAGGGAATTCCAGACATTCAGCCAAGCAGTTAAAAAAGGAGAGGGAGGACTCCATAGTGTAGTAATTAAAATCTGACAGTTTAATAAATGGTCAAACACTTACAATTAAGACGATGCAAACAGCATGAAGTGGAAAATGTTACCAATCCTGGCCGTGATCGGAAACGAACGTCACCCGACTCTCTTCCCTCACGTGTTGCGTCACTGTTCACGTGACTTTTTCAAAAGGTAACTGAGTATGGGACCCTGTTTTTTTCACTTAATTTTGGACTGATGTTTTTATATTTTTTTCATTGGTCTTCCTGAGCACCTTTTTGGATGATTTTGGTCTTCACTGAATATTTTTTTGTTGCTGCAATTTTATTTTCACTAAATGTTTGCTGTTTGCACAGTGCTAGGTGAAATTTGGTCCAGCTGATATTTGCATGGTTCATTTCATCCTTGGCACATTTATTATTGCACATTTATTGCTGCACTTTGTTTTTTGTATTGCTATTTTGCACAGATTGTGGACTTTGCACCATTTCAATTTTGCTATTTTGCACACATTGTGGAATTTTGCACTCACAACTTTTTGCTCATTTGCACAGATTGTTTATTTTGCACTTTGGAGTTTTATCGTATTTAACCACTTGCCGCCCGCCCTATAGACAATTGACGGCCCAAAGTGGTTTCATAATCCCGATCTGACGTCATATGACGTGATCAGGATTTTGAGCCGCTGCGTGCCCCCGGGGGCGCGCATCGCGGCGATCGTTATTGCGGGGTGTCAGTCTGACACCCTGCAACTATGATCTCGGTAAAGAGTCTTCGACGAAGACTCTTTACCACGTGATCAGCCGTGTCCAATCACGGTTGATCACAGTGTAAATAGGAAAAGCCGGTGATCGACTTTTCCTCACTCGCGTCTGTCAGACGCGAGTAGAGGAGAGCCGATTGGCTGCTCCTCTGACAGGGGGGGTCTGTGCTGATCGAATATCAGCGCAGCCCCCCCGAGGATGCCCACACTGGACCACCAGGGACACCACCAGGGATGCCCAGGACAAGGTAATCCTCCCTAGACCACCAGGGATGCCAGTCAGTGCCACAATAGATGCCAATCAGTGCCCATAATGGATGCCAATCAGTGCCCACAATGGGCATCACTGATTGGCATGCATTGTTTGGCACTGATTGGCATCCATTAGTACAGTACAACATAATACAATGCCGCCTATCAGTGCCCACCTGTGCCGCCTATCAGTGCCCACCTGTGCCACCTATCAGTGCCCATTCATGCCCATCTGTGCCACCCATCCATGCCCATCTGTGCCACCCATCCATGCCAATCCGTGCCATCTATCAGTGCCAATTTGTGCCACCTATCAGTGCCCATCCGTGTCGAATTTGGGTACAGTGTAGCATGACCACGCAATTGTCATTCAAAGTGCGACAGCGCTGAAAGCTCAAAATTGGTCTGGGCAGGAAGGTGTTTAAGTGCCCGGTATTGAAGTGGTTAAGGATTGTAGCTACAAATGTTTTACTGTTTAAGTTTTAATCACACATTCGTTTTAAATACAGCCATTCATTAATTGCAAACAAGCAGGACAAAACTCTGGATAGCCGCACACTGTAAAAAGACTTGAAATCCCATCTTTAATTGAAACAACGTGGGTCACATCAAAACAAAATAAAAAAATCCACAGCAAAACAATAACAGGGTACAGGAAAATGTTGACGCGTTTCGCACCGTAATCAGTGCTTACTCATAGCTAAGAGTAAGCACTGATTACGGTGTGAAACGCGTCAACATTTTCCTGTACCGTTATTCTTTTGCTGTGGATTTTTTTTTTCTTGATGTGACCCACGTTGTTTCAATTAAAGATGGGATTTCAAGTCTTTTTCCAGTGTGTAGCTATCCAGAGTTTTGTCCTGCTTGTTTGCTCATGGTGTGTGTAATGGTCAGGACTGGGGCACATCAATAGGAGACAGAGCTTCAGTCCTCGAGGATTACTTTGGAGCGGTGGTTCATCCTTTCTATCATTCATTAATTGCCATAGCATTGGTTTGATGATCTCTGGCTATCCAATTTTTGATGAAGAAATCAACATAAGGACACTTTATTTCTTTGGATCTATCGGTTTGGAATCTCCGAAGGATTTATTTTGGTCTATTAGTTTTAACGGTTGCAATGCCATTTTGAGTAAACGCTACATTACCATTTTTATAGTTATATAGTTGGCTGCTACATCACTAGGTTCCTTTGTTATTTACATTTTGACCTTGTGGCTTGCGCATTAATTTCACGTTTTGCATAATGAGCTACTATGCACCGCATAGTAGCTCATTATGAAATACTTACCTTAGAACAAGGCGCCGGCATCTCACTCGGTCCACGCCGAGGGAACATGTCAGCTCCCTCTTCCAGGTATCGCGGCTCCGGAGCTGTGAGTGGCCGGGGCCACGATGTTGTCACTCCCCGGCATGCGTGCAGGAGTTTTCTTTCCGGCAGGGTCTGGCATCTGCCAGACTTGCAGCCGAGAATCCCCGGAGCGCATGCTCCGCTGAAGTCAGCGGCTCATTGCGAGAGTATCTCCTAAACTGTACAGGTTTAGGAGATGTTCTTTTTACTTACAGGTAAGCCTTATTATAGGCTTACCTGTGGGTAAAAGTTAAAATATGACTATACAACCGCTTTAAGTGTTGTGTGGGCCTTCTTCAGAACGGTTGTCATGGATCAGGTTCCATAGCAATTAATCATGACCCTGGACCTGTAGATCACCTTGTGGCTAACTCCATGTGTATGTATGGGGTAGTATGGGGGTCATTGTATAGCTACGTAAGTTTTGGCAAGGTACCGCTCATCCAGATATGCGCCTTCTATGCTGGCATTAGAAGACAATGATGTGGTGACTTAAGAGTCTGAAGCTTAAAGAATAAAAAAAAATAATAATAAACTTGTTAAGCATAGGGTGATTTTCTCAGTGAAGGAGAAGAGGACTATCACCAGACACTAGCACAAAAACAGAGGACTTGCCGAAAGGGGGAAGAGTTAAAGAGGAGGTGCAAAGGGGGCATTTTCTCTAATGTTTTGCCAGTGTCTAATCACCCGAACGTACGTTCCTATAACCTATAGTGTATGAATATTTTGCCTGTGTCCTGTACTGCACGATTAAGAGATTACATTATCACATACAGTACATAGTTTTATTTACCTTTACTGGGCAGTGCATATTTCCAATGATTGCTATTTTCTACATTCCTAAAATATAAAATGCCTGTACCATGAGACAAATAAGGTTTTATTTATTTAAATTTATGTTAATTGACTTTAAAGTGTTTGCAAACCCTCATGTAAACTCAGAGATGTGAGTATCATCAAGTGATGCACAAGTGAAACAAATCCTCATACACTGTTGTACCTGTTTCTCTTCTGCCATCTCTTCTGTAGATCATTCTTAAACACACAGATCAATTCAATTTATTAAGTAAGCTCTAGCAGCAGGGCAGGTATATAAGGTCTCAAAGTGCCAGTCTCAGTGAAAAGAACTCTGAGCCCTTGGATGGATGGATGGATGGATGGATGGATGGGACCTCACCCCCCCAGTACACAGAGAACATGAAGACCTGTGGATATCAGTCACAGCAGGGCAGGCGAGGTATTTCTCTGTGTCAGGGAAAGCTGCAAGAAGTGGCTCGTGCGGATAACACAAGAACAAGATAGCAGAGAGAAATCAACCAGTGCTTTGGATTGAGGCAAGTACACAGTATAGAAGAAAAGGATGTACTTTGTTCATATTTAATGTCTGACGTTTACAACCACTTTAAAGTAGCTTTGGGGTTATTTATACACCACATTAAAGAAAATGTATTTGGTTCTAAAAGCGGAGTTCAACCCAAAAGTGGAACTCCTGCTCATTTGTTTTCTGCGGTGCCACAATTAGCACATTTCGGGGGGGGGGGGGAATATTGAGGTCACCGCTCGGCTCCCTCCTCCTCCCTTGTTGCTGGGCCAGTAGGAGAGGAGCAGAGCCTCGCACATGCACAGTAGGGCAGGAAGCCGTAAGGCTACACTGCCGGGTTCTCCTACTTGCAATGGTGACGGCATGCACCCGACAGCTTATGGAAACATCAGCTGTGGTGCTGACATCGCTGGACTCCAGAACAGGTAAGTGTCCTATTATTAAAAAGCCAGCAGCTGCAGTATGTGTAGTTGTTAGCTTTTAATTTTTGCAGTGGTGGGTGGACCTCTGATTTAAATAGTGAATTGACCCAAGTATATTATAAACTACTGGGGCCCCTAGTCTGCATTGGCCAGTTATAGCACAAGGTTAACCTAACCTATAAACGGTGCACTGTGACACATTCCTTCCTGGACTTCCACTTTCCACTAAAAGGAAGATGAAGAGAAGCAATAAAGCAGAGCTAAGCAACTGTAATATGCAAAGTGCAATAACTTATATGGAAAATTGACTGGTTGCTATGAGTTTCTGTCCTTGCCACAATTTGTGCGATTTACAGAATAGGGGTGAAAATACAAAAACACAAGTTTGATCTGCAGAACATAATGGAACATTTTCTGACTGGTCTGTTTCAGTGCCTGAAACAGGCACTGCTCAATAACCAATATTAAATATATATTAAAGTTATACTTTTCCATTAGTGCTTGTGTAGGCAATTAGTAATTTACATTCCAGCATTGTCTGCTAGACTCATTATGTTTCCTGGATCCCAGGTTCACACTGACTGTGGGAATGAAATGGTGCGAGTTCAGCTGAACTCGCACCATTTCATTCGCACATGTCAGTCCCGACTTTGTGAGGCGATTTCAGAGACATCTGTGCAGGTCACAAATGCAGCATTGCACCGATTTGGATGGTGCCATTGCCGGCAATTGCCACCGATTTGGTATCCAATTTGACATGTTAAATTGCATACCAAATCGCATCAATGTGAAGAAGGTCACATAGCTGCAAAGATGTAGTCTGGTAGCTTACTGGATGTTCGCCTGTATCCTGTTGACCAGCAGTGTTTAGTGCAACTGGCACACTATCTACATGTCTAGACACAACATTCCTTAAAGCGGGAGTCCACCGGGACTCCGCGTTTTTTTTTTTTTTTAAAAGCCAGCAGCTACAAATACTGCAGCTGCTGACTTTTAAAATAGTGACACTTACCTGTCCAGCGCGCCCGCGATGCCGGCAACCGAAGCCGATCTCTAGGTCGCCTGTCGGGTCCTGCCGCCGCCATCTTGAGTATGGGAATCAGGAAATGGAGCCTTTCGGCTTCATTTCCCGGTTCCCTACTGCGCATGCGCGAATCGCGCTGCGCAATAAGGACGCTCCCCGCTGCCTCTGGGATCTGTGTGTTTCCCAGCAGGCAGCGGGGCACTTGCGTAAAGGGGCGTAAGTTACGCCCCTTTCCGCAGAGAGCTATCCCGGAAGTGGGTGCAGTTACCTGGATTATCCAGGTAACTGCACCCCCCTCCCCCCCGAAAGGTGCCGATTGTGGCACCGGAGGGGGGGAGGGTTCCGATGAGCGGAAGGTCCACTTTAGGGTGGACCTCCGCTTTAATGTCACAATCAATGCCTAATCTCACACAAAATGCCAAGTCCTCAATGTATGAGAAATGGCACAATATAAAATCTGCAAAACAAGGCTTTATTTGGTAAGGTAGTCTGCAGTAACTCCTTGCAAATTTCTAAATGTGTTTGGTAATAGATTATTGCACATACTTTCATATTACATACTGTTGGCAGTCCCTTCACCTTCTAAAATGTCAAACATAGCAATCTTGTCTTTAGAGAGGAGTTCGGTCTAATATTCTTTACAGATATTTTGGAATATAAGCACACGAAAATTCCATTCTTAATTTATCTTTACAGATTAGGTCAGGAGATTGAGTGTGAAAAATGAATGCGATTTCCTTAGCAAACCCATATTAAATATTTAATATAATGATAAAAAAAAAGTACAAACCATTTCTACAACTTCAACCTCAGCATCAAGGCGTAGATGATATAAGAACATCTGAAGATCTTTTTTCATCTGAATACTATTATCATCCATATGGGCAACAGTAAATATCCGCATTCTACATTTTCTCCAAACCTAAATTTGGTTAAAAATGTTTAAATATTAGATAACCCTTTATGTACTATATTGAGGAGAGCAAACAATGCAGACAGACAATTGCATATACATTTAATGACTGAATTCCCCTGAGCTTTTTGCTTTTTTAGCGTTGGCAGTTCCAGCACTGAACCCACATAAAGCTGCCGAAGGTGAGTTTTTTTCTTTTTAATGGTACAGAGAAATGCAATCCCATTGCTAGACCTCAAAGCAAAGGCAAACATTTGATGATGAATTTGAGATTGTATTACAATTGTATAAAACTATGATGCAGCGCTCAACGTTATAGTCCAAAAAAATGTAAGTGGAAGCAAAAAAGGATTTATTGCACAAGTGGAAAAGTCAAGTCAAGTTAACAACAAAAGCCATCAAAGCTCAGTGATAAAACATAAGTTAGTGAAAAATTCTCCAAAAAGCATTGATAAAAAGCCAACAATACCACACTGGTGACTCCTGGGTAAGAAGGGGTTAATACCATCTGGAGGGCTTGTGGTAGAGCATTGGGGGGGCACCAAGAATCATGCTGAATGATGGAAAGCCTGGAGAGGTGGAGACCGGTGACTGCTGGCTAATGGCGAATTGCTATGCCCAGCGATGGTGATGCCAAGGGGTGACACTGCACCAGTCACTGCAATAGCAATAGAAGCATATGGGCCAGGAGAAAGCCGATGGAAAAGAGTGATCAGCCGGGAGGAGCTCTCAAGACCAGGGAAGCCCAGCGCAGTCAAAAGAGTTAGGCGCATCTGGATGACGCCAGCACTGGGTGCAGGGGCAGAAGAGGAACGCATTGGAATATCGTGTATCACAAACTATGGCGTTGCTATGACTACATGTTTCACACTCCTGCACTTTGTCAAAGTCATGGAAAAACGGCAACAGCACCTATTTGAGCATAGAATGGGAATGGAGAGTGGGCATGAATATTTATCCTGGGGATGGTTTTTAACCCCTCCTGACCATACAAACTATTATGGGCTTTATTACTATGAAATGCTCTATTAAGCATAAATGATTACCGTATATACTCGAGTATAAGCCGAGATTTTCAGCCTCTTTTTTGAGGCTGAAAGTGCCCCCCTCGGCTTATACTCGAGTCATCGCTGTCTGCCCGCTCGATCAGCGTGTCGAGCAGACAGACAGCGGCCATTCTATTCAAAAGCCGCGCCTCCGGCTCCGCCTTCGCCTGTGATAGGCGGAACACTGAATTTCCCAGCAGCCTGTGTTCCGCCTATCACGGACATCGTATCATCCTCGTACTACGGACGAGGATGATACGAAGGCAGTGATAGGCGGAACACAGGCTGCTGGGAAATTCAGTGTTCCGCCTATCACAGGCGAAGGAGGAGGCGCGGCTTTTGAATTTTACAATGGCCGCCGAAGAGGGCACGGGACGGAGGCAAGGCAAGGCAAGGCAAGGCACGGCACGGCACGGGACGGGACGGGACGGAGGCAAGGCAAGGCACGACACGACGGCAAGGCACGGCACGGGACGGAACGGAGGCAAGGAGGCAAGGCACGGGACGGAGGCTCGGGACAAAGGTAGGCTGGACACACACACACACACACACACACACACACACACACACACACACACACATACACACACACACACAGGGATGGGTGGATGGATGGAGACACACACAGGGATGGGTGGATGGATGGAGACACACACACACAGGGATGGATGGATGGATGGATGGAGACACACACACACAGGGATGGATGGACACACACACACACAGGGATGGATGGACGGACACACAGGGATGGACGGACACACAGGGATGGACGGACACACAGGGATGGACGGACACACACACAGGGATGGACAGGCATGTCTCACCCTCGGCTTATACACGAGTCAATAAGTTTGCCAGTTTTTTTGGGGGTAAATTGGGGGCCTCGGCTTATATTCGGGTCGGCCTATACTCGAGTATATACGGTAAATAAAATTATGTTATTAGAAAAACACAAGCTTTGTGTACCTTGGGAAGATGATAAAAATAAGTAAGGGAGTAAAACCCTCTCCCCCTTCTGTTGCGCACCCCATCCCTCCAGGCTGCATCCACCAGGGTTGTGAGGTCTAATTGGTATTGGGCAAGAGGGTCAGATGAAAGTTTATACTAAGTATCAGTAAACAACCAATAAGCCTCTTGGAGGTAGTCTGTTCTGTTTTGGACTACCAGACCACTCACTTTATCAGCCTGTTTGATAAGGACATCTTTGTTAGATGTCATAATAGTAGCGCCCATAATAGTTTGTATAGTCAGGAGGGGTTAACAACCATCCCCAGGCTCAATATTCCCTCCCACTCTCCACTCCCATTCTGGGCTCAAATAGGTGCTGTTGCCATTTTTCCGTGACTTTGACAAAGCGCAGGAGTGCGAAAGATGTAGTAATGGCAACGCCATAGCTTGTGATCCACAGGGTTCCTCTTCCACCTCCGGCCCGGTGCTGATGCCATCCAGACGAGCCACTTGGTTTCCCCGGTCTCGAGAGCTCCATCCGTCTATATGCTTCTATTGCTATTGCAGTGACTGGTGCAGTGTCTCCCCACACTATGGAAACACTGTCACTGGGCACAGCATTGCCATAAGCCAGCAGTCAATGGGCTCCACCTTTCCAGACCAGGCTTTCCATTGTTCAGCATGGTTATTGGGCCTCCCCTCCCCCCATGCTCTACCAACGAGCCCTCCAGATGGAATTAACCCCTTCTTACCCAAAAGTCACCAGTGGTATTATTGGCTTTTTATCAATGTTTTTGGAGATTTTTTCACTGTTGTGAACTGTTGTGCTTTATCACTGAGCTTTGATATCATTTGTTGTAAATAAATATTTTTTTCACCCTTTTTTTGCTTCCACATACATTTTTCTGGACTATAACCCATTGAGAGCTGCATCATAGTTTTAGCTCCTATGTTACTTTGTACCAGTGTTTTGGCAGCTGCACTGGGTCTGGTCCAACAACATTTGTGGCTTGTCACAGCTTCATACAGGACCCACAGCTCCCAGCAGCGCTGAAGAACCTTGTTGTATTATAATTGTCTGTCCAAATAATAAATCAGTGTTTTCTTCCATCAATCAGCAAGGTTAAAGTACTAAAGCCTCAAATTCATTATCATCCTTGGGCCCATCCTTGTGGGAATGTGCTGTATGTGAAGTTACAATTACTTGCCTGCGCCCCAATCAGAATTTCAAGGAAACAAACACCTCAGAAGCTGTGCTTGTATACATGGCTAATTATAAGCATTTTGTAAAGGATAAGTTCACCTTTGGGAACATGTTACATGTTCCACCCGACATGCAGCATGCCCCCCCGGCAGCAATACAGGGAGAAGATTTTCTGCATGTGCATGCTGGTGCAGGCAGTCTCCTAATGTAGGTTTTGAGTCTCTCTCTTTTGGGAGCACACAGAGGGTGTCTTCATCTCCCCAAAGAAAATGGAGCTACACAAGGAGGAAACCTGCAGCAGCAGTATTCCACTGGATCAGTTGAGAAGAATATGCTTTTAAAGAAAAACAAGCAGTAGTATAATAGGCAAGTGTCCAAACCAACTGCTGTAATTGCACCTAGGGTTTAATAACACTTTAAGACAGTAAAAATAAAATAGAGGTATCTCTGCGCCAACCAATTCGATGGGTAAGGGAGGGTATTGCTGCATGCACTGGAAAGGGTTATTCAAACCCAAAATAAATGAGAATATTTGAACACAAGAGTGTAAAAGACTCATAAATGTGATATAAAAATTCAGATCACAATCTATCTATATAAGTGGACTCTTTCCGGTGCAAAAGTGCTTAAATAAATTGTGTGTGAAATCAATAAATATGACAATAAATAGTGATGGACGAACTTCCGACGGAACGTTTCGCGAAAGCGATCCGCAAACATACCCAAATGTTTGTGAACCGAGCACTGACACCAGCACCGTGATAGAAAGCACTGACACCAGCACCGTGATAGAGAGCACTGACGCCAGCACCGAGATAGAGAGCACTGACGCCAGCACCGAGATAGAGAGCACTGACACCAGCACCGAGATAGAGAGCACTGACACCAGCACCGAGATAGAGAGCACTGACACCAGCACCGAGATAGAGAGCACTGACACCAGCACCGAGATAGAGAGCACTGACACCAGCACCGAGATAGAGAGCACTGACACCAGCACCGAGATAGAGAGCACTGACACCAGCACCGAGATAGAGAGCACTGACACCAGCACCGAGATAGAGAGCACCGACACCACACCAGCACCGAGATAGAGAGCACTAACACCAGCACCTTCTGTAATTTGCCATTTTGGCTCAAGCCTGTTGTTCCTGCCCTACCCCTACCACCCCTGTGGAAGGTCCTGCCTCTTCCTCTGCCTGTCATTTTTTAAATGACCCTGTGACAAAAGTCTCTAGAGAAATGCAGTATATGTGGAAGAAGGTATATAACACCCCACTTCAATTTGTCGTTTTGGGGGGCCACTGGTCTATCACACCAGTAGTTATAATACTTTTTTCTAATTGCGATTGTCACTCTTTATAGTATCGCTGCAGAACTGCTCAGCAGTCACAATGCTGCACAGTGGAAACGCACTATACTATGCTTTCTATATTTGAAAGCATTTTATACGTATATTACACCCCTATATACTGCACACCAAATAGTACACCTATACCCGTCCTTAAAAGGACCTTTGTGGACCTAATAGTAGCTAGCTAGTAGCTAGTGAATTGCAGACTGTCCCTGCTCCAAACAGCAAACTGTCCCTACACTGAGAAACGACGGCTGCAGAATCGGTCAGCAGCCCTGCATGCAGTGCACTATAATATACTTTCTATATTTGAAAGAAAGTATATTATACGTGTATTACAACCCTATATAATGTACACCTATACCAGTCCTTAGAGGACCTAATAGTAGCTAGCTAGTAGCTAGTGAATTGCAGACTGTCCCTGCTCCAAACAGCAAACTGTCCCTACACTGAGAAACGACAGCTGCAGAATCGGTCAGCAGCCCTGCATGCAGTGCACTATAATATGCTTTCTATATTTGAAAGAAAGTATATTATACGTGTATTAAAACCCTATATACTGTACACCTAATACAGTCCTTAAAAGGACCTTTGTGGACCTAATCGTAGCTAGCTAGTAGCTAGTGAATTACAGACTGTCCCTGCTTCAAACACCAAACTGTCCCTACACTGAGAAACGACAGCTGCAGAATCGGTCAGCAGCACTGCAGTGCACTATATTATGCTTTCTATATTTGAAAAAAAGTATATTATAAGTGTATTACAACCCTATATACTGTACACCTATACCAGTCCCTAAAAGGACCTTTGTGGACCTAATAGTAATAGCTAGTGATTACTGACTGTCCCTGCTCCACACAGCGTCCTTTCCCTACACTGACAAAAGATAGAAAGTAAAATGGCCACCAGATCAGGTCTATTTATAAGGTAGGGGGTATTACCATGTGCTGAAATGTCTCAATTGGCTGTCCTGTACCCCATGATGGATGTGTCATGGGTCAAAGTTCTTCACAATGTAAACGAATATGTCCGCCTCGAACAGCACCAGAAGTCCGCCGGTTTGGCGAATCGCAAACGAGCAAAGTTCGCCGCAAACCGACCGCCGGGCGAACCGCAAGGCCATCCCTAACAATAAATATAAACGGAGAACTGACACTTGCACTTTATATGTATTTTCCTTTGGATTATCACAACGTTGCACTCTATATGGCATTAGCCTATATGGACAATTTTTTTGAGCTTGAAATGAAAAGCGTCCTGGTTTTTATTTTATTTTGATCATACAGTTCTCCGTTTATATTTATTGATTTCGCACACAATTTATTTAAGCACTTTTGCACCGGAAAGAGTCCACTTATATAGATAGATTGTGATCTGAATTTTTATATCACATTTATGTGTTTTCTACACTCTTGTGTTCATCTGATATGAATTAGCCTCAATTTTGACACACCAATCCCTGTTTCCCCCACCTCTTTTTCACCCCTCTCTCCCCCCCCTCTTTTCTCCTCTAGTGCAGCACTTTAAGACAGTGGCTCTCAACGCCTGTCCTCAGAACCCACTAACAGGCCAGGTTTGCAAGATAGCAAATACATCACAGGTGATATCATTTGCTGCTCACTGATTGCAGTATTATAGTCTGCACCTTCCCAAGGTAATACTTAAAATCTGGCCTGTCAGTGGGTCCTGTGGTATTCTATGCATTAAGGTGAAAAACATTTTTTAACACAGCAGTGCCCAAGCCCCCCTTAGACTTACCTGAACCCCGAAATTTGCGCGACAGGAATGAGCACACTAACTCCAGTCGGTGTCTCATGTCCTGATTGGATAGATTGATAGCAGCGCAGCCACTGGCTCCCGCTGCTGTCAACCAAATCCAATGATGCAGGCGCCGGGGCGGGGCTAAGTCATATATTCAGCGGCTATGGATGCCGAATGATGAACTCGGGAGCACGTCCGCAAGGTAACCCCCTCGGGAGAGGGCTTCTTCTAGGTGTTTATCTGATTGCGACTCCATTGTCACAATCTTGCCCGAGACTGGACCAGCTCTGTAACGTCAGCAGACTTCTGCCCGCTGCCTGCTGTAAACAGGTCACAGGAGTGCTGAATGAACTGCATTTCTGTGATCCATAGGAGGAGTATAGCCAAACGAGCTTTGGCATTACTTCTGCTTTAAGTTCTCTAGGGTGCAGTAACCAGAAGGGCCCATGCCTACTGCAAGGTCAAAATCAAGTTGCAGATTTTTGCTTGTGTTGATTGTGGCTACATTTTGTTCATTCTTGTTCTTTGAAAAAAAAAAAAGAAGAAGCAAAATCATGTAACACTGTACAGGTGTAATCAGTGCTCACACTTGTATACAGTAATGTCTTACACATATTTTAAACAGTCGCATGATTTTAGCACTACAAAAGAACTAAAAATGACTAAGCATGGCGGAACTTGGAAGGCACAACAGTTAAAAATATGAAGTTTATTGTACATTCACAAAATTCAGGATTTAAAAATTATGGATTTTGTGAATGTTAAATAAACTTTATATTTTAAAATGTTAATTTGTGTTGTGCCTTCAAAGTCCTGCCATGATAGTCATTGCTAGTTTTTTTGAAGGGCAAATAGGGGTGTGGCACTTATAGGCCAATTTAAAATTTTAGCACTACAAATTTCAATGTCAATATCACAGAATAGTACTGACATTCAAAAAAGCTTACTTTATGTTGGCGCAGTAAAAAAGGAAGCAACATTAGCATTCCACCATCATGAACAATCCACCAAATATCAACATTCCCCTCACTGAAACGCTCTTGTTTGGCAGGAAATGAATCAATGTTCTTTGCCACAAGTAATGCTTGCTGAGCTGTTGTAGCATCTCGTACTGTATCTGGTGGAACACAAAAATTTACAATTAAATTCATTTTTTGAGACACATATGAATTATATTTCACCTACATCCATCTAATTAACCACTTGCCAACTGCCCCCTGGCAGTTTTACTGCTACAAGGCGGCAGCTGTGCACAGGATCATGTATATATACACACAAGATTCTGCTTTTCCACCTGCAAGGGGTATGCGTGCGCTTCCAGCGGGATTGCTTCTGCTGTGGTTCTTCGCACTCAATGTCCTCCGTCACCCACCGATCATTGGTAAGCAAAACAAAATGGTGATCTGCTTATGTAAGCAAAGCAGATCACTGTTCTGACAGGGGGAAAGGAGTGGCTTCTGTGTTCCTGCAAAGCAATGACTAGAATCCATCTCTTCCCCTAGTAAAGCAGCACATATAGTACACAAACACTGGCTAGGCACACAGTTAACGATTTAATTGCCCTAGATGTTTAACCCCCTTCCCAGCCAGTGTCATTAGTACAGTGACCGTGCATATATTTAGAATTGATCACTGTATTATTGCCACTTGTTTCAAGGACCGCCGACAAAGCGTCCAAAGGCACTGCACTGTTTGCAGATGAGCAGGTTGCAAGAAACCGCAGTTTCTTGAAGCCATGCTGACCCACCCTGTCTGCCATCCTTGGGGACTTAGGACAGGTGCACAATCCCACCCTCCTAGCTGCTTTAGACTGAGGGGCCCACACCACAGAACTCACCACCCCGACCGACTGCTGTGCCGTTCTGTTACAGGTGCCTGTGTCCAGTGTCAGCTCCCAGGTGTCCAGAGCAACAAAAAAAAAACGCGCTGTTCAGAGCAACAGGGACCAGCGCTGAGGATAAAAACCGCGCCGAACTATAACAAAATGGCCGCTGGCCACCCAGTATAAGGGACAATCACAGGGAAAATGGCCGCCAAACTTCAGGAAAATGGCCCTCGACCATGCTTTCCACAGAGACACACAGAAAATGGCCGACAAGCAACTGTACACAGTGAATGAACAGAGATAATGGAGGCAGAACAGCGTTATGGTGACAGCACATGCAGAGTCACCAGACACCCAGGAGAGACCACAGACACCGAAGGATACAGACAACCAGCGCAGCCCCCAACCCAAGGTCAGAGCTCCCCGGAGGCCCCTGGCTCAGGTACACACACCACTCAGCAGCCCAGCCATGCAGCATCCCCCACGGAGGTGGGGGGAAGGGACAGGAAGAGAAGAGAGGGAGGAGAAGGACTCCCTAATTGACCTCCCAGGGAATGCCCAGCTGCACAATCCCGCCGAGGCAGGAAGAGCTGTACTTACCATCCGGACGAGCAGGGGACATCCCATCACCGACCTACTCCCGAGCAGAACAGGGTGGTTGTTGGCCACGGCACACTGACAAAGACATCAGTAGTCCGATCATATGTGTGCCCCGGAGCGTTGCGCTCACCGGCCGCCCCTGGAGCCTGAGGGGCATGTTGTGGTCGACCCAGCGCGTACCTAGGGTCTGCGCGCGCTCAATGGCCAGGCTGGGGAGACTACAAGGATCTAGATTATCCAGCCTGTCACCCAGCCGGCTGTTGATAGCAGATCACAGATCTTAAAATCTTGCTCAAAAGGCAAAAATCCAGAGATTCCCAGGACTAATGGTCCCGCAGGGAGCCTAGGCCCTTCTCCTTCACTAGGCAGAAAAAAACTGAGCTGAGCTGCAGGAAGCAGGCTGAGGGGTTATTACCCCCTGAGCGGAACTGCAAGTTCTGTTGTATTTCACATGTATTAAGGGGCGGAACAGTGGTGTAGTGGTTAGCACTCTCGCCTAGCAGTAAATAGGGTCGCTGGTTCGACTCCCAACCACGACACTACCTGCCTGGAGTTTGCATGTTCTCCCTGTGCCTGCGTGGGTTTCCTCCGGGTACTCCGGTTTCCTCCCACACTCCAAAGACATGCGGGTAGGTTAATTGGCTTCTGTCCAAAATTGGCCCTAGTATATGAACGGGGACCTTGGATTGTGGGCTCCTTGAGGGTAGGGACCGATGTGAGTGTGCAATGTACAGGGATAGGCACAATTGTAGACACTCACTCAGGTTGAACTGGATGGACTGGTGTCTTTATTCAACCTTACTATGTAACTATGTTCTGCCTAGTCCTCTCCTGAAGGTGGCGTAATAACCCTACGGTCAAGATTACTGGAGCTGTGTCCGTCAATGAACGAAAGAGAAATGGTATTTTCCTTATGGTATTCTTTAAAATATAGTTTAAAGCTTGTGCAGAATATTGCTACTTGCTGCGGTGGGTTTGCTAAACATACCTACAGATAAAGTGCACGTGTGGATAGACAGTATGCAAAATATACATTAACAAATTTAAACACAATATATATATATATATATATATATATATATATATATATATATATATATATATATATATATATATATATATATATATATATATATATATATATTGTACATACATACACACACACACACACACACACACACACACACATATATATACATAATGCACATGTGCATATGCATGTGCACATAGTTGCACAGGTCCACACGCAAACCTACGCATACAAAACCGCACACGCAATGAACACGCATCTGTTCTATAAGGTGAAAGTCACCAGCGTGTATTGCTGGTGACAAAAGTAAAGTGACTGTTATGTGAACATAGCGTGCAAATGGGACACATACGTGTAGAGGTGTGCGCATGGAATGAGCTTATAAAAGTGCCTGTTGCAATAAATTGAGGTGAGAAACTGGTGAGTGTGTGTGAGGGAACTGAATTGCACCTACCTATGCGGTGTAGAGAGATGCATTTCTCTTTCTGTGTGGGTCTGTCAATTTGAACCTACAGAAAAAATGACACAAGAGGAATGGAACAGGGAAAATTGGACCTGGGAGGGATGACCTAAACTGCTGGTATATATCAATTGTGACAATATCAGTTCATATAGGGAATGGATAAATCCATAGAGTGAGACATCTGTATTACTGACCTGCATCCAAGATTTGTGACATTCCGATCTTTTACGAAATAGTGTTAGATGAGATAAAAAAGATCTGCCAAAAAAGCCACCCCAATGGCAAATTTGTACATACCACGGACAAGAATGAAGTCGTCCCAAAAGATATCATCAAGAATTTTCAAGACAGAGAAGATATCAGACAAACTGATAAGGGGGGACATTATTTGTCAAGGAGCAACATGCACCTCCTACAAACCCAATTCCTCCTCGACTACATCGAATTTTGTCTCATCCAAAATAATTTTTTCCTCTGTGGGTGAGTACTATAGACAAACCAGAGGGACAGCCATGGGAGCCAGATTTGCTCTAAGCTATGCAAACCTTTTTATGAGTTTATGGCATCCATTACTCTTACTTCGTTCTCCACATTCATTTGTGGCCCTCAGTATTCCTCCCCCTCCTTTTTTATTATATATTTATTATATTTTTATTATTATTATACATTTGTATTATTATCATTTTTTATAAAAGACGGCTACAGCGCGGACGCTAACTGCTGGGAGGGCGTCGCTGGACATCCTCCTGTTTACTTCCGCACTGCGCACTCCCTCAAGAGCGTATCGGGGAAGTTCTGTGCTGGCCTTGTCCCTTAGACACAGCCAGTCACAGATCGCTGTAAATGGGCAATCACAGCGGCTGTTTACAGCACGATCGGCGTGTCCAATGAAAGATGATCTCATATGTAAACATATGAGGTCATCTCTCATCGCCATCTCTCCCTCCTCACACAGACAGCGTGTGAGGAGGGAGAGATGAACGGCTGCAGCCGTAAGTAAAAAAAGAAAAAGAAAAAAGAAAAAAAAAGGAAAATAAAGTGCCACAGTACATGGCAGTGCCACCTGTCCCCAGTGCCACCTGTCAGTGTGATCTGTCCCCAGTGCCACGTATAAGTGCCACCTGTCATCAGTGCCATGTATAAGTGCCATCTGTCACCAGTGCCACGTGTCATCGGTACCACATAGTGCCATCTGTCATCAGTGTCACGTGTCATCAATGCCAGGTATCAGTGCCATCTGTCAACAGTGCCACGTATTAGTGCCATCTGTCATCAGTGCCACATATTAGTGCCACGTGTCATCAGTGCCACGTATTAGTGCCATCTTTCATCAGTCCCACATATTCGTGCCATCTGTCATCAGTGTCACGTGTCAGTGCCACGTATTAGTGGCATCTGTCATCAGTGTCACATCAGTGCCACGTATCAGTGCCACATCAGTGTCACATGTCATTGTCCTGGTGCTCCAGGGCCTTCAAAAGTGTAATAGGTAGTCAACAAGTTAGATGTGTAATTTATGCTCCTAAAACACATGATGGTGCTCCCTGCATGTTGGGCCTCTGTAAGTGGCTAGGCTGTGGAAAAGTCCCACACATGTGGTATCGTAATACTCAGGAGGAGTAGCAGAATTTATTTTGGGGCATCATTTGTGGTATACACATGCCAAGTGAGAGAAATAACCTATTACAATGACAATTTTGTGGAAAAAATTAAAAATAAATCTTCATTTTGCAAAGAATTGTGGGAAAAAATGACAACATCAAAAAGCTCACCATGCATCTTACTAAATACCTTGGAATGTTTATTTAAAAAAAAGGAGTCATTTGGGGGGTATTTGTACTTTCCCGGCTTGTTTGGGTCGCAAGAAATAAGCCACCAGTAAATCAGATGTGATCAATTTTGTATGATTTGGACCATTGCTTGTAGACTAACTTTCACAAAGACCAAATAATATCCACTAATGTGGGTTATTTTTACCAAAGATATGTAGCAGTATAAATTGTGGCAAAAAATTATGAAGAAACATTAATAATTAGCAAAATTTTATCACAGAAACTAAGAAAAATTTGTTTTTTTTTCTCAAATTTATGGTATTTTTTCATTTATAGCGCAAAAAAAATGAAAAACCCAGAGGTGATCAAATACCACCAAAAGAAAGCTCTATTTGTGGGGAAAAAAGGACAAAAAAATTAATTTGGGTACAGTATTACATGACTGAGTAATTGTCATTCAAAGTGTGAGAGCACTGAAATCTGAAATTTGGTCTGGGCAGGAGGGGGGTTTAAGTGCCCAGTAGGCAAGTGGTTAATAAACATTTATTATTAAAATGTATTATCAAAATTTAACATCAGTTTATTTCTGCATTTCTCATTACTGTTTGCATCTTGTAATTTGCAATTAGTCACCAGTTGGAATTGAAATTACTCTCTGCAGGTCAACACTACTATCAATGTGACAGGGAAATCCCACTGGTTGTGCACTACGGATTGGCTTGTCATCTGTGGCTCCTCCTACAACTGTGCTGGTGTGCGATCTAGGGAGTGAATTGGTTGCTCCTTGGCTCACACAGACTAGTCACATGCCCACCGTCCTGAGCTGCCACATGCACAGTCATTATTACACAGCGATCTGGCTCCCTGCAGACCACCGTATGTTTAGACCAGTCCCTTATAGGATAAGGCTGACTACTGGACATACGAACAGTCTCTGAAACACACGACCACGCCCATTCACGCAATGGCGTGCGTTCCACAGAGAGATCTATCCACTCATGTCTGCCATTAGGGTCTACAAGCCCGCCCCATGGACCCACCCACTGTTGGCTCTTAAAAAAGCCCGCACTTCTGTGTTCAAACATGGCCGATGTCCCATATGATAGAGACAGCCAAGAACTTTTTCATAGCAAAAGGCAACTCTCTGGTAAGAGGCACTCAGAATCCCCACAGAAGCAACTGCCTTCTGCTTTATCAGTGATGCACGCAGGCTGCAGTTCCCTCACAAATCTTGGATGCAGGTCAGTAATACAAATGTCTCACTCACTCTATGGATTCATCCCTCCCAGGTCCAATTTTCCCTGTTCCATCCCTTGTGTCTTTTTCTGTAGGTACAATTTGACAGACCCACACAGAAAGAGAAATACATCTCTCTACACCACATAGGTAGGTGTGATTCAGTTCCCTCATACACACTCACCAGTTTCTCACCTCAATTTATTGCAACATGCACTTTTATAAGCTCATTCCATGCACACACTTCTGCACGTATGTGTCTATGTGCCCCGATTGCACACCGATATGTTCACATAACAGTCGCTTTACTTTTGTCACCAGCCAATACACACTGGCAACTTTTACCTTATAGAACAGATGCGTGTTCTTTGCGTGTGCAGTTTTGTATGCATATGTGTGCACGCTATGTTGACATATATACATGCATATGCATATGTGCATCGTGTAACATATGTATATGTGCTTTTATCTCTCATATATATATGTATATATATATATATATATATATATATATATATAGCAATGTTCTTCGCAAGCTTTAAACTAGATTTTAAACAATTCCATAAGGAAAATAATTTTTAACGGCTCTCTAATGTTTTAATGTTTAAATACTGGTAGTAGTATTACTACTACTTTTTCTAAAAAAAAATAAAAAACCTTAACAGGTCTACATTTAGTTTTTTTATGTATTTTAACATATTAATTCCACTTTTAATTATATGTCTCTGGTCTGCATGGTGTAGTATACAACGCCAACTTTTAATATGTGCTCTGTAATATACACATATTTGATATCTAGCCTGTTTAGAGCGCTGGGATGTGGACAGCTCTAGAGCTAAGGAGAACTGATCACATGCCATGCGATACACCTCCCAACTAGCCATTCCTTTTATGTTAGTCTACCATATGGTACAGACTATTCTCCTTTTTTCAAGGCTCTGATGAAGAGGGAACCCCTCGAAATTCATAAGTAGGCCTTTGAGTACTTGCCCTTACATGGGCATATTTAACATTTAAACTTTTAATTTTTAATGTGTATATTTTCTAACCCAGCTTTTATGAATACGTAGGAACTTTTTTATATGCATTTATCTATTTTTGTATAGGAAAAATGTATTATCTTGATCCAAGCATTTGATCCTGCGCCTTCCACCTCTTTTCTTCCAATTGGCCTTCGTCAGACCACGCCTGGTCAGTTTAGGCAGTGGGAAACGCTTGATCATCTTCTACTTTTATTCTTTTGTAAGTACTACCACTCTATACCAACAACGCCTACACAAGCACAGGAGTATTTCTTTCTCTGCCTACATTGTCTTTAATAAGACTACAAGAACCAAGCTCTGACCCTTGATAAGCTAATGCTGTTCCAGGCATACCTGCAAAATGGGCAGGATTCGTCACAGAGTTTCCTAGGATAAAAGTTTCTTGTTTCAAATAGCCTTTCAGGAAGACTTTTTAGCGGTTTGCATCATGGGCACTACTGATCCAGACATGCCTCTGTCCCTCAGAACCCTGCATTAATAATCATGCTGTTCTTTGGACCCAGTAGGTTCAGGTACTAGGCTCTTATTTGAGTCTTCATTGTCCCACCCCCCCTTTTTTTTCTAAGCTCTTTACACTACTTTGTTACAAATGTTGTACTATGCTTCTGAGCTTTACAAGCCATTTGATTTTGCCTGGATGAGATCCCCTTGATTAGTCTCTCATTTATGTAACCAGCACTGTACTGGAGCCTGTTCTTTTGGATTATTGTGTCTTCTATATGCTTATAAATAATAATAAAACAAAACATACTGTTAAAGCCAGCGATCTTGAAGCAGGGTGAAACGCTGGGCCTTGAGACTAGAGACCTGTGCGTTTTGGAAGAGCTCATGGAGCATTTGGCAGAAATGTAATTAGCTCCACATCCATCTCAGCCAGTCCAAAAGTATGAGGATCACTGAAATGCCCCTCAACTTGATTGCTCGAAGCAGCAAGAAAGGCGTTTCAAGGTAAATAAAGGCATAGATTAAGCTGTCTACTTTATTGTTGAACCTGGAAGCCAGATGGTCATCTTCCAGCAATCCATACCTGTGACGCAGGTTTTGAACACCTTCAGGTTTAAGGATCAGTATTCTGGGTCTAGCACTATTTATTAACTAGTTGCTGACCGCCGGCCGTCAAATGACGGCCAGACGGCGCAGCTATTGTGGCGGGAGGCCGTCATATGATGGCCTCCCGTTTAAACAGGGATGCGCGCGATCGTGCGCGCGCATCCCTGTTTCTTCGGTGGCGGCGTGTCACGGAGACACCGCTCGCCACCGAAGGGGGTGAACAGCCATTCGTTATGGCTGTTTACCACGTGATCGGCCGTGATGAAGTCACGGCCGATCACAGATGGTCACACCCCCTACGTGCACGGCGCATGCGCGCGATCGCGAGCGCGCTGCGCGTGCACGTCGGTGGCGGCGTGTTCCCCGGGAACACTGCTCGTCACCGACACTGGTAAACAGCCATTGGCTGGCTGTTTACCCACGTGATCGGCTGTGATCCTTTCACAGCCAATCACTAAAATGTAAACAAACCGCGGTAACGGGATGTTACCGGGTTCTCCTCCTCACACACCGATCGTGTGTGAGGAGGAGATTGCGGTAACATCTCGTTACCGCATACAGTGTACACCAAACATACTGATTGCCCCCCCCCCCCAATAAAGAGGACCTGTCACCACCCCTCATAGTACCTGTCAATCACAGTCCATCAGAGTACCTGTCACAGTCCATCAGAGTATTTGAGTACCTGTCCCAGCCCATCAGAGTACCCGAGTACCTGTCCCAGCCCATCAGAGTACCCGAGTACCTGTCCCAGCCCATCAGAGTACCCGAGTACCTGTCCCAGCCCATCAGAGTACCCGAGTACCTGTCCCAGCCCATCAGAGTACCTGTCCCAGCCCATCAGAGTACCTGTCCCAGCCCATCAGAGTACCTGTCCCAGCCCATCAGAGTACCCGAGTACCTGTCCCAGCCCATCAGAGTACCTGTCCCAGCCCATCAGAGTACCTGTCCCAGCCCATCAGAGTACCTGTCCCAGCCCATCAGAGTACCTGTCCCAGCCCATCAGAGTACCCGAGTACCTGTCCCAGCCCATCTGAGTACCCGAGTACCTGTCCCAGCCCATCTGAGTACCCGAGTACCTGTCCCAGCCCATCTGAGTACCCGAGTACCTGTCCCAGCCCATCTGAGTACCCGAGTACCTGTCCCAGCCCATCTGAGTACCCGAGTACCTGTCCCAGCCCATCTGAGTACCAGAGTACCTCTGTCACAGTTCATCTGAGTACCCGAGTACCTGTCCCGGCCCATCAGAGTACCCGAGTACCTGTCCCGGCCCATCAGAGTACCCGAGTACCTGTCCCGGCCCATCAGAGTACCCGAGTACCTGTCACGGCACATCAGAGTACCCGAGTACCTGTCACGGCACATCAGAGTACCCGAGTACCTGTCACGGCACATCAGAGTACCCGAGTACCTGTCACGGCACATCAGAGTACCCGAGTACCTGTCACGGCACATCAGAGTACCCGAGTACTTGTCACGGCACATCAGAGTACCCGAGTACCTGTCACGGCCCATCAGGGTACCCGAGTACCTGTCACGGCCCAACAGGATACCCGAGTACCTGTCACGGCCCATCAGGGTACCCGAGTACCTGTCACAGTCCATTAGAGTACCGAGTACCTGTCACAGCCCATCTGAGTACCCGAGTACCTGTCACAGTTCATCTGAGTACCTGTCACCGCCCTTCAGAGTACCCAAATACCAGTCACCAAACCATCAGAGTACCTGTCACCAGGCCATCAGAGTACCCGAGTACTTGTCACCAGGCCATCAGAGTACCCGAGTACCTGTCACCAGGCCATCAGAGTACCCGAGTACCTGTCACCAGGCCATCAGAGTACCCGAGTACCTGTCACCAGGCCATCAGAGTACCCGAGTACCTGTCACCAGGCCATCAGAGTACTCGAGTACCTGTCACCAGGCCATCAGAGTACCCAAGTACCTGTCACCAGGCCATCAGAGTACCCGAGTACCTGTCACCAGGCAATCAGAGTACCCGAGTACCTGTTCCAGTCCATCTGAGTACCCGAGTACCTGTCACAGTCCACCTGAGTACCCGAGTACCTATCTCCAGCCCATCAGAGTACCCGAGTACCTATTTGCAGCCCATGTCTCATAGAATATACGTTGGGGTGTTTACTTTCCAAAATGGGGTCATTTTGTGGGTAATTTCACTGTCCTGGTGGTCCAGGACCTTCAAAAGTGTGATGGGTAGGAATGAAATAAGATGTGTCATTTATGCTCCTAGAACGCCTGAACGTACTACTTCAATGTTTGGCCCATCTATGTGGCCAGGCTGTGTAAAAGTCCTACACATGTGGTATCGCCTTACTCGGGAGGAGTAGCAGAATGTATTTTGGTGTGTAATTTTTGCTATATACATGTTATGTGTTAGAAATATCTTATAAATTGACAATTTTGTGTAAAAAAAAATGCGTTTTAATTTTTTTCCACATATTCCAAAAACTTCTGGAAAAAAATGAACCGTTCAAAAGACTCATTATGCCTCACAGATTATACGTTGGGGTGTTTGCTTTCCAAAATGGGGTAATTTTATGGGAAATTCCATTGTGCTGGTACTCCAGGGCCTTCAAAAGTGTAATAGGTGGTTGAGAAATGAGATGCGTAATTTTTGCTCATAGAACGTCTGAAGGTACTACATCAATGTTAGTGCTCTGTATGTGGCCAGGCTGTGTAAAAAAGTCTCACACACGTGGTATCGCCGTACTCGGGAAGAGTAGCAGAATGTATTTTGGGGTGTCATTTTTGCTATATACATGCTATGTGTTAGAAATATCTTATAAATTGACAATTTTGTGTAAAAAAAAATGCGTTTTAATTTTTTTCCACATATTCCAAAAACTTCTGGAAAAAAATTAACCATTCAAAAGACTCATTATGCCTCACAGATTATACGTTGGGGTGTTTGCTTTCCAAAATGGGGTGATTTTATGGGAAATTCCATTGTCCTGGTACTCCAGGGCCTTCAAAAGTGTAATAGGTGGTTGAGAAATGAGATGCGTCATTTTTGCTCGTAGAACGTCTGAAGGTACTACATCAATGTTGGTGCTCTGTATGTGGCCAGGCTGTGTAAAAGTCTCACACATGTGGTATCGCCGTACTCGGGAAGAGTAGCAGAATGTATTTTGGGGGGTAATTTGTTGTATACATATGCTGTGTGTGAGAAATAACCTGATAATATGACAATTTAGTAAAAAAAAATAAAAAAAAATAAAAAATCTTCATTTTGCAAAGAATTGTGGGAAAAAATGACAACTTAAAAAAACTCACCATGCTACTTACTTAATACCTTGGGATGTCTACTTTGTAAAAAGGGGTCATTTGGGGGGTATTTGTACTTTCCTGACTAGTTAGAGTCTCAAGAAATGAGATACACCTGATGTACTGAAGGCCTGATCAGAAGTGATGAATTTTCAGTGATTGGCACCATAGTTTGTAGACTCTATAACTTTCACAAAGACCAAATAATATATTCTAATGTGGGTTATTTTTACCAAAGATATGTAGCAGTATAAATTTTGGCCAAAATTTATGAAGAAAAATTACTAATTAGCAAAAATTTATGACAGAAACAAAGAAAAAGGCATTTTTTTCACAAAATTTACGTTTTATTTTATGTATAGCACAAAAAATAAAAAATCCACTAGTGATTAAATACCACTAAAAGAAAGCTCTATTTGTGTGGAAAAAAGGACGCAAGTTTCATATGGATACTGTGTTGGATGACTGAGTAATTGTCATTCAAAGTGTGAGAGCGCTGAAAGCTGAAAATTGGTCTGGTCAGGAAGGGGGTGTAACTGCACTGTACTGAGGTGGTTAAGGAACTCTGCCAGCCCATTGTCAGAGGCTAAGATGTGCAAGACTGACAAGACTAGAATGGGAAGTTCTGCCCAAGAATATGTGCTCAGTTTTGTTTAGATGAGACTTACGGTTCTTCCCTAATGGCTGATGTATGGCACTGCTGTGACTTTGGGCCTGCCTGTCCCTGCAATGCTAGACATTTCAACTGAAATGTCATATAATCACGATTCAGTAAGGCAAACTTCACGATTGTGGATCTGGAGCCAAGATTCCTGTGGTGCCCATATCCCATGCACCAACAAGGTGCCCAGGGCTTTACCTCAGCCCAACTGACTGATGTTTGAAGATCCCAGAAGAATTTGGAAGAAAGGACTTCACAGGCTCCAGATTTGGATTTCTGAGCCACCAAGCTAGCGACAAACTTTGGTGCATGATGAATTGGTCTGTACAAGGACTGGACTGACTTGTCCCAAGAAGACAAAATGTTGTGTTGTAGGGGTCTGTTGCAGAACTGGGCAAATGGAGCTTCCTTGAAGGAGGCTACCATGAGCCCAGAACTCTCATGCAGAAATGAAGAGTTGGGTCACTGCTGGACTAAAAAGTCTGAGCAGTAAAAAAATGTAAGCTTCTCCTGAGGAGCAACAACTTTGGCTTGAGCTTTGTCTAAGTTAAGACTAAGATATTCCCACATATTCCTGTCAGTTCCAGTGATGACTTTTGGTTCAGAATCCAGATCTGGCAGTTCAGTAAGACTAGCTGAGGAGTCAATAATTTGGCAAACATCCTAAGTACAGCAGACCGCTCTACCACAAAGACTGGGGAAATTACATTGAGCTACACAAAACTTGCTAGAGCTGCATAGAGACCTGCTAATCTGTGCAGGGACACAGGTCGGTTGGTATAAATTAACTAGGGAGGGGCAGGGAATATTTTTTTTTCCAGCTTGTAGCCCCTGAAAACCACCTCCCACACCCAAGAATATGTAATGCTGGCTGCCCTAGTGTCAGCAAAGTCTCAAAAATGCCCTCACACATGCTGAAGATTTGCTGCTTTGCATATTGAGGCCTGGGAGTAATAAAATGAACACACCTTGACTTAAGCCCGAGTCCTGGGGTTTCTTTGCTGGGCTGATAGAAATTCTTGCCCTGGTGACATCTGTGATAAGGGTGTACAGGGCAGCCCTGATAAAGGAGGAGCTCCCTGAAATGTGGTGTCCTTATTGCTGGCCTTTGAAGTCAACCCTCAAGCTTTGGGTTATGTGTACTACATCAATACCAGCTGAGACAGTCTTCTCTAAGCCAGGGGTGCCCAACAAGTGGCCCGGGGTCCACATGTGGCCTGCGACCTCCTTCTGTGGGATGTTGGATTGGCAAGCCCAGATCATGGATTGCAGACCTGCCATCACAGACCAGCTGTGTTTAATGAAGCCGGCAAAGCAAGCAGCTGTGGAGCAGAGCTATATAAGCTGATGCTTCCTGTATAGTGCTGTCTCCTGCCACAGGCAGAGTGATACCAAATGCACTCTGCCTGGGACAGCAACAGCAGGCGATACCTGAATGGAAAACTGTTATTAAAGGTCAGTTTTTACTAAAATTGCAGTGTATGTGTGGGCATATCTGCGTAGTGATTACTAGGCTGCTTTCCAACCTATCCGCAGGTGCAGTGCACCTTACGGTTACCTACATTGAGCCATAGACTTCTGTTATTACCTGCGGGTTTGGTGTGCTTTCAGAAAGTGCACCACACCTGCAGGATATAATAGAAGTCTATGACAAATTGTAGCTAACCCGCTGGAAAGACACAGGTGCACTGTGCTGCATAGTGTGAAAGGCCCCTTTCACACAATCGGTCCTACCCAATCGGACCCTCCATTCACCTCTATGAAACGGCAGATGTAAACAGATTTGTGTCCATTTACACCCGTCTACCTCCAATCTGATTCGCTAAAAAAATAAAAATAACCCTTCTGTTTGGGCGGATCGGAGGACCCATAGAGTAGAGTAAGCTGTGTCCGTGTCCGGTCTGCATGGACCTGTCATCTGCCTGCTCATTGGGGCCCGTGACCAGCTACCAAGTTTCTTAACCACATCAGCACCAGCGTATTGTAATATGAGATGGTATCCCCCAACCTGGGCAGGCGACATATGAAGTCCTCTCATTCCCGGCCGTCTAGCTAGTAATGGCCTTGATCTGCGATTTTTTTTTTCATGACTGCGACATTAAGGCGGACACATCAGACACTTTTAAAACATTTTTGGGACCATTCACATTTACATAGCAATTGGTGCTGTAAAATTGCACTGATTACTGTGTAAATGTGACTGACAAGGAAGGGGTTAACACTAGGGGGCACTGCAGAGGTTAATTATGTTCTCTGGGAGTGATTCTAACTGTGGGGGGTGGGGACTCACAAGGGGAGGAGACCGATCAGTGTTCCTCTATACTGGGAACACACCATCGGTCTCCTCTCCTCTGACAGCACGTGGATCTGCGTGTTTACATACACAGATCCACGGTCCTGCTGTGTTCCTGAGCAAGCAAGGGTGCCCGGCGGACATCACAGATCAATTACTAGTAAAAAAAAAAAAAAAAAAAAAAAAAAATGCCATAAATCTATCCTCTATTTTGTAGATGCTATAACTTTTGCACAAACCAATCAATATACGCTTATTGCAATTTTGTTTTACTAAAAATATGTAGAAGAATATGTATCGGCCTAAACTGAGGAAAACTTTTTTTTTTTTTTTACAAATAGAATATTTATTATAGCAAAAAGTAAAAAATAGTGTTTTTTTTAACCACTTGCTTACTGGGCACTTAAACACCCTTCCTGCCCAGACCAATTTTCAGCTTTCGGTGCTCTCATGCTTTGAATGACAATTACTCAGTCATGTAACACTGTACCCAAATAAATTTTTTGTCCTTTTTTTCCCACAAATAGAGCTTTCTTTTGGTGGTATTTGATCACCTCTGGGGTTTTTATTTTTTGTGCTATAATTGAAAAAAGACTGAAAATTTTGAAAAAAAACGCATATTTCTTTGTTTCTGTGACAAAATTATGCAAATTATTAATTTTTCTTCATAAATGTTGCCCACAATTTATACTGCTACATGTCTTTGGTAAAAATAACCCAAATTAGTGGATATTATTTGGTCTTTGTGAAAGTTAGAGAGTCTACAAGCTGTGGTGCGAATCATACAAAATTGATCACATCTGATGTACTGGTGGCTATCTCATTTCTTGCGACCCGAACAAGTCAGGAAAGTACAAATACCCCCCAAATGACCCCTTTTTGGAAAGTAGACATTCAAGGTATTTAGTAAGAGGCATAGTGAGCTTTTTGATGTTGTCATTTTTTTCCCACAATTCTTTGCAAAATTAAAAAAAATATATTTAATTTTTTTCCACAAAATTGTCATTGTAATAGGTTATTTCTCTCACTTGGCATGTGTATACCACAAATGACACCCCAAAAAAATTCTGCTACTCCTCCTGAGTATTACAATACCACATGTGTGGGACTTTTTCACAGCCTGGCCACATAGAGAGGCCCAACATGCAGGGAGCGCCATCACGTGTTCTAGGAGCATAAATCATACATCTAACTTGTTGACTACCTATTAGCCCCTGTACACACGGTCGGAGAATCTGTCGGAATGCATCTTATCGGACCGTGTCGTCAGATAATCCGACTGTGTGTGGTATGCATCGGACTGATTCCATCCGAATCTCCGTCTGACCCAATTTTCCAACATGTTGGAAATATTTCCCGACCAACTGGGCCGGTCGGACCTAATCCGATCATGTGTATAGCATTTTGATCGGACCAAGTGCCACGCATGCTCAGATCAAATTCCTACGTCAAAGCTATTGGCTACTAGCCTGAATGTAGTCCCATCGTAACAAAATTACGTCATCACGTTCTGAAAGATCTGATTTTTCGCCAACTTGGCCCGACCGTGTGTATGCAACAGTTTCGGACACAATCCGTCGGACACAATCCGTCGGACTAAATCCGACGGATTTGGTTGGCAAAATCTCCGACCGTGTGTACAGGGGCTCACACTTTTGAAGGCCCTGGAGCACCAGGACAATGACATATGACAGATAGCACCGATACGTGGCGCTGATGACAGATGGCACTAATACGTGGCACCGATGACAGATGGCACTAATACGTGGCATTGATGAAACATGACACTGACAACAGATGGCACGTGACACTGACAGGTGGCACTGATGACAGATGGCACTAATATGTGGCACTGATGACAGATGGCACTGGGGACAAATGGCACTGACAACAGGTGGCACTGGGGACAGATAGTGCTATCTGTCCCCAGTGCCACCTGTTAGTGCTATCTGTCCCCAGTGCCACCTGTTAGTGCTAACAGGTGGCACTGGGGAGGATGGCACTGGGCGAGGATGGCACTGGGCAAGGATGGCACTTTAAAAAAAAAAAAATTTTACTTAAGGCTGCTGCAGCCGTTCATCTGTCCCTTCTCACACGCTGTCTGTGTGAGGAGGGAGAGCAGCGCTGAGAGATGATCTCATATGTTTACATATGAGATCATCTCTCATTGGATAGGCCGATCACGCTGTAAACGGCCGCTGTGATTGGCCGTTTACAGCGATCTGTGACTGGCTGTGCCCGAGGGACACGGCCAGCACAGAATTTCCCCGTTGCGTGCTCGCGGGAGCATGCATTGCGGAAGTAAACAGGAGGCCGTCCAGGGACGGCCTCCCGGCAGTTAGCGTCTGCTCTGTAGCCGTCTTTCAGCTATAGGGCGGCGCGAATCGGTTAAATTGACGCTCTTCTTTTGTTTATAGCCCAAAAAATTTAAACTGCAGAGGTGACCAAATACCACCAAAAATAAAGCTCTATTTGTGTGAAAAAAGGGCGTACATTTTGAGTGCAACGTCGCACAACTGCGCAATTGTCAGTTAAAGCGACGCAGTGCCAAAAATCACAAAAGGTGCTCTGGTAAGGAAGGGGGTAAAATCCTCCGGGGCTGAAGTGGCTAAGTGGCCATCACTCTTCAAAAGGTTGGGCAGCCCTGCTCTAAAGCTATGAAAGGTTGGGCAGCCCTGCTCTAAGGGTGCACCTCCTAACATGTAGAATTGGCCATAAGAAACTTAGCATCAGACAGTCTCAGTGGCTGAAGGCTCGGAGGTCACTAATGCCATAGGCAGACCAGAAGAGGATTCTGCAGGGGAATTTGTGTAAGCATGCTTGTGGTCTCTATGACCCGAGTCCACAATCAACCATCCTGTCAGGCCCTACTCCATTCCTGTGGTAAAATCATCCCAGGCTAGAGCCAAGAATTGGGCCACATCCAACAGCAAGTGGAGCCTATGATGATATCAGATGCTAGCACAAACATCACATTTATATAGACTGCAGTACTGTATGTGTGCTGTTTCTTTAGGATTACATTGTGTATGTAATAACCACCTATTTTTTTTTTGGGTTGAACTAGATGGACTTTTTTTTTAACTTAACTATATACTATATACATTGTAGAGGAGAGATGTGGGGTCTTAATGACCCTAGATCTCTCCATAAAGAGAGATTATTATTTCTATTCCCTTTGATAGGAATAAAAGTGATCAAAGAAAATTGTTTTAATGGGACAATGTAAAAAAAAAAATAAGAAAAAAAAAAGAGTTAAAGCGCCCCCGTCCCCCCTTCCCCAGCTCATGCACAGTGGTGAATGCATATGTAGGTCACACCCACATATGTAAACGGTGTTAAAACCACACATGTGAGGTACTGGCCCAAACATCAGAGTGAGAATAATAATTCTAGCACTAGATCTCCTCTAACTCTAAACTGGCAACCTGTAAAAAAAATTGAAAGCGTTGCCTATGGAGATTTTTAGGTACCGTAGTTTGTCACTATTCCACGAGCATACGCAATTTTAAAGCATGACATACTGGGTTCCTATTTGCTCGGTGTAACATCATCTTTCATAATTTGCAAAAATCCTGCATGACTGCAGTGAAATCCTCACAGGTTAAAGTCAAGGAGGGGCCACACCCCAGAGTCAATGAAGATGTCAAAAATGGCATAAAATCAAGCAGAAGGTTAAATTCCAGTCCATCATTTTTAGGCACCTTACGGAGCACAGCAGTCAAATCATTAGTGGAGCTTGAACTGGAAGTACCCAGGACAGCGGGTGTGTCCCCTATGTATCTTGGATTCAACATGCTGTACCACAAGGAAGGGACAATGTAGTTCAGGGTATAAGATACTTATTAAAGCGTTTGTTAACCCAAAAAAGAATAAAAAGTAGATTCTGGTCCCTTAAAGCAGATTACACAGCACTGGTACTATGTAATCTGCCCCCCTCTAAACTGTAAAACCCCCACCACCCCTAAACCTACCACTTCCTGTATTGACCTCTCTAAACAGACCATTATGACCAGGGGCAGGTGCGCCCTGATCACCATAGTCAAAGTGCCTCCTTCTGTGATAGGCTGCCTGCTCTCTTCTCTCTCCCCCCCCCCACTCCTCCCTGTCAGCGCCCACTATGTCTGTCTCCGGCCCCGCAATTATTTTGATACTAAAATATTAAATTTATCACTGCCAGACTCTCTATTAGAGGCTGGCATAGCACACTGTGTATGTTTTATTTAAAAACAAGCGCTGTAAATACTGAATATCAGCTGCTGTCTTCAAGCCAGTCACGTGACTCGCGGATGCATTCCAGGTCCGATGGATGTCTTCTGCGGAGGAGAAGAATGGCCACGTGATCTCCCTCTGATGTCAGAGGGAGTTTACGGCCCCTCCCACAGAAAACACCTATCAGAGCTGGAAAGCGGCCGTGAGTGATGAGACCGGCCTGAAGACAGCTGATATTCAGTATTTACAGTGCTCGTTTTAAATACAACATACACAATGTGCTATGCCAACCTCTAAAAGAGGGGCTGGCATAGACTTAATGCCTTAATCACTTTAACTAGAATGCTAGTTAATGGGCATTTGTTACTAATGTCTTGGATCAGTTTGGGGCAATGAACAGATTATTATTATACAGGTTTTATATAGCGCCAACAGTGTGCTCAGCGCTTTACAACATGAGGGCAGAAATTACATTTACATTACAATTTGGTACAAGAGGAATCAGAGGGCCCTGCTCGTTAGAGCTTACAATCTAAAAAGGAAGGGGCAATTGATACAAAAGGTAATAGCTGTGGGGGATGAGCTGATGGAGGAAGTAAAACAGTGTTCGTTAGAAGCAGGATAGGCTTCTCTGAAGAGAAGGGTTTTCAGGGATAGTCTAAAGATGGATAGATTAGGGGACAGTCGGACAGATTGGGGTAGGGAGTTCCAAAGGATGGGAGAAGCTCTGGAGAAAACCTGGAGGCGAGCATGGGAGGAGGTGACAAGGGAGCTAGAGAGCAGGAGGTCTTGGGATGACCATAGAGGGCGGTTTGGTTGGTATTTTTGGACTAGGTCAGTGATGTAGCTGGGGGCAGAGTTATGGATGGCTTTGTAAATTATTGTTAGTACTTTGAATTTTATTCGTTGGGTGAGTGGAAGCCAGTGCAGGGATAGTAAGGTGGATGAGTCTGGCAGCGGCATTCATTATGGACTGGAGGGGGGATAGTCTGTGTAAAGGTAATCCAATGAGGAGGGAGTTGCAGTAGTCGAGGCGAGAAATGACCAGGGAGTGAATTAGAAGCTTGGTGGTGTCATTAGTTAAAAAGGGGCGTATTCTGGAAATGTTGCGGAGGCTAAGGCGGCATGATTTGGACAGGGCTTATATGTGGGCCTGAAAGGACAGTTCGGAGTCTAAGGTTACCCCTAGCACTCTGGCATGTGGGGATGGACTGATAGATGTGCCATTGATCTTGGCAGAGAAGTCAGGCGAAGGGGTACGTGGGGGAGGAAATATTAATTAAAACTACCAAGATCCTCATTCACTCCCTTGTTATCTCTCGCCTTGACTATTGCAACTCCCTTCTCATTGGCCTGCCTCTCCATAGGCTATCTCCCCTTCAGTCTATCATGAATGCTGCTGCCAGACTTATCCACCTTACCAACCGCTCAGTGTCTGTCAACCCTCTCCTCCAATTTCTACACTGGCTCCCAATCACCCAGCGAATTAAATTCAAAATACTAACCACCACATACAAAGCCATTCACAACTCTGCCCCGAGCTACATCACCAATCTTGTATCCAAATATCACCCAAACCGTCCCCTCCGTTCTTCTCAAGACCTCCTACTCTCAAGCTCTCTCGTCTCCTCCTCCCACACTCGTCTCCAGGATTTCTCCAGAGCCTCTCCAATCCTCTGGAACTCGCTACCTCCACCGGTGCGGCTATCCCCTACTCTTGCTACCTTCAGACGATCCCTGAAAACTCATCTATTCAGGGAAGTCTATCACGTCTCAAACTAATCTCCTACCACTTCCATAAACTCATTCCCAACAGTTATAACCTTCTGTACCACCTGCCCCACCCTTTTAGATTGTAAGCTCTTCTGAACAGGGTCCTCTTACTCCTCTTGTATTTAATTGTATTGCAACTGTATTGTCTCCTTTTTATATTGTAAAGCGCTGCGTAAATTGCTGGCGCTATATAAATCCTGAATAATAATAATAAAATATTAAGAGCTCGGTTTTAGATAGATTAAGTTTGAGGAAGTGGTGTAACATCCAGGCTGATATGTCTGTTAGTAGATCAGCGATGCGTGAGGAGATTGATGGGGTGAGCTGAGGGGTAGAGAGATAGATTTGGGTGTCATCAGCATATAAATGGTAGTGAAAGCCATGGGAGGCTATCAGCTGACCCAGGGAGGACGTGTAGATCGAGAATAGTAGAGGTCCAAGGACAGAATCTTGGGTGACCCCAATGGTAAGAAGAGGAAGTGGAGTTGTAAGTGACACTGAAGGTGCGATGAGATAGGTAAGATTCAAACCAACGGAGAGTGCAGCCATGGAGACCAAGTAAATTGAGTTTTTTGAGGGGGTGGTCAACTGTATCAAAGGCAGCAGAAAGGTCCAAGAGTAAGAGTATGGAATAATGACCGTTGGTTTTGGCTGTTAGTAAGTCGTTAGTGAGTTTTAGAAGGGCAGTTTCTGTGGAGTGCTGTGGGCGAAATCCAGACTGAAAAGGATCAAGAAGGTTATTTTCAATGAGGTGGTTGCTCAGTCGGTTGTAGACTAAACGTTCAAGGAGTTTGGAGGCAAAAGGGAGTAAAGAGATGGGTCTTAAGTTGTTAAGATGGGTGGGGTCTTAGGCCTTTTTTGGTATGGGAGTGACTAGTGCATGTTTTAGAGGGTTGGGGAAGATGCCAGTAGAGAGTGAGAGGTTGAAGATATGAGTTAAGGAGTGTAGGATTGAGTCAGATGGTGACCGTAGTATTTGAGAAGGAACAGGGTCCAGGGGACAAGAGGTTAGGTGGGCATTAGAAAAAAGTTTAGTGACTTCCTCTATAGTAGCTAGGTCAAGAGGAAAGTATTGATTGTGCAGGAGGACAGGGAGTGTAAGGTGAGGGAGATGTCTGTAGAGCGGAGATCTCGAGATGAATCGTCTCAATCTTATTTTTGAAGTGATAAGCAGTCTCCTGGGCAGTGAGTAAGTTAGTGGGTGGGGGTAATGGAGGACGAACTAGAGTGGTAAAGGTAGAAAAGAGTTGACGGGGAGATTAGCTCAGAAACACTGGAAGGTTCTAAAAAAAAAAAAGACAACGTTTTAGATCCACAATTACCAATGGTCCTCCCATTATTTTTAGGAAGGAGCATTCTTTACATGATAAGATAGCCCTTAACTTGGTGGAGAGAGGAATCAAAATGTGGACAGAAGAAGGGGAATTTTTCATAGTGCAACGCCACTTTATTAAAAAATTATATTCATGGATAACACTCATTTGATAACTGTGCAGGTAACAACCAATATGGACCCAGAAGCGCCGCAGCAGCATGCGCTCCACAGGTCGCCGAGTGCCCACAGCGAAGTTTCCAGTTCTGGAAGCGTCACATTCAGCCTGAGGAGCACATGCCTGCACAGTTATAAACTCAGTGTTATCCATGAATATAATTTTCTGGTGATGTCACATCCAACCCCTTGAGCAAATGCTAAGGTGTAGCTTCAGGGTCCATATTGGTTGTTACCGTCACAGTTATCAAATGAGTGCTATCCATGAATATAATTTTTTTTTAAAGCGGTGTTGCACTATAAATGACCCCCCCCCTTCTTCTGTCTACATATGTACAGAGCTGAGTTCTGTATAAAGTAGTATGTTTTAAAGGGGCAAAAGGTGACAGAGAGGAGACAAGAGCTGGTGAGGGGAAATGCATCTTCTGAATCCATCCGATTTGATTGCCAGCGTATATGACTCCCCTAGCTATAAAGCAGAGGGTCAAGTGGTTCTGATGGTGTAAAAAGGACTTGCAAATATTATATATGTAGCTGTGGAAGCTACACAAGTTATATTTAAGCATAAAGCATATTATTTATGCGGCAAAACACTTTAGGTTTGGACTGTGACATTGAACCATTGATATATATATATATATATATATATATTACAAAGATGTGATGACAAAACTTTTTAGGGTGTGACCACACGGCTCCCTCGTCTGTCTATCTCAGAGCTTGTCACCCCGGGTTCCATAGCAGCCAATACCATCTCAAGGGGCGGTGTGAGAGACATGCGCTGTGCCGCACAGACGTTTATTTCACATGCTGTCATTTTCAAGTCTCAGGTGATTACAGGCTTTAGTGCCTGTTGCAATTGCATCGTACTTGGAGGAATCTAAGGATTGGAGATCATCTTATAGTGTATGGTGACACAAGGCCCATATATCACTTATTTTTGGTGAGTTTATTACCAATGGGGACTATCCGTGCATGAGGTGTTCGTTATGGTATCCAGATGAGGAAGCTTATTTCTTTCTGCTAAGGGTATACGGAGCACCATTTATGCTATAAGAATCTTATGTGGACTTTCTCCTCTACCGCCTACTGATTTTTTAAGTGTTTTTTGAGTCCCACAATAAGTTTTATGAATGTATTACAGGCAGTTGGGCAGAACCGAAGGCAGTTATGTCACCTCATTCTTGCATGTTCCCGCATTGAGCGCATTTTTAGCGTTTTTTACCCAATAAAGTATGATTATCCCAAAAGGATTTTATACTATGTGAGCCAAATGCTCCGTTTTTGTATTCCCAGGACCATGAGCTGCTGAGAACCATTTTGACAAGATTGGGCAATTCTGGACTCCAGCAGTGGGAGCTTTCCCACAACAAGCGCTCTTTGACTTCTCTATGATAGAGTCACATGTCCTCTGCCAAGCGGACATCTTTACTAGACATTAAGACACATGGGGGTTGATTTACTAAAGGCAAATCCACTTTGCACTACAAGTGCACTTGGATATGCAGTCAATTTAGATCTGGGGGAAGATATGAATTGAGGGGGAGATCTGAATTGAGGGGCACTTGTAGTGCAAAGTGGATTTGCCTTTAGTAAATAAACCCCATGCTGTGTTTCTTCACTGTGGGAATTCATTAAACACAGAGATTTCATTTGATATATTCTAAAGTCATTTTAAGGGTGCTGTACTTTTCGTTACTCTCTCTCTCTCATAATATATATATATATATATATATATATATATATATATATATATATATATATATATACACATACACACACACACTTACTTACAAGGATTCACTATTGTTATTTATTGGAACTTTAATCACTTTATTTTCATGATTCTTTAGGATTCACTATTGTTTTCTGTGTACCATACTTTTAGTGAGCTTAGTTAGTATTTACTGAATTACCATACTCACTGAAGTATTTATGTATGTATGTATTTTTGTATATTTATACTGCTATTTCATTGGAATGTTAACACTACTCACATAAGGTCTAAGGATTCATTACAGTTTATGTAGATTTGCATCTTACTATTATAGTAAGTGCGGCATATTATTTTTATTGAATTCTCTATGTATTTTATCCTGATCATTTATGATTTTTTTGCCATTTGCACAGTTTCACTTTTTTGTTTTCACAATGAATTTATTATGCACCGTGAGCAATTTTAACGGTTAAAAAGGATGGAACACTTATTTTTTGTATTTAACTTGATATATTCTGTACTCAGATATTTAGGTGCTGAAGTCTCTTAGCAAAAAAACTGTTCCTGATTAATATATGACAGAATGCTCGGAAGTAGGAGAGAGGCGGGCAGTAGAAAAGAACCCAGGAAAGTTCCATGTGCAACTTGCTGTCAGCAGGGATCGCACGTGCAACACTCTACATAGCAAACTAAAAGCAAAAAATGATGGTGCTGCGCTTCCAAAAAAATGGAACCTTACAAGAAAACACTAGAGAGCTAATTATTAAGATGGAGATGTATCAGATGGCATGTATTAAAACTAATATGATAGAGGAGAACTCTTCTCCTGGTGTGAAAATTATTCTATCGAGAGTGTTAGCAGCAGTGTGTACACAATGATAAATGTCACAATACAAAGTGCAACTTGTATCTCTACAGCATAATAACAGTGCTAGGTGCAATAATACATATAACACCACATACAGTGGTCTGACTATAAATCAGACTTATACGGCAAAAGGTGCTGAGTGCATCACAACAAAACCAAAGTGGCTAATAATAAATAATTACTGACTATATAAAAAAATTACTGACTAAGTAGACGCAAACTAGTGGCAATGATAAAGTGCAAAATTGCAAGCAAAGTGCTAAGTGTAAAACAAAATATCAAAAAACGCATACAATAATCAGACTGTAAATCCAAGCTCTATAAACAAAAAGTGGTGAGTGCAAAAAATAGCAAAACAATTGGACTATGTCCAGCTGTTAATGACGTGAACACAGTCCCGTGATGATGTCACATAAACATATAAAGTGATTCTGTGCTGAAAATTGCCTCAGAGGCTCTTCCTCCACATAGGTGATTCCACGCATAAGTGTGCACACTGGGTAATTACCTTCCCACTATATAAAATATAGCGTATATGCAGCCTCCTCATAGATAAACCAGGAGTCCCAGGGAAGGGGGGGGGCCTCAGGGGTCACTCTCAGATCTCCGTCAAAATACACTCCATCAAGATGTTCCAATATAGCTCAGAGAATAAATATAAGAGCAACCATAGTGTAGCATGTATTTAAAATTCACTACTTTATTAATAGGTTAAAATTACTCACAAACGAAATGGGGTTAATAGGCAGTATTAGCAGCAAGACAATTCAAATCGACCGCTCTGGTGCGAGCGTCACTTCCAGTCTCCATATCCTACGCGTTACGTCACTTCCGTGACTTCAACTGGGATACTCATACGTAGGAGCCCATTGAATATTTTCTACATAGCAAACTGCATCAGCACTCAACCCCCTAGTGTGAGTATTGAAATGGGTATTCCACAGTGGAACTGGCAGAAGTGGGAACTGAAAAGGGCACAAAGCGGACCTAATAACCGAAGCACTTGGTGCACAAACCGCAGGGCCTGCTCACAAGGTATTTCTTCAGAGAGATGCATCGGCCAACTTTTGCAGTACACACAGGTCTGAGAAGTGCCACAATTCAAAGACCAGTGGCAATATCACGTGCCAGGCTAGTCCTGCAGCCCAGCAGGGTTCTGGTACAGCACCTCAAAGTTGGCCTAAGGAAAGGCTGCTTATAGAGACCAGACACTTGAATAAAAAAAAAAAAAAAAAAAAAAAAAAAAAAGCTTGAAGAAACATTTAGCAAAAACTTTAGGCTTTTAGCACCAGATCAGGTAAATGGTGTTCATATTCTTAGTAAACATGTAAAAAATGTAGTCTTGCTGGGAGTAGTAAGAGTTATACTGAGGTAACCCATAATTATTTGCTTCCCAGTGTCCAATGCTTCTGTGAGTGACAGTATAACCAAAAAAATAAATAAAAGAAATACATATATATATATATATATATATATATACACACACACACTAATACACACACATATATATATATATATATATATATATATATATATATACACACACACACACACACACTCTAATACATAATACAATGAACCTCTGCGCCTATGGAAAGAATGTGCAAAATAGAGAGTGTTGTAAGCTACTGTACACCTATTTTCAAATGGGTAATAGCAAAGCAGAGCAAATATAGTTGGGTTGGTGCAGTGCTCTCAACAAAAACATACTAAATTCAAATAACCCAAATAAAATAATTTTTATTTATTTATTTTTAACGACTTGCCGACCAGCTCATGTACTTATACTGTCGCAGGTCAGCAGCGCTGTGCAAATTGCCGTAGGTGTACAGGGGCTTGCGCAGGAGCAGTTGCCAGTGGTGCACTCTCACTGCACGCTGTGTGAGCGTGACTGTGGATCGGGCAGACTCTATGCCCGCCGGCGACCTGCGATCACCTAGTATAGAGGCAGAACAGGGATCTGCCAATGCAAACAAGCGGATCTCCGTTCTGACAGGGGACATGTCAGAGATCTTCTGTTTCCAGTGATCGGGAACAGTGATTTCTGTCATGTCTCTGAAAGCCCATCCGCCCCTACAGTTAGAACACACCTAGGGAATAGTTAACTCCTCTCCTGCCAGTATAATTATTACATTGATCAGAACATTTTTATAGCACTGATCAAAGTAATAATGTCACTGGTCCCCATAAAGTGTAATTTGGGGTCAGATCTGTCACAGTCCCACTAAAAATTGTAGATCACCCCATTACTAGTAAAAACAAAAAAAAAAAGTCCCTAAATCTAACCCATAGTTTGTAGACTTTGTAGCCAAAAATATGTAGAAGAATATATATCGGCCTAAACTGATGAATAAATGTGTTTTTTTTTATATATATACATTTTATTTTGGATATGTATTATAACAAACTAAAAAAAAAATATTTTTTCAAAATTGTCACTCTATAGCGCAAAAAATAAACCGCAGAGGCGATCAGATATCACCAAAAGAAAGTTCTATTTTGTTTGGGTACAGTGTCGCACGACCACACAATTGTCAGTTAAAGCGGCGCAGTGCCCTATCGCAAAAAATGGCCTGATCATTAAGGGGGCAAATCCTTCCGGTCCTTAAGTGGTTAAACTCTCTACAGGTGGTTGCCAGCTTGCAATAACACCAGCAAGATTTCTACAATTTTTTAGGTTTTGTTTCACACATTGCACTGAAGTTAATAGTTCACAGTTTTACAAGGTAATAGCTGACACAAGAACCACCTGAAATAAGTTTAACCATATGACCTCTGGAAAATTTACACCCCTTTATGACCAGGTCATTTTTTGTTTTTCATATGATGTTGTACCCAAATAAAACATATTCCCTTTTTTTCCTACTTGTTTTGGTGGTATTTGATCCTTTTTTTTTTTTTATTAAAAAATAAATAATGTTTTACTTTCTGCTATAAACCTGTCCAATAAAAAAAAAAAAATGAAACAAATCAGATTTCTTCTTAAATTTAGGCCAATATATATTCTGCTGCATGTTTTTGGTAACAAGACATCCCAAGCAGCGTATATTGATTGGTTTCCGCAAAAGTTATAGCGTCTAAGTTATAGCCTCTACAAACTATGGGATATTTTTATTTATTTACTAGTAATGGCAGCGATTAAGGACTTACATTGGGACTGTGATATTGCGGCAGACATTCTGACACTTTTTGGGGACCAGTAACACTAACTAGTACAGTGATCAGTGTTATAAAATATGCACAGTCACTGTACTAATGACACTGGCTGGGAAGGGGTTAACATTAGGGGCGATCAAAGGGTCAACTGTGTGCCTACCAGTGTTTTACTAAACTGCCTTGTTTATATAGGCAGATCTCCGTTCTGCCCCTCTGCTCGATCAACTGGTGCCAGCGGATATAGAGTCTGTGATGCCTGCCGCCATACTCCCTCTATGTTTGAGCTCTCTATCCTACCCTACCCGAAAAAGCCAAGTATATATACGTGATCCAGCGCAGTGGACTTTAAACAGTTAAGTAAATTTTTTTATTCTATATATTTAATTTTAGTATATGTTTTTTTTTTTTTTTGCTGCATCAACCCAACTATAGTTACCATTATAGTTTAGCATTACCAAGCAGTCTCTGAATTCTTGGCTATGGGGATAGTGGTGGAACAACTTTCCTGGCTGCCAATACCCTCAACCATTTAAGAAATAATAACTGCTTTGAAGATCACACAAAAAACACTTTTACTATATTTCTCCACAGCACTTGAAACAAAGGAGAAAAATTGTCCTACAGCAAAATATACTCACCAACAAAGTTCTTACAGCTGTAAGGGTTGTCAGGCTGTTTCCATGCTTGAGGCCAAGCCATTAAAACAGTGTTGTGTTTCATGCCACCAAGTCCAGCTGACTGAATCAAATGCGACATGCCATCTCGTAGATTTGATGAAACAACTAGTTGACAGAATCCTTTGGTCTTCTCAGCAGTCATTAATGCTTGGATATTCTTAAACACATGAATAGAAAAAATTTACTTTAATGCAACACTAATCCAAAAATGCAATGCAACTTTTAATAAAAGTTACAGCCAAAATGTGTATAGATATATTCATAAAAATGTATCATCACTAAAAAAAAATGTCCTTTGTAATATTTGCACACACCAGTATTGCAACAGATAGCCTTAGTAATGCAAAAGCCCAATTACAGTGTTGATTTTGAAGCACATTTCAATTTCCCCCTGGAAACCAGGGGGGAAAGGCCAGCCCATACACGGTTTGAATCTCAGCTGGTTCAGCAGGAACAGTCAGCGCTTCGAACAGTAAGGCTGGATTCACACCTATGCAGTTTTAGTGCTTTTTGCATTTTGCAGATTTGAACTGTAGTCCATTTAGCATGGTATCCTATGGAACACATTCTGCAAAGCAAATCTGCAAAATGCAAAAAGCACCAAAAATGCATAGGTGTAAATCCAGCCTTAATGGGCAGGCTGAATGTACCAAGTTGATCGATCAATCAACTTGGGTACAACTAGCCCACTGAATTCTCTTGTGATTATCGCTAGTGTCTGCGTTGATCATGCAAGTTTCGCACCATGTATGACCTGCCTTATGCTGAGTTTTGGAATAGGTTATGGGATTGATTACAGAGCCAACAGGCAAAAATGTGCTTCTTGAATAAGTCCTCCTCTACTATTTTGACACTCCCACCAATTCTCTGAACACTCACATTCCCTACACTCACCAATTCCTGCCCTCGGTTTTCAAATTTTTTTTTTGAAATTTTGAAGCCATGAGAAAAAAAAAAAAGTTTTTTCCTTTTCTTTCCCAGAAAAAAAATGGAAACTTTTGGAAAAATTGAAAAGAAATTCAGTGTAGATTAGTTTTACAAATTGAAAGTAATTTTGTTACACTGGAAATGTGAAATGCAGCGTATATAAAAGTACTATGTTTGAATTAAGAATAATAGGATTTTTATAACAGCTTACCTGCAAAATACTTTTCTTGGAGTACATCATAGGAGACAGCACCACAGTAATTACTGTATGGGTTATTTGGCACCTTCAGGTGATGGACACTGGCACACCCTAAACAGGAAGTTCAATTGCCCATATAACCCCTCTCCTTATGAGGAATACCTCAGTTTGTAGCAAAGCAATACATGTGTAACCAGAAAGAGGGGAGGGACCTCAGTGTCCCGTGATATACTCCAAGAAAAGGATTTTACAGGTAAGCCGTTATTTTCTTTATCGTACATCACGAGACAGAGCCACAGTAATTACTGTATGGGATTTTGCCAGAGCAATTCTATCTGAGGGGAGGGGGGTCACTAAAAAAGTAGGGTGCAATCAGACCTGAGGACCTATACTGCTGCCTGCAGCACACTGCTCCCAAAGGCGATATCCTCATACCTTCTTACATCCACCTGACAGAATCTGGTGAATGTATGGACTGAAGACCAAGTTGCGGCCTTGCAGATTTGAGCCATGGAGGCTTGGTGATGCACTGCCGACGAAGCACTACCAGCCCTGGTGGAGTGCGCTTTGATTTGAAAAGGTGGAACTTTCCTCTTTAGACCATAAGCTTGAATAATTACTTGCCGAATCCATTTGGCAATAGTGGATTTCGACGCTGCCTGTCCTTTCCTAAGACCTTCAGGCAACACAAACAAAACATCCGTTTTCCGAATCTGAGCAATCACCTTCAAATAGATTTTGACTGCTCTCTCTACAGCCAAAGAATGTAGTGACTTTTCTTCCGTAGAACAAGGTTCCAGAAAAAATGAAGGTAGAACAATATCCTGGTTTAGAAGAAAACCTGAAACTACCTTTGGCAGAAAGCTAGGATGAGGACGCAATACTACTCTATCCTTGTGAATGATTTAATATGGCACTTTACAAGAAAGAGCAGCCAGCTCAGATACCCTTCTTGCAGAAGAAATGGCTACCAGAAAAACTAGCTTCCTTGTCAAAAGGACCAAGGGAATATGTTGTATCGGCTCAAAATGCAGTTTCTGTAATGCTGACAGAACTAAAATTCAAGTTCCAAGGATTCAGGGGTGCTCTAACCAGTGAATTAAGCGTGTTACCCCCTGTATAAAGCTTTGGACGAAGAATGTGAAGCAAGCCAATGTTGAAACAATACTAATAAGGCTGAGACCTGGCACCTGATAGTACTCAAGACCAGCTTCATCTCTAACCCCATTTGAAAAAAAGAATAATTCTATCTATCTATGACATACTTTCTGGGATGCCAACCCCTGGATTTACACTAGGAAACATATGCCCTCCACACTCCATAATAAAGGACTCTGGAAGCTGGCTTCCTTGCATTAATCAAGGTAGATATCACAGAGCCTGAAAGCCCACGATTCTTCAGAATGTGGGTTTCACTAACCAAACAGTTAAATTTAGCGTTTGTAAAGTAGGATGGAACAGTGGTCTCTGTGATAGCAGGTCTGGACGTGGTGGTAGGGGACATGGGGCCACAAGAACTACCAACTTAATTTCCCGATTGATCCTGCGAAGAGGTCGAGGTAGCAACAAAATAGGAGGGAATGCATAAATCAGTGAGAGCTCATCCCACGGGGTCACCAACGCATCTGATCCGCATGGGAGTGGATCCCTTATTCTTGACACAAAGTTGTCAACTTTTCTGTTGAACCTGGACGCAAACAGATCTACGTCTGGGATCCCCCATCTTTGGCATTTTGCCAGGAAGATGTCGGGGTGAAGGGACCATTCCCCCAGGAACAACTGCTGGCAACTTAAGTAGTCTGCCTGACAGTTCTCTACCCCTGGAATGAAGATTGCTGAAATGCACGGCACATGCTTTTCTGCCCAGGTTAGGATATGGTTTACCTCTCCCTAGGCTGTCTGACTTCTGGTGCCCCCTTGGTGATTGATTTAAGCCACTGCTATGGCATTGTCGGATTGAATCCCGACAGGAGAATTCTGCAACCTGAATGTCCAGGCCTTTAGGGCTAGGTCCGCTGCCCAAATCTTTATAATGTTGATGGGCAAGGTCCTTTCGGTTCTGGACCATTTTCCTTGGATGGACGCCTCTTCCAGGACTGATCCCCAACCCAAAAGGCTGACATCTGTTGTTATCACCTTCCAGGTAACTGGTAAGGAGGATTTCCCTTTCTGCAGATTCTCAGATATCGTCCACCAACTGAGGCTCTGGCGTACTTTTGGGGACAAACACATTGGAAAAGCTAGTGCTTGACCCTTCTTTTCAAGGCAGACAGGATACTGTTTTGCAGCATTCTCAAATAAAACTGAGCATAGGGAACTACTTCGAACAAAGCCACCGTCTTCCCCAACAACCTCACACAAAGGCGAAAAGAAGGACCCTTCGGCCTGACCACCTGAACCAGCTCCTTTATGGTGCTGATCTTGTCTGGGTTAAAAACACCCTCTTCTGAGCTGTATCTAAAACCAGACCCAAAAACTCCAATTTTCTTACTGGCTTTAAAGAAGATTTCTCTGGGTTAAGGACCCAACCTAGGTATTCCAGGTAGTTGACTGTGGTGATCATGCTCTGGTCCAAGCGGGCTACCGATCGGTCTATCAAGAGCAGGTCGTCTAGGTATGCTATTATCGTTATACCTTGAGTCCTTAATCTGGCCAGAAGTTTTGTAAACATCCGAGGTGCAGTAGCTAGACCGAAAGTCAAGACTACAAAAAAAAATGTCTACTTCGAAACGTTGATATTTCTGTTGAGCAAGGAAAATAGGTACATGCAGATATGCATCCTTGGTGTCGATTGATGCCAGAAGTACTCCTCCTTGTAGGATGGAGACTACTGATCAGATTGATTTAATGCGAAAAGAGCGAATACTCAGGAACCGGTTTAGATCTTTGAGATTTATAATGGGTCTGACATCTCCATTTGGCTTTGGCACCGTAAAAAGGTTTGCATAAAACCCCAACCCCAACCTTTTGTGACAAAAGCCGGTCTAGCGCTTGACATTTCTTTTTCTCTGGATCTTTGAGGACATTTGACCTGAGGAAACGAGAATTCTCAGAACTCTGCTTCAAATGGTCTCTCAAGGATTGACATACCCCAATTGCCGCCACTGCAGGTTGAGCCACTGAACCTGCCAAGGAGAAAATGTTTTTTTTTTAACAGGAATTACAACTTTTATCGGTTGGATCCCTAAGCATTTACGCATCGTCAACCGGACAAGTCCAACTTTTATTCACGGAGAATATAGCAGCATCAATTGCTGGTATACTCCACATCTTAGTAAATTTTTCCTCCATAGGATAAAGTGTTGAAAACTTTTTAGGAGGAAAAAAAAAGCTCATCTGGGTGATCCCACTCAGAATACATAAGCTTTTACAGCAATTAATGGACAGGAAAGGCAAACCCAAACAAGAAGTGGGCTCCTTAACCAACTCAGTTAAGGGTAGCTTAAATGTGAAGCAGACCATTTCAGTAAGAGAATGCACCAGCAACTTTTCAGCTTGTGAGGCTGAAGGTCCTTCCCCACTTAATCCCATGGAAGAGGAGTCATCAGCCTCTTCACGATCCCCTGAGGGGGATTCATCTTCCCTCACCCACTGTTCCTCTGCAGAATTCCTCTAATGGAGCTCAGCACAGCACATCTTTACTTATGACCAACACCAAAGACACTGGCGAAAACACTGAGGTACTCCCGGTATGGGGAGGGGTTATATGGGGAATTTAACTTCCTGTCTAAGGTGTGCCAGTGTCCATCACCTGAAGGTGCCATATAACCCATACAGTAATTAAGTGGTTCTGTGTCCCGTGATGTACGATAAAGAAAGGATTTTTTCATCATACTTACCTGTAAAATCTTTTCTTTGAATACATCATGGGACACAGAGTTAGGTTATTATTCATAACCTAAAATAAAAAATATTGCTGCGCTGAATATAAGTGTTGTGAACACTCCCAATTAACTTAATTATAATAACAGGTGAACACACATGAATCGTGTGAAAAGTCCATGAGCCGTATCAGTTACCAAAAATAGTTCTATATCCAAAAAAGGAAGTATGTGTATAGTAACCGTGATTCAATAGAAAAAGCGTTAAATAAAAAAGTAAAAGAAAAGTGTACTTTCAATCAATTTCTTAAATTTTGATGATAATCCCGAGTCCCGGGTGATAACTCTTGCTGGTATCTCAAGTAAGTACGGGTCCTTACCTGAGCCGGTGGACTCCCTCACGAGCGGAGTCAGCAGCGTATACAGAGATGCCCTCTGCGGGGATGAACCAATCCTCCGTAGCCACACGTTCCACCGATAGTTTCCGAAAGGAAGCCGACGAGATGTCCCCGTATTCGGACTACTCGCAACCCGAGTAGTTCCGAGTTCAGCCAATGGTCTCTGGAAGTAGTCAATCAAAATGTCCACCGTCACAGGCATAGCAGGGGAGATAGACGGGCCAGCCAGCCAATCCCTGCCGCAATACAGCGTCTCCTCGCAACTGAACAAAGAGAACTCACTGTTGAAAGACAGCACGCAGAGACTTTTCAGCCAATATATATTTTACATGCAAGGCGAGGCGGTCCTCTAGTATCTTGAGCCTCTCTATTTGTCAGTGAGGTCATCCATCACAATAAATGGCAGAAGGGAGGGCAAAAGCTTTAATTCCAACAGACAGGCCTTGTCCAGGACATTCATATTCATTATTCATAACCTACTGGGTTACACTCCATCTTCAGGTGGATGGACACCGATAGACAAAGTCTTAGACTGGAAGTCCACCCTTATATAACCCCTTCCATACAGGAAGTACTTCAGTTTTGTAGCAAGCACTGAATCCTCAAAAGAGCGGAGGGACCTCTGTGTCCAAAGAAAAGGATTTTACAGGAAAGTATGATGAAAAAAATCCTATTTTCTTTACCATATATCACGAGACACAGAGTTAGGCTATTATTCATTACTTACTGGGGTGTTCCAGAACAATAGTCTTGAGGGGAGGGAGACACCCTGCCAAACAAAAATAGCCATCAGACTTTGAACAGCAGCCTGTAGTACATTATGGCCAAAAGTCAAATCTTAAGCTGCTCCAACATCTACCTGATAAAATCTTGTGAACGTATGCACTGAAGGCCAGGTAGCAGCCTTACAAATCTGAGCCACAGATATCTGATGGCGAAAAGCCCAAGAGGTTCCTACACCCCTGGAAGAATGAGCCTGAATGACCAAATGGCGATAGAAGCTTTAGAAGTTGCCTGTCCCTTCTTGGGTCCTTTTGGTAAAACAAAAAAAGGAGTCTGGTCCTTGGATCTCCGCAGATCTAGACAAAAACTCTGACTGCCCACACTACATTCAAGGAACGAGGTTGAGAGAAAAAAAAAGGCAAAACAATGTCCCGATTTAACCACTTAATAATCGGCCCATAGCCGTCAAATGACGGAGTGATCACATGTAAACCAACCGGTGTGATTTCCCCTCTCCGTCCAGTGTGAGCGTAGAGGGGAGAGATCGGTGGCAGCAGCACTGTGGGCTGCATATGTAGTGCCCAAAACGCTGCTTAGTGGGAGATCCATTGATCCATCCATCCATCCATGCTCACCCAGCCATACCCTGCATACCCAGCCATACTCTGCATGCCCATCCATACCCATCTATGCCCATCCATCCATAGCAATACTCATCCATCCATCCATGCTCAGCCATCCCATCCACTCCCATCCATAATTAGCCATACCCAGCCATACCCAGCCCTACTCAGCTGTGTCCAGCCATACTCAGCCATACCCGGCCATCCCCATCCATGGCTCATCCATCCCCATTAATGCTCATCCATGCCACTACAGTGCCTTACAAAAGTGTAATAGTCAAATTAGATTTGAAACTTATGTCCCTAGAACACCTGACGGTGCTCCCTGCATGTTGTTCCTCTGTATGTGACCACACTGTGGAAAAGTCTCACAAATGTGGTATCACCTTACTCAGGAGGAGTAGGAGAATCTATTTTGGGGTGTAATTTGTGCCATGTACATGTTATGTGTTATAAATATTGTGTAAATGGACAACATTGTGTAAAAATAAAATGTGTTTTCATTTTTTTTTTACATATTTTCCAAAAACTTGTAGAAAAAAATTACATGTTCAAGACTCAATATGCCTCATAGATTATACATTGGGTTGTTTTCTTTCCAAAATGGGGTCACTTTTGGGGTGTTTCCATTGTCCTGGTGCTCCAGGGCCTTCAAAAGTGTAAGAGGTAGTCAAGAAATTATACGTGTAATTTATGCTCAAAGAATGCCTGATGGCGCTCCCTGCATGTTGGGCCTCTGTATGTGGCCACGCTGTGTAAAAGTCTCACATATGTGGTATCGCCATACTTAGGAGTAGTAGAATGTGTTTTGGGGTATAATTTGTGCTATGCATATGCTGTGAGTGAGAAATAACCTGCTAATATCACAATTTGTGAAAAATAGAAAAGAAAATCTTGAGATTTCAAAAAATTGTGGGAAAAAATTACAAGTTCAAAAAACTCACCATGCATCTTACTAAATACCTTGGAATGTCTACTTTCCAAAAAGGAGTCATTTGGTAGGTATTTGTACTTTGGCTTGTTAGGGTCTCAAGAAATGAGATTGCCACCATAGCTTGTGGACTCTATAACTTTCACAAAGACCAAATAATATACATCGATTTGGGTTATTTTTACCAAAGATATGTAGTGGTATAAATTTTGGCCAAAATATATGAAGAAGAATTACTAATTTGCAAAATGTTATAACAGAAACGAAGAAAAAGCTTTATTTTTTTACAGAATTTTCGGTCTTTTTTTTTTATAGTGCAAAAAAAACAGCGTTGATTAAATAACACCAAAAGAAAGCTCTATTTGTGTGAAAAAAAGGACAAAATTTTCAAATAGGTACAGTGTTGCATGACTGAGTAATTGTCATTCAGAATGTGAGAGCACCTAAATCGGTCTGGTTATTATGGGTGTTTAAGTGCCCAGTGGTCAAGTGGTTAAATTAAAGGCTGACACTACCTTTGGCAAGAAGGATGGAATCAGACCCAACACCACCTTGTCGTGGTGAAGAATTAGGTATGGTTCCCTACATGAAAGGGCCGCCAATTTCAACACCCTTCTAGCAGAGGCCATCAGGAAGGCTGGCTTGCGTGACAGCAAGACTAATGGACTTTCCTTGATAGGCTCAAATGGTTGTTTCTGTAACACAGACAGCATCACATTTAAGTCTCAAGGACACATAAGTAACCTAATGGGGGTAAGCAAACGAGTTGCCCCCTACATAAAGGTTCGGACCAGCGAATAGGATGCTAAAGGCCTTTGGAAGAATATTAACAAGGCCAAAATATGACCTCTGATTGTACTCAAAGCTAATCTGATTTTCAAAGCTGAATGTATAAAATAATTCTCCCAATCACGTATTTCCGAGGATACCATTTTCTGGCTTCACACCAAGCAATATAAGTCTTCCAGACCTTATGCTATATCTTCCTAGTTATCGCTTTCCTAGAATTCACCAAGGTAGACACCACCGGTTCAGAGATGCCACGATGCCAGTCTCACAATCTCTGTGAACCAGGGCCTTCTATGCCAGGCTGGTGCCACCAGAATGACCAAATCCTACACAACAAATGTCGAAGGACAGGGATCAGGAAAAAGCATAAACCAGAGTGTCCTGGCTCCATGTAACTACTAGAACATCTGCACCGATTACCAGAGCTTCCCTTGTTGGGGACACAAACTGATGTAGCTTGTTGTTGAACCTGGATGCCAATAGATCATCTGGCCAACCTCAACACCGGAAAATTTCCCGAAATGGCTTTGGGTGTAGGGACCATTCGCCCAGGCAGATCTGCTGATGGCTGAGATAATCTGCCCTCCAGTTCTCTGCCCTCAAGATATGGACCACCAATAGAACAGGCACATGTCCCTCTTCCCAGGCCAATATGTGGTTCACCTCTTCCTGAGCTGAATGACTCCTGGTGGTTTATATAGACCACTGCAGTGGCATTGTTGGACTGAACCCTAATAGGGCAGTCCTGAAGCTCCACCGTCAAGGATCGTTGGGACAGATGTACTGCCAGAAACTCAAGGATTTTAATGGGCAGGCTCTGCCCTTGACCCTCTTCCCTGAGCTATGAGCCCCTCTAGGGTTGCTCCCCAGCACAAGAGACTGGCGTCTCTGGTCAGTACTCTCCAAGACACAGGGAGGACAGCTCTTCCCCTTTGCAGGTTCTGTTCCTGCAACCACTAGCTGAGGCTTAAGCGCACCTGAGGAGATAAGGAGATGGGGTAATCCAGGGCTTGACCTCTCCTGTTGCAAGCCGACAAGATATCTGGTTGTATAGGTCTGGAATGGAACTGGGCATAGGGAACTGCCTGGAAGGAGGACACCATCCTTCCCAGAAGACTTATACAGAGCTGATTGGTGGGTTGCCTGATACCCCTTATCCGACGCATCTGATCCTTCAGGGCACAGACCCTTACGGGTGGCAAAAATACCCTTGCCTGAACCGTATCTGGGATCAGACCTAAATACTTCAGACTTTGAGCTGGTCTCAAGGCTGACTTTTTGGTATTTATGACCCAGCCCAGGCTTTCTAAACAACACAATGTTCAGGCTATGCTCTGTTCTAGGGCCTGTAGTGAGTGATCTCTGAGCAGGAGGTTGTCCAGGTATCCGAGCACTAAGATTCCCTGGGCCCTTAAAAGGCCCAGGACTAGTGCTAGGACCTTAGTAAACACCCGGGTTGCTGTGGCAAGCCCAAAGGGCAGTGCCACATACTGGAAATGACGTTCCTCTACTGCAAATTGCAGGAACCTCTGATGAGCTTTAAAGATGGGTACGGATTTCACCCCTGCAGAGCTATCTAGTTACCTGGCCAGTATTGATCTCCTGGCTATTTCAATAGAAGAGAAATTCTTAATGCTCCACTTACTTTAATGGAAGTGGAAAATGAGGTGGCTAGTTTTCCCAATGCCAAGGCCCCAGGGACCGATGGTCTCATTGAGACCTATAAAAAAAATATAATAAATAATTGTTTCCCGCTCTTCTTAGCGCACTAAATTAGACTTTTCATATGGGTTGGCTCCCAGACTCTGTAGGACCATCCGTAATAGTAGTTATACCCAAAACGGATAAAAAATTTCTACACCCTAAATCTTATAGACCAATTTATCCATTATCTACAGACATTAAAATTCTTGCAAAGATATTTGCAACTAGATTAAATAAGGTTATTAACCGTATTACTCATCCAGATCAGGTAGAATTTATGTCCAACAAAATCAACTGCACTTAATATCAGACGTGCATATTTAAATATTCAGGTTTCGGGCCTCGGGCCATTCAAACTGCGATTTTTTAGCATTAGACGCAATCAAAGCCTTGAATTGTGTTGAATGGCCATATCTGTGGGCCATTCATGATAAATTCAGGCCTGGTTCTGCTTTTTGTAAGCTGGTCTGGTTGTTATACACCTCTCCGGGGGCATTGGTTGGGATGAATGGCTTTCAACCTCCTAGTTTCAGACTTGTTTCCCTTGCTCTTTTCTTTGGCCATAGAGCCTTTGGTATCTCTTATACGGGCCTCTCCTGATGTTACTGGTCTGATTAGAGGAAAGCTGGAGGAAAAGATATCAACTACATGCGGACGATCTTCTCTTTTTCATGTCTAATGTCTGTTCATCCCTGCCCTTAGTAATTGAATATGTTAAGGAGTTTGGAAGGTTTTCTCGTTTAGGCATAAACTGGGAGAAATCCATGTTGATGCCTTTTGACCCCCTTCCGGATCCACTACCACCTATACTTTCTCATTTTAAGGTTGTATCATCCATACAATACTTGGGTATAACTATGTCAGACTCCCCACAGTCATGTATTGCAGATAATATATTTCCATTACTTATTAGATTTCCAAATCAGAGCAAAACCTGGACTAAGCTCCCTTTATCGCTAATAGGTCGTATCAATTTATTACAAATTATATGGATGCCTGAGCTCCTCTTTTTTTACATAATGCCCCGATTTGGATACATATCCGGATCTTTATTAAGATAAACACAATATTTAGGCAATATGGCAGAACAAAACCCCTCGTATTAAACTGGAGACAACATCCCACAAATGCAGACGGGCTGGCAGTTCCTAATCCAAGGCTATATTTTCTTGCCTCCCAATTACAGCACTTTGCTGGATGGGAGTCTGAACAGATATCCTTTCCTGATTGATGATTATTCTCGTTTGCATTTAGGGTCAGTTTCCACTCTCTGTCCATGATGGTGCAAGAGGGGGGTGTCTCGCTTGCTGATATGCCTACTTGTATATTAATTTGTAAAGTATGGGATACAGTTAAAAAAAATTCTTGGTGTCTCATATCCCACTAGATACACTCCCATATGGGAAAATGGTAGACTTTCTCAAATTTCAGCTCTTAGAGGCTTACAGAGATGGGGAAAATTAAGAACTACTTTAACTCAGCTATATCAGAATGGTTTACTTAAATCTTTTGAAGATCTGAGGGGGAGAGTTCTCTGTAGAATCCAATTGTTTTTACCATTCCCTTCAATTAAGGCATGCTCTACATGCCCAGTTTTCTTCTGCCAAGATATTTTTCCCCTCTATCTCTGTCTTGGATAAAATAGTAGGGGCAGGGTCAACAAACGGTCTTACCTCGGTTATTTATAGGGTACTGTCAGATGGGTTCCTATTGAACTTTCCCATTCACTCTCGGGTTGGCTGGAGAAAGATATTGATCGCATCTCTGAGGAGATTTGGGTCAATGTCCCCCAGTCCCCGTTCAGGGTGTCTTTCTCCATCACACAAACTGACCCAGATTTTTATTCTCCATAGGGTCTACAGAACTCTGCAGTTTATCTGTGTAATTGGACTGAAATCTGAGCCAGCCTGTGCTAGATGCAGTAACACAGGTACATTAATACATCTTTTGTGGCAATTTCCGAAACTCCAAAGATACTGGTATATTGGGTTACTGTAATACCTCCATCTATACCTCCCATAATGGTAACACTATAAGGCGCACACTTTTTGTTGCCCGTAGACAGATTGCTCTTAAGTGGACCTCTCCACATCCACTGACTGTCTGATTGGATTGTAGATATCAATAGGATTATTCAATTTGAAAAGCATACATATTCCTTAAGGAACTCCCTGAATAAGTTTGATGTTATCTGGTCTAGATGGCTTCAATCTATGACTTAGGAATCATGTCAACCAATGGGTACTATGTACTTTGTTATACTGGATATTGATATTCTTTCGGGAAGTTTCGGCTGAACAGTTCTTAAGCCATAGAAGTCTGCACATGTGTACAGACAGGAGAGCCATATGAGAGACTTGCTGTATCAAGTCCTTTAAGGCATCTACACAAAACACAGTGCTTGAGGTATATCTGCTCTGCTTTCAGCAGGATCTTCCTCTTGACCATCTGACTCGATCCTTTCGTATGCCCTGATAAAAAAAAAAAAAAAAAAAAAAAAAACTGTAATCCAAAGGCATAATGAGCTAATATGCACCTGTATGTCTGTCTGTGCATGTGGTATTGCGGGCGAGCAATTGCGGTGAAGAGAGGTAGAATGGGTATCTGCCAATGTAAACAAGGCTATCCCCGTTCTGACAGGGGAGGAGAGAGAGGTGGTCAGCTATTCCTAGCAATCAGGAACAGTGATCTCTCTCTACTACCAATCAGCCAGTCCATTCCCCTGACAGTTAGAGACACCTCCCTAGGGAGCCCTTAACCCCTTCCCTGCCAGTGTGAGTCTGGATCAAAGGCCTATCTGACTGATACCAACTGGACATCTTCTGGCCCAGATTGCTCAGAAGCAGACTCCTCTGCCAAACCCTCCACAGAATCCTTGGCATTTAGCTCTTCCCCATCATCAACCCATTCCTGCTCCAAGTTAGTAGGATCAGGGGAGGGGAATCTGTCATTCTTCTTGCCATCCTGCGAGATAGAGGGAATCATGCTAGCAATCATGTCCTCTAACCCAGCTAGAGCTTAGGACAGACCATTTCTGGTGTTAAAGGTGGAAGCAGGAGTGTTGACAGTAGACACCATACCAGACAGGTGCAGCGGCTTAGATTGCCCAGAAGCCTCTGGTCTTTCAGGGGATACAACACTAAGGTTTTGACTAAGCTCCTTCCCTGTAGTCTTGGTCCCGCTCCTCTTTTTTGAAGACATTGCAAGCCATAAAAAGGGAGTACCTGAGCTTAATCATAGGGCTCACCAAGCCCCTATGCAACAATTTTGCTAAGCAATTTACCCTACTAACCAACACCTGGTGACTCACGTGACCCGGGTAAGGAGAAATGAACTGCTGAAAGTGAATGGTTCAGAGTCTACTTTGTGTCCCACAGCTCTCCCCTGGAAAAGGCACGTCAGCCATTCTCAGCTTAAATAAGATGACTCTGCGCATACACGCACAGTCCTGGCAAATGTGCCCGGCTGTATTTGCACATGACGCAAATTTTCACATGCCAAGTTTAGCCTATGGCGCATGCACACGTCTGTGGCGAAGCCACGTGCACCATGTCACAAAACTCAAATCTTCTCAAACTGGTTCCTGGAACATGACAATGACACCAGATCTCAATCCAAAAGAGCCCCTTTGGGATGTGGTGGAACGGGAGATTTGCATCATGGATGCGCAGCCAACAAATCTGCAGCAACTGCGTGATGCTATTGGGTCAATATGGACCAAAGTCTCTGAGGAATGTTTCCAACACCTTGAGGAATAATGCGACGTGGTGCATTATCCTGCTTAATTTAGCGTTCACAAGAGGGGTACACCGTAGTCATAAAAGGATGGACATGGTCAGAAACAACACTCAGGTAGGCTGTGGTGTTTAAACGATGCTCAATTGGTACTAAGGGGCCCAAAGTGTGCCAAGAAAATATTCCCCACACCATTCATTACATCAACACCACCAGCCTGAACCATTGATACAAGGTAGGATGGATCCATGCTTTCATGTTTAATCTAAATTCTGACCCTACCATCTGAAATTGAGACTCATCAGACAAGGCACCATTTTTCCATTCTTCTGTTGTCCAGTTTTGGTGAGCCTGTGCGAATTGTAGCCTCAGTTTCCTGTTCTTAGCTGACAGGAGTGGCACCTGGTGTGGTCTTCTGCTGCTGTAGCCCATCTGCTTCACGGTTCGAAGTGTTGTACGTGCAGAGATTGTATTCTGCATATTTTGGTTGTAAAGAGTGGTTATTTGAGTTACTGTTGCCTTTCTATCATCTCAAACCAGTATGCCATTTCTCCTCTGACATCAACAAGGCATTTTCATCCACACGTCTGCTGCTCACTGAATGTTTTCTCTTTTTTGGACCATTCTCTGTAAACCCTAGAGATGGTTGTGCATCTAAATCCCAGTAGATCAGAAATACTCAGACCAGCCTGTCTGGCACCAACAACCATGCCACGTTCAAAGTAACTTAAATCCCATTTCTTCCCCATTCTGATGCTCAGTTTGAACTTCGATTGTAAAACGCAGAAGATTTTTATAAAAAGCCTTTTGTGTGCAGCAACCCCCCTCCCCCCCTAATACTTACCTGAGGTCCTTCTAGATCTAGAGATGTTACATGAATGTCTTGGCTGCCCAGGACTCCCCCTCCTCATTGGCTAAGACAGCAGACTGGCGCCATTGGCTCCAGCTGCTGTCAAAGTCAGTCAGTCAATGAGGAAAGAAAGGGGCAGACCGGGGCTGCTGCTTCATGTCTGAATGGACACAGGGAGCTGTGGCTCCGCTCAGGTGCCCCCAGAGCAAGTTTCTTGCTGTGAGTGCACTCAACAGGAGAGCAGGGCCAGGAGAACTGAGGAGGGACACGAGAAGAGGAGGATCTGGGCTACTCTGTTCAAAACCATTACACAGGGAAGGTAAGTAAACCAGGTTATTTTGAACTAAAAAAAGGCAAAAAATAAACGAGACTTTAAAATCACTTTCAACAAGTTTCCTTCGCCACATCTAGATGCCTAGATGCATTGAGTTGCTGCCATATGATTGCCTGATTAGCAATTTGTGTGACCAAGCAACTGAACAGGTGTACCTAATAAAGTGGCCGGTGAGTGCATATTGCTCTTAGAAGAGCTTGTTCAAATTTTTCCTGATTTTTTAGATGTTATTTTCTCTATAAAGGTTTTGTGTATTTTTGTTTAGTAGTGGTTTGTAACACCTCCTTATATAAAGCTTTTGCTGGTAAAGATACACTTGGTATAGATCCAGAAGCAGCATAAAGTATTTCTGGGATGAGAACTCTGGAGGGAAAAGCTACTCGCACTTTCAACATGGTCCTCGTCATTTCATTCCATAAAGTCATTTTTTATGTCTTTAGGGCCCCTCTGTCATGCCAAGATGCGTTTGGTCATCCTTTTAGCATTTGGAAAAGAATATTTCTTCTCACAATATTTTCAAATTGCCACTTTGCTCTCAGCAGAAAATTGCACTGTGCAAATGTTTCCGAATTCTAGATTTTGGTTTCACCATTTTACTGAGAGGAGGAAAAGGAAAACCAATTTACTAACCAGACTATAGGTAAAAATTATGCTGTGATGGTGTAGAATATTAATATGAATCATTTAAAGGTTAAAAAAGATGATTTGGCAGACGAATGTACCCTCTTGCCTGTCAATTAAAAGGGTTGTAAACCCTCAAGGTTTTTCACCTTAATGCATTCTATGCATTAAGGTAAAAAACCTTCTGTAGTGCAGCAGCCCCCCAGAGCCCACCCCTTTTACTTACCTAAACCTGATCTTTCCAGCAACAAGAATGAGCACCGCTGTCTCGGATCCTCACTAGATAGCCATTGGCTCCCACTGCTGTCAATCAAATCCAGTGACACAGGAGCCTGGAGGCAGGACAGAGTCCTGCTGTCTGCAACAATGGACACAGCAGCAGGGCTTGGGAGTGTGCTGGCACCAGCGCCCCCATGGAATGCAGCTCTCCGTGCGTGAACTCAAGAAGAGGAGGAGGAGCCAGGAGCGCTGCTGGGGGACCCCAGAAAAGGAGGTCGCTCTGTGAAAAACCCTTGCACAGAGCAGGGAAGTATAATAGGTTTGTTATTTAAAAAACAAAACAAAAAAACAGCCCCTTTCAGGCCTGAGAGCACAGATACCTTCATCTACTGTATCCCAAAAAACACCCAACTGTAGGAGATACAAGATGGAGCTCACAAGCAAACTAAACTTGCGCCCCCTCCCAGTGGCAGAAATGCATATTTCTGTTTGAGAACTGCATTGAAAAGTACAGTGTTACTTAAATTGTATTGTTTTCTGCTGAGAGAACTTGTGTTATAGATATATTATTTATCATTGTAAAATAACATTCAACACTTTTCTTTTTTTCCAATTTTCCAGGGAAAAAAAAAGCATAAAACAGCTACTATAAAAAAAAGGGGGAGAAAACACTTTTTTCCAGGCCTTCCCATTTGTAGGCGCTTCACAGCTTCTATCCTGCAGCTCTGTCCAGCACAGCATCATTATTAGACCCCTTTCACACCACACCGCCCATTGCGTCGGCGGTAAAACACAGCTATTTTTAGCGGCGTTTTACCGCCCGATTTGCGGCGCATTTCGGCCGAGAAAGGGTTAAAACCGCCGTCAATAGCGGGGTTTTGCCGGCGGTATTACAGCGCTGCCCCATTGATTTCAATGGGGAGCAGCGGTGGAGGAGCGGTAAACACACCGCTCGTTCACCGCTCCAAAGAAGCTGCTTGCAGGACTTTTTTCTGACGTCCTGCCAGCGCACCGCTGTAGTGTGAAAGCCCTCGGGCTTTCACACTACACACAATGGTGCAGCTTCTTTAGGGCAGATTGCAGGCGCTATTTCTAACGCTATAGCGCCTGCAAGACGCCCTGGTGTGAAAGGGGTCTTATAGAGTGTTTATAGGGCCAGACAGGGACATTAGATGAGATATTTATTTAGACATAGATTGTTTTCTTTTGGTTCCTCCCACGTTCTCTTTTCTTGACTGGCTATGATGTCTGTGTATGTTTATGTCGTTGTCGCTCTCAGAATGTAGTAGCCAAAGTTCTGATTGACTTCATGTGATTCCATTGTTCCACAAGGTGCACAGTTGAGAGTGATTTTAGATGTTCTGCTGATGTCGTTTTCACCTGTATTTTACATAAGGGGGGAACCATATTTAAGGGATATCAGTGGAATATTTCAGGGTAATGAATAAGCACAGAGTCGCTGTGTGGAACGCGTCTATCTGTACCCGTTTGCCTGTCCTGTGGTGTTATTCATGTTACGGATTTTACAGCAAAGAGATTCATCACTACCTCAGTGTGCAGTCATCTATTCCTTTTAGCCATATTGCATGGCCGACGAGCCGAGGCTAGCACCCCTGGGAGGAGTCCATTCCCCAGCCTACCTGGTTCCATCACTCACCTGGAGCTGCGTTTACTTTTTTTATTGCCAGCACAACAGTCTGCTCAGGCACTCAGCCTGGGGACTTGACAACAAAACCCTCAGCCACATACCTCAGTCTGTCCCTCATTCACTGCTACCTTCTTCACCTTTAGTATAGGGGAGGACAGACTGCTGCAGTTCTCTTCCTCACCGCTCTCTGTGCAACCTGTCGGTTTAGAGTCCCCCCACCTCCCCCACTAAATAATATTTATTTAGGAATTTAATTTGTTTAAGTAGCTTTTATTTAAATATAACTTTGTGATTTTACCATAAGGAGCCTTGCTCAGGAACTTGCTGTTTTGGAGTGACAACTGCCTCTCATTCCTGTTCCTGCATGGTTACAGGTTACCATGGTGGAAACAACAAACTTCGGTGCTGACACACTTTTCTCAGGCATGGTCCACTGTTGCCACTATTAGGCCAGAGCAATGATGTGCAATTGATCTGGCAGCAAATACCGTATTTATTGGCGTATAACACTCACTTTTATCCCCTTAAAATCAGGGGGAAATTGTGGGTGCGTGTTATATACCGATCACCTCCGTTCCCCTGCTGATTGCGAGGAAAGGAGTGAGCGGAGCCGAGATACACAAAGCCGAAGTACACTCGGCTCCTCTCGCAGTCACACTTACCTCCACTGATTGCGAAAGGAGTGAGTGCCGCTGACATATAGAAAGCCGAGTGTACTTCGGCTAGACTCGGCTCCTCTCACAGCCCTGCCCCTGACTGTGAGCAGAGCCGAGTCTAGCCGAAGTACACTCAGCTTTCTGTATGTTAGCGGCGCTCGCTCCTCTCGCAATCAGTGGAGATGGGCGGGACTGTGAGCAGGGTCGAGCCTAGCCAAAGTACACTAGGCTTTGTGTATCACGGCTCTGCTCGCTCCTCTCCGCTCATAGTCAGCGGAGATCGGTGCCAAATTTAAATCAGGGCAAGACTGCAAAGAGACTGGCAATTCTGCAAAGAGATTGGCAAGGCTGCAAAGGCACTGGGCAAGGCTGCAATGATGGACAAGGCTGCAGATGGACCCTGATAAGGCTGCATTGATGGGCATTTAAATGTAAGTTTTTTCCTTAAACTTCCCTCCTAAAAAAAAAATTTCTTTAAAACTCCCTCCTAAACTTGGGGGGCGTGTTATACGCCGATAAATACGGTACATGTAGACGGGAAGTAGCTAAAAGAAAATGGAGGAGAACAACACTGAAAATAATATTTTATGGGGGAAACAACTGCCTTTGCTTATGATACCCAAAGCTTTAGCAATCTAAATGTCATGCAGTACAAAAAAATACAATATATTGTTCATTAAAGACGGTATTAACTTTACAGGTTTTTTTAGTGCACGATCTTATAATTTATCAAAAAAAAAAAAAATCAAATGCTCAGGGCTGGTTCACACCAAAACGCAAACATTATGCCATTTGCACGGAGATGCATTAATGTGCATCTCCAATGTGTTTGCGATATATTTATGTGCAGTTTAAATTCATTTTTCTTGTGCTGCATAATCGCATGCCTATGAGACACCACATAGCCTCAGAAAGATAGCAGCAGGAAGGGGGAAACACTTTTTTTAAATTGTTATTTGCAACGAAAAAACATTTGTACTGCCCAATCACATGCAGATGCGTTGTGTTGCAGTGGTATGTGCTGTATAGCATTGTACAGCGATCCATTGAGCAAAAATAATGCATGCATCGTTTTAGCATAAAGCCAGAGCAATGCAGCACATAGATGTGAACACTGATTTAAAGTGTCATTAAACCCAAAATCGAATTTTTGTCATTACCTTCAAAAATATTTAATGGAACTACTGTATTTCTGCTGGAAATTTCATTAAAATGCAGTTAGTAAATACCTGGTGATCCTGACAGCTCATAGGACTTCTGTGTTTCGAGTGGCAACCCTGTCTTCTACATTGCCCCGCTGACTGTGCATGCTCCAATTTCAGTATAGGGAAGCAGGGCACAACCTCTTTCCTCCTTAGCAATCCACCCCATGTGATAATCTGCCTGTCATAAGGAGGCCGTCATTGACAATGGATTATTTCCTCTCCCGTCCTGGGATCCAGTCCATATGACATGGGTGATCACATTACCTTTACTAAATAATAATAACAAAGAAAAATAATCAAAATGGAAATGCTTGTTTATATACAGTGACATTGTTTTCTTGAAACTAAGGATGAGCTCCGGCGTGTTCACACAGCCCATGTGTAGAGCCCGCCAGGAAGTCGGCACTGCGCTGTGCTAATCACAGGCAGTGAGACATTTCCTGATCTCTGCAGCTGCTCATCGGGACAATGTCTCACTGCCTGTGATTAGTGCAGCCCAGTGCTGACTTCCTGGTGGGCTGTGCAAACACGCCGGAGCTCATCCTTACTTAAAACACACAAAATTCGTTATCATTCCAATGCTTATGGCAGAGTTTTTTGATTAATGGTGAGGCAGAATTCATGGGGATAGACCTCTCCTGCTCATGGAGGCTAGAGGGTATGACAGGAAAAGTCAATCCCCATAAACATCGCTATCAATCAACAAACGCCTCCATAAGCATAGAATAGGTAACGTAAATTGTGTGTTTTAAGTAAACAATGAAAATTGTGTATATAAACAAGCATTCATTCAATTTTCTTTGTATAGTATTTTATTTTCAATTCGATAATTTTTTTTCTTTTAATTTGCCAATTGTTACATGATCACAGAGTCAAGTGGGCTGGGTCACATGGGGAGAAAAGAGGAAGTAATCCACTCTCAAATCTGCTAGGAATGAGCTCCACCCTTATATTGCAGTTACCTGCAGTGGAGCTGCATAATGATCATGAAACTGGCTTACAGAAGATCAATTCAAGAGTATTAACAATCATTCTACTGTTGGTACTATAAAGCTAATGATTTTAACACCATTACACCATGCACTTACGTTGAAGCATATGGAAATTGGCTTAATCACACTGTAAACCAAAGTTATTGTCCTTGCTTTTGCGTTGTGGTTGTGTTGGGCTATTGACGCCTAATACAACACGATGGCTCTGTTGTGAACTGGCCCTTATGTGTTTTATTACTGAATGGAAAAAAAAAATACTCAAAATGTACATACTTCTTCTCCTTTCTGTGCTTCTACATGTTTGTCCAGAAACGTGCCTTGCAGCACAGAGCCCACAATGGTCAGTCCTTTTCCAGCCTTAAGCTGAGTTGTTAGTGAAAGCAGTCTGGGATGTTTTACATTTTGCTCTGAATCCAGGTTGAGTAGCACCAAAATCTGAGGTCTGAAAGAAACACATTATGGTTTTAAAATTTGTTAAAGTAGTATGTGTTAAGAATATTCAATCCATGAAAATTGTCATTGAAAATTATTTCAATATCAATTCTCAGTCTGTTATAGCCAGACTGTGTTATAACAGACTGAGAAATATAATAATTATTACAACCAAGGCTATAAGTAATGGTATTCAAGAGAAAAAGCAAGTAGTACAGAGCCCATCTTCAATATTCTTCCCTGTTTAATCATTATAATTCTCGTGCCTGTGCTGTACTCCTCCGATACAGACAACTCAGATTCAATATCACTCCCTTAACCATCAAATATTACACCACCAGAGTGGATTGCCTCATTGGAAGCAGAACTTCTGACATCTGGTTTTTCTTACCTATCCTTGCCTTAATGCAGAAGACAGTCTAGTAGTGTCCCTTTTATTTTATTTTTTTCACTGTTCTTTTAAAAAAAAAATGCATGTCACTTTTATTCCTATTACAAGGAATGTAAAAATCCCTTGTAATAGAAAAAAAGCATGACAGGTCCTCTTTTATATATGAGATCTTGGGTCAGAGACCGCACATCACATATTTACACTAAAATGCAATTTAAAAAAAACTTGTCATTTGAAAAAAATAAAAATAAATAAAATGTCCCTCTAAGAGTTATGGGCAATGACTTGGAGACAGGTGGGGGGCTAGGGGCTATCTTCCCCTCACTCGTCTCCATGTCAGGCCAGGGACAGGTCCAGATCGCCGTCATGGACCTGGCTCCTAACTTTTTTAGCTGGCTCCTAGATTCCAAGAAAATTTGTCAACCCCTGATATATATATATATATATATACACACATACATACACTCACACACACATCTCATTAAAAACGACTCTCCACATACAGTAGGAGTTCGCAACATGCAAAGATTTCAATTACAGTTCACATGTGGATTTGGCACATTTGGAGAATCCTTCTTCAGGAGAATATGTGACAGAATCAGTACAGTGGAACCCACTCCTAATCTTTAACCACTTGACCACTGGGCACTTAAACACCCTTAATAACCAGACCAATTTTCAGCTTTTGGTGCTCTCACATTTTGAATGACAATTACTCAGTCATGCAACACTGGACTTATATGAAATTTGTGTCCTTTTTTTCACACAAATGGAGCTTTCTTTTGGTGGTATTTAATCACCGCTGGGTTTTTTATTTTTTGTGCTATAAAAGAAAAAATACAGAAAATTCTGTAAAAAAATGAATTTTTCTTTGTTTCTGTTATAAAATTTAGCAGATTAGTAATTTTTTCTTCATAAATTTTGGCCAAAATTTATACTACTACATATCTTTGGTAAAAATAAGTACAAATTGGTGGATATTATTTGGTCTTTGTGAAAGTTAGAGTCCACAAGCTATGGTGCCAAGATCTGAAAATTGATCACACCTGAAGTACTGACGGCCTATTTCAATTCTTGAGACCCTAACATGCCAGAAAAGTACAAATACCCCCCAAATGACCCCTTTTTGGAAAGAAGACATTACAAAGTATTTAGTAAGAGGCATGATGAGTTTTTTGAAGTTGTCATTTTTTTCCCACAATTCTTTGCAATATCGAGATTTTTTTTACATTTTTTTTTTTTCACAAAATTGTCATATTATCAGTTTATTTCTCACACACAGCATATGCATACCACAAATTACACCCCAAAACACATTCTGCTATTACTCCCGAGTATGGCGATACCACATGTGTGAGACTTTTACACAGTGTGGCCACATACAGAGGCCCAACATGCAGGGAGCGCCATCAGGCGTTCTGGAGCACCCAGGCCAATTCTGACATTTCTCTCCTACATGTAAAAATCATCATTTATTTGCTAGAAAATTACATAGAACCCCAAAAAATTATATATTTTTTTTTAGCAAACACCCTGGAGAATACAATGGTGGTCGTTGCAACTTTTTATCTCGCACGGTATTTGCACAGCAATTTTTCGAATGCTTTTTTTTGGAAAAAAAAATGTTTGGTGCTTAAAAAAAAACACAGTAAAAGTTAGCCCAATTTTTGCATAATGTGAAAGATGAAGTTACGCTGAGTAAATAGATACCTAACATGTCACTCTTCAAAATTGCACAGGCTCGTGGAATGGTGCCAAACGTCGCTACTTAAAAATCCCCAAAGGCGACGATTTAAATTTTGTTTACTGGTTATATGTTTTGAGTTACAGAGGAGGTCTAGGGCTAGAATTATTGCTCTCGCTCTAACATTCGCAGCGATACCTCACATGTGTGGTTTGAACACTGTTTTTATATGTGGGCGGGACTTACGTATGCGTTTGCTTCTGCATGCGAGCACATGGGGAAAGGGGCCCTTTAAAAAAAATATATTTTTATTGTTCATTTTACTTTATTTTAGTTTGAAATTTTTTTCCCCCAAAAATAAATTTTTTGATCATTTTTATTCCTATTACAAGGAATGTAAACATCCCTTGTAATAGGAATATGGCATGACAGGTCCTCTTTACAGTGAGATATGGGGTCAATAAGATCCCACATCTCACCTCTAAGCTGGGAAGCCTGAAAAAAAAAAAAAAAAAAGATTCTGGCTTTGATCGTATTGGCGAGTCGGTAGAAGCTCCGGAGGGCGGAGGGAGGCAGGGGGGATGTCTATGGCTGGGTATTGCAGGGTATCACCGACTATGGCTGGGTATCTCAGAGTATGGCGTTACAGAGTATTGCGTTGCAGAGCATTGCAGGGTATTGGCGGGTGTTGCAGAGCATTGCAGAGTGTTGCAGGGTATTGGCGGGTGTTGCAGAGCATTGCAGAGTGTTGCAGGGTATTGCAGAGTGTTGCAGGGTATTGCAGAGTGTTGCAGGGTATTGGCAGGGTATTGCAGAGTATTGGCAGGGTATTGCAGAGTATTGAAGGGTATTGCAGAGTATTGCAGAGTAATGGCAGGGTATTGCAGAGTGTTGCAGAGTATTAGCTGGCATTGCAGAGTATTGCAGGGTATTGCAGAGTATTGGCAGGGAATTGAGGGGTTAATTTTCGGTGAGCAGCGATTTGGGCAATGCAGATGCAGCCCACATCACTGCTGACACCGATCTCTTCCCCCTCCGCTGTACCGATCAGTACAGAGAGGGGGAGGGAGGAACCGGCGTCATAACATGACGCCGGTTTGTCTACAAGTGATCACTCCGTCATTTGACGGAGCGATCACGTGGTAAAAGCCCGCGATGAGCGGCCGTTTACCGTGATCCGTGATGCACAAGACCCGGCGGTCACGGATGCTCTCGAGTGCGTGCCCCAGGGGGCGCGCGATAGCGGAATTCTGGGAGGACGTCTTAGGACGTCCTCCCAGAGTTAAACAACCGCCCTGTAGCCGTCATTCGGCTATGGGCCGGTTGTTAAGTGGTTAATAAGGTAATATCAACCAGTAGGGTAAACTGGAATTCATAGCATGTGTATGTTGTCGATAGAGGTGCAAATGAGTGAGCCAAGGAGAAATACTAAATTAGGGTACAATCACTAAACAGCCAATGGTCTTTTACAAATAATCTTAAAGTAACAGGACTAACTTTCCATTGGTGAACCATCCAGACCCAATGTGAGCAATTCACCATAAAGACAGCATGGTAGTCAAAGTAGTCAAGGCACATATATTCCAAAGAGGAGGCACCTGATATATATCCTAGAAGCAAACTCAGTCTCAGTTCACATGAATCCAGCCTGTACTTTACAAATGCACCATGACTGAAAAAATTTACTTGACCCCCCCCCCCCCCCTTTTTTTTATTAGGAACAAGGTGCATTACAATACATAGTATGTGTGTTGTGGTATCCTCTACTGTATAATGTGCTGGGAAGCCATTTATAATGATGGACGGCAGTATGTTCAGATAAGGGGTGCAAAGGGTATGACAGCAGGCAGTACACAAAGAAGTGGAGGGTTACGATAACAGGCAGCATGTGCAGGAGAGGGGTGAAACAGATATGACATGGGCAATCTGTGCAGGAAAGAAGTGTAGCAGGTTGAACAGTGGGCAGAATGTGCAGGAGAGGAGTGCAGCAGGTATAACAGCAAACAGCGTATGCAGGACAGGAATGCTTGTACAAGAGAGGATATGATAGAAGATGGTCAATGTATATAATCCAGGCCTGCTGATATTGGCTCCTCTAGGACAGTCAAGATGGCAGAGAATCAAACAATGGACGTTGAAAAGAATTCACAAAAATTAAAGCAGGTTTTTAGAAGGCACCAAGTCAAAGTGTCCAGGACTGGTAGATACAGCTCAGTAGAGGTAAATGATCTGGCAGGGCTTTGTTGTGTTGGTCTGTTTAAGCAGGATATAGGCAGCAATTATTCTTAACCTATGGGCAATGGAGGCAAGGCTCATATTTGACATGTTGCACTCAGAGAGTGTTGGGGATTATCACACATGCACAGGAGACTGGGTGCTAATGGTTTAATACATATGTGCTAGGAGCAGGTCAATACAGATACACTGAAAATGTGTCACTAAGAGGTTAATACAATTAGAATACAGACAGGTCACTAAGGGTTAATGCTAAAAAGATAGGGATAGGTGACAGAGGTTAGCATTTTCTGTGTAGGCTGATCACTGTGGGGTTAATGGCCATATGCGGCAGACTGCTCACTGATGGATAAACTCACATATACTGCAGACTGGTTGCTGATTGGTAAATGCACATACTCTAGTAGTGTAATCACTAGTTGGTGACCTCTTTGCATTGGAGGGGCAAATACACTGCTGGTATGGATACTGGTAAGTGAGGTGCAAGTGCTAGAAGCAAGATTTTGCTAAAGTATTTGATAGAGTGCCCTACAATAGAGAAACTTACAAATTAAGTTGTTTTTGGCATTTCTGACATAGTATGTACTTGAACAGAAAACTGGTTGCAGGAGTGTGTCCAAAGGGTCGTGAATATTGGCATAGTTTCTGAATGGTCTGGAGTTGTGAGCAAGGTGCCCTAAGGCTCTGTCCTGGGGCCAATTCTTTGTAATTTGTTCATTAAGGATATAAAGGTTGGGATAAATAGTTTAATCTGAGCATTTGCTGATGATACAAAGCACTTGGGAGCTAAAACCATACATGCAAGTCGCATGCTAAGGGGGAGAACCTCTGGAGGAAAAAGATGAAAAAGGATCTGAGGGTCCTAGTAGGTCACAGATTCAGCAACAGCATGCAATCAAGGCCAGTAGACTAACAGCATACATAAAAAAAAGAGAGTATTTACTCAAGAGATAAAACTATAATTCTACCACTTTACAAAACTGGCTGCATGTTGTATATGCTGTTAATTTCTGGTCACCAGTCCCCAGGAAGGCTGTGCTTGAAATGGAGAGAGTCCAGAGAAGAAGAAGGCAGCTAATAAGGGGGATGGAGGACCTAATTTATGAGAAATAACAAAAATGAAAAAAAGCTTGGAGAAGTGGCACTTCAAGAGGCATATGATAGCAACATATGAATCCTTGAATGGTGAATCTAGCATTGGCAGGAAATGTTTTAATCTTAGGCCTCTAAAGAAGAGACATGTCACCCAATGACGTTGGCAGAGAAATTATTCAAATCTAAAACGGAGCAAGGGGCTCTTTTACTGTTAGGGTGGTTTGGATGTGCACAAGGCACAGTAGATGGCTAAACAGATGCCACCATGCCCCAGTTGACGAAGAGAGAAGGGAGACTGACTTCGCTGGATGACCCCTGCCCCCTAGTCTATTTAGTAGCGCGGGGGGGGGGGGGTCACTGTCATTTGACTGTCAAGCTCACTCATCTCCACTCTTTCCTAGCCTTTCAGGCTGCATGCTCAGATAAATTACTGGTATAGATTTGGGGGGGACCCCAGGCCATTCTTTTAAACTTTGCAGTGCCCTCCAAAATCCATATAAGGCCCCACATACCCTTTTTTTGTCTTTGTTTTTGCAGGCTCTTCTGTCACTGACAGCAGAGAAGTCATAGTTGTTAACCGCTTGCTGACCACCGCCTGTATATATACACATCAAAAGAATGGAACGGCTGGGCAAAGTAACGTACCTATACGTTACTTTGAATTACCCGTAGTACGCACACCTGCCACAAACTCTGTGACCATGCCCATGGGACCTGCGGACTTGACGTCTGCGGGGATACCCGCTATCGTGTCATGGAGCTGAAGAACGGGGAGATGCGGAAGTAAACACAGCATCTCCCCATTCTGCCTAGTGACAGGACATTGATCGTCTGCTCCCTGTCATCGGGAGTGTCGTGTCACTGCTAGCCCATCCCCCAGACGGTTAGAAACATGCCGCAGGACACACTTAACCCCTCCCTGCCCCCTAGTGGTTACCCCCTTCACTGCCAGTGACATTTTTACAGTAATCAATGCAATTTTATAGCATGGATCGCTATATTAATGCCAATGGTCCCAAAAATGTGTCAAAATTGTCCGATGTGTCCAACATAATGTCGCTGTCACAATAAAAATTGCTGATCACTGCCATTACTAGTAAAAAAATAAATAAAAATTATTAGCAAAAATGTCATAAATCTAGCCCCTATTTTGTAGACGCTATAACTTTTGCGCAAACCAAACGCTTATTGCGATTTTTTTTTTTAAACAAAAGTATGTTGAGGAATACGTACCGTATATACTCGAGTATAAGCCGAGATTTTCAGCCTCTTTTTTGAGGCTGAAAGTGCCCCCCTCGGCTTATACTCGAGTCATCGCTGTCTGCCCGCTCGATCAGCGTGTCGAGCAGACAGACAGCGGCCATTCTAGGATTCAAAAGCCGCGCCTCCGGCTCCGCCTTCGCCTGTGATAGGCGGAACACTGAATTTCCCAGCAGCCTGTGTTCCGCCTATCACGGGCATCCGCTCATCCTCGTACTACGGACGAGGATGATACGACGTCCGTGATAGGCGGAACACAGGCTGCTGGGAAATTCAGTGTTCCGCCTATCACAGGCGAAGGAGGAGGCGCGGCTTTTGAATTTTACAATGGCCGCCGACGAAGAGGGCACGGGACGGAGGCAAGGCAAGGCACGGCACGGGACGGGACGGGACGGGACGAAGGCAAGGCACGACACGGGACGGAGGCTCGGGACAAAGGCTCGGGACACAGGTAGGCTGGACACACACACACACACACACACACACACACACACACGGATGGAGACACACACACACGGATGGATGGATGGATGGAGACACACACACACACACAGGGATGGATGGATGGATGGATGGAGACACACACACACAGGGATGGATGGATGGATGGATGGAGACACACACACACAGGGATGGATGGATGGATGGATGGAGACACACACACACAGGGATGGATGGATGGATGGACACACACACACACAGGGATGGATGGACGGACACACAGGGATGGACGGACACACAGGGATGGACGGACACACAGGGATGGACGGACACACACACAGGGATGGACAGGCATGTCTCACCCTCGGCTTATACACGAGTCAATAAGTTTGCCAGTTTTTTTGGGGGTAAATTGGGGGCCTCGGCTTATATTCGGGTCGGCCTATACTCGAGTATATACGGTATCTGCCTAAATTGAGGAAAAAAAATGTTTTTTTATATAATTTTTGGGGATAGTAATACGTTTTTTTCAAAATTGTCGCATTTTTTTGTTTATAGAGAAAAAAATAAAAACCGCAGAGGTGATCAAATACCACCAAAAGAAATCTCTATTTGTGGGAAAAAGAAGGACATCACTTTTATTTGGGTACAACGCCGCACGACCACGCAATTGTCAGTTAAAATGACGCAGAGCCAAATCGCAAAAAGTGCTCTGGTCAGGAGGGGGAGTGGGGGGTAAATCCTTAAGGGGCTGAAGTGGTTAAAGAGGAACTGCAGTCTGCTCACATAACTTGCAATAAAAACATCTTTGCTATTCTGAAGCTTCCCTTCAACCACTTAGCATATTCATTTCTATATATTGTGCATCAAAAAAGTATCTGTAGTAACATATGGGACTTTTGAGGCACAACGTTTTAGTAAAATTTTTAACATTTTATTTCATTTCTTTTAAAAAAGTAAACATATAATAAAATACAATTATAAAACGGTCATTTTAAACAACTGCAGTGATTTATACAGCAAAGTGGTTTCGCTACTAAAATATTACATCACTTTAAGAAATAGACATGAGGTATTTAAGTAGCTTTTTCTTTTTTTTTTTTGTAAATTGCAAAAACATAAATGAAAAATGGTATGAATTATTTTTACAGCTCATCTTAAATTGGTAGATACTGTTTTTTGATTGGAGCCCAATGAAACTTATACAAATACGATATGTCTCTTACCGTGAAAAGTAGAAATGGACAGTAGAGGGGGAAGGTGATCAGGACTTATCTCTCTGTATAGTAACTAGGAAGAGAAGACCAATTTGAGCTGGCGAAGGGTGTCAGCATATTGAGACTCAAGACTCGTAGTTTACGAAGCCCTACAAATTAGTAATACTTTGAAAGCAAATCAATGGGTCCATATTTTGTGGGAGACAGAAGCTAAAAGTCTGGTATTCATACACAAGCTCTACCATGTAATGGATGTAGTTAACACTTTAAAACCGTTTCACAGTAGGTATAGCTCTATGCTTTCAAAATAATCAAATAACGGAGATGGCCACATTCAACACGTAGTAATGGAATGATTATATTGGCCTGTTGATTCACTTTTACGGTGAAATAATACAACACACGGGTTGTTTAGATACTTCAGATCTTTGAATGTTTATTCTCCAAAATAAAGGTGTGTATATTTGTGTATGGTGCCAGCGAGATAGAAATTTAAACTTATAAATTGATATAGAAATGCGGCCGCATTTCTATATCAATTTATATACTCATTTTTGGTGCTGAGATCACTGTTTTTATGCTGGCTGCTTCCTGTGTACATTATTTTTGTATTTATTTAGTCTTCCTATGATTTATTAGGTGGAGCGCACTAGTTTTTCCTTTATACATTAGAAATTTAAACTTGTCTTCCATTGCCTTAGATGAAATAGGGGAAATGTGTTAGTTTTTTTTTTTTGGGAATTTTGGTTTTCTGATCTTCCGTTGACGTTCTATGAAGCTGATGCTACCAGGTCAGAAAATGAAGACCTGAAATAAAGACCTGGTATGAAGAAGATTCCAGGTTGAGATAAGCAAGATAAAACTGAGAAACACCTTTTTTCAAAGGTGATGAGGTTGCAAGAATATTTTCTAGGGATACACAGATACCGATATTAGTGCCGATACTTGGCATTTTCAGGGGTATCGGTACTCGTGAAAATGCACCGATACCGGAAGCGACATCAGCTTTGGTGGAGCTCGGGAACTGGATAAGGTTGCGGCCTTTCCACATGATGGTGAGTGCCGTTTCCCTCATGACGTGTTTTGCTGCTGCTGCGTCTGCTACATTGCTACCCCACATGGAGAGCGTCCTCCTTACACCATGTCCCCTCATGGTGGCCAGTGAGTGTTCTTCTCTATTTCTAACTGTCGCTTGCTTGCTTTCTACTTATGTGCCTAACATGGCCGCCGGCCTGTGTTATACTTAGTTTAGTTTGTCCCACATTGTCTCTCTCTCTTAAAAGTTATCCGTTTCACCACGGACATTTGGAGCAGTAGTTTGAGTCCTGTGTCTGTAATTAGCTTAATTGCACAGTGGATTGATGAAAATTTCACTCTGCACCAAGTCATGCTGCATGCAAAGAAATTTTAAGGCTCTCACACAGGCCAAGCTATAAGAAGCATACGAGAAGAAATGTTTGACACTTGCGCGATTCCCAAAAGTTCTGTCCATGTGGTAGTCCGTGATAATGGCAGAAATATGATAAAAGGTGTGCAAGATGCCAGTCATCAGAGTCTTTCATGTGTGGCACATACACTGCAGCTGGCTGTCTTAGAGGGGCTTTTATCACAGTGCAGCTTTACAGAGGCTGTGAGAGTTGGGCGCAAAATAGTTGGGCACTTTAACCACTTGCTTACTGGGTACTTTGAATGACAATTGCGCGGGCATACAACACTGTACCCAAATGAAATTTTTATCATTTTTTTCCCACAAATAGAGCTTTCTTTTGGTGGTATTTAGTTACAGCTCGGAGTTTTATTTTTTGCTAAACAAACAAAAAAAGATGCAAAAAAAAAAAAAAAAAATCATGTTTAATAGTTTGTTATAAAATTTTGCAAACGGGTCATTTTTCTCCTTCATTGAAGTGCGCTGATTAGGCGGCACTGATAGGCTGCACTGGTGGGCTGCATTGGTGGGCACTGATAGGCTGCACTGGTGGGCACTGATAGGCATAGTTAAGGCGGCACTAATAGGCACAGATAAGGCGGCACCGATGGGCACAGATAAGGCGGCACTGATGGGCACAGATGGGTGGCACGGATGGGCACTGATAGGTACCACTGATAGAAGGGACTGATGGGCACTGATAGGTGGCACTGCTGGGCACTGATGGGCGGCACTGCTGGGCACTGGTAGATGACACTGATGGGCACGGATAAGGGGCACTGGGGTGCAGCACCTTTGAGGCAGATTGTGGGCACTGCTGGGTGGCACTGTGGGTGGCACTGCTGGGTGGCACTGTGGGCACTGCTGGGTGGCACTGACGGGGGGCACTTACTTTTTAAACATGTGGCACTGCAGGGGGCAGGTGGGCACTGGCAGGGGGCAGGTGGGCACTAGCAGGGCTGGCCGTGATCGGGACTGATGTCCCGATCACGGCCGCCGGTGATCGGCTTTTTTTTTTCTCCTCGCGCTGACAGCGCGAGGAGGAATAATAGCCGATTACCGGCTCCGTTATATCACATGATCAGCTGTCATTGGCTGACAGCTGATCATGTGATAAGGGGTCGGGATCGACCCCTTGCACGGATCGGTGATCAGGCGAGTCTCGTAGACTCGCCGATCACAGGGCCCGCAGGCCGCTCGTGCACGGGACGACGTCAATAGACGTAGTCCCGGAAAAGGAGATCCGCGATGTAGCCGTCATTTGGCTATAGCGCGGATCTCAAGTGGTTAAACATTCAAACCTGGAATATTCTCGAGTGCAAGATATTCAGATCCAGCTTGGTCAACAAGATGTTCAGACTTGCTGGAACAGCACTTTTTACATGCTGCACTCTCTGCAAAAACAGGCCATTGGAGTATATGTGTCAGAACATGATCTGCCAGCAACGATCACTGCAAATCAGTGGAATCTCATGGAGAAGATGATCAACATCTTGGCTCCCTTTGAAGAGTTGACTCGGCATGTGAGTTGTCCAGATTCTTTTGCCTCAAATGTAATTCCTGCAGTCACTGTGCTACAGCGATTATTATCTAAAGAAGTGGATGAGAACCATGGTGTTAAAACGATGAAGAACACATTGCTTGGTGGTTTGCAGAAACGGTTCTCCGACATGGAGCAAAATCCACTTTACTGCATCGCTACCTTACTGGATCCAAGGTAATAATCATTTATTGCTGTCTGCTATTTTGCATTGTTTTTATTTGAATATTGATGATATGTTTTTGTCTTTTGAATGAAGGTGATATTTTACAGTGTTATTATCACTTGCTTGAATTAAAATAAAATTTGTAATGAAGTGTTATATTCCAACACAAGTTTTCTTATTATGTTTCTGTTTTTTCTCTTTTCGCTTGTTATCTATTTTCTTTGACCATACACAGACAAGTGTCAAACTTAAACGTAATATGTCACAGAATCTTCATGCTAAGGGAATCAATTGAACTATGGCGAGGAATCATCATCATGGACCCAAAGCCTGGCATGGCGCCGCAGTGAGTAACCGTGCTACACACATGGCAGTGTCTTCTCCCTCACATCCACAGGATGGGTCTCTAGTATCCCCTTATGCAGATGCAAATAAGTCAGCTGACTCATACACAACCAGTACTCTCATGGCCATAAATTTTCTATCTATAAATGTTAGGGGCCTTAATCACCCAACAAAGTGGAAATCTTTGTGGGCAGAGGCTCTGCAAAACAGGAGTGATGTCATGTGTGCACAGGAAACTCACTTCTGTGCTGCATCTGCCCCGGTATGCAAAAATAGACACTATCCGCATATTTTTACCGCCAACGCAACTTCTAAAACTAGGGGAGTAATGACTGCAATTCGGGACACTGTTGCGTTTGCGTTACACGAAGAGCATAAGGACCCTGGCGGTCGCTTCCTTATACTCATATGTGACACCAACCAAATAACGTACACAATCGTAAACATGTATGCCCCAAATTCACGACAGTTACTTTTTTTTCCACAAACTCATGAAAAAATTAATATTGTAAGGAAGGGTCTTTTGATACTATGTGGAGACTTCAATGTAGTACCAGACCCCAATGTGGACTCTACGGCAAGTGCAAACCACACAAGTTTATCCCTACAGGAAGCCCTCCAAAGAGAGGATTCGTTTGATGTGTAGCGGTGTCTATATCCTGAGGGAAGGGACTATACGTTCTTTTCTGCTCCACTTCGTACTTACACCAGAATTGACTTATTTTTAGTGGACCAACTAACCTTGTCCAGAATTGTCTCCTCCTCTATAAATAGTATCATGTGGTCTGACCACGCTTCTATAAAGTTCTCCTTGAAGGATGCTTCAACTGTTAGCCCCACTCCACTATGGAGAGCTAACTTTTCTTATACAACAACCGGAATACAAACGGATTATGGAGGAGCACCTGAGAGAATTCTTCACTTGAAATCAATTCTCGGTGCAAAACCAATTCACCTTGTGGAACTCCCACAAGGCATATATGAGAGGGATTTTCATTAAACTGGGGGTCAGGGTGAAGAGGCAGCGGCAAAAAAAAGATACATGACATTACAGCTGAAATTTATGACTTGGAATCAAAAAATAAACAGCAACCATCCCACTCCACTTCCACCAAAGTAACTCAATTAAGATATGACCTTAGACTGCTTTTGTTGGAAGAGTTTGAGAGACACACCAAGAGACTTAAACTGAAACATTACGCACATGGTAATAGAGCAGGGAAACTGTTGGCACACCAACTTAAAGGACACAGACATAAAACCAAAATTCCCTTTATCTTGCATCCCATAACTAAACTCAAAATGCAACATCCACAAGACATCGCAGACACGTTTAGCCACTACTATGGAATGCTTTACAACCTTAAGGATGACCGAGAAACACAACCTACCACTGAAATGATTAATGAGTTCCTGCTAAAAAATTTCCCTGCCAACACTATCCACACAACAGACAGCTTCCCTAAACTTACCATTCACCAAGGAAGAAATTCATGAGGCAATAGATACACTTCCAACCAACAAATCCCCAGGCCCAGATGGCTTTGTGGGGAAATATTATTGCACTTTTAAAGACATCTTGTCACCATATTTAGGTAAAACTTTCAACGCTGGCGCGGCCTCTTCCTCCTTTCCTCCTGAAATGCTTGAAGCTTTGATTGTGAAGCTACCCAAGCCAGGGAAAGAACCTACCACCCCAGCAAACTTTAGACCTATCCCCCTATTAAACACGGATTTGAAATTATACGCTAAACTGATAGCCAAACGCCTGCTAGATATTTTGCAGCTTCTAATAAATTCAGATCAGACTGGATTCACCAGGAGGCGCCAAACCTCAGACGCCACCAGGCGACTAACAAACATTATTCACCTAGCTAAGACTCAGCGGAGGCTTTCTCTGCTACTGGCATTGGATGCGGAGAAGGCCTTCGACAGGGTCCACTGGGGGATATCTAGATCTGGTCCTACGACAGTTTGGATTCCAGGGGCATATATTGAGGGAAATATTGGCCCTATATTCAGCACCCTCAGCCCGGGTGTACATATCGGGCATACTCTCCAAGCCGTTCCAGATAACGAATGGAACTCGCCAAGGTTGCCCACTCTCCCTTTTAATTTTTAATCTAATATTAGAACCCTTGGCTACTTTTATTAGAGCGCATTCTAACATCAAATGTTTCCAAACTCACAAATCTGAACATGTCATCAGCCTGTTTGCTGATGACATAATTTTGATGTTTACAAATCCTGAAACTTCCTTGGCTTCGGTACATGCAGTTCTACAAATGTTTAACAAAATATCTTATTATAAGGCGAATGAAAATAAATCCTATGTGCTGGGAATGGGAATACAATCACGTTTACAAAAAGAACTCAGTTTACGGTTTCCATACGCTTGGAGCAAGGAAAAGGTCAAATATCTAGGGATCCTCCTGACTGCGTCCACGGAGGAACTATTTTCAGCTAACTACACCCCTTTTCTTAACTCCCTGACACTGAAACTTCATGACTTAGCTAAATGTGAACTTCTATGGACAGGGCGTTTAGCAGCATTCAAGATGGTGATATTACCACAACTCATTTATTTATTCAGATCACTTCCCATTCCGGTCCCCAACTCCTATTTTACCAAAATGCAGTCTATAGTCAACAGATTTTTATGGAAAGTGAAGAAAGTGAGGTGGGCCCTTAACAAACCGATAACAGCAAGAAGAGTAGGGGGAGTGCGGAAAGTATTGATTAAAGACTATTATACAGCCTTGGTTCTTGCGCAAATGAGAACATGGTTCCCAAACTAGCCCAAAGCAAAATGGCAGGAACTAGAGGAATTTCAGACCCCAGGCACCAACCTTTACAATCATTTAATAGCTAATATTATCAAACCGGCTTCCAATACTTATTTAGCTCCAATAATCCAAGCTTCCTTACATGCATGGAAGTTAACACCACACACCACACAACTTCTCCTATGTCTTCAATTCAGATACCCATCACATGCCTATCAGAGATTATACCGGATATACACATAACTCATTGGGCTAAGAAAGGTATCACTAGCAGTACAGAACTCTTAATAGGACCCACTATGAAAACATTCAGAACACTACAAATCGAGTTTGGGCTTGAGGAATCTGACCATTATAGGTATATCCAGATAAAACATTTCCTCCAAGCTAACCCCCCCTCTCAACACAAATACCATGGAGGATGTTCCTCTACCTCACCAAACCATCCACCAACATTAAGGGAATCGCTTTGTTTTATGGCTTCTTAATAAATTATTATTTACCTAGAGTTCCAACATCATAGCTTGGGAACAGGAGTGGGGAACTCAATACACGCCAGAACAATGGCAACAAGCACTCCAAACCACATACTCCGCTACTAAATGTATTAATCTATGGGAATTGACACAAAAAATACTATTGCGCTGGTATCTAACTCCATATAGAATATCTAAATTTGACACTCAGGCTTCCCCACTATGTTGGAGGAAATGCGGATGTGTGGGCACGCTTCTCCATATTCTATGGGAATGCACAAGCATCCGCAGACTTTGGGACAAAGTGTTTCACATAATTGAGCGAGTACTAAAGCTACGGATCCTTAAAAATCCGTGCATGGCTATTCTCTCAATGGGCATAGACCTACTCCCAAAAAACACCAGGGTAATAGTGACCCACGTCTTACTGAGCACTAGACTGGCAATTATGAGGCACTGGAAGGATCATAACCCCCCCAAGTTAAGAGAAATAATACTTAGCACCAATACCCATGCGACCTATGAGATCATGTTCGCTTCTACTCAAGGTAAATACATAACGGCGCAGGCTCAGTGGAAACCGTGGACTGACTAGTATTGGACTGACTAGTATCAATCTAGTAGCTTCAAGTAATAAGTATGACTTATAAACAATCAATTGACACAAAAAAGCTGTGTATATACATATTTCTTGATTTTCTTTTTATTCTTTTGACTTTGGTTTAATCTGAGTTACATTTGTTCCTCCTGTTCATTATCTGTTTGAGTACACTGAAGGCAACAACCTGTATCCTATAGCGGAAATCCAATAGATAAAAAATATAAAAATATAATTTTAACTTCAAGTCTAATCATAATGAGGATTCTTAGTGTATAAGGTGTACCTTATATAGTTGCTTAAAGTATATGCATAAGTATTGTCTTGTTAAGATACAAATATTTCACTCCATTTGTAAAGTGAGATCTGTATTACTTCTGAAAACTTTAATAAAGACGTATTGAGATAAAAAAAAAAATGTTTTAATGCAAGTGAGAACACTGTAAAGCTCACCTTCATAAAAAACACAAAACAAAATCGATAATGACAAACACACTTACCTGCTCTGCCTCTGTGTAATGGTTTTGTACAGAGCAGGCCAGACAACTGTTTTTGCAGGGTCCCCCGCCGTCACCATTCCTTCTAGCAGTGCCCCCCGCTGTCACCTTTCCTTCTAGCAGTGCCCTCACAGCAAGCTTTCACAGTTGTTGCTTTGCTTGCATGACGTTCTTTAATGTCTTGTATTTTTCTTCTTCTAGGTATACAGATTGGTTCTTCTCAAATACAGATGCTGGCAGGGAGGCCAAAGATGTTCGTGCAACAAATCTCTTCTGTACAGGTACTAGAGGCACAGGCAGCTACACCTGAGGTGCTCGATAAACCAGCTACCAAAAGGCCCCATACTGAGCAACAGCCAGGTACCAGGGTGACTGTGGACAGTGTTTTTCAAGAAATTGCTTATTAATCTACAATTGAGAACAGTGCTCCCACAGTTGCTACCATACAACAAGAAGCATATCTTGGAGAGGTCACTGTGCCTCGTTCGGACAAACCTCTTGAGTATTGGGCAGTCAAACTGATTTCCCACTCTAGCCAAAATGGCACAAAAATATCTTTCAGCTCCTTGCAGTAGTGTGGAAAGTGAGAGATTGTTCAGTGCAGCGTCACACATTCTGACTGACACCAGAAACCGACTTCTAACGGAACATGCAGAGATTCTTCTGTTTCTTAAAAAAAACTAGCCACTTGCGTTTGAATTGGAAAAGTAATCTACCATCTGTTACTGTCCAACTGTAAGGCATTATGCACAGTTGCATGCTGCAGCTCAAAGCAACTGCTCCACCTGGCATTTGAGCTTTTTTTTTTTTTTTTTTTTTTTTTTAGCGTTTCCTCCCCTCCCTTGTTGGACTTTAAAAAAAAAATAGGATTTTTAGTACTCACTGTAAAATCCTTTTCTCTGTAATTCACCGACCGACACAGCTCCTCTCTGTAACTACATGTGTTGTATAGCCTGCCATTAGGAGAAACTAGGCAAAATTGTTACACAATACACAGAACTTTAATCCCGCCCCGGGGGAGCAGGCCCCGTGCTATCAACCCTACTCCTGCTCCCAGCAACTTCAGAACGTCAACAAGCAGTACAACGTAGAAAAAAGGAGGGGTGGGTGCTGTGTCGGTCGGTGAATTACAGAGAAAAGGATTTTACGGTGAGTACAAAAAATCCTATTTTCTCTTATATTCACAGACCGACACAGCTCCTCTTTGTAACTAAATGGGATGTCCCCAAGCAGTGCCAAACGAGGGGTGGGAAAAAAACAGCATAAAAACTTCAACCACCATGGCAAGTGGGAACTAGTGAAACTAAACCCACACAAAAACAGCAGTAAGTGGAAAAATTCCACCATATAAAACCGGGTATACGCAACAGGAGCGAACCCCAAGACCGCAACAGAGCATTAACAAAACAGTACTGCGTTTTTCTTGAAAACTAGTAAAAAACTCAATTGCAACTACACGGCCTCCTGCAAAACCTTGCGACCGAAACCAGCATCAACCGATGCACTGACGTCTACCTTGTAGAACTTGGTAAACGTATGGACAGAGGACTAGGTCGCCACTTTACTGAGCGACAGACGCTTGGGGTCGGAAGGGGTGCTTCGGCTTAGGACACAATGATGGCAATACAATGTCCTCATTGATATGAAAAGCCAAAACCACCTTCGGTAGAAAAGACGGTTGCGGACGCAACACCACCTTATCCCCGTGGATGACCAGATAAGGCGACTTGTAGGACAAGGCCGCCAGTTCCGAAACCCTCCTGATCGATGTTATGGCCTCTAGAAAGACCCCCTTCTGTGAAAGGGTCAGCAGAGGAATCTCCCCGATATTCTCAAACGGCGGCTTCTGAAGCGCCGACAACAACAGGTTAAAATCCCACTGAGGTAACGGAGGACGCACCGGAGGGACTACATGTTGCACCCCCTGCACAAAAGGTACTTACTAATGAGTGAGACCCCAGGGGTCGCTGAAAAAAAGACAACCCGAGCTGAAATTTGCCCCTTGATGGTGCTCAACGCCAACCTCTGGTCTACACCTTGCTGAAGAAACAGCAGGATCCTGGATATAGAGAAGGAGCATGGATGCCACCCCTTCTCCTCACACATGGAGATATAGGCCTTCCAAGTACGATGGTATATCTTCCTGGAAGAAGATTTCCGCGCCCTCAGCATAGTTGGAATCACAGAGTTCGACAGACCCCGGTTCCTCAATACCTGTCTTTCAACAGCCAGGCCGTTAAAGCCAGCGATGGTAAAGCAGGGTGAAGGATTGGACCTTGAGATAGGAGGTCCTCTCTCAACGGCAGTCGCCAGGGAGTGTCTGCCACCAGGCGCACCAGATCTGCGTACCAGGCCTGCTGAGGTCAATCTGGGGCAATCAGGATTACTGGAATCCCCTCGGCTTCCACTCTGCGAAGCAGATGTGGCAACAGTTTCAGTGGAGCAAAGGCGTAGATCAGCTGGTACTGATATCACGGAGCCACCAGCACGTCTGCCCATGGATCTCTGGTCCTGGACACAAATCTCGGTACCTTCCGATTGAGATGGGAGGCCAGTAGATCCACATCTGGTGTGCTCCACCTCAGGCACAACAGCCTGAACACTTCCTGATGCAATGCCCATTCTCCTGGGTCAAGCATCTGTCGACTTAGATAGTCCGCCTACCAATTTTACACCCCTGGGATGTAAATGGCTGACAGGGCCGGTACATGTCGCTCTGCCCACCAAAGTATGTGAGTGACCTCCCGAGCAGCGGCTGAGCTTCTTGTTCCTCCTTGGTGATTTATGTACGCCATAGCTGTGTCATTGTCTGACTGTATTCTGATCAGATGCCCTTGGAGGGTCATGGACCACGTGTGGAGGCACAACCTGATCGCTCTCAATTCGAGCCGATTGAGCGGCAGCTTGGATTCTTCCGTCGACCAGAAGTCCTGAGCCGACTGAATCCCCATCACTCCACCCCAGCCGGATAGACTGGAGTCCGTAGTAATCACTGTCCATTTCAGAGGAAGGAACAATTTTCCGGACTGAATCACCAGGGGGCTCAACCACCAGATCAGGGAGTCCCTGACTGGCTGGCTCACCTGGATCTGCCGATCCAGGGACAACGGAGATTTGTCCCATTTTGAGTTGGTACAACCACTGACTTCTTTAGCTTCAACAGCCACCCAAATTCTTGCAGGGACTGCAAGGTGAACGCCACATCCTCCTCTAATTCTGAGGCAGAAGAAGCTCTCAGGAGGAGATCATCTAGGTAACCCACGATCGCGATCCCGCATTGTCTCAACAACGCCAATACTGGAGCCAGTACTTTGGTAAAGACTCAGGGGGCTGATGCCAATCCAAAAGGAAGAGCCGCAAACTGGTAGTGGGCTTCCCTAACTGCCAAACGCAGAAACTTTTGACGCTGAAGGCATATGGGTATGTGCAGGTACGCATCCTGGATGTCCAAGGATGCCAGGAAGTCCCCTTGATGGTGTGCAGCGACTACTGAGCGAACTGATTCCATTCTGAACCTCTGCACTTTTACAAAGTGTTTGAGGGCTTTTAGGTCCAATATTGGACATACCCCTTCCTTCTTGGGAACCACAAACAGATTTGAGTAGAACCCCTGGAAGCGCTCCGATTCCGACACTGGTACAATCACCCCCTGATTCAGCAAGTCCCTCACCGCCCCTAACTGGGCCTCCCGGTGAAATGGGGACACGGGTATGCTGGGAGGAAAGAATATGTTTGTCGGCCAAGAAAGAAACTCTATCTTGTAGCCTGTGGAAATCAGATCGCAGACCCATTGTTCCGATAACCGGGAGGTCTAACGGGCTGCAAACTCCCGAAGATGACCCACCACCCGAGACATGGGTGGGGGCAAATCTTCATGCGGTAGCACTTTTGTTCGCAGGCTTGTTAGGCCTGCAGTTCCAGGGATGCTTCTGACCATCCGTGGGCATCCTGTCGGGCTGGGGTCCTTTTGCCAAAGCACCGGGCGGATGAAAAAGCCACTTGTGAGCGGAAACAGAGGGCCCTTGCCTGCGGCGTGGCTCCTTAGCCTTCCTGGCCTGTGGGAGTAGTGTACTCTTACCACCCGTAGCATTTTTAATAATGTCATCCAACGAGGCTCCAAAGAGCCGTTCGCCAAGGAAGGGAAGATCAGTCAGGGCTTTCTTCAATGCCTGGTCAGCAGACCAGCATTTCAGCCAAATGAGGCGCCTCAACACCACGGCTGACACTGAGGCCCTGGATAGCAGGGGGAACAGTATCCAGTGCCGCGTCACAAACGTACTTAAAGCAATGCACTAGTTGGTCGGCTAGCTCTACGCAGACCAGGAAGGCGTTCTGCTCTCCCAATTTGCGGTGCAAAAGTTTTGCCGACTCAGTCAGTGTCTGCGACACCAGTGCAGATGCTAGTACAGGTCGCGCGGCCGACCCCACAACCGTAAACAGGGAACAAGCTGCTGCCTCAGCCTTCCTGTCCGTGGGATCCTTGAATGCAGGAGTCCCCTCAACCGGAATCGTGGTTAATTTATTTATCCTGGACACTGGGGGGTCCACGACCAGAGGAGCCGACCACTTTTTGAGAAGGCTTTCCTCAAAGGGGTAACGCACCGCCATATGTTTGGGGACCGAAAAGGTCAGTTGAGGGCGACCCTATTCCCTGTAGATTAATTTGTCAAAATAAGTCAAATATGGGAACACCTTAGGTGAACGTGCTGGCTTGCGGGACCCAAAAGGGACCGGTACATCAAAAGAGGAATCTGCTGGCTCCTGAATCTTCAGGGTATCACGCACAGCTGTGATAAGTGCTCCAACAAGTGCCTTGTCGCACCTGGACCCGGACGGAGAATCATCCTCACTGACTGAACGGTCCTGGTCAGCCACGTCTGATAGGTCAGAGCAGGGGTCTCCAGCCGCAGCAGGGCCCAAGTCTGCATCAGAGCTCTCCTCAGAGGACGGGGGTGGCAGGGGCCTCTTATGTGCACCTTTCCTGCCACGTGCCGCCTCTATCTCAGCAACATAGGAGTCAAGGACCGCCGTCAGGGTGTCCATGTGCACCGCGCTAACTGCAGGTGACCCGGTTGCTACAGCCTGGATTTCGTAAGAAGAAACACCAGTTTCTGAAGCCATGCTGACCCTAGCCTGTCTGTCACCTGCAAGGGGACTTAGGACAGTGAAGGTCCCACCCTCCTGCTGCCGCCGCGTGGGGGGGTGGGGGGTTACTTAGCACTAGACTCACTACCCTGGGGCGTTCTGTGATAGCCACAGCAGTGCCTGTAGTCCCTAGGAGGTTCCCAGTTGCAGAGAGGAGAAAACTGTCAGCAGCAGCAGCTCCAACCAGCGATGCAACGATCTGCAGAGCAGCTTCAGCGTTCAGCAGAGAGCCATCCAGCGTCCTGCACACACAGTGGATACAGGAAGCAGCAAGTGAAAGCACATGTAATGCTGCCACAAGAGGACAGAGGTGAAAAAAGTGCTCAGGCTTTAAGAAAATGGTCGCCAATGTAATCAATAGGAATCCTAAAGAAAATGGCTGCTGAAGCTCACCAGTGGAATTTACAGTTTTCCCAAATCCAAGATGGCCGCTGCAATGGCGCCATGCGGTGACACAGCAAAAAATAAAAATGTGCTGCCTGCTAACAGTCAGAACAACCTCCATAAACTTGTTTCGGGACCCCCAGACCTGGACCAGGACTAACGCCAGCCGCACAGAGCCCCCACAGGTGAGAAACAGCGACCCACACACACACACCTATCACAGCGCATGCAGACACCCCCCTCAGAGGGGGGAAGGAGGGGTGATGGGGACTTGGGAGAGAAGATAAGGAGGTGAGGTGGCCCCCGAATCGACCCCCCAGGGAATGCCCAGCTGCTCACTCCACCAAAGCAGGGAGAGCCGTACTTACCAGTCCTGAAGAGCTGGGAGACATTCCATCACAGACTTACTCCTGCGCAGTTACAGGGAAGCTGTTGGCCTCAGTATACTGTGATCCAGACATCAGTAGCCCGATCATATGTATACCTGGAGCATTGAAGCTCACCGACCACCTCTGGAGTTGAGGCATGTCGTGGCCTGCCGAGCCTTAGCTGCGGCCTGCTCATGCTCGATGGCCGGACTGGGGAGACTACAAGGATATCATTAACCAGCCTGTCACCCAGCCGGCAGTTGATAGAAGATCTCAGGATCTTTCATCTTGCACAAAAAGCAGCAAACCTGCAGCAAAAATATGGACCGAGAGGCCCGCAGGGTTTCCTAGGTCATTCTCCTTGCTAGGCAAAATAAGAACTGAACCCCTGTGGCGGGATTAAAGTTCTGTGTATTGTGTAACAATTTTGCCTAGTTTCTCCTAATGGCAGGCTATACAAACCATTTAGTTACAGAGAAGAGCTGTGTAGGTAGGTGAATATAAGAGACATTTTGGATCCGGATCTCAAACTTTGTGTGTCGGAAATTCAGACAGAAAAAATCAGATGGAGCCAACACACGATCGGCATTTCCGACAACACAGTCCGATCACACATTTTCCGTCAGAAAGTCTGACCGTATGTACAGAACATTAGACTTGGAACAACCACTGTCAAAGGCCGAACTAGAAGTCATCCTCAAACAATTAAAACCAAGCAAGAGCCCAGGCTCAGATGGCCTGACGCTAGGGTATTACAAGGCATTTATAGATACGCTACATCCACATTTCCTCAACGTATTTAAATACCCTTTCTGTAGACAACCCTCCTCCTAGAGACTTTTTAACAGCACATATTACTGTACTCCCAAAACCTAACAAAGACCCAACGTATACATAAATGGCTGACTTCAACACACCAACACAGATTTTGGCATTCGACAGGGTGGCATGGTACTACATAGCAGAAGTTCTCAAAGCGATTGGCATGGGTGAACTTATGTTACAATTCATACTGCCATTATATTTGGGTCCGACAGCTAGGGTTCAAGTCAACGGCCACCTGTCTAGTGCCTTCTCTATCTCCAATGGAACATGTCAGGGCTGCCCACTCCCCGCTAATATTTGTCCTTACCCTAGAAACTCTCCTCATGCGTATCAAAGATAACCAGGACATCAAAAAGGTATCTCAATAGCAGAAACCACTTACAAGCTCATGGCATTTGCGGATGACATTCTCTTATTCTTAAAAGACCCACACATCACACTGCCCAATCTTCTCAAAGACCTGATGTTATTTGACACCTTGGCCAGCGTATGAATTAACTTCGCTAAATCAGAAGCATTAAATATATCATTGCCAAAAGAGATCCAATCGCAACGCCAAACAAATTTCCTGTTCAAATGGCAACCAAATTCAATTATGTATCTTGGAATTCAGATCCCGGCCCAGTTATCAGACTTATATAGCAAGAATTATATCCCAATACTCCAAAATATTCAGAAAGATCTCAAATCATGGTCGACAGGACTATTTTCATGGTTCGGTAGAACATCTATTATTAAAATGATCATCCTACCAAAATTACTATATGCCCTATAGACGGTCCCTGTAAAATTGCCACAATCATTCTTTGCTTCATTTCGCAAATCCTGTTGAGAATTAATTTGGGATGAGTCAAGACTCAGACTGAGCTTTACAAGGTTAACTGTACCCAAACAAAGGTGGTCTAGGACTACCGGACATACACAAATATTAAGGCGGCACAGTGGTGTAGTGGTTGGCACTCTCGCCTAGCAGTAAGAAGGGTCGCTGGTTCGAATCCCAACCATGACCCTACCTGCCTGGAGTTTGCATGTTCTGCCTGCGCGGGTTTCCTCCGGGCAGTCAGGGTCCATCCCACAAACCAAAGACATGCAGGTAGGTTAACTGGCTTCTGTCCAAAAAAAAATTGGCCCTAGTATATGAATATGGGGACCTTGGGTTGTGGGACAATTGTAGACACTCAGGTTGAACTGGATGGACTGGTGTCTTTATTTAACCTTACTAACTATGAAATTATTATTGGGCATGTCAATTGAGCAGAGTAATAGACTAGAATATCCATGCACACAAAAGCTTGGATCACCATAGAACATGCTTTCCCACATTTCCAAGTTAGATAATTACTCTGGATCGCCACGAGCCACATTCCGCAACCATGCAAACGGCACCCATTAATTGGCAACACGTTGCAAATTTTCAATAAAAACGTGTCGCCAATTTAAAATCTCTTCTTCTCCAGGTCCGCTGACACCAATAAGACAAAACCTGGATTTCCCACATGGTAATGATACATTCCTTTCAGAACTACGGCCACACACTGACTTGAGAGCAGGAGATTTCTTCTCTGGAGATACCTTTTTACCGCTATTCACACTCACAGTACAGACACCAGACCAACATATCTCGTTCTGGTCTTGCATGCAACTTCATCATTTTCTTACCGACGCTCGGGTATGCCCAGCATTTTTGATATCACACTCACAATTCAAATTGCTTTGTACCAACACTGAACCTCAACGTCATCTGATCTCTATCATTTTTGCCATTCTCTTTGATGAGCACAGTGCTAAATCTAATATAGCAAGCATGCATTGGGATAGAGACCTCTCCATCAACCTTTCAGAAGTAGAATGGGGGAAAATATACACAAAGGTTTGATTAATGTATCTGCCTAAGAAAATGGCTTCAAAATATTCTTTAGATGGTACAAAACACCCCTCAAGCTACACAAACTTAACCCCTGCGATTCCACCCACATGTTGGAGATGCCATGCCAAGGAAGGCTCGGTTCTCCACACTTGATGGGATTGTCCCTCGATCCTACAATTCTGGACAGAGATACACCGCCTTACGACCCATATTACAACACACCAAATAGACTTCTTACCAGCCCAAATGCTTCACCAATCCACACTACCTGAGAAAACTTACTGATGTTCTATGGCCCTACACCTACTTAATGCTGTGAAAATGTGTATTCCAGTTCACTGGAAGTCTCCCCACGCACCTACAATAATGGAATGGATCAAGAGAGTGAACAAGGTAGCTGAAATGGAGGACCTAGTACACCAAGCCCATGACACATCCACTACTTTCTGGAAAACATGGGCTTGCTGGCAACATTTCCAAACAATGCCCGAATACACCAAGCTTCTAAAACAGTACATAAGAGTAGCACAAGGAGATGGCAAACGGAAAAGACAGAGTGCCTCTACTTTCTCATTCCCCTTCTGCCCATCCCAATCAGATACGTACTACTACCCTGCCATATAAGTACAACCCTTAAAGTACCCTCCAAAAATAGAACACAGATTGAGACTGAGACCCTAAACCAGAACCATCATATAAGGATTATAGAACAGTTACAGGGAAGTACCCTATGCACCCATTCCTCCCCTCCTCACCATACGCCCCTGGAATTGAGAATATATGGACAGGGAAGAGAAAACAATCCCTTTACCTACACGTAAGGGATCTTCCTCACCTTGCACACCTGACGGTTCAAATATTCATAACACCCGACACAGAGATACTCCTGAATCCATTATACCATAAGAGGAAAATTAAGAGCACTAAATCATCATCACTCCTATTCAGGGGATACCCATTAAGGATTGATTCACATCTATGCATTTTTTGTGCTTTTTGCATTTTGCTCTACAGAACGTGTGCCATAGGAAATCATGCTAAATGGGCTGTAGATCAAATCTGTAATACTCAAAAAGCACTAAAAATGCATAGCTGTGAATCGGACCAAACAATAAAATGATACTCGGTTGGACTTTTCAACATAACATCGTCACCACAAAAGGAATATCTTAACAATGCAAGACATTTTGGTGTAATGACTATGAATCTTACGGATTTGGAGTATCCTGCAAACTGGACAAGCTTTACAAAGGGCAATTCTCCCTAACTATAATGTAAGTCTTCCTTTCCATTTTAAATATATGTATACTTGGCCTATATATGAACTAATGCATTAGATATGACCAAATCTTATCTGATTTTCTGTTAACCTAGCTCACATGTGATGCTGATGTTTCTGTATGTTTGTTTTGGCAATTCAATAAACTTTACCTTGGGGGAAAAAAAGAAATTAAATTGCCTATGGAGATTTTTAAGTACCAACGTTTGGTGTCATTCCACAAGTGTGCGCATTTTTAACCACTTGACCACTGGGCACTTAAACACCCTTAATAACCAGACCAATTTTCAGCTTTCGGTGCTCTCACATTTTGAATGACAATTACTCAGTCATGCAACACTGGACCTATATGAAATTTTTGTCCTTTTTTTCACACAAATGGAGCTTTCTTTTGGTGGTATTTAATCACCGCTGGGTTTTTTTTTTTGTGCTATAAAAGAAAAAATACAGAAAATTCTGTAAAAAAATGAATTTTTCTTCATTTCTGTTATAAAATTTAGCAGATTAGTAATTTTTTCTTCATAAATTTTGGCCAAAATTTATACCACTACATATCTTTGGTAAAAATAAGTACAAATTGGTGGATATTATTTGGTCTTTGTGAAAGTTATAGAGTCCACAAGCTATGGTGCCAATATCTGAAAATTGATCACACCTGAAGTACTGACGGCCTATTTAAATTCTTGAGACCCTAACATGCCAGAAAAGTACAAATACCCCCCAAATGACCCCTTTTTGGAAAGAAGACATTCCAAGGTATTTAGTAAGAGGCATGATGAGTTTTTTGAAGTTGTCATTTTTTCCCACAATTCTTTGCAAAATCAAGATTTTTTTTACTTTTTTTTTTTTTTTCACAAAATTGTCATATTATCAGTTTATTTCTCACACAGCATATGCATACCACAAATTACACCCCAAAACACATTCTGCTATTACTCCCGTGTACGGCGATACCACATGTGTGAGACTTTTACACAGTGCGGCCACATACAGAGGCCCAACATGCAGGGAGCGCCATCAGGCGTTCTGGAGCACCCAGGACAATTCTGACATTTCTCTCCTACATGTAAAAATCATCATTTATTTGCTAGAAAATTACATCAAATCCCAAAACATTATATATGTTTTTTTAGCAAACACCCTGGAGAATACAATGGTGGTCGTTGCAACTTTTTATCTCGCACGGTATTTGCGCAGCAATTTTGCGAATGCTTTTTTTTGGAAAAAAAACTGTTTTGTGCTTAAAAAAAAAAAAAAAAAAACACAGCCCAATTTTTGCATAATGTGAAAGATGAAGTTACACCGAGTAAATCGATACCTAACATGTCATTCTTCAAAATTGCACAGGCTCGTGGAATGGCGTTAAACGTCGCTACTTAAAAATCCCCATAGGCGACGATTTAATTTTTTTTTACTGGTTATATGTTTTGAGTTACAGAGGAGGTCTAGGGCTAGAATTATTGCTCTCGCTCCAACATACGCAGCGATACCTCACATGTGTGGTTTGAACACCGTTTTCATATGTGGGCGGGACTTACGTATGCGTTCGCTTCTGCATGCGAGCACATGGGGACAGGGGCGCTTTAAAAAAAAATAATAATTTATTGTTCATTTTACTTTATTTATTTTAGTTTGACATTTTTTTCCCCAAAAATAAATTTTTTGATCACTTTTATTCCTATTACAAGGAATGTAAACATCCCTTGTAATAGGAATATGGCATGACAGGTCCTCTTTACAGTGAGATGTGGGGTCAATAAGACCCCGCATCTCACCTCTAAGCTGTGAAGCCTGAAGAAAAAAAAAAAAAAAAAAAGATTCTGGATTTGATAGTATTGGCGAGTCGGTAGAAGCACCGGAGGGCGGCGGGAGGGGGGGGGGGGGGTGTCTATGGCTGGGTATTGCAGGGTATCACCGACTATGGCTGGGTATGGCTGGGTATATCAGAGTATGGCTGGGTATCTCAGAGTATGGCGTTGCAGAGTATTGCGTTGCAGAGCATTGCAGGATATTGGAGGGTGTTGCAGAGCATTGCAGAGTGTTGCACGGTATTGGCGGGTGTTGCAGAGCATTGTAGAGTGTTGCAGGGTATTGGTGGGTGTTGCAGAGCATTGCAGAGTGTTGCAGGGTATTGGCGGGTGTTGCAGAGCGTTGCAGGGTATTGCAGAGTAATGCAGAGTATTGCAGAGTATTGCAGGGTATTGCAGGGTATTGCAGGGTATTGCAGAGTATTGCACAGTATTGCAGGGTATTGCAGGGTAATGCAGGGTAATGCAGGGTAATGCAGAGTAATGCAGAGTAATGGCAGGGTATTGCAGAGTAATGGCAGGGTAATGCAGAGTATTGCAGTGTAATGCAGAGTATTGCAGGGTATTGCAGAGTAATGCAGAGTAATGCAGAGTATTGCAGAGTATTGCAGAGTATTGCAGAGTATTGCAGGGTATTGCAGAGTAATGCAGAGTAATGGCAGGGTATTGCAGAGTATTTGCAGGGAATTGAGGGGTTAATTTTCGGTGAGCAGCGATGTGGGCACTGCAGATGCAGCCCACATCGCTGCTGACACCGATCTCTTCCCCCTCCGCTGTTCCGATCGGTAGAGAGAGGGGGAGGGAGGAACCGGCGTCATAACATGACGCCGGTTTGTTTACAAGTGATCACTCCGTCATTTGACGGAGCGATCACGTGGTAAACGGCCGCGACGAGCGGCCGTTTACCGTGATGCGCCGGGTCCTGTGGACCCGGCGGTCACGGATGCTCTCGAGTGCGTGCCCCAGGGGGCGCGCGAGAGCAGAATTCTGGGAGGACGTCATATGACAGCCTCCCACAGTTAAGAAACCGCCCTGAAGCCGTCATTCGGCTATAGGGCGGTTATTAAGTGGTTAAAGTGCGATATATTAGGTATCTATTTACTCTGCGTAACATCTTTTACATTATACCAAAAAATTGGGCTAAGTTTACCGTTTTGTTATTTTTTTAATTCATGAAAAGTTTTAAAAATTGTTGCACAAATATCGTGAGACATAAAAAGTTGCAAGGACAGACATTTTATTTCCTAGGGTCTCTGCTAAAAAACATATATAATGTTTGGGGGTTCTAAATAATTTTCTAGCAAAAAATACTAAATTTAAACTTGTAAACAAAAAGTTCCAGAAAAGGCCTGGTATGGAAGTGGTTAAAGTGGTTGTAAACCCTTACAAACCACTTTGACCTATAGGTAAGCCTAGATTAAGGCTTACCTGTAGGTCCAAGAAATATCTCCTAAACCTATACGGTTTAGGAGATATTTGCCCGAAGACAGGCACCGCTGTCTACGGCGCATGCGCCGCAGACAGCGGCGTGCAGGCGCACCGAGCGCGGCATTTCCAACAACGAATGACAGCGGCGGAGCTGCGAGACCCCACCGAAAAGATGGATGCGCCGGACTACAGGGGACAGCGGTGACATCGCTGGCTCCTGTGTCAGGTAAGTGACACATAATGGGCTACTATGCTATGCATAGTAGTCCATTATGCTTTGCCTTTGCAGGGAATGAAAGAGGAAGTGAACCCATCAGGGTTTACTTCCTCTTTAAGGTCATCACAGAGGACAAGGGGGCACTCTTTACATCTAGAGGAAAAGAGATTTCATCTCTGAATACAAAAAGGTTTCTTCACAACAAGAGCTATGAAAATGTGGAATAGGCTCCCTCCAGAGGTGGTTCTGGCAAGGCCAGTAGCTTTAACCACTTGCTTACTGGGCACTTAAACACCCTTCCTGACCAGACCAATTTTCAGCTTTTGGTGCTCTCACACTTTGAATGACAATTACTCAGTCATGCAACACTGTACCCAAATGAATTTTGTGTCCTTTTTTTCCCACAAATAGAGCTTTCTTTTGGTGGTATTTGATCACCTCTGGGGTTTTTATTTTTTGCGTTATAAATGAAAAAAGACCGAAAATTTTGAAAAAAAATGCATATTTCTTTGTTTCTGTGATAAAATTTTGCAAATTATAATTTTTTTTTCATAAATTTTGGCCACAATTTATACTGCTACATATCTTTGGTAAAAATAACCCAAATTAGTGGATATTATTTGGTCTTTGTGAAAGTTATAGAGTCTACAATCTGTGGTGCGAATCGCACAAAATTGATCACACCTGATGTACTGGTGGTCTATCTCATTTCTTGCGACCCGAACAAGTCAGGAAAGTACAAATACCCCCCAAATGACCCCTTTTTGGAAAGTAGACATTCCAAGGTATTTACTAAGATGCATGGTGAGGTTTTTGATGTTGTCATCTTTTTCCCACAATTCTTTGCAAAATGAAGATTTTATTTATTTTTCTCACAAAATTTTCAATGTAATAGGTTAGTTCTCTCACATGGCATGTGTATACCACAAATGACACCCCAAAATACGTTCTGCTACTCCTTCTGAGTATTACGATACCAAATGTGTGAGACTTTTACACAGCCTGGCCACATACAGAGGCCCAATATTGAAATAGCACCATCAGGCGTTCTAGGAGCATAAATTACACATTTCATTTCTCAACCACCTATTACATTTTTGAAGGCCCTGGAGCACCAGAACAATGGAAATGCCCACAAAGTGACCCCATTTTGGAAAGCTAACACCCCAACGTATAATCTATGAGGCATAATGAGTCGTTTGAATGGTTCATTTTTTTTCCAGAAGTTTTGGGAAAATGTGGAAAAAAAATGAAAACACATTTTTTTTACGCAAAGTTGTCCATTTATAAGATATTTCCAACACATAGCATGTACATAGCAAAAATGACACCCCAAAATACGTTCTACTACTCCTCCTGAGTATAACGATACCAAATGTGTGAGACTTTTACACAGCCTGACCACATACAGAGGCCCAATATTGAAATAGCACCATCAGGCGTTCTAGGAGCATAAATTACACATCTTATTTCTCAACCACCTATTACAGTTTTGAAGGCCCTGGAGCACCAGGACAATGGAAATGCCCACAAAGTGACCCCACGTGGCACTGACGACACATGGCACTGACAGATGGCACTGGAGGCAGATGGGGCTGGCAGATGGGGCTGGCAGATGGGGCTGGCAGATGGGGCTGGGGCTGGCACTGGCAGATGGCACTGGCAGATGGTGCTGGCAGATGGTGCTGGCAGATGGTGCTGGCTATTTGCTCTGGCTAATTGCTCTGGCAAATGGGGCTGGCAGATGGCACTGCGGCTGGCAGATGGCACTGGCAGGTGGCGCTGGCAGGTGGCACTGGCAGGTGGCACTGGGGCTGACGGATGGCACTGGGGCTGACGGATGGCACTGGGGCTGACGGATGGCACTGGGGCTGGCAGGTGGCACTGGTGCTGGCAGGTGGCACTGGCAGGTGGCGCTGGCAGGTGGCGCTGGCAGGTGGCGCTGGCAGGTGGCACTGGCACGTGGCACTGGCGGCACTGGGGCTGATGGATGGCACTGGCAGGTGGCACTGGCGCTGGCAGGTGGCACTAGCAAGTGGCACTGGCGGCACTGGCACTGGCGGCACTGGTGGTGGCAGGTGGCACTGGCAGGTGGCACTGGCACTGGGGCTGACGGATGGCACTGGCGCTGGCAGGTGGCACTGGCGGCACTGGGGCTGACGGCACTGGGGCTGACGGATGGCACTGGCAGGTGGCACTGGGGCTGACGGCACTGGCGGCACTGGGGCTGACGGCACTGGGGCTGACGGGCGGCACTGGGGCTGACGGGCGGCACTGGCGCTGACGGCACGGGCTGACGGCACTGGGGCTGACGGCACTGAGGCTGACGGCAGGCGCTGGCAGGTGGCACTGGCACTACTGGCAGATGGCACTGGGCTGACAGATGGCACTGGGGCTGACACTGGCACTGGGGCTGCACTGGGGCTGACACTTAGATCGCTCTCCCTCCTCACACGCTGTCTCTGTGTGAGGAGGGAGAGACACGGCAATGGGAGATGATCTCATATGTTTACATATGAGATCATCTCCCATTGGCAGCTGCGATCGCGCTGTGAACGGCCGCTTTGATTGGCCGTTCACGGCGATCTGTATTTGCCTGTCTCCGGGAGACACGGCAAATACAATACTTCCGCGATGCGTGCCCCCGGCGGCGCGCATTGCGGAAGTAAACACCAGGCCGCCCAGGGACGGCCAGGCAAAGGAAGCCGCCCGCTCTAAGGCCGTCATTCGGCCATAGGGCGGGTGGGAAGCGGTTAAAAAAGGCCTGGATTCTTTCCTAAATGTACATAATATAACTGGATACTGACATTTATAGTTAAAGTTGATCCAGGAAAAATCCAATTGCCTCACAGGGGATCAGGAAGGATTTTTTTCCCCTGCTGTAGCAAATTGGTTTATGCTTTGGTGGGGTTTTTCGCGTTCCTCTGTATCAAATGTGGGTGAAAGATTGTGTATATGGGAGTGTATGATTTGTTTTATTATTTTTTGGTTTAACTAGATGAACTTGTCTTTTTTTCAACCTGACTATATAACCATGAAATATTAGCTACATGGTTTAACACTGGCATGAGGTTTACAACATGAGGGCAGACAGTACAGTTACAATACCATTAAATACAGGAGAAATCAGAGGGCCCTGCTTGTTAGAGCTTCCAATCTAGGAATCTCAAGCCAACAAGCTTGCAGCAGCAATAGTAGTTATGTCTACCCAACACAGACAATTAATGTATACTCTTAAAGCTGAACATCAGCATCTTAATTTAACCACTTCAGCTCCGCAAGGTTTCACCCCCTTCCTGACCAGGCCATTTTTTGCGATACTGCACTACATTGCTTTAACTGACAATTGTGTGGTTGTGCGACACTGTACCCAAAACAAAATTGATGTCCCTTTTTTTCCCCCACGAATAGAGCTTTCTTTTGGTGGTATTTGATCACCTCTGTGGTTTTTATTTTTTGCGCTAAAAAACAAAAAAGCTAACAACTTTTGAAAAAAAAAAAAAAATAGCTTTTTTACTTTCTGCTATAAAACTCATTAAAGATGTAAAAAAAAAAAATCTAAATGTTGTTATCAATTTAGACCATTACGTATTCTGCTACATATTTTTGGTACAAACAAAATCCCAATAAGTGTTTATTGATTGGTTTGCACAAATTGTATAGTGTCTACAACAGGGGTAGGCAACCTGGGACCCTCCAGCTGTTGTGGAACTACATTTCCCATGAGGAATTGCAAGGCTGGCAGTTACAATTACTTCCAAAGGCACAATGGGACTTGTAGTTCTGCAACAGCTGGAGGGCTCCAGGTTGCCTACCCCTGGTGTAAAAACTATGATAGATTTATGTACTTTTTATTATTTTTTTTAAATAGTTTTTACTAATAATGGTGGCAAACAGCGATTTTTTCTGGAACCGTAACATTGCGGCATACAAATCTGACACTAAGTGAAGCTTTTTGGGGACCAGTGACACAAATACAGTGATCAGTGCTAAAATAAATGCACCGTCACTGTATAAATGACACTGGCAGGGATGGGGTTAACAGCAGGGGGGATCAAAAGGTTAACTGTGTTCCCTGGGAGTGCTTTCTTACTGTGTGGGGGATAGTTTAACTGAAGAAAGGCAGAGATCCGTGTTCCTGCTTAGCAGAAACACAAGATCACTTCTTTCTTTACTAGCAGAATGGCAATCTGCCTTGTTAACATAGGCAGACCACCATTCTGCCTCTCTCTGAATGATCGCAGCCGATTGGCTCCTGCTGTGTCCAATCACATGGGGAGTGGGGCTCCAGCAGCACGCGCATGCGCCCCAGAGCGGAGAGGAATCAGGTAAACGATTTTGCGCTTATGGGCCATCCTGCCGCAGTACATGTATGTGGGATGGTCCTTAAGCAGTTAAAGCAGTATAACCCCTTCTACTCTCAACATGCTTTGATTTTCTAGCAAGCAACCATAAGAGTGAATCACAAGACAAAGGAGTGGGACCTGTGCTTCCCTAATAAACCCCAAAATCTTGTTTTCTTAATAGTTCATTAGGGGATAAAGTAGGACATGCAGAAATGTAGGAAGGTCCCAAAGCAATCCAACTGAGGGGTGGGCAACACAGAAATTGTTAGCAGGCCTACAATTAACCACAGGTTAACAGAGGAGGCTCAAAGGGCTGCTAAGAGAAATGCATGGCTAAAACTGGCATTAGGAGAGGCCTGAATATCCACTTCATAAAACTTGGCAAACATATGAAAAGGAAGACCAGGTGGCAGCCTTTCAAAATGGAGAAACTGATGCTGAAAATCCTAAGATGCACTAACAGAACAAGTGGCATACATTGACAGGAAATGCGGGAACCTTGTCCTTAAAGTGGTTGAAAAACCCATTCATGAAATTTGACCTAAGCACGTATGTCTGTAGTGTTTACTTATCTCTAGCCAAAGTGTAAGTGTGGCGCCTTTCTGCTGCTCTGTTCCTCTGTTATCAGCAAAGTCACTTCTGACAAGTGCTCCGACATGCAAAATAACAGTAGCTGAAAATTTGTCCCAGGGAGGGAACTTAGAGTTATATAAGCAGAGAGCTTGTCTATTCAGACTACAGCTCTGCATGTTCCTTTGTTACTATGCCTATGTAGAGTGGGGGTGTGTGCCTTTCTCCCAGTCAGCTCTCACACAGTGTAAGCCCAGACTCCACACCCATTGCTGAATGAAACAAGATTTCTAACACAATCTGAACTTTCCAAAGAGTGTAGAAAGGGAAAGACAGCAGATATACATGTAAAACATACAGTATTTATGGAGATCCGTTTCATATCTGTGTAGCATCTGAGGCTATTCACTTCACTGGGTATAGGAGAGGGTTTAAAACCAATTTAAACATATAAGTTTGAATGTGAAAAACAATAGTGTAGCCCCTTGAACAAAATAAGTAGATTAGAGTATAATAAACAACATGTGAAAAAAAGGTGCCAAAATATAAAGTCACAAAATAGAGTGCCACAGAGTAATCATTGAAAACTGGTACTGTGTATAACGATTCTAGTGTTCATGTAGATGTTCCTCAGAGTGCTCCAGTGACCAGCCACCAGCAGTGAGTGAATTCAAAACTCATCAGAGCGAATGGCTACCATTACAGTGGCATGTGCACCCAACCAAAACAGAGATCTCACAGGAATCACTACGGCATGTAAACTTCAAAAACTGCTCCTGATATGCTTCCAACTGAGGATAAATAATGCTCACCAGAGCCAGAAGAAAATTCCAATAGCGTAGTATGTTTTGTAGAAAACATATATCAGAAAAAATACAATCAAGGACAGTGAATCTCAAACTCACATAGGAAGTTAACCAACTCTGGTATTGATGTAATGCCGCTGGGTGATCTCGGGTCATCAGCGGCTTCCTATGTGAGTTTACGAGAGTCACTGTCCTTGATTGTCCTTGGGTTAAAAAAAATAATTGCTCATTCTCACACTGATTTCCTTAATAAAGAAGTCAAGGGATGCGCCAAAGAGGCATTGCCATTTAAAGGGTATGTACTGTAGCATTTTTTGCAAAGCTGTTCAGCAGCCACACTTGAGTCAAAGGATCCCGTGAAGTGAAGAGTCCTATGTAGAAAACTAGGTTGCATAACAGCATAATGAATAATTGTTGTGGGCTGCTGGCGCTACCTCAGGCTATTTTCTGTTTACAATATTAAATTTGAACCTATATTAACCATTTATTATCCCTAAGGACTATATATATTAGAATCGTGTTTAATGTTATATCCCAATTTCTGTGATTAAACCAAAAAGGTTTTTTCTCTCATACCCTTAATCCAACCAAATGTGACTACACAACACTTATATTAATTACCATAAGTGACCTGAATAATTTTGTCACTTATTTCAACAAAGAGCTAGAAGCAAAAAACACAAACAAAAAGCAAAAACCAAGTGATGTCCAAACTATTCTGTGACACTAAAAGAAATCCCCATATGTGGGAAGTGTAACAGCTATACCTCCAATTCACATACACAACCCTTGTGCTAATTATTATTTATTACTATTAAAAAACTATTTTTTTTTAAAGAGAGTACCTGTCACTACCTATTGCTATCATAGGGGATATTTACATTCCCTGTGATAGCAATAGAAATGATAAAAAAAGAGAAAGGAACAGTGTAAAAATAAAATAAAAAAGGCAGAATAAATAATAAAAAAATAAAATAAAAAGCACCCTCGTCCCCCCATGCTCGCACGCAAAGGCAAACGCAAGCATCGGTCTTGTGTCATATTTAACCAGCAATTGCACATGCATGTGAGGTATCACCACGAATGTCAGATATAGGACAGTAATTTTAGCAGTAGACCTCCTCTGTAAATCTAAAGTGGTAACCTGTATAGGCTGGGCAATAGTGTGTTTTAGAGCATAAAAATTCAAAGTTTTTTTTTTCCCCCAAAAAATTGCATTTCAAAAAGCTGGTCAAATACTGTGAAAAAAAAATGCAACACCCACCATTTTAATCCATAGGGCCTTTGCTTTAAAAAAATAAATAATAATTGGGGTTCAGAGTAATTTTCTGGCAAAAAAAAAAAAAGTTTTCATGTATCCCAATAAGAGGATACATGCAACTGGTCTAGACTACGTAGCATGTTCACCAATGCCAGAAGCCTGGCACACAAGATGGATAAACTAGAGATACTGTTGTAAGAGGAGGATTTGGATTTTGTGGAAATTTCAGAGACCTGGTTCAACAGCTCTCATGATTGGCTGGCAAACATTCAAGGGTATATACCCTTTAGCGCAAGGATAGAGAGGGTAAAAAAAAGGGGGAGGGTTATGTCTATATATCAAGAATAATGTACAAGTGAAAGTGAGAGATGACATCCCTAAGGGAGCAAGGGAGGAGGTGGAATCCTTATGGGTAGCACTCCAAAGGGATGAAGCTAAGGGAAAAATAATACTGGGAGTATGCTATAGGCCCCCTAAATCTGAGGGAGGAAGGAGAGACAGATCCATCACAAACTGGATTAGCAGCAAGGATGGGAAGTGTTATCATAATGGAGGATTTTAATTATCCAGACAAACTGGGCGGAGGGGACCACGCATTCATCTAAAGCTCGCAAGTTCCTAAAGGTCTTGCAAGACAACTTTATGGGTCAGATGGTAGACGCATCAACTACAAATAAAGCGTTACTGGATCTACCGATTACCAACAATATAGACCTGATCACGGAAATATGGGGCAATTTAGGCAACAGCGATCACAGGTCAATTGGCTTCAGTATAAATCACACAAGTAGGAAACATAAGGGGAATACAAAGACACTGAATTTCAAAAGAGCCAACTTCCCTAAACTACGAACCTTGCTAGAAAGCATTAAATAGGATTTTTATCACAGCTTACCTTGGAGTACATCATAGGACACAGAGCCTTAAGTATTTACTTAGTGGATTGTAGCTACCTTCAGGTGTTGACATTGGCACACCCAATACAGGAAATTGACTCTGTTTTTGTAGCCAAGCGATATACTTAAATTCCATAAAAGAAGAGGGGCGGGACCTCTGTGTCCTATGATGCAAGTAAGCTGTTATAAAAATCCTATTTTCTTTACCGTACATCATAGGACACAGAGTCTTAAGTATTTACTTAGTGGGACGTCCCGCAGCAATGCCAACTGAGGGGAGGGAGACGCAACCCGTAGGGCCCTCCCAGACCTTGACGACTTATACTGCTGCCTGTAGCACACTGCACCCATAGGCGATATCCTCATTCCTTTTTACATCCACTATGTAAAATTTTGTGAATGTATGGACAGAAGACCAAAGTGTGGCCTTGCAGATCTGAGCAAAAGATGCCTGGTGACGCACTGCCCAAGAAGCACTAACCGCTCTGGTAGAGTGCACCTTAACTTGAATAGGGGGAATCTTACCCCTTAAATCATAAGTTTGAAGTATAACTTGCCGAATCCACTTGGCAACAGTAGATTTTGACGCTGCCTTTTTTAGGACCTTCTGGCAGAATAAATAAGACATCAGTCTTACGAATCTGAGCAGTTTTGTTTAAATAGATTTTCACTGCTCTCACTATATCAAGACAATGTAGTGATTTTTCTTCCCTGGAACATGGTTTGGGGAAAAACAATGGAAGGACAATATCTTCATTAAGATGAAAGCCTGAAAACACGTTTGGCAAAAAGCCTGGACGAGGGCGTAACACCATTCTGTCCTCATGAATAACCAAATATGGCTCTTTACAAGAAAGAGTAGCCAATTCTGACACCATCCTTGCTGAGGCTATAGCAACCAAATATATCAGCTTCTTAGTCAGAAGGACTAAGGGAACGTGCTGTAATGGTTCAAATGGCAGTTTATGTAACAAGTCGCAAGGGGTTAAAGGTGATTTAATTGGTGGATTAATCCACTTCACCCCTTGCATAAAACCCCGGACTAAAGAATGTGTAGAAAGCGGTCTTTGAAATAAAAACGATAAGGCTGAGACTTGGCCCTTAAAATTACTTAGGACCAACTTCATCTCTACCCCCATTTATAGAAAGGCAAGGATTCTGCCTATAATACATGTCCGAGGGTGCCAACCCTTGGATTGACACCAGGAAACGCAAGCTTTTCAAACGCTATAATATACAGCTCTGGAAACTGGTTTTCTTGCATTGATTAAAGTTGAGATAACAGACCTGGAAAGCTCACACTTCTTCAGAATGTGGGTTTCAATAGCCAAGCCATTAAATTTAGCATTCATAAAGTAGGATGGAATATCGCTCCCTACGATAGCAGGTCTGGCCTTTTGTGGGAGAGGCCAAGGACCCTCTACTGCCATCTTTACGATCTCTGCGTACCATGACCTTCTGGGCCATGCTGGTGCTATCAGAATTACCGGCTTTCTTTCCAGCTTGATCCTGCAAAGAAGTCGAGGCAGCAACTGAATCGGGGGAAAAGCGTAGATCAGTGAAAACTGATCCCACGGAGTTACCAGCACATCAGTTCCGTATCTGAATTGATCCTTTGTTCTGGACACAAAGTTGACTAAGTACATGTTGAATCTGGACGCTAGAAGATGTGCGGAGTCCCCCATCTTTGGCAAACAGCCCGAAACACTTTGGGGTGAAGAGACCATTCCCCTGGGAATGACTGCTGGTGACTTAGATAGTCCGCCTGCCAATTTTCTACTCCCAGGAATGAAGATTGCTGATAGGGATGGGACATTCCTTTTTGCCCAAGTTAGGATATGGTTCACCTCTCTCTGAGCCGAGAGACTCTTGGTGCCTCCCCTTGGTGATTGATATAGGCCACAGCCATGGCATTGTCGGATTGAATCCGGACTGGACAATTCTTTAACCTGGAGGTCCAGGTTTTCAGAGTCAGATACACTGTCCAAATCTCTAGGATGTTAATGGGCAGGGCTCTTTCGAGTTTTGACCACTGTCCCTGGACAGTCGTCTCCTCTAGTACCACTCCCCAGCCTGAGAGGCTGGCATCCGTTGTTACTACTTTCCACATTATTGGTCTGAAGGATTTCGCCTTCAGCAAATTCTGGCTTTGTAACACTCTTAGGGACAACTGCATTGGCAAGTCCAAAGCTTGGATCGTCTTGTTCCAAGCAGAGAGGATTCTGTTTTGCAAAAGTCTTGAATGGAACTGAGCATAGGGGATTGCTTCGAATGAAGCTACCATCTTTCCTAACAACCTCCTGCAAAGGCGGATTGAAGGATTTAGTTTTGACTTGACCATCTGTACCAGCTCTTGTATGTATGCTAATCTTTCCTGGAGGTGGGGCCAGTATTTTTGTGAATACCTATGGTGCTGTGGCTAGCCCGAAGGGCAAGGGCGTGAACTGAAAGTGCCGTTGTTCCACCTCAAAACCTTTGGTGAGCGGGAAATATAGGGACAGATATGCGTCCCTGATGTCGATGGACACCAGAAGTTCTCCGCCTTGTAGGACCACTGACCTGATCGACTCCATTCGAAATTAGCAAATTTTTAGGAACTGATTTAGATTTTTTAGATCCAGAATGGGCCTGATAGCTCCATTCGGTTTTGGTACCGTCAACAGGTTTGAAAAGACCTAAAATTTGTTCTTCTGTGGGGATCTGTATGATTACCCCTTGAGTCAATAATCGGTCTAATGCTTGAAACGGGGATTGTCTTTTTCCTGGATCCTTGGGAACGTTTGATCTCAGAAAGTGAGATGGTGTAAACTCCTGAAACTCTAGTTTTTATCCTACAGTCACTTTGGAGAGAGCCCATCTGTCCTGAGTTTCCCTATGCCAGACTTCTGCGAAATGCAGAAGTCTTCCCCGCATCTTGGTGAGGGGAGATGCCTCTTCTTCTGGCCTTATTATTCTGCTTTGTAGTCTTGTGGCTCCAGGTCTTCCTTTGAGCCTGGGTCTGACCCTGCGATTTTCCTCTGGAATCTGATGGTGGAAGCCGTCACCACTGCCTAAGCCAAAGGGTCCTATGCATGTGTACTAGCACAAGTGCAAGGCGAAACTCCTGGTGAATAGAATCCTTTATAGCATCTATGGCAAAACATAATGCTTTTGGTAAATCGGCCAACTCACTGGCCTGTTGTGCGGGGAGCTCGTTAAGGGCCTCTGTGAACTGGTCTTTTAAGGACTGACAGATGCCCACAGCCGCAATTGCAGGCTGAGCAACAGTACCTGCTAAAGAAAAAAGAGGATTTTAGCAGATCTGCTCTTTACTGCTGCCTGGACTCTGCTGCCATTGTACATGAGCCCCGGCATTCTCTGATCCCCTTGGCCAGTTGTTTTTCACCCTGCTGCTGCAATTGCTGGACGGGGGTGGCTGCTGCTGGGCACTGCCTTTCTACACTCCTGGCTGCCCTAGATCTATTGAAACCACATTACCTAAGAGAGAATTGGCCTGACGCTTCTCTAGAATAGGAACTACGTACATTGATCCTTCCCCCTTCATCCATACCGGCAAAGAATAAAACCGCTACCCCACACTCCAGCAAGAAGCAACCGCTGGCGCAGGCTGAACGATCTGACGCCATCCTAGCTGACAGGCTTCACTCTTTGCTGGCTGAACTGAATATGGAAGCGAGTCAGGGAGGCCCATCTGCCCCAGAGGTCTCCACCTCTAGAGACACGGCGGTGATCCTCCTTGCCATCGAAAACAGTAGATCCTCACTGTTAACCCATATTGACAAGCTCACGGAGGAATGTAACTGCATACGGGCAGACCTGGACAAATTTAGAGGCCGCCTTACAGAATCTGAATAGTGCATATCAGCCACGGAGGACCTGACCGCCAGCCATGATCACCGCATCGGGGGCGTTGGAGGGCACGGTTAAAATGCTGGTAGCTAAATCCGATGATGCCGAGAACCGCCTAAGGAGAAACAATGTGAGAGTGCTTGGCTTGCTGGAAGGATCCGAGGGTGACCGTCCTGCAGAATTCGCTGAAGCCTTCTTTAACCACTTAACAACCAGCCCATAGCCGAATGACGGCTACAGGGCGGTTGTTTAACTCTGAGAGGCCATCATATGATGTCCTCCTAGAATTCCGCTCTCGCGCGCCCCCTGGGGTGCACACTCGAGAGCATCCGTGACCGCCGGGTCCTCACAGATCGCGGTCGTTTACCACGTGATTGCTCCGTCAAATGACGGAGTGATCACTTGTAAACAAACCAGCGTCATGTTATGACGCAGGTTCCTCCCTCCCCCTCTCTGTACCGATCGGTACAGCGGAGGGGGAAGAGATCTGTGTCAGCAGCGCTGTGGGCTGCATCTGCAGTGCCCACATCGCTGCTCACCGAAATTTGACCCCTCAATTCCCAGCCAATGCTCTGCAATGCCCGCCAATGCTCTGCAATGCCCGCCAATGCTCTGCAATGCCCGCCAATGTTCTGCAGTACAATTCCAGCCAATACTCTGCAGTACAATTCCAGCCAATACTCTGCAGTACAATTCCAGCCAATACTCTGCAATACCCTGCCATAAATTTCCATACTCTGAGATACCCTGCAATACCCAGCCATAGACATCCCCCCCTCCCCCCTCCCGCCTCCCTCCGGTGCTTCTACCGACTCGCCAATACAATCAAAGCCAGAATATTTTTTTTTTATTATTATTATTTCAGGCTTCCCAGCTTAGAGGTGTTGACCCCATATCTCACTGTAAAGAGGACCTGTCATGCCATATTCCTATTACAAGGGATGTTTACATTCCTTGTAATAGGAATAAAAGTGATCAAAAAATTTATTTTTGGGGGAAAAAAATGTCAAACTAAAATAAAGTAAAATGAACAATGAGAATTTTTTTTTTTTTAAAGCGCCCCTGTCCCGCCCACATATGAAAAGGTTGTTCAAACCACACATGTGAGGTATCGCTGCAAACGTTAGAGCGAGAGCAGTAATTCTAGCCTTAGACCTCCTCTGTAACTCAAAACATGTAACCAGTAAAAAAAATTAAAGCGTTGCCTATGGGGATTTTTAACCACTTCCCACCCGGCCAATGCACATATACGGCCGGGTGGGAGCCGTCTACTTCTGATAGGACGTTCAGGAACGTCCACCAGAAGGAGCGGGATCGCCCACGCAGCGGCGCGATCCCGATGCGCCCGTGTCACCCGGACATGGCGCATCTCAGTTCGGCAGGAGGGCTCTCTGATTGGCCCTCCTGATCACATGACGGCCGTGTCCAATCACGGCCGTCATGTGATGTAAACAAACAGCCGGTTGCTAGGCAATCGGCTCCTCCTCTCCTCACACAGAAGTCATTGCTGAGGAGAGGAGAGCAGATCGCTGCAGCCGGCTGATGATCAGTGAGTATGAGCTGTTTTTTACAGCTTTTTACTCACTGATCACCAGTCTAGTGTAATACACAACACACCACACACCACACAGTATAAACACAGTCCCCACATATGTCCCCAAAACATACATGTCCCCAAATAATAAAAACACATGTCCCTAATAATAAAAACATGTCCCCCACATATGTCCCACTAAAATCACATGTTCCAATGATTATCTGCACACATATATACGTGATCACCTGCACACATACAGTGCCTACAAGTAGTATTCAACCCCCTGCAGATTTAGCAGGTTTACACATTCGGAATTAACTTGGCATTGTGACATTTGGACTGTAGATCAGCCTGGAAGTGTGAAATGCACTGCAGCAAAAAAGAATGTTATTTCTTTGTTTAATTTTTTTTTAAATAGTGAAAAGTTTATTCAGAGGGTCAATTATTATTCAACCCCTCAATTCAACAGAATTCTGTTTGGTTCCCCTAAAGTATTAAGAAGTAGTTCAGGCACAAAGAACAATGAGCTTCACATGTTTGGATTAATTATCTGTTTTTCCAGCCTTTTCTGACTATTTAAGACCCTCCTCAAACTTGTGAACAGCACTCATACATGGTCAACATGGGAAAGACAAAGGAGCATTCCAAGGCCATCAGAGACAAGATCGTGCAGGGTCACAAGGCTGGCAAGTGGTACAAAACCCTTTCCAAGGAGTTGGGCCTACCTGTCTCCACTGTTGGGAGTATCATCCGGAAGTGGAAGGCTTATGGAACTACTGTTAGCCTTCCACGGGCTGGACAGCCTTTGAAAGTTTCCTCCCGTGCCGAGGCCAGGCTTGTCCGAAGAGTCAAAGCTAACCCAAGGACAACAAGGAAGGAGCTCCGGGAAGATCTCATGGCAGTGGGGACATTGGTTTCAGTCAATACCATAAGTAACGTACTCCACCGCAATGGTCTCCGTTCCAGACGAGCCCGTAAGGTACCTTTACTTTCAAAGCGTCATGTCAAGGCTCGTCTACAGTTTGCTCATGATCACTTGGAGGACTCTGAGACAGACTGGTTCAAGGTTCTCTGGTCTGATGAGACCAAGATCGAGATCTTTGGTGCCAACCACACACGTGACGTTTGGAGACTGGATGGCACTGCATACGACCCAAAGAATACCATCCCTACAGTCAAGCATGGTGGTGGCAGCATCATGCTGTGGGGCTGCTTCTCAGCCAAGGGGCCTGGCCATCTGGTCCGCATCCATGGGAAGATGGATAGCACGGCCTACCTGGAGATTTTGGCCAAGAACCTCCGCTCCTCCATCAAGGACCTTAAGATGGGTCGTCATTTCATCTTCCAACAAGACAACGACCCAAAGCACACAGCCAAGAAAACCAAGGCCTGGTTCAAGAGGGAAAAAATCAAGGTGTTGCAGTGGCCTAGTCAGTCTCCTGACCTTAACCCAATTGAAAACTTGTGGAAGGAGCTCAAGATTAAAGTCCACATGAGACACCCAAAGAACCTAGATAACTTGGAGAAGATCTGCATGGAGGAATGGGCCAAGATAACTCCAGAGACCTGTGCCGGCCTGATCAGGTCTTATAAAAGACGATTATTAGCTGTAATTGCAAACAAGGGTTATTCCACAAAATATTAAACCTAGGGGTTGAATAATAATTGACCCACACTTTTATGTTTAAAATTTATTAAAATTTAACTGAGCAACATAACTTTTTGGTTTGTAAGATTTATGCATCTGTTAATAAATCCTGCTCTTGTTTAAAGTTTGAAGGCTCTAACTTATTTGCATCTTATCAAACCTGCTAAATCTGCAGGGGGTTGAATACTACTTGTAGTCACTGTATGTACATGATCATTTGCGTGCATATGTCCGTGATCACACAAACCAATTATTATACACTTAACAGATTTTTTTTTACCAAAAACATGTAGCAGAATACATTTTGGCTTAAATTTATGACAAAATTTGATTTTATTGGATTTCTTTTAAAATAGAAAAAAGAAAATATTGTTTTTTTTCCAAATTTCCGCTTTTTTGCGCTTATATCGCAAAAAATAAAAAACGAAGTCATGAATAAATACCACCAAAATAAAGCTCTATTTGTGCGAACAAAATGATAAAAATTTAATTTGGGTACAGTGTAGCATGACCGCGCAATTGTCACTGAAAGCGCTAGAGCGATGAAAGCTGAAAATTGGGCTGGGAAGGAAGGGGGCGAAAGTGCCCTGTATTAAAGTGGTTAAGTAGCGACATTTGGCGCCATTCCACGAGCGTGTGCAATTTTGAGGAGTGACATGTTAGGTATCTATTTACTCGGCGTAACTTCATCTTTCACATTATGCAAAAATTGGGCTAACTTTACTGTGTTTTTTTTTAAGCACAAAATTTTTATTTTTTCCAAAAAAAAGCATTTGAAAAATCGCTGCGCAAATACAGTGCAAGATAAAAAGTTGCAACGACCACCATTCTATTCTCCAGGGTGTTTGCTAAAAAAACACATATAATGTTTTGGGATTCTATGCAATTTTCTAGCAAATAAATTATGATTTTTACATGTAGGAGAGAAATGTCAGAATGCTCCAGAACGCCTGATGGTGCTCCCTGCATGTTGGGCCTCTGTATGTGGCCACACTGTGTAAAAGTTTCACACATGTGGTATCGGCATACTCGGGAGTAGTAGCAGAATGTGTTTTGGGGTGTAATTTGTGGTATGCATATGCTGTGTGTGAGAAATAAACTGATAATATGACAAAAATGTAAAAAAAATCTTGATATTGCAAAGAATTGTGGGAAAAAATGACAACTTCAAAAAACTCATCATGCCTCTTACTAAATACCTTGGAATGTCTTCTTTCCAAAAAGGGGTCATTTGGGGGGTATTTGTACTTTTTTGGCATGTTAGGGTCTCAAGAATTGAAATAGGCCGTCAGTACTTCAGGTGTGATCAATTTTCAGATATTGGCACCATAGCTTGTGGACTCTATAACTTTCACAAAGACCAAATAATATCCAATTTGTACTTATTTTTACCAAAGATATGTAGTAGTATAAATTTTGGACAAAATTTATGAAGAAAAATTACTAATCTGCTAAATTTTATAACAGAAACGAAGAAAAAAACATATTTTTTTACAGAATTTTCGTTTTTTTTTCTTTTATAGCACAAAAAATAAAAAACCGAGCAGTGATTAAATACCACCAAAAGAAAGCTCAATTTGTGTGAAAAAAAGGACAAAAATTTCATATAGGTCCAGTGTTGCATGACTGAGTAATTGTCATTCAAAATGTGAGAGCACCGAAAGCTGAAAATTGGTCTGGTTATTAAGGGTGTTTAGTGCCCAGTGGTCAAGTGGTTAAAGGCATACTGGACCTGACTCCTATCTCACCGACCTACGTGGTGGAACGAGCACATAGAGTACCATCTGGTCGCCGCCCACCTGGGGCGACACCTGGACCATTTCTGGTACGGTTCCTCAATTATCGTGACAGAGACCGCATCCTGAGTGAAGCCAGGAAACAGCCGCACATCCAGTATGAAAACGCCGAAATACACCTGTACCCCGACTTCTCAGCAGACCTACAGAAGAAGAGGAAAACCTTCCAAGACATCCGTCGGTGCCTCAGAGAAAGGGGCCTGCCTTACAGTATGTTATATCCGAGCCGGCTGCGAGTGGTACATGCAGGCACTACAAAGTTCTTCGACTCCCCGGAGGAGGCGGACTCCTGGTTCTCCACCTTGCGGTGAGCTGTCCTTGTTTGCATTGGTCCAAGGCGCCTAACTGGTGCAGTTCTATGTCCTGGAGAGCCTTTTCTCTTTTACCGTATCACTGCATGTGCTCCTGTCTACTCCTATGGGGGGTTTTTTTTGCATCCTGGAATAAATGGAGCAATAAAGTTTGGAAGACGTTTACACTCATGGATGTTCCCCCCCCCCCTTTTTCTTTGTATTTTTGTTTTTTGGCTCTCCCTTTTCTTTTTTTTTCTCTTCGAGTCTGTCTCCAACTCAAGTACTGTTATAGCACCACCTAAGTGTAGGGGAAATAAAACTGCCTAGTTCTCCTCGCCCAGCGATTAGTTTTTGGTAACAGACTGTTCCAGTTTTTGTTTTGTTTTTTGTTCAGAGATGAAGCTGACCTGCCTAAATGGTTCCGGCGGGTTGGTAGGGGTTGTTTGCTTGCTGCTAAATTGTCATACCTTGATACTACCTATTTACATAAGTGAATGCACCATTGGCTACATACGGGTGTTGGTTGTCACATGCTGCCATAGGGGTGGCGGGACGGGGGGTGGGGGGGCAGGGCGATTGGCTCTCCCCCCTTCCTTCGGTGGGCTACCCTGCTATTTGTTTATATGATAGATGGAGCTTAGATTGGTGTCATGGAATGTGCGTGGCCTAAATAGTCGCTTCAAGAGAGAACTTATGATTAAGTATTTACAAACGCACAAACCACACATTCTTTTTCAACAGGAGACCTATCTGATGAGCAGTAAACATCTGGCTCTCCGTAGGAGGTGGGTGAGGGAGTCCTTCCATGCCACATATTCTAATTATGCCAGGAGAGTGTCCATTCTCCTAAACAGATCCCTCAATTGCCAGGTAGAACATGTTGTCTCGGACCGGGGGGGGGGGGGGGGGCGGTTTGTCATATTGCTGCTGTCTATAGAGGCCCAGATGTTTGCGTTTGTGAACATATATGTCCCGCCCCCTTTTTCGACATCTGTGCTACATACGGTGTATGACAGGCTGGCCCCTCATATGGTCACGAGACTCATCATAGCGGGAGATTTCAATGGCATTCTGGATCGGACTTTGGACACCTCCAATCCAACCAGACTGCCGGATACAGACTTGGAGCAATGGGCCACAGCCCTGCAGCTCACGGAGGTCTGGAGGTGGGAAAATCCACAAGTGAGGCGCTTCTCCCACCTGTCTGCGGTCCACCGCTCGGGCTCCAGAATAGACCTGGCCTTTTGCTCTCCGGCTATGCTTCCATATGTAGCCTCGGCAACATATTTGCCAACGGGGATCTCAGACCATTCCCCCCTGGAGGTCATTCTGCGGCTTGGAGAGAGGGAGTGCAGAGGTAGCTGGAGACTGGCGACACGCTGGCTGCAGGATGAGAAGGTGGAGGAGAATATGCAAGGGAAGATTGCTCAGTATTGGGTCTGTAATGATGATGTGTCCACTGCACAGATAACCTGGGATGCCTTTAAAGCAACTATAAGAGGGGGTTATATATCTGCAATAAAAGCTGCCAGGGTGGACTATGCCTCTGAGACTAAGGAACTAGAGTTTGATGTGCGTATGGCAGAAGGGGAGTTTGCATCGGATCCTTCTCCTGGGGCATATTCCTCCCTGGCACAGGCTCGGAGGGCACTCTCTCTACACTTAGCTAATGTGACGGCCTCCTCGGAAAGGTCACTCGGAGCCAGGGTATTTGAATCTGGGGACAAGAATGGGAGGCTTTTGGCCGGTCTGGTGGCTGACCCCAAATTTCAAACGGTGGTGCCCACGATACATACTGTGGCGGGGGGAGTGACTTCCAACCCATCTGACATCCTTAATGAATTTCAAACGTATTATTCCTCATTGTATAGCTCCACCACTGCACAGTTATCCCCCGAGCACCTCTCTTTTCTCCGGGGACTGTCTCTGATGGTTCTCACAGAGGAGGATGTGGCCCTACTAGAAGCTGACATTTCGATAACCGAAATTGAAACAGCAATCCGTTCCCTACCACCTAATAAGACACCGGGCCCTGACGGGCTCCCAGGGGACTGGTACAAAATGTACATAGCCGATTTGGTCCCACGGCTCCATAAGTTGTATGCCCTTAGTCTGGAGACAGGATCTCTACCTGACTCAATGTCACAGGCCCACATAGTTCTGGTTCAAAATCCGGGTAAGGATGCCTCCTATTGTTCAGCATACCGTCCTATATACCTTCTTAACTATGATTTAAAGATGCTGACGAAAGTGTTGGCCACCAGGCTGATGGGGATCCTCCCATTTTTGGTAAACATAGATCAAACTGGTTTTATGCTGGGGAAATCAACAGATGTCAATATCCGTAGAGTCTTCACTCATCTGCAACTCCCTTCCACGGACCAGGACAGCAGAATTTTAGTGGCCTTGGACCTTGAAAAGGCGTTTGATTCTGTGTCCTGGGCCTACATGGAGGAGGTACTTAGGTTATATGGCTTTGGCCCTACTTTTAGGAAATGGATCCAACTATTGTACCAAAAACCTAATGCACAAATTAAATTGGGGGGTATGCTGTCCTCCTCATTTCCGGTAGAGAGGGGCACCCGACAGGGGTGTCCTCTGTCCCCAGCCCTTTTCTCTTTGATGGTTGAACCCTTGGCTGTTGCGCTGCAATCCTCGGGCGCCGTTCGGGGGATACGGGTGGGATCCTTGGAGGGAAAGACTGCACTGTATGCTGACGATATTATTCTCTTCCTCCGGGATCCTGGGCCGTCCATCCGGGCGGCGCTAGAGCTTCTATCACGCTTCGCGGCCGTTTCTGGTCTGAAGGTCAACTGGGACAAGTCCCAGATTCTGCCGGTGGACCCGGGGGCTGGGAGGCTGGCCGACCCATCACTTCCACTACAGTGGGTAGAAAACATTAAGTATCTTGGTATCACCATCTCTCCCAGAATACAAGACTTTTGTAAACTTAATCTTCTTCCTATCCTACAAACTACACAAAATAGGCTTAAAGTGTGGGCTAACCTTCCCCTTATGCGGATAGGGCGAATTAATTTAATTAAAATGAAATTGCTCCCTCCTCTCCTGTACGTAATGCGCCATTCTCCAACGTGGATACCCAGGGTTCTTTTTCAACTATTAAACTCTCACTTATTTCGTTTTTTTATGGGGCACCACTCCTCCCCGGTTCCGCTTGTCCATACTACAGAGACCTTGGACGCAGGGGGGCCTGGCTTGTCTTGATTTTTTCCTTTATTTCATGGCGGCAATGCTCACACATGCCCACAGCTGGCTTACCTCAGATGCCACCAACGCAGCAGTTGCCTTGGAGGCCTTAATTGTGGGATCGTTTGAAGCACTGCAGAACGTTTTAGGGGCCTTTAGGGGCCTTAGAGCTCCACATCCTCTTACTACCTCAATGAGGACAGTGCTGAGGGCGTGGTCTGGGGTGGTCAGCCACCGGCTGGCTGGACCCAGAGTATGCTCTCCTAATACTCCATTGTGGCTCAATCCCTCCCTACCTGAATTCTACTCTATTCCGGATCCGATCGTGTGGGCGTCAAGGGGCGTTCGGTATCTCCATCACATTTGTGAGAATGGTGCATTACTGACATTCGACCAGCTCAGATCTAGGTTTGATTTACCCAATGTGTACTTTTTCCGGTACCTGCAGCTTCGCCATGCATACGAGACTCAGTTCGGTAACTTGCCTCTAACCCTGTAACAGTCTAATATGGAGTTGCTCCTGCGTCAAGAGACACTGCTTAAACCGTTATCCACGGTTTACAAGGCTCTGCAGCCCTCAGTTCATTGTGGATTGGAAAAACGTCGGGAATTTTGGGTGGCGGAGCTGCCGGGACTGGATGGGGAGGACTGGGAGGACATTTGGGACTCCCCCTTTAGACACTTGGTCTCCTCTAGAGACCGGCTGATTCAATTTAAAATACTTTATAAATTTTACTATACCCCATATAGGCTTCATAGGATATACCCTGACTCTACATCGCAGTGCTGGCACTGTCGGGCGCACTCGGCTGGGTACATTCATATGATTTGGTCTTGCCCTGAGGTACAACATTACTGGTCACTGGTTCTTTTCTTCATTACTGAGCTGACGATTCCTATACCTCAGACGATGGAGATATGTCTGCTTGGCTTGGTGGGCGCTTTGGTTCCCTCGCGGGCAGTCCGCACATTACTGGGATTGTTGCTCTTCTATGCCAGGAAACTTGTGCTCCGGTGGAGGGCCCCCAAGGCGGCCCTCACCCTGAGTGCATGGAAGTCATTGGTTAACTTTGCAGTGCCCTTGTACAAGGAAGTATATTCTATTCGGGGATGCCCTCAGAAGGTTCAGAAGGTTTGGAATATATGGTTGGAGTCTGAGACAACTGTGGAGCAAGATAACCCTGTAGAATTGTCAACCCAATCTATTCAGTAGACAACTCCTTTAATAGCTTTATCTGGGGTGGCATCTGAGCTACCCACGTGCCAAATGGACACCCGCTTATAGACCTTTTGTTTTAGTAGACTGCCTGTAGTGCATTACTAGGCCTAAGTTGATAACTAGGAAATATATTACTCCTGTCAATTTTAGCAGCAAGCTACGGGGTTGGTTTGACGAATGTTGTTTGGGTTAGGCGCATAGTATTAGGATGTTATGCCTTACCTACTGTTTTGTATTATGCGAGCCGGGGAATGCCCCAAGGCTCTGTTTTGTACCTTTTCTTTTAAAACGAATAAAAAAATAAATAAAAAAAAGACAGATCCAAACTTCACCCATCACGGTGGGCAGCTTGGTTAAACCTTCAAAGACTGGGGCCCTTTTAATAGGGGTTCCACTCCTTTGGACCATGTATAGCACCCCTCAGGACAGCTTTAGGTAATTTGCAAGACCAAAAAGAGTCCTGGATCCTAGGGTCCAGCCCTCAAAGAGGAGCGTTACAGGCAAAACCTCATTCTTCTATGCGAGGCCTGGAGCCGCAGTGGCAGGAGGGATCCGGTTGTAGAGGCTTTTTAGATCCTGCATGGATCCCTCCAGGAGCTCCGCAGAGCACATTTTCACTCGTGACAACACCTTTAGACCAAAAGAAAGCTCTATTTGTGGGTAAAAAAAGGATGCAAATGTTGTTTAACCGTGCAATTACCAGTTAAAGCAGCGCAGTGCAAAATTGTAATTGTAAAAGTGCTCTGGTCAGGAAGGGGGCAAATCCTTCTGGGGCTGAAGTGGATAATGTGCACTGCAAAAACACGTGGTAAGGCACATTTTTTATATCGCATTACTACAATGCACAGATGTGAGGCCCACCTTTAAAATGCATCTATAGCCAAAACGTTTGATTTAGTATTAGGTAGAGCAGGGAAGAATCTGGTTTCGATTTGAGATAGCCAAACAGAGGAATGCAAGAACCTCTGCCATCTTTTTATGGTTATCCATTTCTCTGTGGCAGATTTTCCCTGTCTTACAGTCTGTTAAAAGATCCCCATAACTGTGATTGGGCAATCTCGAGCACTGGATAGCAGAAAGATCTGACAGGGGTTCCAACCTCTTTCTATTCTATCCAAAACTAAGAACAAAATTGGGTATAGATACACTTTTAATTCTCTTAAAAGAGGAATTTAGCTTTCTTGATAGTCAGCATGTTTGATAATACCACATTAAAAAATGTCCTCAATTATACAGTGCTCTCCTTTATATCTATCCTTCACCTTAACTGAACACAAATGTTTTAATAACCCTTGATCTTGTTACTTTAGCTATTCTTCTAAATACTTACATAAAATAAAATCACCTACAAGCAAATCCTGTAATACTGTAAGAGAGAATAGGCTGGAAGCACACGAGATACAACTAAAACATCTTTCCAGAAGGCCTATTCTGTTTAATTGGATTACAAATAACTAGTCATATGGCAAGAATATGGTTCTTGATTACCCATTTGCTTGTTTTTTTACTTTTTCAGAGACACGGTCTCTTAAAAGAGTAACAAAATTAATTTCAATTGCACACATTTAATATGTAAACAAATGATACAGAAACTTACCTCCAATTTTTAGTATGCATTGTTCCATGTTCAACACGAAGTAATGCATAGCGAGCTGCATTTAAGGACAGTCCTCGTATTCCATCTCCCCATTCTTTTTCAGCTCTAAATGTAGGGCATTTTAAACATGGTTACTACAGTTTCTTAGGGATGATAATAAGTAGATCTTTAGCCATTAAATATGATTTATGTTAAAGGGTTATTTATAAAATGTTTTAAACACATTAGTCGCACAACCTTTACCCATGATTCACATTTTTTTCAACTGAATTCACATGAACAAATGTGTGTAATTCAAAGGTGTTCAGGTTTAAAAGGATGAGGTGGTAACTCTAGGAACCCATTCATATCGAGGGGCATATAGATGTGGCCAGTTAGACTGTCTTCAAGTTGCCGCACTCATCCTGCAGGAGGCTCGAGGAGACTACAGCAGCTTATCACGGTGTAACATCTTGTTGCTGGGGAGAGAGATTTCCTGCTTGCCATCCTAAGTGTCCATCCTGATGATTAATCTAGTCCCATATAATAGTATATTCTGGTAAGCGGCCAGAGTTAATATTGGTGATGGCATCTTCTGCACTTTACAGAACTTTTTCAAAGGGTGTTTTGATCCTGCACTGGATTCCTGCTGATCCCTTAGCATGAAAATTTTTGGGACATTTATATGGACTAATATTTTCTATTTCGTTTATATTAAGTATCATTATCAAATTACTAAGCTTCGCGTATGAATTTGTATTTATTTTATATGGTCATTTTATTAGCTTACTAATTTTCACTTATCAATTTTTATTTATGAACTTTCACTTATGAACTTGTATTTATTTATATATTGTAATCAATTTTTTGTTTGCACTTTAATTGTGATTGGGACACTACCAATTAATTTTTTGATCATAGTTTACACCTAAATTTTTCTTAGCGCAGCTCCTTATATTTGTTAATTGTTGCGTGTCGTTGTGGTTTGGTTATAGTAGTTTGAGCTGCTGCTTATTGGGTGGGTTTAGTTAATAGCGCAGTTTTTTCTTTTGGCATAATAATTACAGTCTTATTATTATTATTAGAGTAGTATTAAATCCTCAGTGGTTTTTAGCCTAACACGTTAAGCACAATGATATAAAAATTCCCCAATAAACCATCTGTTAAAATTCTTACCTCATGCCTTGAGGTTTACAAACTTTTAATGCTGCTCCTGATTGCTTATTGCTGCTTCCCCGAGATTCTGGTCTTCAGTGAACAGTGCAGTTCCCAATTGTTCTGTAAGCTTGGAGAAGGGAAGACTAGGGTAGTACCTTGGCACCCTAGGCCATGGGGCTGTGTGTTTCTTTCTGATGCACACTGGGGGAGATTTACTAAAACTGGAGCACTCAGAATCTGGTGCAGCTGTGCATGGTAGCCAATCAGCTTCTATTTTCAGCGTGTTCAATTAAGCTTTGACAATAAAACAAAACCTGGAAGCTAAATGGTTTCCATACAAAGTTGCACCAGTTTTTGCACATTCCAGTTTTAGTAAATCCTGTCAAAGTTGTGAGGAGACACAGCTAGTGTCCCCTAAAGCCTGCATGCAAGGGTGGCTCCATAGGACACTAAAAGAGAAAAGGACCCGCCCTGAACAGAAAACCTGGGCAGTGGTCATAGGACCAGCTTAAACAAGAACAAAGGCAAGGATTAAAGAGTTACTCCACTTTTGTGGGGAAAAACATAATATAACAAATACAATTTAGACGTAAATCAATGTAATTTAATGTTAATAAAATTATTAGGGATGGGTTTTTTGGTGCCGATACCAAAAATAAATCTTAGTTGATCCTGAAAACCAAAACCGATACCGAAATTGACTGTTTTAAAAAAAAAAACAAATTATACAGGAGATGGTCAGACACTGAAAACATGCTACAGGAGATAGGAGATGGGCAGAGACTGCGGACATGCTACAGGAGATGGGCAGAGACTGCGGACATGCTACAGGAGATGGGCAGAGACTGCGGACATGCTACAGGAGATGGGCAGAGACTGCGGACATGGTACAGGAGATGGCCAGAGACTGCAGACATGGTACAGGAGATGGCCAGAGACTGCGGACATGGTACAGGAGATGGCCAGAGACTGCGGACATGGTACAGGAGATGGCCAGAGACTGCGGACATGCTACAGGAGATCAATGCAGCCTCACCAGTGCCCATCATACGCAGCCTCACTGTGCCCAGCAGCCTACCAGTGACCATCATGTAGCCTGCCTGTGCCTCACCAGTGCATATAAACATACACATATAAAAACACACACACATAATATATATACATGCACACAAACATACACACAAATATAAACATGCACACATATAACACACACATGCACACACAGATGCATAAAATAGTATATATATATATATATATATATATATATATATATATATATATATATATATATATATATATATATATATATATATATATATATATATATATATATATATATATATATATATATATATATATATACTGGGTACTGCACTGTAGGGGGAGGCAGAGAGCACAGCACACACTGCTAGATATCTCTCCCTTGCTTTCACTTTCACAGTAAACAGCGTGACCGAGCTCCTGCACAGCCATATGTAGCCACGGGCCGCTTGCAGCATGGGTGAGGAGGGGAGGAGGAGAGAGTAATGATGGGCTCTCCAGAATGGCACCCCCATGTGATGGGCGAAAATTCACTTTCGACTTTTTGCAGAAAGGTCAATTTTCAGCCGATATGTTTTGGTGCATCCCTAAAAATGACCCTATCCTTTTCAATCTGTAGCACTGTAATTTTATGTAAAATGCAATACAATTTGGCAACCTGAAGGTGTTCTGTACACAGATGGTGTACCGAACGCTCCCAGAAGTGTAATTTCCTGGTTTTGCGATTGGCTTACTTCTTCCCCAGAAGTCTGCACTAAGCTACAAGTCAGATTTTGGGCATCCCCTGTAACAAATTTTTTTATTTTTGGTGAGATACCCCCAAAGGAATAGCATGTCTAAAGGGATGCAGACGCTGCCAAATTCCTTATTAGTGTAATGCAAGAAGGGTTGAAATTTAACCACTTCCCGACCAGCGCACGACGATGTACGTCGGCAGAATGGCACAGACAGGCATATGGGCATACAGGTAGGTCCCTTTAAGAATGGTGCCGTGCCATCGCTTGCAAGGCGGCGTGTGCCGGTCAGGACTCCCGCAAGTCCTGTTGCGGATCCCGCGGCTCGATCGCCACAGGGAAACAGCATCTCCCCATTCTGCCTAGCAACACGTGACACTGATCACCGCTCCCTGTGATTGGAGCAGAGATCAGTGTTCACCAACACACAGCCACACCCCCCACAGTTAGTAATACGCCCCTAGGACACTTAACCCCTACACTGACACCCCTTGGTTAACCCCGTCACTGCCAGTGTCATTTACAAAGCAATCAGTGCATCTGTATAGCACTGATTGCTGTATAAATGACAATGGTCCCAAAAATGTGTCAAAAATATCCGATGTGTCCGCCATAATGTTGCAGTCACAATAAAAATCGCTGATCGCTGCCATTACTAGTAAAAAAAAAAAAAAAAAAATGATATAAAACTATCCCCTATATTGTAAACGTAAATTTTGTAAACGTAAATTTTGTGCAAACCAATCAATAATCGCTTATTGTTATTTTTTTTACCAAAAATATGTAGAAGAATACGTATCGGCCTAATCTGAGGAAAATAAATGTTTTTTTTTATATATTTTTGGGGGAAATTTATTATAGCAAAAAGTAAAATATAATTGCGTTTTTTTAAAAATTGTCGCTCTTTTTATGTTTATAGCGCAAAAAATAAAAACCGCAGGGGTGATCAAATACCACCAAAAGAAAAAACTCTATTTGTGGGGAAAAAGGGACGTCAATTTTGTTTGGGAGCCCTGTCGCACGACCGCAGTTAAAGCGACGCAGTGCCGAATCACAAAAAGTGGTCTGGTCTTAAACCAGCAAAATGGTCCGGTCTGAGTGGTTAAAGCACCACACCACTGCTAAGAAGGTCCAGAATGAACTTTATTCCATTTAAAGGTCAGGAGTACAGATCAAGAAATAGCCAACAGATTTTGATGGGTCTACATGCCCCCTTCATCAGGGCTAGAAAGAACATAAGATTATCATGTCAATCTGACATCAATACAATGTCCCCTCCACAGGGTAATTAAAACCAGTCAATAGTAATTTGAGTGTCAAAATAATTACATTAAAAAAAAGAGAACACAAGTGCTGAAAAAATAAATATGGGTGGTGAAAGATAAAAAAAAGAAATAATTACAACTAATAGTAATCATCACTATTATTAAAATTATACATTATGGATGAGATGTTAACCTAATAAAAGGAACCAAAAAACAAAACACCTTCGATCCTCCACCTGTTCCGTTTGGAGCCATTTTTTTTATAAACCTGCCTACCTGGCTCTAGCATGGTTGCTGACAAACAAGCTGCTGATTAGGCCCGTGCTTTCAACTCACACTGGAATAAATAAGGATTTCTCTCATTTTCATCCCAGTTCTTACCACTAAAACTTTTACCCAACACTCACCCTGCTTTCATTCTGTCCTTTCTACAGATACCATTGTAGGTCCAATTCACTACTGGTTTAGGAGATATTTGCCAAAAGACAGGCACCGCTGTCTACGGCGCATGCGCACTGAGCGCGGCACCGTCAGCGGTGAATATGGCGCGCATGGCTGCTCTCGTGCGCATGCGCGGGAGTGACGTCATTGCGGCTTCGCCGAATGACAGCGGCGAGACCCATCGAGAAGATGGATGCGCCGGACTACAGGGGACAGCGGTGACATCGCTGGCTCCTGTGTCAGGTAAGTGACACATAATGGGCTACTATGCATCGCCTTTGCAGGGAATGAAAGAGGAAGTAAACCCCATCAGGGTTTACTTCCTCTTTAAGGATCATTATTCTTAGTAGTATTATTACTAACATTTTCAATATCTTTTGTACCAATTTACGATTGTACAATCAGATGGTATAATGTTTGGTTCAATTTATACACCAGTTTTGAGAGGTTTTTTTTTTTCTCTCTCTATTTATTAGGTGATCATTTAATCCATAATGTATCATTTTGGTGACGACTACTATTAAAGTTATTATTAATATCATTTTTTTTTTATCTTTCAGCACCCATATAATTTTTTTTTCAGCACTCATGTTTTTTTTTTTCCCCCAATTTTATTGGTACATTCAACAAAGTATATACCAAGTATATACCAAGAACATTATCACAGTAAACGTCAGTGAGGGTGACATAGTTACATCATGAGGCATAGAAGAAAACATCCCATGTAGAGAGGAGATTGCATTTAGAAATAATAGGGGGTTTACAGTAAGGTAATATGACAGAAAATATAGAAACATAGCTTGCATGGTACAGCAAATATTCATCCTTCTCGTGATTCCCACTGAGATAGATTTTAGGAGCCCAACAATTTGTATATAAAAAAACAAGTATATGGAGGGGGCTTCATTATATAGTCTCTGGGGCTTGTAACCACTTATCCCAAATTTTACCATATTTGGAAGGACAATCTATATGTAGTTAATTGAGTTTTTTGTATTTTAAACCGTTATTTACTTCCATTAGCCACATTTTAAACTCAGGTGGGGTAGGGCCTCATCCACTGTTTCGCTATGGTTTTTCTAGCAGGAATTTAGTAATATCTTAAAGAATTTGTTGATGTCTGGTTCTGAGTATGTGCCTAGTAGGCATGATTTGGGGTTTAATGTGATGGGGGAGCCCATGGCGTCGTGCAAAATAGACGCTTAAAAACAAGCACGGACAAAAGGCTGTAGATACAGGAAGCGGCCATACATAGCGTGTGTTTCACGGATCGGAAGTGATGTCAATCGAGACAGGAAATTATGTCAATGCATTTCACCCTCCCTCAGGAGACATAATTTTCTGTGTCGACTGACGTCACTTCCAATCCGTGGAACAAACGCAATGTATGGCCGCTTCCTATATCCACAGCCTTTTATTCATGCTTGTTTTTAAGCGTCTTTTTTTGTAAGTACCAATCCCTATGCGCATTAAACCAACTTTTATAACAGTACTCCGCTATTGGTCCATCCTCTTTGTTTCTGGGTACCTGCTTATCCTGTTGAGAGCCTTCTATTGGAAATCTATCATCTGATGTTCCTACATTAATCTATCATCTGATGTTTTGGCACCAATCTATGTGTGTGGGATATCATTTACAAGCCTAAAGTGACCCATGGACTGCAAAGCTGGGGGTCGTCCTGTTCTAGTGAGTGGGGACACATTAGGGGGCGCCACTGCTCTCCTGCAAGTTTATGAAGTATCCCTTGCACCAACTCCACTGTGGATAAACACTTACATTTCTTTTATTTTGACTTTTTTTTGTTTATTTCACAAATATTGTGTGTTGTGAGAGCAGTTTTTTCCCCATCTACATTCATTCAAGTGATTAGCACCTTGTGTACAGCAGCTGCAATTTATCATCACCTAGTTGTTTAGAACTATATTGTAACAAATAAAAACAAGCTTTTCCTAATATCGGACTTACCCTCTATATTCGATATACTTATAAATGCATCCAGCAATCACCATAGCAACTAATGCATAATACCAAGAGCAAATGAACATTAAAGCAAGGCATAAACTCATTCCCACAAATGAAAGAGTCCTAAAAAAAAAAAAAGGGGGGGGGGAGGAAATAATTTTCAGCACATATGTGTATATATACATACATGATTATATATTGAAGCACATCCATCCCAGCATGGTAATTATTCCACTTGGAAGCACAACCTGTGTGTACCCCCCCCCCCCCCACACACACACACAGTGTCTCCACCCTCAGCTCTGTCCTTTCTGTATTTTATATTTTATTTACAATAGAAAACATATCAAATATCAAATGTTTAACCACTTCAATACCAGGCTCTTTCGCCCCTTCCCGCCCAGGACAATTTTCAGCTTTCATCGCTGTCGCACTTTCAATGACAATTGCTTGGTCATGTAATACTGTACTCACAATATACTATTTTTATAATTTTCTTCCCACAAAGAGTTTTCTTTTTGATCACCTCTGGGGTTTTCATTTTTTGCTAAACATAAAAAAGGATGAGGAGGCACTGTTATATAGAATTGATGGGCACTGATGGACACCAATAGCACTGATGGGCAGCACTGATGAGGCGGTACCGACGGGTATTACTGCTGGGCACCGATGGGCACTGTGGTGAGCTCTGATATTTTTTTGAGGGGGCACCGACTGGCACCTGATGGGCACAGTGTTGATAATCAATATGCTGATTATCAGCACAGACCCCCCTCTGACAGGGGGAGCTGTCGATCGTCTCTCCCTGTCAGTACGAACTGCGAATGCCGATTAGTCACAGCTGATCACATGGTAACAAGCCTCTGTCAGAGGCTCCTTACCACAATAGTAGATGTGGCGTGTCAGAGTGACACGCCGCGATCGCTGCGCATCCCTGCACTGGCATGTTATCCTGCTGGACGTCATATAATCTAATCTAGAGTGGGTGACTAGGGTCAAAGACAAGGCAAATGTATTAAATACTTTCTTCAGCTCTGTGTATACAAAGAAGCATGTGGGAGCTCATGTCCATAATGGGGTCGATATTGACACAGCCACAAATGATCCACAATGGCTCAAAAGTGATATGATCCAGAAATATTTAGATAGACTCAAGGTGGATAAAGCACCTGGAACAGATGGCATCCACCTACGGATCCTAAAAGAATTGAGCTCTGTCATTTTAAGGCCATGTTTTCTCATTTTTAGGGACTCACTTTTAGGGAATAACTGGAATGCTACTACTGGATCAGCGCAGGGCCAATGTGGTGCCTATAGTTAAAAAGGGATCAAAGTCTTTACCAAGTAACTATAGACCTGTTTAACTTCTATAGTCGGGAAGATACTGGAGAGTTTAATTAAAGGCCACATATGAGTTCTTGGTGGAAAAATATATTTTAAGCAACAGACCGCATGGATTCATGAAAGACAGTTGTCAAACAAACCTGATTTCTTTTTATGAGGTGGTAAGTAAAACCGTGGACAGAGGGGTGCCTGTGGACATGGTATACCTGGACTTTGCAAAAGCGTTTAACACAGTTCCCCACACACGGCTCATATGTAAAGGTAAAGTCTATAGGCTTGGAAAGATCAATTTGTAAATGGATAGAAAACTGGCTAAAAGACAGAATTCAGAGAGTAGTGGTTAATCACTCATACTCTGAATGGTCTAAGGTTATTAGTGGTGTACCCCAAAGTTCAGTGCTAGGACCCTTACTTTTTAATATCATTATAAATGATATAGGGTCTGGGATTAAAAGTAACATTTCTGTCTTTTCAGAGGACACCAAACTATGCAGTGGAATAACATTCTTACAGGATGTCTCCAATTTAAAAGCTGACCTCAATGCACTGTCTAATTGGGCAACTAAGTGGCAAATGAGGTTTAATGTTGATAAATGTAAAGTTATGTACTTGGGTCTAAGATTATGCATGCATCATACAGTGCTTTGCAAAAGTATTCACCCCCTTGGCTTTCTACTTATTTTGTTACATTATAGCCTTTAATTCAATGTTTTTTTTTTAATCTGAATTATATGTGATGGATCAGAACACAATGGTCTAAGTTGGTGAAGTAAAATTAGAAAAATATATACATAAAACTATTTTTCAGAAATAAACTGAAAATTGGCATGTTTGTATGTATTCACCCCCTTTGTTATGAAGCCCATAAAAAGCTCTGGCGCAACTAATTACCTTCAAAAGTCACATAATTAGTGAAATGATGTCCACCTATGTGCAATGTAAGTGTACCATGATCATTACATATACACACCTTTTTGAAAGGCTCCAGAGGCTGCAACACCTAAGCAAGAGGCACCACTAACCAAAACACTGCCATGAAGACCAAGGAACTCTCCAAACAAGTAAGGGACAATATTGTTGAGAAATACAAGTCAGGGTTAGGTTATAAAAAAAAATATCCAAATCTTTGATGAACCCTAGGAGCACTATCAAATATATCATAACCAAATGGAAAGAACATGGCACAACAACAAACCTGCCAAGAGATGGCCGCACACCAAAATTCAGACCGGACAAGGAGGGCATTAATTAGAGAGGCAGTACAGAGACCCAAGGTAACCCTGGAGGACCTGCAGAGTTCCAAACATAGAGACTGGAGTATCTGTACAGAAGATGACAATAAGGGTGGCCAGAAGAAAGCCATTACTTTCAGCAAAAACAAAATGGCACATTTTGAGTTTGAGAAAAGGCATGTGGGAGACTTCCAAAATGTATGGAGGAAGGTGCTTGGGTATGATGAGACTAGGATTTAAGTTTTTGGCCAAAGAAAACGCTATGTCTGGCGCAAACCCAAAACATCACATCACCCAAAGAACACCATCCAATCGGGACTGGGAAACTGGTCAGAGTTGAGGTAAAGATCGATGGTGCTAAATATAGGGATATTCTTGAACAAAACCTGTACCACTGTGTGAGACTTGAGGCTAGGATGGAGGTTCACTTTCCAGCAGGACAATGACCCCAAACACACTGCTAAAGCAACACTTGAGTGGTTTAAGGGGAAATGTGTAAATCTGTGGTCATGGGCGTTTGCAGGTAGGGGCAAGGGGGGTCAAGTGGCCCCTCAGCAGGGGTTGTGCTACCTATAGGCAAGTGCACACAATCAGTCCAGGGTGCTGCGCTGCTTGTCCCAGGGTTGGGAGTCACATACACAACATGGAGTGTAAGGGAGTGATGGTGTTTGTAGCCCCTGAGCTGAGGGAAGGCAGCGCGGCCAGAGGCAGGGAATACAAAGCACTCCCGCAGCTTGCCTGTTGCCTTTCACCTGCTGCCTGGACAGCGTCTGTTAATGCTTAGCCCGACCATATCACTGATGATTTATCTCTGCTCCTATCCTCGGCTCGGACTGCTGGCTCTCTGTGTTGTGCCTGGACATTTGTGAGAGGCCCAGCACTCCCTTCTAGATAAGGACCCCAAGAACACCCACCGCATGGGGCCCCAGTCTCATCTGAGCTGCTTGGCATGTGCAGCTGTTGTTGGAGCCTTCCATCTGCCTTTTCTGGAGTTAGTAATTCATTTAATTCTCTCTGTCATCTGAAGCTCGCAACATAGAAATTGATTGGAGGGGAGTTCTCCATACTAATGATTGTGTGTGTAATGTATGGGGTGTAATGTATCTGTGTATATGGGGATGCAACTTATCTAGGTGTATGGGGGTGTAAAGTATCTGGGTGTATGGGGGAGTAAAGTATCTGGGTGTATGGGGGAGTAAAGTATCTGGGTGTATGGGGGAGTAAAGTATCTGGGTGTATGGGGGAGTAAAGTATCTGGGTGTATTGTATCTGTGTGTATGGGACGTGTAATGTATATGGGTGTGTCTGTACTATGTCTGCCGTCTCTAACCATGATAAGGACAGTCGAAAAGGGACGGAGCATGGGTGACCTTAAAATGATGCCCCCCCATGAAAAAAGTTCTGCAGACGCCCGTGTCTGTGGTCAGACAAAGATCGCTGTTCACAAGCGCAAACCATCCAACTTGAAGAAGCTAGAGCAGTTTTGCAAGGAAGAATGGGGAAATTCCCAGTGGTAAGATGTGGCAAGTTCATAGAGACTTATCCAAAGCGACTTGGAGCTGTGATATCCGCAAAAGGTGGCTCTACATACGTATTGACTTTAGGGGGTTGAATAGTTATGCACATTGACTTTTCCTGTTATTTTGTCCTATTTGTTGTTTGCTTCAAAATAATAATAATAAAAAATAAAACTTCAAAGTTGTGGGCATGTTCTGATGTTCTATAAATTTAATTATGCAAATCCATATTAATTCCAGGTTGTGAGGCAGCAAAACACGAAAAACGCCAAGAGGGTGAATATTTTTGCAAGGCACTGTATATACTAGGGGGAGTACAATTGGGGAATCAATGGAGAAGGATCTGGGGGTTTTGGTAGATCATAAGCTCAAACATAGCATTCAATGCCAAGCTGCAGTTTCCAAAGCAAGCAAAGTCATTACTTATATTCAGCAGTATGGACTCTAGAGAGAGATATCTGTAAGGTACCTGTGGTAGGTGGTGTCTGAAGTAGAGCGTGTATGCTGAGGATTACATTGTCCACAGCTGGCAGCAGGTGGGGCTAGTGAGTCCAAGACAATGCATCAAGCTGGGAGAACATTGCAATAACTCCAGAGCTCCTCCGTGGCACAACAGGTAAGACTGCAGCTGTGGGACAAGGAACATTCTGGTTCGAAGACACCTAGGTACATGACAGTGGCCCCTCCCCAGTGGACCCCTCCGGGGGCCTATCGGGACTTAGCGGGAAAGGAGGCATGAAAGTCTCCAATAAGAGCATGTACAAACTTATCAGGTGTGCAGGTGGTTTTATCAAATACTACTTGATGGAGTGATCTGGTGAGCAATGTGGATCTATTGCTTATCTTTCAGTACTGCACCCCTAATCATACAATAGAAAAATAAAAAAGTGACATATTCTACTGTATCGTACAGGCTAGGGTTGTTTTCATTATTCAAATCAGTGTTTAACCACTTAACAACTGGCCCATAGCCGAAAAACGGCTTCAGGGCGGTTGTTTAACTCTGAGAGGCCGTTAAATAACGGCCTCCCAGAATTCCGCTCTCGCGTGCCCACTGGGGCACGCACTTGAGAGCATCCATGATCCGCACATCACACCATCACATCAAATGACAGAGCGATCACTTGTAAACAAACTGGCGTCATGTTATGACGCCACTTCCTCCCTCCCCTCTCTGTACCGATTGGTACAGCGGAGGGGGAAGAGTTCGGTGTCAGCAGCACTGTGGGCTGCATCTGCAGTGCCCACATCGCTGCTCACTGAAATGTAACCCCTCAATTCCCTGCCAATATTCTGCAATACCCTGCCAATACCCAATACCCTGCCAATACCCTGCCAATTTTTTATTTTTTTATTTCAGGCTTCCCAGCCTAGAGGTGAGATGTGGGGTCTTATTGAAGCCATATCTCACTGTAAAGAGGACCTGTCATGCCATATTCCTATTACAAGGGATGTTTACATTCCTTCTAATAGGAATAAAAGTGATCAAAAAATGTATTTTTGGGGAAAGAAATGTCAAACTAAAATAAAGTAAAATGAACAATACATTTTTTTTTTTTTAAAGCGCCCCTGTCGCCATGTGCTCGCGTGCAGAAGCGAACGCATACGTAAGTCCAGCCCACATATGAAAACAGTGTTCAAACCACGTTAGAGCGAGAGCAATAATTTTGGCCCTAGACCTCCTCTAACTCAAAACATGTAACCAGTAAAAAAATGTAAAACGTTGCCTATGGGGATTTTTAAGTAGCGACGTTTGGCGCTATTTCACGAGCGTGTGCAATTTTGAAGGGTGACATGTTAGGTATCTATTTACTCAGCGTAACTTCATCTTTCATATTATGCAAAAACATTGGGCTAGCTTTACTGTTTTTTTTTTTTTAAGCACAAAACTGTTTTTTTTTCCCAAAAAAAAAAAAAAACCTTGTTTTAAAAAGATGACCACCATTGTATTCTCTAGGGTCTTTCCTAAAAAAAAAACCATATATAATGTTTTGAAGTTCTATGTAATTTTCTAGCAAATAAATGATGATTTTTATATGTAGGAGAGAAATGTCAGAATTAGGGGTGCTCCAGAACGCCTGATGGTGCTCCAGAACGCCTGATGGTGCTCCCTGCATGTTGGGCCTCTGTATGTGGCCACGCTGTGTAAAAGTCTCACACATGTGGTATCGCCATACTCAGAGTAATAGCAGAATGTGTTTTGGGGTGTAATTTGTGGTATGCATATGCTGTGTGTGAGAAATAACCTGATAATATGACAATTTTGTGGGGGGCAAAAAAAAAAGGAAAAAAATCTTGATTTTGCAAAGAATTGTAGGAAAAAATTACAACTTCAAAAAACTCATCATGCCTCTTACTAAATACCTTGGAATGTCTTCTTTCCAAAAAGTGGTCATTTGGGGGGTATTTGTACCTTTCTGGCATGTTAGGGTCTCAAGAAATGAAATACGCCGTCAGGTGTGATCAATTTTCAGATATTGGCACCATAGCTTGTGGACTCTATAACTTTCAAAGACCAAATAATATCCACCAATGTGTACTTATTTTTAACAAAGATATGTAGTAGCATAAATTTTGGCCAACATTTATGAAGAAAAATTACTAATCTGCTAAATTTTATAACAAAAACGAAGAATTTTTTTATTTTTATTTTTTTTACAGAATTTTCGGTCTTTTTTCTTTTATAGCACAAAAAATAAAAAACCCAGCGGCGAATAAATACTACCAAAAGAAAGCTCAATTTGTGTGAAAAAAAGGACAAAAATGTCATATAGGTACAGTGTTGAATGACTGAGTAATTGTCATTCAAAATGTAAGAGCACAGAAAGCTGAAAATTCGTCTGGTTATTAAGGGTGTTTAAGTGCCCAGTGGTCAAGTGGTTAAAGAGGCAAAGTGTAAATACAAATCATAATATTTGTACATAACAGTAGGATAAACAAATCATCATAGAACAAAACCATTATTACAGTGACAGTGCATTTTTTTTAGCACTTATCACTATATTCGTGTCACTGGTCTCCAAAAAGTTTCAGAAGTGTCAATTCGTGTCCGATTTGTCTGCTGCAATATCACAGTCCCACTATAAGTCGCTGATCGCCGCCATGACTAGTAAAGATACATTCCATAAATATATCATATAGTTTGTAGATGCTATAAATTTTACGCAAACCAATCAATATACGCTTATTGGGATTTTTTTACCAAAAATATGTAGCAGAATACGTATTGGCCTAAATTGATGAAGAAATTCGATTTTTTTATATTTTATTTTTATTAGGTATGTTTTATTGCAGAAAGTAAAAAATGTATTTATTTATTTTCAAAATTGGTGTTTTTTTGGGGGTTTATAGCGCAAAAAATAAAAAACACAGAGGTAATCAAATACCACCAAAATAAAGCACTATTTGTGGGGGAAAAAAAGCACATACATTTTATGTGGGTACAGCGTCGCTTGACTGCACAATTGTCAGTTAAACTAACGCAGTGCCGTATAGCAAAAAATGGCCTGATCATGAAGAGGAGTAAATCTCCCGGGAATATTTTTTTTTTGTGGCTCCCATACCCACATAAATTATTCTCTTATTAATAAAACATGAAGATGTCAAAAACCCTACCCAGGCCAATGTATGGTTCCTCTTGAAGAATAAACATGCCCAAAAAGCAATAGATACATTTTTCCTCCCCAAAAATGATTGGGGCATGAGCCTCCCAAACATTAGACTATTAGACCAGCTGAAATCAGAAGTGGCCAAACTGTGTAATCTAAAAGCACATAGCAGGCTCTCTTCCTTGCCATCCAAGCTGAGAAATGACTAAAAAGGTCTTCATTTTCAACTAAATTTATTTTTAATTTAGGTAACCAGTTAAGTTCAAGTCTATGTTTTAGCTTTAAGCAACCAAAAGGCAGTGTTCAAATTCAAATTGTGTATAACCATGTGAAAAAAAAAAAAACAAGATATAACAATGCAAAATTATATTGAAAATTAAACACAGTTCAATTGTCTTGAATTATGTTTATTATAATTTTGCAAAGTTTATTATATATTTGAGGGAAGATTTTTTGTTGCCAATATTGTATATTACATTTATCTGGGTAGCTAATGTGCATTTCATATGCTTATCTCTTTGAACTCAGTATTCTGGGGGAAAAAAAAAAAAAAATTATGTGCAGCTATTTCTTAGGTTTCACCACTCCTATCTTTTTTTTTTTTTTGGATGAATATTGTTGAGGTAAACACATTTTGGGTAGTTTGAGGTTTCTCATTTAGGGCCTGCCTGCACGATTTTTGATATGATGTGGTGTTTGTGGGCAAACAAATAACCCCATGGCGCACTGCCTTACTGCACATTAACACATAACAAAACATATGTGCATTAAAAACTGCAACTGATCAGGCTGGACTAAATAGGCCCTCAAGCTATTGTGCAGCGAGATATAAAATATATATGTTGTTTATTAAAGACCAAAGAAAACAGAATATTCTTACCAGTGATAGTATCTAAACCGTGGTCTCCAATTTGGCGTTCGCAACAATGTTTGTAAAGCACAAGCCAGGTTAACAAACATGTAACACATCAAGAAAAACCTATTCGAAATAAAAACGGACATAACATAATAATGCAAGTCTATGTTCAATTCAAATGAATACTACATAGAAAGATATACTTTTTGTAGCGTTGTCAGTCACTAGTATTAGGATCTACAGTACATAGCTGTATATGCAATTATGAAAACATGGCAACAGAAGCAAGTAAATGTGTGTGTGTGTGTGTATATATATTTAAAAAAAAGAGGTCCAGTCACTCAAATTTTCTTCCAGAAGTCCAAATTGCATGTTTGATTCTTAAAAGGCACCTCAAAGCATCGCCAAATGTTTTTGTGAGCGCCAAACTGGTGATTTTAACGAAAAGGGTAATAGAAATGAGTGAGCTGCCTACACGCAGTACACAGGTAGCAATAATTTAAACCTAGACTTAGATCCTTCATATCACAATCCCATTATTACAACAATGTTCTCAGTCCCCATGCACATTAGGCCTCTTGCACACGATATTCCTGTTTGAGTATCTACTTTTTCAGACCTTTTTTTATGCACTTAATCTCACGTTTTTGTTGTGAACGATGTGTAAATGGGTATTTGTGCACATGATGCATAAAATTACTGAACAAAATGCAGTTTTTCTATTTTTTTTTTTTTTTTTACTGAAGAATGCATGGCTCTTGTTTACACGCATGTGTGCATAGACACATTACAATTAATGGGGTGTATTTTAGCTCAGTTAAAAAAAAATAAAAAAAAGATGTACTAAGCTTTTTCAAGCTGCAGTGTGCAAGAGGCCTTACATATGGTCATTACTAAATCTGACAAAAAAACATGTTGCGTTTTGATCAGCTGGCTAGATTATATACCAAAATTGAGAACAAAAAACAAACAATCTGCAACAACGCACCTATGCTTGGTAAACAAATGCAGTTAAAAAGGAGAATCCTGTGATCAAATGTCAATTTTAGCTGAATTATGTGAACCCATACACAAGCTGTCACTGCAAAGTTATTTCTCTAAGAGCAGCCATACATGGATCGAAATGTGGCCAATTCCACAGGGAACGGACAAATTTCAATCTATGTATGGGCAGGCTGTTGAATTCCCAACTTTTTTTTTCCTGAATGACCAGTGCCGCTAGCTATAGTTCAGTGTATTTTGATGGTGGGGAAGTCTCCCTGCCAATAGAACACAATAGCACAGCTAGAGTGATTCCCCCTTCCCCATGGAATGCAAGGATGGGGGAATCAAGCCATTATTAAATTGAATGTATAGCCAGCTTAGGTGATTGTTCATTCCCTGAATGCCCACCATGATGAATGTCAAGGTCTAATTTAACACTGTGGGAAAGGTCCCATACATCTAAAAGGTTCTTGGGTGTATCATCTGGCCTCCTCAGTTTGCACTGCAGAAACAATAAAAGTTGGGAAAAAGTTGCTACCAGTACTGCTTGTTTGGGAGTACAATATCTGGGAGATTTACTAAAACTGGTGCACACAGAATCTAGTGAAGATGTGCATAGTAACCAAATCAGCTTCTAACTTCAGATTGTTCAATTAAGCTTTGACAACAAAACCTATAAACTGATTGGTTACTATGCACCTCTGCACCAGATTCTGTGTACACTGGTTTTAGCAAACCCCCCCCCCCCCCGCCAATGGAAGCTAGGACATAAGAGGTAAATTTGGCATTTAGAACTTCAGGGTCAAAAATAAAGGCTCTTGAGGTGGTTTTTAATGTTTTAGAATGTTCATTATATGCATGAAGGTAAAAAACCTATGGGCAGCAGCCCCCCGCTCCCCCAAAACTTACCTGAGCCCCTTCTCGATCCAGCGATGTGCACAATAGCCTCGGCTCTCTGGGGACTATCACTCTTCATTGGCTGTGGCAGCAGCGGGAGCTATTAGCTGGTGTTGTCAATCAGCCAGTGATCCAATTAGAAGAATGAGGGGGCGGGGCAGAAAAGCAGCTCTGTGTATAATTGGGTGCCCCCAGAGCTTGCGCTTCTGGAAGAATGGTCAAACATTCCCATAGACACACTCCTAAACCTTGTGGACAGTCTTCCCAGAAGAATTTAAGCTGCAAAGGGTGAGCCAATTCCATATAGAACCCTACAGACTAAGACACCATTAACCAGTTAAGGACCGCCGCATGTAGATATACGTTGGCATGTACGGGCACCCGCCTTCCAGCGGGTGGGGGGTCCGTTTCGCTTCAGGAGCGATCCGGGATGAGGGGATGGCCGTTGGTTTCTGGCCATCCCCTCTCAATCGCTCCTGGCGGATGAGAAGCTGGGCAGGGAGGAAGTGATGTTACTCTCCTCGGGGCGGTCTTTTTGACCGGACTGCGAGGAGAGGACATAGTATGTGCACCAATCACTACACTGACATGTAGGTATACATAGGCACACAAATCACCCCCCCCCCTCCCAGTCACAGTGTCACTGATTGCAGTGATCATTTATTTACTGATCACTGCATTTAGTGTCAGTTGTGACAGTAAAAAGTGTCAGGGCAGTTAGTGTTAGGTCCAGGGTAGCCCCCTACCCCCCCTCCCAATAAAGGTTTAACCCCCTGATTGCCCCTAGAGTTAACCCTTTCACCCCCTTTTGCCAGTGTCACTAAGCGATAATTTTTCTGATCGCTGCATTAGTGTCACTGGTGCCGCTAGGTAGCTAGTTATTCTTTAGGTTCACCGCCAAGTTTTTATACCGTTAGGTACCCCCATATACTACCTAATAAAGATTTTAACCCCCTAGAGTTAACCCTTTCACCAGCGATCACCGTATAAGTGTCACTGGTGATGCTGGTTAGCCAGTTAATTATTTAGGTTCCCCGTCAGGTTTTTATATAGCGTCAGGGACCCCCATATACTACCTAATAAAGATTTTAACCCCCTGATTGTCCCTAGTTAACCCTTTCACCAGTGATCACCGTATAAGTGTTACGGGTGACTCTGGTTAGTTTGCTTTTTATAGCATCAGGGCACCCACCATTTATTACCCAAAAAAGGTTTAACCCCTTGATCACCCGGCGGGTGATATCAATTAGGTTTTAGGGTCAGGGACTGCGTCGCCCCTGGCAGCGCTAGGTTAGCGCCAGTACCGCTAACACCGACGCGCAAAGCATACACCTCCCCTAATGGGGTCATTTGGGGGGGTTTTGTGCCATTTTGGCATTTTATGGCCTTCGAAACTGTGATAGGTAGTGAGGAGTGAAATCAAAAATTTGCACCCTTAGAAATCCTGAAGGCAGTGATTGGTTTTCGGGGTGCCGTACGTGGCTAGGCTCCCAAAAAGTCCCACATATGTGGTATCCCCGATCTCAGGAGAAGCAGCAGAATATATTTTGGAGTGCAATTCCACATATAATGTATATGGTATGTGTGAGCAATATATCATTTAGTGACAACTTTTTGTAAACTTTTTTTTGTGTGTCATTATTCAATCACTTGGGACAAAAAAAAAATATTCAATGGGCTCAACATGCCCCTCAGCAATTTCCTTGGGGTGTCTACTTTCCAAAATGGGGTCATTTGGGGGGGGGGGTTACTGCCCTGCCATTTTAGCACCTCAAGAATTGAGATAGGCAGTCAAATTAAAAGCTGTGTAAATTACAGAAAATGTACTCTAGTTTGTAGACGCTATAACTTTTGCGCAAACCAATAAATATACGCTTATTGACTTTTTTTTTACTAAAGACATGTGGCTGAATAAATTTTGGCCTAAATGTATGACTAAAATTTAGTTTATTCGATTTTTCTTATAACAAAAAGTAGAAAACATCTTTTTTTTTCAAAATTTTCAGTCTTTTTCCTTTATATCGTAAAAAATAAAAATCGCAGAGGCAATCAAATACCATCAAAAGAAAGCTCTATTTGTGGGAACAAAAAGGACACAAATTTCGTTTGGGTACAACATTGCATGACCGCACAATTACCAGTTAAAGCAATGCAGTGCGAAATTGTAAAAAGACTAGGGCTTAAGTGGTTAAAGTGTCTTAGTAAAGTGTGTAAAGGCAGGCTTACCAATACTTTTGACAATATAATGAATATTGGATTATGAATCACAACAGATTAGGCAACCCAGTGCTTTGCAGCTACCTTTCTCCAAGGGAGCTGCCTATTAATCACTTTGAATTTCAAGTCTAAATAAACTTTTTTTTTCCCCTAAATCTAGTGCCACTCCCAACTAGACTTGCTGGTAAATTATTTAGTGACAGGTGCAGGTTTAAAGCTGTGTTTTTGCATCAAAATTTGCCACACATAAATAGGTTTGTCATGTCAACCACAGTTAAATCATTGTGGCTATATGACAGTTTAGATTGTTCAATCCATCTGTCAGGATTTTATATTAAAGTAAAAGGCTATTCTTAATTGTTGAAAACTGAGAAACTTTGCAATAAGGTCTTGAGGAAATTATTTTTTATCGTGGTGGCTGCTTTTTCTGATCATAACAAAGGCCTACAAAAAACAGATTGGAGCTGAAGGAAAAACACGCGTTTATTCAATTTTCTTCTGCCAACAGCGACGCAACAGCTTTCAAACGTCATTTCTAAAATAAAGGTTTGGAAAAGGAAACAAATATTTTGATTTGTTGCTATGGGTAGTGGAAAGGTTTCCCAATAGCCCATTTTTTATATGTCAGCTCCTAGCCAAATATATAGGAAATTACCTATTTTTTTTCAACTGCTTTGACTTTACATGTATGTTAGTAAACCAATTTCAAAAAGATTTTTTTTTTCATTTGAGCACATGAAAATACTCCTTTTTGACAGAAGGAATGGTTATAAAAAAACAGCTATCAAGTTAAAATTGCAAATGACATACAGCATGTTACAAGAAACTTTGCAAATTATACAGACATTTTCCTTGCAATTCAGAAAGTAATTTATGCTTATTTCTTCAACAAATAGATTTATTTTAAAATGAAAAAGCCACATCCACAAACTAGAATAAAAAAACTTACATTGACAATATAGGTGCAACACTATCCAAAGAAGCAATAAGAATACCAATTTCACATATGCCTGCTGTCAGTAAAAGAGCCCATGTTGGTTCTCCATTGGCTTTTCCATGACCAAACACCTGAATAGAAGAAATGGTAAACATTAAACCGCAAAAACAAAAAAACAATTCAGAGAGAGTAGGGGATAAGGATTTTTACTCTGAATGGTCTAAGGTTATCAGTGGTGTACCCCAAGGTTCGGTGTTGGGATCCTTACTTTTTAATATCTTTATAAATTATATAGGGTCTTGGATTAAAAGTAACATTTCTGTCTTTGCAGATGACAATAAGCTATGCAGTGGATGAACGTCCTTACAGGATGTCTCCAATTTACAAGCCAACCTCAATGCACTGTCTAATTGGGCATCTATGGCAAATAAAGTTTAATGTTGATAAATGTAAAGTTATGCACTTGGGGGCTAAGAATATGCAAGCATCATACATACTGGGGGAATCCATAGTGGAGAAGGATCTGGGGGTTTTAGTAGATCATAACCTTTCATGACTAAGCCTATTTTTGGCATTTGGTGTTTACAAGTTAAAATCCATATTTTTTGCTAGAAAATTACTTGGAACCCCCAAACATTATATATATATATTTTTTAACAGAAACTCTAGAGAATAAAACGGCGATTGTTGCAATATTTTATGTCACACGGTATTTGCGCAGCGGTGTTTTAAATGCAACTTTTTGGGAAAAGGGACACTTTCATGAATAAAAAAAAAAAAAAACAGTAAAATTATCCAATTTTTTTGCATAATGTGAAAGATAATGTTACGCCGAGTAAATAGATACCAAACATGTCACACTTTATATTTGCACGCACTTGTGAATTGACGACAAAGTACGTCAATAGGCGACGCTTTAAACATTTTTTACGGTTACCAGGTTAGCGTTACAGAGGAGGTCTAGTGCTAGAATTATTGCTCTCGCTTTGACGATCGCGGCGATACCTCACATGTGTGATTTGAACACCGTTTACATACGCGGGCGCAACTTCCGTATGCGTTTTCTTTGCTTCGCGAGCTCGCGGGGACGGCGGGCGCTTTAAAAAATTTTTTTTATTATTTATTTATTTTAAAATGACTAAATTGTTTAAAAAAAAAAAATTGATCACTTTTATTGCTGTCACAAGGAATGTAAACATCCCTTGTGACAGTAATAGGTGGTGACAGGTACTCTTTATGGAGGGATCGGGGGTCTAAAAGACCCCCCACCCCTCCTTTACACTTCAGTGTATTCAGATTGCCGAAGACGGCGATTCTGAATACCGGATATTTTTTTTAAACCGGCGCCATTGGCAGCCAAGTAAACGGGAAGTGACGTCATGACGTCGCTTCCGTGTTTACTATGAGGAGACTGGAACGAAGCCGATTACGGTTTCGTTCCAGTTCCTCCCCAGCGGCCGGAGGCATCGCACCAGGAATCTGTGCTCCCGATCGAGCGGGAGCACCGGTAACAGCGGCGGGAGGGGGGGGACGTCCCCTCCCGCTCCTCCGGCATAACAGCCGAGCGGCTTTTAGCCGCATCGGTTGTTATGGCTGGATAGCCAATCACTCCTGGACAAAATGGTACCGGGATGATGCCTGCAGGTGCGGGCATCATCCCGGTATACCCCCCCGGAAGCCGAGTACGCACATCTGCATACGCTCGGCGGAAAGGGGTTAATAATAGCATGCAATGCCAAGCTGCTGTTTCCGAGGCGAGCAAAGTCCTTTCTTATATTAAGAGAGGTATGGACTCCAGAGAAAGATATTATTATGTGCCTGTACAAATCATCAGTAAGACCTCATCTGGAATATGCAGTTCAGTTTTGGGCAGCAGTTCGGAAAAAGAATGATAAACGGAGAACTGGAGAATCTGCAGAGAAGGGCACCCAAACTGATAAGAGGCATGGAGGAGCTCAGCTATGAGTAAAGATTAGAGGAACTGAACTTATTCCCTCTTGAGAAGAGGAGATTATGGGGGGGGGGGGGGGATAGGATCAACATGTACAAATACATAGTGGTCCATATAGTAAACTTGGTGTTAAATTATTTACTTTAAGGTCATCACTCTTTACGTCTACAGGAAAAAAAGATCTCCAAATACGGAAAGGTTTCTTCACAGTGAGAGCTATGAAAATGTAGAATAGACTCCCTCCAGAGGTAGTTCTGGCCAGCTCAGTAGATTGTGTTAAAGGCCTGGATTCTTTCCTAAATGTACATAATATAAATTGGGTACTAATATTTATAGGTAAAGTTGATCCCGGGGGATCAGGAAGAAATTATTTTCCCTGCTGTGGAAAATTGGAGCATGCTTTGCTGGGGTTTTTCCTCTTCCTCTGGATCAACTGTGGGATTGTATGATTTTTTTATTTTTTTTGGTTGAACTACTAGATGGACTTTTTTTTTTTTGTGTCTTTTTTTCAACCTATGTAACTATCTTGGACATTTCAGAGGTTTCCCTTATTTTGGCAACTAATACTTTAGGACAGTAATTTGTGTCGCTGCAAATAATCTAAGGTTTTACTCCTGCATAAAGCAATACTGCATTATTCCTGTCTTAAACTATGTGTTTCTCCCTTTAATGCTTTTTCAATTTAAATCAATATACATGCATCAAAATGCATGTCAATGAGCATTAATGCTCCAAGTATTTGGCGAATGTTGCAAAGCACTTTGTACTAAATGTAAACACATCATAACAAATATCAAAATACATTGATGCACACCGCGATGCATTCCCATCATATTGTATCCTTTAAAAAGCATTTCCATTTACTTCAGTGGAAAACACATCAAACAAAAAAAATGCAGGTTAGAATCCAGCCTAAATATTATAGGGATGTTAAAGCAGAATTAAGTATATTCTTTATGCAAATACTCTGAAATTACAAGTTATAAATTGTGTACATATGCATACTTGCTAATTTGTGTTACATTTTCTATTTCTATAAAACCTTTAAACAGTAGAACAATTATACAGTAGTTGGCCTCTGAAGGCAAATTCAGTTAAAATTCTGCAAGGCAGGCGAGACACAGCAAAGAGAAATACACAATAAAAGCACACATGATGAACACAGTAAACTTGCATCAAAATATACTGTCATATCGACCAGATATGACAAGTAGAAAACTGGGGAGTGGGTGTTCTAGATTAGTGAGTAAAAGTTAAGTCGACTTTATTCTGCACGGGTAATATTTTAGGCATGACTATCATAATACAATAATACCCATCGTGATCGGTAAGAGATCTTCATACCATCGAAGACAGGAAAAAAGGAAAAAAAAAGGAGAAATAGAAAAAGGGAACTAAAAAAAAAAAAAAAAAAAAAAAAAAAAAGACTTAGCCCTTGTACACACGGTCAGAGAATCCGTCAGAATGTGTCCTATCGGACCGTGTCGTCGGATAATCCGACTGTGTGTGGTATGCATCGGACTGATTCCGTCGGAATACCCGTCGGACCCAATTTTCCAACATGTTGGAAATATTTCCCGACCAACTGGGCCGATCGGACATACTCCGATCACGTGTAGAGAATTTTGATCGGACCAAGTGCCACGCATGCTCAGATCAAATTCCTACATCAAAGCTTTTGGCTACTAGCCTGAATGTAGTCCCATCGTAACGAAATTACGTCATCACGTTCTGAAAGATCGGATTTTTTCGCCAACTTTGTCCGACCGTGTGTATGCAACAGTTTCCGACGGGCAAAATCCGACGGATTTGGTTGCGGAAATCTCCAACCGTGTGTACATGGGCTTAGACTTACAGATGATGGTATTTCTAAGAGCCTTTCAGGACAGCCCTGGAGAGAGCGTAGCTCCGCCCATTTTCCAGCAAATACATGCAGCTTTAAATCCCTCTTCTTCCACCATGGCCTCAGTTATTGTGTGGTCTCTGATATGCTGGAAAACAAAGCACAGAAAACCACCAACACAACCATGACAGATGCTTAAAACACTTCTAAGACAACAGGGAGGGTAATAACGGCTGTCCTGAAAGGCTCTTAGAAATACCATTTCCGGTAAGTCGACATTTTTCACAAATCGCCTTTCAGGACAGCCTTGGAGAGAATAACCGGGAAGCTTCCGCTAGGGCGAGACCACTGCCTCCAGCACATTCCTGCAGAAGGCTTGATCTGCAGAGGATAGCCGGTCCAACCTATAGTGCCGGAATAACGTAGAGAAGTTGGACAGTTAGCAGCCTTGCACATTTAGGAAAAATGTAAACCGCGCTGGGAAAAAATCGTGAAAAACTAACAGACTAACAATATAGGCAGCAGCAATAAATGCAATATGGCACTCAGCAGAAATAGAAAAATACAAAGCTGCGCCAACCCTCTAATAGATATAAAATGAAATAATAAAAATAAAAATAATAAAAAGCTAAGATTACTTAACAGGTGATTAATTAATACAATAAGCAAAACACCTCAAGTGTGTACAAATAGCAAAAAGTGCCCAAAAGATGACACAAAAAAGAGTCCAATCAAAGAAAAGTTCATAGGTAAATCCAGATAATGGACGTTAGTGTTCATAAATAGCAGCACCACAGTGGTTCAACACTTTCCAAAGCGCATGAAGTGCCCGTCACCATATAGTGAATGCGCTTACCAGAAAATATATAAAATGAAGCGTTTATATATGGTCGGTGGATCACATCCAAGTTAACCTTCCTTCAGTGGGTCAGCACTCCATCTCATAGCAGTACTTCCTAGATAGTAATCTGTTCCGTGGTCTCAAAATAAGGAACTCAGAGGTCCACAGAAAAGAAAGGAACTGACATAGCGTAATAACGTAGGAACAGTTTAATTAAAATAAAAGTAATGCACTTACAAGTACGTAGATAAAACACAGCATATAGGAGCAATGTAAAAAGCCGGCCGGCAAACAGGAGCCCGTCCTCCTCTCCTACAATGTGGTACGGGCAGCGCAGTGACGCTCCGCCTAATAAAGCCAATGATGAGAACCAAGCCTCGTTCTGAGATGCAAGACTTAGTCGACATGCGCCATTAAAGATGATGGCAAATAGCCCTAAGACAAGCGCTGTCTGTCCAGTATTGAAATACTATACCAACATATAACAGACCCGCTTATCATTTAGTTTATTAAACATCTTAGATGAAGAATATATCCCTCGGATGTATTAAATGTTAAAAAAAGAAAAAGAACATTAACATTAAAATGGTGCATATGTGTGTTGGTGTAACGCAGGTATAAAACTGACAATGTATAAATCGCATACCGCCTCGCAATGCACAAAAGAAAAAAAAACAGTCAAATTGTAAAATAAGCTACATCCAATCCTCTAAAGGGATTGACGCAGAAAACATATGCAAATACAATGTCATATGCCTGACATATGTATATTAATGGTCATCAAAAAGGTATAAATGGATAAAGAGGGATTATTGGAGAAAATTATTTCACACTAATCCATGGGTATAATATTTCTCTAAATGAGAAGAGAAAATAAAGTAGGTGTATATAGGGAGTGGTCCATGTCCATAGATCCGGCCGAAGAATGGCATAAATTGGATCCACGCGCATGGACCAAACCCCATAATAGCATAAAAATATGTCTATCCAATCTGCACAGTCTATACGCAGTCTATAATGAAAATATAAATCAAATAAATATATATACATGTGTAATGAAAATAACGCGCGTACCTAAAATATATAAACTTGTCTGCAAATAGCGCACAAGTCTAAAATATATAAACCAGTCCAGCATCTCAAAACAGGCAGGGCCAAAAAAATAATAATGCATATATGGAACTAGTATGGCTTTCATAATACAAAAAATACAGAAAATAAGTAAATAAATAAAAGTATGTAAATAAAAAATCAAGCCCCAATACATAAAGAGATAAAGGAAAAAAATAAATAACTAGGAATTGTCAATGAAAGCATTGACATCGGTGTCAATATTAAGCCCAAAGGGGGTATAAGTTTTAAGACGGTGGACCCAAGACATCTCAAGTTTAGAAATTTCTCTCACTAAAGAACTACCCCGCCAGTGAGGTTTGTATTTGTCGATCCCCAGGAAAAGGGTCTTAGAGGGGTCTTTATTATGAAATCTCAAGTAGTGTTTAGACACAGAATGGTTGGGGAAACCAATGGTAATATTGCTTATATGTTCATTGAGTCTCACCTGTAGGGGGCGCTTCGTGCGTCCCACATACTGCAGCCCGCAAGGGCACTGCAACATATATACCACTCCCTTGGTGGCACATGTGATGCACGGTTTAATACTATGGTCTAATTCAGTAGTCGTACTACGAAAAGTAGTGGTCCGTCTCTGAAGGCAGGAATTCAAGGAACAGACCCTACACTTTCCGCATTTATAAAATCCTGTAAGCTGATCAAAAAAGCCCCTACCCCTGGCCGGAGGGTCTATAACGTTTGGTGCGAGACGGTTACGGACTGACGATGCCCCTCTAAACACTACTTGAGGCCTCTCGCTTACCACATTTTTCAAAGTGGCATCACTGCTGACAATGTGCCAATGTTTGTTTATCAATTTTTTTATACTTTTCTGTTGGAGAGAGTAAGTGGTTATGAAGGGGACTTTTCCCTGAATGTCATTTACACGTGAACCAGCAAATCAGCACGGTGGATGTTGGTCACTTCATTAAGGGTCTTATTCAAGAACTCTTGTTGGTATCCTTTTTCTAAAAATCTGGAGGTGAGGACTTCGGCCTGTGCCAAAAATTCCTCAACTCTAGAGCAGTTGCGCCTCAATCTGATGTATTGGCTCTTGGGGACTGATCGGAGCCAGGGAATGTGATGGCAACTATCGATCGGAATGAAAGAGTTCCGATCAGTATCTTTAAAGAACGTTGAGGTGACAAAACGATCCTTTGCTACAACAATATTGAGGTCTAAAAAATTAATTCTCACCTGGCTTATCTCATAACTGAGACGTATGCCCCTTTCGTTGTTATTCAAGGACTCCATAAAGTGTCTCAAATCTCGCTCATGGCCATCCCAAAGGAGGAGGATGTCATTATGTACCTGGCCCACAAACCAATCTGAGGTATATTATGGGCATAGATGACATCCTCCTCCCACTTGGCCATAAAGAGATTGGCCAGGCTGGGGGCATACTTAGCCCCCATAGCGACTCCCATAGTCTGTCTGTAGTACTGGCCCCCAAACCAAAAATAGTTGTGGGAAGCCGCAAACCGCAGAAGGGACATTAGGAAAGACACCTGTTGGGTGGAAAGCCTAGGGTCTCTGTCAAGATATAAATGGACCGCCTCAAAACCCAGGTTGTGAGGAATACTTGTATACAGGGAGGTCACATCTGCCGTGACCATCCATGTATCAGGCCCTGCAGACAAATTTTCTAAAAGGTTAATGACATGTCTAGAGTCTTTAACATAGGAGGGGGTCTTCTGGACCAAAGGCTGTAAATATGAATCTATATATCTGCCCACCCGGGAAGTGATGGAATCAATACCACTGATGATAGGTCTTCCCGGGGGGCAGACAGGATTCTTGTGTATTTTTGGCAAATAGTACAAGATCGGTGTACGTGAAGCCCTAGGAATCAAAAAAAGGCTTTCCTTATGGTTCAAAAGACCCGCTTCCTGTCCTGTCTTTATCAGCTTTTCCAATTCCCTTGTATAGGTAAGTTTTGGATCAGAGGGTAATTTGATGTAAGTATTGGTATCGCTCAGAATTCTACTAATCTCGGTCTCGTAATCAACTCGGTCCAATACCACGTAGTGGTATTCGTAGTACGACTACTGGATTAGACCATAGTATTAAACCGTGCATCACATGTGCCACCAAGGGAGTGGTATATATGTTGCAGTGCCCTTGCGGGCTGCAGTATGTGGGACGCACGAAGCGCCCCCTACAGGTGAGACTCAATGAACATATAAGCAATATTACCATTGGTTTCCCCAACCATTCTGTGTCTAAACACTACTTGAGATTTCATAATAAAGACCCCTCTAAGACCCTTTTCCTGGGGATCGACAAATACAAACCTCACTGGCGGGGTAGTTCTTTAGTGAGAGAAATTTGTAAACTTGAGATGTCTTGGGTCTACCGTCTTAAAACTTATACCCCTTTTGGGCTTAATATTGACACCGATGTCAATGCTTTCATTGACAATTCCTAGTTATTTATTTTTTTCCTTTATCTCTTTATGTATTGGAGCTTGATTTTTTATTTACAGTGGTGTGAAAAAGTGTTTGCCCCCTTCCTCATTTCCTGTTCCTTTGCATGTTTGTCACACTTAAGTGTTTTGGAAAATCAAACCAATTTAAACAATAGTCAAGGACAACACAAGTAAACACAAAATGCAATTTGTAAATGAAGGTGTTTATTATTAAAGGTGAAAAAAAATCCAAACCATCATGGCCCTGTGTGAAAAAGTGATTGCCCCCCTTGTTAAAACATACTAAAACTGTGTTACTCTAGCCACACCCAGGCCTGATTATTGCCACACCTGTTCACAATCAAGGCATCACTTAAATAGAAGCTGCTTGACACAGTAAGGTCCACCAGAAGATCCTTAAAAGCTACACATCATGCCGAGACCCAAAGAAATTCAGGAACAATTGAGAAAGAAAGTAATTGAGATCTATCAGTCTGGAAAGGGTTATAAAGCCATTTCCAAAGCTTTGGGAATCCAGCGAACCACAGTGAGAGCCATTATCCACAAATGGCGAAGACATGGAACAGTGGTGAACCTTCCCAGGAGTGGCCGGCCGCCCAAAATTACCCCAAGAGCGCAGCGACGACTCATCCAAGAGGTCACAAAAGACCCCACAACAACGTCCAAGGAACTGCAGGCCTCACTTGCTTCAGTTAAGGTCAGCGTTCATGCCTCCACCATCAGGAAAAGACTGGGCAAAAATGGCCTGCATGGCAGAGTTCCAAGGAGAAAACCACTGCTGAGCAAAAAGAACATCAAAGCCCGTCTCAATTTCTCCACAACACATCTTGATGATCCCCAAGACTTTTGGGACAACATTCTGTGGACCGATGAGACAAAAGTGGAACTCTTTGGAAGGTGTGTGTCCAAGTATATCTGGCGTAGAAGGAACACTGCATTTCATAAAAAGAACATTATACCAACAGTAAAATATGGTGGTGGTAGTGTGATGGTCTGGGGCTGTTTTGCTGCTTCAGGACCTGGAAGAATTGCCGTGATAAAAGGAACTATGAATTCTGCTGTCTACCAAGAGATCCTGAAGGAGAATGTCCGACCATCTGTTCGTGTACTCAAGCTGAAACGAACTTGGGTTCTGCAGCAGGACAATGATCCTAAACAACAGCAAGTCCACCACCGAATGGCTGAAGAAAAACAAAATGAAGACTTTGGAGTGGCCTAGCCAAAGTCCTGACCTGAATCCTATTGAGATGTTGTGGTATGACCTTAAAAAGGCGGTTCATGCTCGAAAACCCTCTAATGTAACTGACAATTCTGCAAAGATGAGTGGGCCAAAATTCCTCCAGGACGCTGTAAAAGCCTCATTGCACGTTATCGCAAACGCTTGGTTGCAGTTGTTGCTGCTAAGGGTGGCCCAACCAGTTATTAGGTTTAGGGGGCAATCACTTTTTCACACAGGGCCATGATGGTTTGGATTTTTTTTCACCTTTAATAATAAACACCTTCATTTACAAATTGCATTTTGTGTTTACTTGTGTTGTCCTTGACTATTGTTTAAATTGGTTTGATGTTCCGAAACACTTAAGTGTGTTAAACATGCAAAGGAACAGGAAATGAGGAAGGGGGCAAACACTTTTTCACACCACTGTACATACTTTTATTTATTTACTTATTTTCTGTATTTTTTGTATTATGAAAGCCATACTAGTTCCATATATGCAATATTATTTTTTTGGCCCTGCCTGTTTTGAGATGCTGGACTGGTTTATATATTTTAGACATGTGCGCTATTTCCAGACAAGTTTATATATTTTAGGTACGCGCGTTATTTTCATTACACATGTATATATATTTATTTGATTTCTATTTTCATTATAGACTGCGTATAGACTGTGCAGATTGGATAGACATATTTTTATGCTATTATGGGGTTTGGTCCATGCGCGTGGATCCAATTTATGCCATTCTTCGGCCGGATCTATGGACATGGACCACTCCCTACTCCCTATATACACCTACTTTATTTTCTCTTCTCATTTAGAGAAATATTATACCCATGGATTAGTGTGAAATAATTTTCTCCAATAATCCCTCTTTATCCATTTATACCTTTTTGATGACCATTAATATACATATGTCAGGCATATGACATTGTATTTGCATATGTTTTCTGCGTCAATCCCTTTAGAGGATTGGATGTCCCTTTTTTTACAATTTGACTTTTTTTTCTTTTGTGCATTGCGAGGCGGTATGCGATTTATACATTGTCAGTTTTATACCTGCGTTACACCAACACACATATGCACCATTTTAATGTTAATGTTCTTTTTCTTTTTTTAACATTTAATACATCTGAGGGATATATTCTTCATCTAAGATGTTTAATAAACTAAATGATAAGCGGGTCTGTTATATGTTGGTATAGTATTTCAATACTGGACAGACAGCGCTTGTCTTAGGGCTATTTGCCATCATCTTTAATGGCGCATGTCGACTAAGTCTTGCATCTCAGAACGAGGCTTGGTTCTCATCATTAGCTTTATTAGGCGGAGCGTCACTGCGCTGCCCGTTCCCCATTGACAATGTCAGGTATGACGAAACGCGTCTGGGAAGGCACGCAGTGACGCCACCACGTTGTAGGAGAGGAGGACGGGCTCCTGTTTGCCGGCCGGCTTTTTACATTGCTCCTATATGCTGTGTTTTATCTACGTACTTGTAAGTGCATTACTTTTATTTTAATTAAACTGTTCCTACGTTATTACGCTATGTCAGTTCCTTTCTTTTCTGTGGACCTCTGAGTTCCTTATTTTGAGACCACGGAACAGATTACTATCTAGGAAGTACTGTTATGAGATGGAGTGCTGACCCACTGAAGGAAGGTTAACTTGGATGTGATCCACCGACCATATATAAACGCTTCATTTTATATATTTTCTGGTAAGCGCATTCACTATATGGTGACGGGCACTTCATGCGCTTTGGAAAGTGTTGAACCACTGTGGTGCTGCTATTTATGAACACTAACGTCCATTATCTGGATTTACCTATGAACTTTTCTTTGATTGGACTCTTTTTTTGTGTCATCTTTTGGGCACTTTTTGCTATTTGTACACACTTGAGGTGTTTTGCTTATTGTATTAATTATTCACCTGTTAAGTAATCTTAGCTTTTTATTATTTTTATTATTTCATTTTATATCTATTAGAGGGTTGGTCCAAGCAACTGCCGTTGATCTCGTAGAGTGGGCAGTGATACAGGCATACCCCACTTTTAAGTACACAATGGGGGTTTATTTACTAAAGCTGGAGAGTGCAAAATCAAGCTCACTTCCGCATAGAAAGCAATAAGCTTCTAACCTCAGCTTGTTCAATTAAGCTTTGGTAATAAAATCTGGAAGCTGGACTTTCCAGCTTTAGTAAATAAACCCCATTGTGTACTTAAAAGTGGGGTATGGCTGTACTTCTCCCTTAGCTTTGTAGGCTTCTATGATTGTCCATTTAAGCCACCTACATAGAGTGCTATTGAAAGTTTTTTCCCCCCTTTATTTCCTAAATACTTTGGTGACTGTTAGGTAATGTAGCAAGCATCTCCTTACATCCAGTCCAGCTTCTTCTCCTGGATTGGCTGGAGCTGAGGAGAAAGTGGGTAATACTATTTCTTGTTAGCGGTGGAAAGGTGTAGCAACCTTGGGTAGAAATGCCGGATCAGTTTGAAGAATTACCCGATCAAAAAAAAAAAAAAACGTCAAAGAGGGTTCTGTGATCGCCAAGGACTGAAGCCCACTGATTCTTCTGGCTGACATGAAGATTACTAAAAAAAATCTGAAATACAATAGATAAATCTCAACTGGGAAAAACTTTAAGGCCTACCAGCCTACTCCGTGCCGTTGCCCTAAAAAAAATGTGAAATTAAAACTTCTTTGTAAGGAGTATGTAAAAAAAAAAAAAAACTGAAAAGAGCCGCCACCTGGGTTTTAAGGGTGCTGGCTGCCAGCCCCTTCTCCGTCATGAAGGAACTCAAAGACTGAAACTATACTTTTGACCTGGAAACCCTTGGAGGGCCACCAGGAGTTAAACTTTTTCCATACTTTAAAAAGGTATATGGCCTGTGTCCCTTCTTTCCTACTGGAGAGTAGGGTCTTCACAATCTTTTCTAACAGGCCCTTGGCTCTTAGGTTTTCTACAGAAACTAGGTGGTCAGTTGTAGCCGGTTTGCTTCCGGATGGTTCAGGGTCCCCTGTGTTAGCAGATCCTTTCTGGATGGTAGCTTTCAGGGAGGTTGTGCGGCTAGCTTTAGTAGGGTCTCTTCGGCCAGAAGGGAATGGCCAGGATCAGATTTGTGTTTTCCTCTCTGAACTACCCGAGGACCAGCGCCATTAGCTGGAGGGGGGGAATGTAGCACAGCTAGTAATGCCAGGGATGAGCAAAAGCATCTATGCCTATGGCCTGATCTTTCCGGTGGAGTGAAAAAAACATCCACACTTGAGTTTCGCTGGCTCGCAAACATCCATTTAAGGTTGTTCCCATACTTCGGTGACCATCAAAAAGACTTCTTGGTTCAGACTCCATTCTGCTTTTACCACTCTTCTTCAGGTCTGCTAGCAGGTTCTGGGACCCCTTTTAGATGGATCGCCAACAGTGAAGCCACATTTCGCTCAGGCCAGGTGAGCAACTGGCTGGCTAGCTCCAAGAGCCCTTTGCTCTTGGTTCCTCCCTGTTTTAATACATAGGCTACCACTGTTGTTTTGTCCGAGACTACTTGCACATGTTGTCCCCTGACTCCATGTTAAAAGGATAGGAGTCTGAGAAAGATGGCCATCAGTTATCACCAGTTTGAGGAATTCCAGGCTTCTGCTTTGGACCAGGAACCTTGAGTGGTCTGGCCATTCAAGTGGGCTCCCCAACCCCAAGCACTTGCGTCCATTGTTAGACATTTGTCCAAGGGAAAAACCCAGGGGAAACCTTTTGTTAGGTTGGTCGAATCCTGCCCCCATCAGAGCACTCTTTCTCCGTTTGAGATGAGCCGCATTTGTTTTTCTAGAGGCTCCTGGTGTGAACATCCTCATCCGGAAATGTTTGTAATGGATTGACTTGTTAAGAATCTTCAAGTTCAGTATTAACCGATACTCCTGAGGGTTTCTTCACTAAGAGGATGTGTTAATAGAAACCCCGACCCTCCTGATGGTTTGGGACTTGGACAATGACTTCCTGTTGTGTCAGATCCTGAAGCAGGCTCGTCATTGTGGAAGCTTTTTCCTCATCTTTCGGACGATTGGTGATATAGAATCTGCTCAGAGGGGTTTCTGAAAACGAAACTGTACCCCTGGGTGACAATGTTTTTTACGAACAGGCTTGTAGTCGTCTTCCCACTACAGGTGAAAAGACTGTAATATTCCCCCTAGTAGAGTGAGATTGTCACTTATTTTTAGAGAGCTGATCGGAAATAGCAAAACAAGAACCCTCTGGCTTTAAAAAGGCAATGACATCAGAGATTACGTATGCAGACAATAAATGTATAAAAGTTATACACGTTTAATAATACAAATTTCTAAAAGGTAGATCCAATACAAATACAATACAATGTAACCACATAAGATTATAGAAAACCACTATGTTTACATCACTCTTGTGCAAAGTGAAACTTTACGAGTTTCGAGATTATGCGTCATTCCTCTTCATCAGGAGAAAGTGGTATAAGTGTTTATGAGAACTACAATTCAAAAAAATACAGTAAGTACAGAATCTATGCATATAACTGGTAACATAGGTTGGACTTGGTGTCTTTGCAACCTCATCTACTATTTAACCGTTTAAAGAAAAACAGAAAATGTAATTATCTACAAGCAGACATTTGATTTTAGAAATAAAAAAATAATTATTAACCACTTGTCAATCGCCGCACAACGATATACATCAGCAGAATGGAACGGGCAGCCATATGGGCGTACCTGTACGTCCATGCCTCCCAGCGGGCGGAAGGTCTGATTGGGCCCCTCCCCCAGTGCCTGCAGCAGTCAGATTATCTTCAGGAGCGATCCGTGCTGAGGGGGAGGACAATGATTCCTGGCCACCCCTTCACCATTGCTCCTGACTAATGGAATGCTTTCTCTGCTTCTGTAATGTAAACAGAAGCAGAGGAAGTGATGTCATCACTCCTCGTGAAGCCTTTTTGTTCCGGCTTCCGAGGAGAGAAGACATCATGTAATTTTGCACACTATTCACCCCCAATCACCCCCCTGCACCCCCTGTCCCAGTGACACCAATAGCAGTTTTTTTACGTATTGGGTGTCATTTGTGACCGTTATAAGTGGTAGGGGAGTTAGTGGTAGGCCACTTTAGGTCTAGGGTACCCCCCTAAGCCCCCAATAAAGGTTTAACCCTTTGATCAACTCCAATCACCAGTATCACTAAGCGATCGTTTTTTCTGATCACCATATTAGTGTCACAGGTGACGGTAGTTAGGCAGGTAAGTATTTAGGTTCGCCATCAGCTTTTTATAGTGTCAGTTACCCCCATATACTACCTAATGAAGGTTTTAACCCCCTGATTGCTCCCTAGTTAACCATTTCACCAGTGATCCCCGTATAACTGTTACGGGTGTCGCGGGTTAATTATTTTTTATAGTGTCAGGGCACCTGCCATTTATTACCTAATAAAGGTTTAACCCCCTGATCACCCGGTTTTAGGGTCAGATGGGGTCTGCATCACCCCAGGCAGTGTCAGGTTAGTGCCAGTACCGCTAACACCCACACCCGCAGCATACATCTCCTTCAGTGGTATAGTGGCTGAACGGATCGATATCTGATAGGATTTATACTAGCATCCCCAGCAGTTTAGGGTTCCCAAGAACGCAGTGTTAGTGGGATCAGCCCAGATACCTGCTAGCACCTGCGTTTTGCCCCTCCGCCCAGCCCAGCCCACCCAAGTGCAGTATCGATCGATCACTGTCACTTACAAAATACTAAACACACATAACTGCAGCGTTTGCAGAGTCAGGCCTGTGATCGCTAACAGTTTTTTTGGTAGCGTTTGTTACATTTGCTGACAGTCAGAGCTTTTTTACCTGCGAGTCTCACTATTGTACCAGTAAATTTAGAGCCCAAAATGGCAAATCGAACGTACAGTAGTGAAGAGGCCTACACGTTTCTGAGCATGACAGGTAGTGAAGAGGAAGTCACTCATCTGTCAGATTCAGGCTCAGAATACGATCCTATAGATGACAGCGGCTTCATGACAGATAGCTCTGACGACAAAGTTGTGGTCCCTGCCAAGGTCAGGCGTACCAGACCCCGATCTTCTGCTGTTGTTGAGGTGCAAGAATCGAAGGGCTCTAGTATGGAGCAGAGAATTACTAGTGGTGCTATTCCTTCTGGTGAACTGGCAAGCACCAGCGGCCTAGTACACCCTGGTCGTACATCCAGCACTGCAGTAACACTTGGTGACGTGGCGAGTCCCATAAGTGCAGTTCAACCTGGCAAGGTGGCAAGCAAAAGTAGTGTCCCGCTGCTACCAAGAAGACAAAGACAGGCCCGTCGTGCCCATAGTGTCCGTCCTGCAGAATTTGCCAATTTGAATTGGGAGCCCACCACTTCTGCAGCACCCGTACTTCCCCCATTCACTGGCCAACCTGGCATTCAGGTGGAAACCGAAGATCTCTATAGATCTATTGTGGACCAAAGCAATTTGTATGCTGGTCAACTAATCGGCACCAATCCCCAGTCCTCCCTTGCCAGAGATTGGAGACTAATTACGGTCTCTGAATTTAAGACCTTTCTGGGCTCTATCCCTCAACATGGACATAGTTAAAATGAGTATGTTGCGGTCATATTGGTCCACTGAACCAATGTACCATATGCCCGTGTTCTCTGCTTCCATGGCCAGGGCACTATACGAGTAGATTTTGCGGTTCATGCACTTCAACAACAATGAACTTTGTTGTCCTCGTGGAGACCCTGGATACGATCGGCTCTACAAAATTCAGCCCCTCGTAAACCACTTCAACCAATGTTTTGCAGACTTGTTTACTCCCCCATCAAGTTATCTGCGTTGATAAGTCCATGATTACGTTTTCTGGCCACTTGTCATTCAAACAGTACCTTCCCAGCCAGCGTGCCACATACGGAGTCATGATATATAAGCTCTGTGACAGGGCCACATGTAGTTTTATTGTTTACGAGGGAAGAGAGTCACGTAGAACCGACAAACTGCCCTGACTACATAGGAAGCGCTGGCTAGATTGTGTGGGACTTGGTGTCACCCTTATTCGGAAAGGGGTACCATTTGTATGTGGACAATTATTACATGAGTGTGCCACTTTTTAGTCACTTGTTTGATCAGCAGATTGGAGCACGTGGCACAGTGCAATCTAATCACTGGGGCTTTCCCCAGCGGCATGTAGATTTCCGTCTGGAGGAGAGAGCCTGGTTGAAGTGTAATAACTTGCTCGCTATGAAGTGTAGGGATAATAAGAATGTTTTCGTTCTTACCTCCCTTCATGCAGACACGACGGTCCAAATTACTACAGCGACTGGTGTTGTGGAGAAACCCCTGTGTCCATGAATATAAACAAAATATGTGAGGGGTGGACCTCAACGACCAGTTTTTGGCGCCGTACCTAGTTGCCCGTAAGGCCAGACGCTGATACAAAAAAGTGCCTGTTTATTTCAATTGGCTTTGCTGAAATCTCATGTGCTAAACAGAGCTTCAGGGTGGACTGGATCCTTCCTTAAATTCCAGGAAGAGATCGTCAGAGCCCTTCTGTTTCCAGACGGTGCTCCACCTCACCCATCCCCAACCAAATGCAGTAAGCCGGCTGCATGAATGGCATTTTCCATATGTCGTTCCGAGTACCCCTACCCAATGAGCCCCCCCAAAGAAAATGTTGTCTGTAGAAAGCATGGATATAGGTGTGACACCTGTTATTATTGTCCCCGCTGTCTTGACAATCCTGGTCTTTGCACTGGTGAATGTTTTGAACGCTACTATACACTAGTGGAGTTTTAGCATAGGGTACAGCATTGCACAGACTAGGCACACTTTCACAGAGTCTCCCAAGATGCCATCGCATTTTGAGAGACCCGAACCTGGAACCGAACAGTTACAGTAACAAATAAAAGTGTAAAAAGAAAAAAAAGTAAAAAAATAAAATAAAATAAAATAGTTGCTGTTTTATTGTTCTCTCTCTCTCTCTCTCTCTATTCTGATCATTTTTTACTGTATTCTATTCTGCAATTTTTTATTGTGTTTTATTGTTAACCATCATTTGCTTAGTAGGTACGCCATTCAGCTGCAGCATGGATTTATTTATCTTCACAGCAACAGCGTTTGCTCCCACGATACATAAAGCTGTGACTCCATCACTGTCGGAGGTGATTTCATCACCACAGTTAAAAAAAAAATGGTGCATGTATGCCCATCATTAGAAGTGGGTGGTGCTAGACCACTAGCACGCAAATCTAGTTTAACTTGTTACCACCGCATCAGGACTTATAAGTGGTTGACAGCCTCTTGCTGACCACACTTCATCTCCTTTGGTTTTTTTAAGAACTTGCGTATATCTCTGTGTCTCGGACTAACCCTTTTTGATACTTGAAGTTTTTACAAATATTCCTCCATGATGTGTCCATCACATTTTTGTAATAACCTTTTGATCTGTTTCTTTTCAATAAAACCCTTTGTACAACAAGTGGGTGGATGAAGGGAGATGAAGGGCATACCCACCGATCAATCTCTTTTTTTCGTTCAGCCCACAGGCTGCATGAAAAAAAAAACAATTACTAAATATGTCCAGCAAGGACCAACAATGTTCTGGCATGTTGCTGGACTTTGAGCGGTTATACCAGAATGATGCCTGCGGGTTTAGGTATCATTCTTTTCAGCCAGCGGTCGGCTTTCATGTAAAAGCAATCCTAGCAGCTAATTAGCCTCTAAACTGCTTTTACAAGCAGTGGGAGGGAATGCCCTCCCCCCTTCCCATTATTCCATGGTTTTCTTTGGCTCTCCTGTCCCAACAGGGAACCTGAAAATGCAGCCGGTGGTTCATCCAGCTGACCATAGAGCTGATCAGAGACCAGAACGGCTCCAAATATCTCTATGGCCTAAGAAACCAGAAGCTATGAGCATTTCATACCTGTCACTACCTATTGCTATCATAGAGGATATTTACATTCCCTGAGATAACAATGATTTAAAAAAATATAAGTGAAAGGAACAGTTTAAAAATAAAACAAAAAAGCAAAATAAATAAATAAATAAATAAAGCACCCCTGCCCCCCCCCTCCCCGCGCAAAGGCAAGCGCAGACAGCAATTGCACCATGCATGCAAGGTATCACCGCAAAGGTCAGATCGAGGGCATTAATTTTAGCAGTAGACCTCCGTAAATCTAAAGTGGTAACCTGTAAAGCGTTTAAAGGCTTTTAAAAATTTATGCAGTTTGTCACCGCTGCACATTTGTTTGAAATTTTAAAGCATATCGTGTTTGGTATCCATGTACTCAGCCTAAGTTCATCTTTTTTATTTCATCAAAAATTTTGGGCAATATAGTGTGTTTTAGTGCATTAACCACCTCAATACAGTGCACTTACACCCCCTTCCTCACCAGACCAATTTTCAGCTTTCAGCGCTCTCACAGTTTGAATGACAATTACTCAGTCATGCAACACTGTACCCATATGAAACTTGCGTCCTTTTTTCCACACAAATAGAGCTTTCTTTTAGTGGTATTTAATCACTAGTGGGTTTTTTATTTTTTGTGCTATAAATAAAACGTAAATTTTGGGAAAAAAATGCGTTTTTCTTTGTTTCTGTCATAAATTTTTGCCATTTAGTAATTTTTCTTCATAAATTTTGGCCAAAATTTATACTGCTACCTATCTTTGGTAAAAATTACCCACATTAGTATATATTATTTGGTCTTTGTGAAAGTTATAGAGTCTACAAACTATGGTGCCAATCGCTGAAAATTGATCACATCTGATCAGGCCTTCAGTACATCAGGTGTATCTCATTTCTTGAGACACTAACAAGTCAGGAAAGTACAAATACCCCCCAAATGACCCCTTTTTACAAAGTAGACATTCCAAGGTATTAAGTAGCATGGTGAGTTTTTTTAAGTTGTCATTTTTTCCCACAATTCTTTGCAAAATGAAGATCTTTTTTTATTATTTTTTTTACAAAATTGTCATATTATCAGGTTATTTCTCACACACAGCATATGTATACAACAAATTACACCCCAAAATACATTCTGCTACTCTTCCCGAGTACGGCAATACCACATGTGTCAGACTTTTACACAGCCTGGGCACATACAGAGCACCAACATTGATGTAGTACCTTCAGACGTTCTACGAGCATCTCATTTCTCAACCACCTATTACACTTTTGAAGGCCCTGGAGTACCAGGACAATGGAATTTCCAATAAAATGACCCCATTTTGGAAAGAAAACACCCCAACGTATAATCTGTGAGGCATAATGAGTCTTTTGAACGGTTAATTTTTTTCCAGAAGTTTTTGGAATATGTGGAAAAAAATTAAAACACATTTTCTTTTATTTTATTTTTTACACAAAATTGTCAATTTATAATTTATAAGATATTTCCAACACATAGCATGTATATAGCAAAAATTACACCCCAAAATACATTCTGCTACTCTTCCCAAGTATGGCAATACCACATGTGTAGGACTTTTACACAGCCTGGCCACATAGAGAGGCCGAACATTGAAGTAGTACGTTCAGGTATTCTAGGAGCATAAATGACATCTCATTTCATTCCTACCCATCACACTTTTGAAGGTCCTGGACCACCAGGACAGTGAAATTACCCACAAAATGACCCCATTTTGGAAAGCAAACACCCCAATGTATATTCTATGAGACATGGGCTGCAAATAGGTACTCGGGTACTCTGATGGGCTGCAAATAGGTACTCTAGTACTCTGATGGCCTGGTGACAGGTACTCGGATGAACCGTGACAGGTACTCGGGTACCCTGATGGGCCGTGACAGGTACTCGGGTACCCTGATGGGCCGTGACAGGTACTCGGGTACCCTGATGGGCCGTGACAGGTACTCGGGTACCCTGATGGGCCGTGACAGGTACTCGGGTACCCTGATGGGCCGTGACAGGTACTCGGGTACCCTGATGGGCCGTGACAGGTACTCGGGTACCCTGATGGGCCGTGACAGGTACTCGGGTACCCTGATGGGCCGTGACAGGTACTCGGGTACCCTGATGGGCCGTGACAGGTACTCGGGTACCCTGATGGGCCGTGACAGGTACTCGGGTACCCTGATGGGCCGTGACAGGTACTCGGGTACCCTGATGGGCCGTGACAGGAACTCGGGTACTCTGATGGGTCGTGACAGGAACTCGGGTACTCTGATGGGCCGTGACACGTACTCGGGTACTCTGATGGGCTGGGACAGGTACTTGGGTACTCTGATGGGCTGGGACAGGTACTTGGGTACTCTGATGGGCTGGGACAGATACTCTGATGGACTGTGATGGACAGGTACTATGAGGGGTGGTGACAGGTCCTTTTTATTGGGGGGGCAATCAGCGTGCTTGATGTGTACTGTAGGCGGTAACGAGATGTTACCGCAATCTCCTCCTCACACACGATCGGTGTGTGAGGAGGAGAACCCGGTAACATCTCGTTACCGCGGTTTGTTTACATTTTTGTGATCGGCTGTGAAAGCATCACAGCCGATCACGTGGGTAAACAGCCAGCCAATGGCTGTTTACCAGCGTCGGTGACGAGCAGTGTTCACGGGGAACACGCCACCACCAACGCATGCACCGTGCACAGTCGGGGTGTGACCATCTGTGATCGGCCGTGACTTCATCACGGCCGATCACGTGGTAAACAGCCATAACCAATGGCTGTTCACCCCCTTCGGTGGCGAGTGGTGTCTCCGAAGAAAAAGGGATGTGCACGCACAATCGCGCGCATTCCCTGTTTAAACGGGAGGCCATCATATAACGGCCTCCCGCCACAATAGGTGCGCCACCTGGCTGTCATTTGACAGCCGGCGGTCAGCAACTAGTTCAAATTTAAAAAAGTGTGTTTTTTTCCCCAAAAAAGTTTGAAAATCGCTGCGTAAATACTGTGTGAAAAAAAAATAATAATCTGTAGGGCCTTTGCTTTAAGAAACTATATCATCTTTGGGGGTTCAAAGTAATTTTCTTGCAAAAAAAAAAAAGTTTTTCATGTAAACAAAAAATGTGAGAAAGGGCTTTGTCTTCAAGTGGTTAGAAGAGTGTGTGATGTGTGACATAAGCTTCTAAATGTTGTGCATAAAATGCCAGGACTGTTCAAACCCCCCCCCCCCCCAAAAATAAATGACCCCTTTTTGGAAAGTAGACAACCCAAGCTATTTGCTGAGAGGCATGCCAAGTCCATGGAATATTTTATATTTTGACACAAGTTGTGGGAAAAAGACAATTTTTTTTGCACAAAGTTGTCACTAAATGATATATTGCTCAAACATGCCATGGGCATATGTGAAATTACACCCCAAAATACATTCTGTTGCTTCTCCTGAGTACAGGGATATCACGTGAGAGACTTTTTGGGAGCCTAGACGCGTACGGGACCCTGATAACCAAGCACCACCTTCAGGCTAAGGGTGTACATTTTTGATTTCACTCCTCACTGCCTATCACAGTTTCGGAGGCCATGGAATGCCCAGATGGCACAAAATCCCCCCAAATGACCCAATTTTGTAAAGTAGACACCCCAAGCTATTTGCTGAGAGGTATGGTGAATATTTTGTAGATCTCGCTTTTTGTCACAAAGTTTTGGAAAAAAAAAAACATTTTCTTTTCTTTCTTAATTTTCAAAAATAAATGAGAGTTGCAAAATACTCACCATGCCTCTCTGCAAATAGCTTGGGGTGTCTACAAAATGGGTTAATTTGGGGGGATTTTGTGCCATCTTGGCATTTTATGAAATCCTGAAGGCGGTGATTGGTTTTCGGGGGCCCGTACGTGGCTAGGCTCCCAAAAAGTCCCACACATGTGATATCCCCATACTCAGGAGAAGCAGCAAAATGTATTTTGGGGGTGCTTTTTTACATATAACCATGGCATGTGTGAGCAATATATCATTTAGTGACAACTTTAAAAAAAAAAAAAAAAATATATATATATATATATATATATATATATATATATATATATATATATATATTTTTTTTTTTTTTGTCATTGTTCAATCACTTGGGACACAAATATAAAATATTCAATGGGCTCAACATGCATCTTAGCAATTTCCTTAGGTCTACTTTCCAAAATGGGGTATTTTGGGGGGGGTTGTACTGCTCTGCCATTTTAGCGCCTCAAGAAATTAGATAGGCAGTCAAACTAAAAGCTGCAATAAATGTACCTTAGTTTGTAGACGCTGTAACTTTTGCGCAAACCATTAAATATATGCTTGACATTTTTTTTTACCAAAGACATGTGGCTGAATATGTTTTGGCCTAAATGTATGACTAAAATTGAGTTTATTGGATTTTTCTTATAACAAAAAGTAGAAAATATTTTTAAAAAAAGATTTCTGTTTTTTTCAGTTTATACATCGCAAAAAATAAAGATCGCAGAGGCAATCAAATACCATCAAAAGAAAGCTCTATTTGTGTGAACAAAAGTACGCAAATTTTGTTTGGGTACAACATTGCATGCCCGCGCAATTACCAGTTAAAGCAGCGCAGTGCCAAATTGTAAAAAGTCCTCTGGTCTTTGGTCAACCAAATGGTCCAGGGCTTAAGTGGTTAAATACCATGTCTACTAACGAATTATGTAGAAACAGCCATCTTGAGTACGAAGAAAGGGGGTGAAAGGTAAAAAACAGGGAGAGAATGGCTGCACTGAACTCCACGGTGCCCCAAAAGGGCAGAGGCAAGAATGGCAAGAACAATGGAGATCAAAAAGGGGGAGAAAAGTAGGAGGAGAGAGATCCAACCCAATGCCCCACCGCCCGTGGCAAAGGTGTAGATGATCCAAACCTACCTAACTTTAAAATAATTGGTGCGCTGGACTGGAAATATTCGGGTTGAAGGGAAGGGGAAAAAGAGGAAAAGGGGGGGACCCAAAGGCGGCCCTAGGCCAATAGAAGATGGTATGATGACTGATTTGATGTTCTACAATTAAAAGATATAAAACTGATACCTAGATTGGAGAATATTGGTGCCAATAACAGTCCTAATCTGCTACACCAAAGAAGTGGAAGAGGGGGGAAAAAAGAGAACGGGAATGGGGAAAGAAAAAAAGGGACAAAGAGAAACAAAAAGGGAAAAAAGGGGGGGCTGATCAGAGGGACTGAAGAGAACTTTCCCTCTTCCCCTACCCTTTGGGAGGCCCAGCAGTTCTAGTCCTGGTCCCTAATTTTGTGGGGTTGTTGAACAGCATGAAAATTCTTTTTGGGTGGTTGTTTCTTTTTGGAAGGAAACTCCTTCTTGATGGCTGTTCTGTCCAGGATCGTCTCAGGGTGTGGACCAAAAAGTAAGTCACCTGAGAAAGGTAACCTACTACTGAACTACTAAAAGGGGCTCTTCCAGAGTCAATGAGACTGGCCCATATAGCTCTTGTATATAAAGAAATGAAAGATCCAAAATGATGTGCTTCATATAGACCAATAGCATTAATGACTATAGATTTTAAAATATTGACTAAAATACTGACATTAAGAATACAACCATTGTTAACAACTATCACTGACTCGGACCAGACAGGATTCATGCCCCATAAAACAACAGGCATTAATCTACGTAGACAGCATACTAATATACACGCGCAGCATATTGAGGGGATCAGAATGGTGGCTTCTCTGGATATAGAAATGTCCTTCGATATCATTGAATGGCCTGTTCTATGGTAAATACTCAGAAGAATGGGATTTCCATTAGTGTTTATAAATTGGATTAAAACATTATACTACAATCCTATGTCAGCGGTCAACCTGAGGGGAAGATTTTCAATGTTTTTCCAGCTATATAGAGGAATGTTGCAGGGCTGCCTCCTCTCTCTGGCCCTTTTTGCTATAGTAATTGAGCCGGTGGTAGAGGCTCTTCGGACTTATCCAGATATTAGGGGATTACAAATAGGGGGGCTGGAGAAAAGGGTATCCCTATATGCAGATGATATGCTACTCTTTTTGGGTAATGCTGGGCCATCCTTGCAGGGAGCTTTAGATTTGTTAAATCTATACTCGGCCTATACAGGGCTTAAGGTAAGTCCCTATTGTTTGCCATCGATCAAGGTGCAGTAGATATAGCCCTTTCAAATTTGCCACTACAGTGGGTAACGGTATTTAAATATCTTGGGATAGAGATTACACGACAGGTCGGTGATTTTTTTTTTTTTTAGGTTTACTCTAAATCCATCAGTACAAGAAGCGAAGAAAAAGCTAAAAAACACTACCCCTATCAGGTCATATAAATTTAATAAAGATGAAGATTCTTCCCAAATTTTTGTATTCAGAAATTCACCACAGTGTATACCAACATCTGGGTTTTTTTTTTGTTTACACAATTAAATAGCACTTTCTCCTAATTTTTATGGAGAAATAAGCTACCTAGGATTAAACTTACTACACTTATGTAACCATTGGTGCAAGGTGGACTTTCACAAATAATACCTGGCAGCAGAGCTGGTAACAGCAGGGGAATGGTTAAATCCAGATATATAATCCTGCTATAATGTTGGAAGAAGCAGTGTTACATTCCACAGAAGCATTACAGCCATTGATGTTTTGAGTCTTAAATCTCCTTACGAGTTGACGCTCTCATTGGCAACAACTATAAAGGCATGGAGAGCAGGATTTATTTTTATTTTTTACAAGAAAAAAATGTTATTCGATCTCTACAGTACAAGCGATGCATATACACATTTGTTCACAGAAATATGTTACATAAATCGTGATATGTGAAATGAGCTGTACATTAAAGCAGGTGGAAGGTGCGTCAGGCTGTTGAGTTACAATATAGGATATGGGTTCGAAGATGGTAGACTTAAGCAGGACTAAATAAGGAGGTCCTAGGGAAGTAGGGGAGGGGTAGGGTTGCAGGACAACAGGTCATGGAGAGAAGAAAAATAAGGGGGGGGGGGGGGGTAAGGCATGAGGGGAAAAAAGAGGGGGGGGAGGAAGGATGGGAACAAAGGAGGGACCTCATATTCTGTACTAAGTTCACTCAGTTCAATCAGTGATTAGACAATCAATAGAGCATAGCAGTGGAGCCTTATTTTGGGGCAGGTCCAGCAGTGAGGTTTTAGTGATTGTCCGCCAGTTCTGTGCACCAGGCATCTATCCATCCAGACCATATTTTGTTAAATTTGCAAGGGCAGTTTGGATTGGCGTAAGTAAGCTTATACAGTGGCAGCACCGAGTTCAGAGTCATGCGCCATGAGGACACCCCAGGAGGTGCAGCATCCTTCCAATGTAGGAATATCTCTCTGTGGGCATTAAAAGTAGCATAACTCAGAAAGTCTAGTATATTTGCCCCTTATTCTGGAATAAAAAACATTTAGCAGCATCATTTTGGGGTCTGTTCCCAGCTCCAGGGAGGTAACCAGACTAAGGGTACCAGCTATCTCTGACCAGTAGTTTGCCAGGCGGGGGCATGACCCTGTCATATAAAAGAATGAGGCGGAGTACTGATCACATCTAGGGCAGGCCACCGGATTGTTAGGATTCATAATTGTTAGCAGTTTAGGAGTATAGTAGGCTCTGTGAAGGAACTTGACCTGCATGAATCCGTCTCTTGCCGAGATCATGTTAGTGACAAAGGAAGATACACATGCTTCCCATTCTTCCTCTGACAGATCTGGCATATCTATTTCCACTTTGCCAAGGTTTTTTCAAGTTTCTTCAGTGGGTTTATAGATAAGTGGAATTAAAGGGAGGAGAGGGGTTTATCTATGGTCTTGGCAGTAAGTATTCCCTCCACAGAGAGTCTGACTTCAGTATAAGCTGCATTGGGAACTGCTTCCTATACGCTTGGCGAAGTTGATGATATCGAAACAGCATCCATCCCAGCAGGGAGTAGGCATTTTTAAGATCAGAAAAGGTTCTCAGTTTACCCCCCCGTGACTATATGTTTCAACTTGACTATACACTTCATTGCCCAAATTTGGGGGTCCGGAACTGTATTCATGTGTGGTAGATTAGGATTGCCCCAAAGAGGGATGTGGGGAGAGAATGTCTCAGGAGAGCTAAAATGCGCCCTGGCCTTATTCTATATATTAATGGTTATGCACATCAGCTCTGTAATGCCAGGGGGAGATCTCGACCCCCTGAATACCACGTTGCTAATGGAGGAATATGAACTCATTATGGCTGCCTCCAGGGTCACTGCCGGGTTGTCTCGTGCTTGGGAGAATCACCATCTGACCATCACCAGGACGGCTCCCCCGATCTGAATGTCTGGCAGGGATAGGCCTCCCTGGGCGACGGCAATTGAAGGGTGGCAATGGCCAGCTGTGGGGGTCTTCCATTCCAAAGGAAGATATACTTTTTATTTTGTCGAAGAACGAGGCTGGGGGGGATCATAGGGGCGTTTCGAAAAAAGGTATAGGAATTTGGGGAGATAGACCATCTTAACTAGATTTACCCTACCTACTGGTGATAAGGAAAGGGTCCTCCAGGCTACAAAATTCTGTGAGAAGTTTTTTAGTAATGGTTGAAGATTCAGCTCATGGTATGAGGATAGCGATGTCCCAATCCTTAACCCCAGGTATTTGAATTCATATCTCCAGTTTAGGGTTGTACCTGTTGGTGGGTGATGGCCCGACGCGTTTAGTGAGAAAAGAATCGATTTCCTCCCAATTAACTTTAATGCCCGAAAATGAGCAGAATTTGTCTATTATTTGGAGCGCTGGCAGGAGGGAGGAGATGTCTTCAAGAATGAGGAGGGTATCGTCGGCATATAAGGATATTTTATCTGTTATTACACTGACCTGGGATTCCCTTCACTAGGGAGGCAGATCTAATGCTAGCTGCCATGGGTTCCATGGCTAGCGGGAATAATTCAGGGGATAATGGGCATCCTTGTCTAGTGTCCCTAGACATGGGAAATGGCATGGACAGTGTATTTATTCATATACGGGCCGTAGGGTTGTGGTATAGCATCTGGACCCAGCTGATAAAACGAGGACCAAACGTGAATCTATGAAGGATCGCCCAGAGATAGCGCCACTCAACCGAGTCAAAGGCTTTTTCGGCGTCTAGAGAGGTGACTACCTCCGGGCCGTCCTCTCCCACTCTGGAGAGATGTGTAAGGAGATGTGGAATGTTTTGGTCTGTCCCTCTGCCCGGCATAAATCCGGACTGGTCTGCGTGGACCAATGCCATAATCACAGTGTTCAGTCGGCCGGCCAACACCTTGGCCAACAACTTGGCATCCACATTAAGGAGGGAGAAACAGGAACACTGTTTGGGGGTTTTTCTGGGTTTAAGGATGACAACTATAACTACCTCAGCCATTGTCGGGGGCAACAGCTCCCCCTCCATGGCTTTTTGCAGTACTGATTTAAATGACGGCCGTATTTCCTCTGCATATGTTTTAAAGAAATGGGCAGGTATTCCGCCCGGGCCTGACGTTTTGCTATTTTGTAAGGAAGCCACTGCCCTCTGCAACTCCTCCAGCCCATCTAAAGCTTCTCTAAATGTGGATGTCAGGCAGGGGAGCTCCACCCCGTCGAAGTATGTCGTCAGCTCTTCATGCGTGCACCTCATTCGAGAGCCATACAGGTCTCGATAGAACGAAGCAAATCTGTCATTGACGGAGGAGGGATCTCTCAGAGTCATGGCATCCGAATCACATATGTTTAAGATCGTCACCGGGGAGGAGCTCTCCCTCCCCAGCCATGCCAGCATACTACCAGTCTTTTCCCCCTGTTCAAAGATTCTTTAAGATTGGTGTAAAAATTTAGTTTTGGTGGCTGATGTTCGCAACAGGAGAACATCCCTTAAAGCTGCCTGGAAGTTAGAGTATGCCCTTGGAGTCCCTGACTCGGAGCATTCCTTCTCGAATGCTGCCACCCTTTCCTCATATATGCAACTGCAAGCTACCCCTAGTGAAGGCCTTAAATGCATCCCAAGATGTGATCAGGGACAACGAATGATCTAATGCCGCCAATACCGCTTTCCCTTTAGACCTATATGGCTCGGATATTCATATATATATATACATATACACATACACACACCTTTGTAGATTTTGCTGTAGGTTTGGGATCATTGTGTTGTTGGAAGATAAATCTCCGTCCCAGTTTCAGGTCTTTTGCAGACCCCAACAGGTTTTCATCCAGAATGGTCCTGTATTTGGCTGCATCCATCTTCCCCTCAATTTTAACCATCTTCCCTGTCCCTGCTGAAGAAAAGCAGGCCCAAACCATGATGCTGCCACCACCATGTTTGACAGTGGGGATGGTGTGTTGAGGGTGATGAGCTGTGTTGCTTTTATGCCAAACATATCGTTTTGCATTGTGGGCAAAAAGTTCAATTTTGGTTTCATCTGACCAGGGCACCTTCTTCCACATGTTTGGTGTGTCTCCCAGGTGGCTTGTGGCAAACTTTAGACGAGACTTTTTATGGATATCTTTGAGAAATGGCTTTCTTCTTGCCACTCTTCCATAAAGGCCAGATTTGTGCAGTGTACGACTGATTGTTGTCCTATGGACAGACTCTCCCACCTCAGCTGTAGTTCTCTGCAGTTCATCCAGAGTGATCATGGGCCTCTTGGCTGCATCTCTGATCAGTCTTCTCCTTGTCTGAGCTGAAAGTTTAGAGGGACGGCCAGGTCTTGGTAGATTTGCAGTGGTCTGATACTCCTTCCATTTCAAAATGATCGCTTGCACAGTGCTCCTTGGGATGTTTAAAGCTTGGGAAATCTTTTTGTATCCAAATCCGGCTTTTAACATCTCCACAACAGTATTACGGACCTGCCTGGTGTGTTCCTTGGTCTTCATGATGCTCTCTGCGCTTTCAACAGAACCCTGAGACTAACACAGAGCAGGTGCATTTATACAGAGACTTGATTACACACAGGTGGATTCTATTTATCACCATTAGTCATTTAGGACAACATTGGATCATTCAGAGATCCTCGCTGAACTTCTGGAGTGAGTTTGCTGCACTGAAAGTAAAGGGGCCGAATAATTTAGCACGCACCACTTTTCAGTTTTTTATTTGCTAAAAAAGTTTAAATTATCCAATAGATTTAGTTCCACTTCACAATTGTGTGCCACTTGTTGGTGATTCTTCACAAAAAATTAAAATTTTATATCTTTATGTTTGAAGCCTGAAATGTGGCAAAAGGTTGAAAAGTTCCAGGGGGCCGAATACTTTCGCAAGGCACTGTATATATATTCAGCCAACCAGAACCTGGATAGTCTCCACAAACTCTCCCCCGGTGTACTAGACACGCTCAGCTTCAAAGCAATGGGGGATGGAGAGCAGGTTTAGTCTGGGAAAAACACCCCAAGGTGATCTTCTCTCCAAACCTCCGCTGTGGAGGAATCCTCAGCTGTCTCATTTAAACTCCATTCAAGATCCAGGAGCCTGGACCAGATGCGAGGTTAAAAAATCTATCCCAGGTAGTGCCGGGAGAAATGGCGATACCATTTGCAGGAATGATAGAGATATTTTTATTTTTTTTTTAATATATGCAACTTGCTCTCTCTGCCCAATTCCCTCAAAGTTTTCCACAACTAGAGGAATCTGGGCTGGAGCAGATAACTAGAAGGAGAATGGAAGAGAAACCCATTTCAGTACTATATACGCACTTGGTAGAAGTATCCCTGATGGATATGAGTAAACTTCGAGCATGTTGGATAAGAGATGTTCCAGATCTTGGGGAGGAGAATTGGGAGGAGATATGGGTCTCGCTTCGAGATATCCAAAAAGTTTAGCACAAAGAACGTACTATACACCACACAAATTACATAGAATAAGTCCATTGAACCCCCAAAATTGTTGGGGATGTGGCAATATCCCAGGAGATGTTATCCATATATTCTGGTCCTTCCCCGATATCGCTATTTTTTGGAGAAAGGTCATAAATGAGATTGTGATAGTGACGTCAGTTGTTCTGGAACAGGAAGTAGGAACCTGTCTCTTGGGTTTTATGGGGAATAATATTGCTGCTACTATAGAACATAAAAGAGCCTATTGCTTTTTTACGCAAGAAAAACGATAGTATTGAACTGGAAAAAAACAGAGGCCTTCAATAGCTTTTTGGAAGCATTTAGTAGATGATACCTTTGTATAGAAAAACATATTGCAATAAGAGGACATTAAGAAAATATCAAAGTGTTTGGTCAAGCTGGATAGAACAGATCACAACAGCCTCCAAACAATCTAAGGATTAAATGACTGAAATAGGAAAATATAGAAACGTAGTAAGACAGTAAGGAAATGTAGGTAAGAAAATGAAGGGGAATAACAAACCACACCATGACACAAGGTTAAAGGAGAAGAAGAATGTGTGTATTTTTCTTGTTTTTAATGTGATATGCAAGTATTGTAAATAAGAGTTATGTGGAAAGCTCCTGTGAGAGTGGAATAGGATGAAGTAAAAAGTATATGTTATAACATCATTTTATGGAAAAATGAAGTTATTTGAAAAAAAATAAAAAAGGTTTTTTCTTCAATCCAGTATCCTAGGTTCCTGGTCACTACCCAGGCTTTTTTCAGGATGGAATCTGCCCTCTTATCCATTGCGCCTTTTAGTACCCCCATATCTTCAAACGCTAAGTCCATGCAATGGGATACCTGTGAGAACTCTGTGTCCAACCTGGGTTTCTGGTTCCAGACCTCAGTTTCCTTTTCTTCAAAGGGTAATCTTTTCCTGAGGGTTTTGGAAAAGAAAGGACCTCTCTCTGGGTCCTTCCACTCTTTTTTTAATTGCGTCCGAGAGCACCCTGTGGATCGGAAACACCCTGTTTGGTTTCATCCAAGCCCTGGTACATTTTGTCATATACCGACAGTTGTACTTTTTCCTCCTGGATCTCTAGGGTCATGTAGATTACTTTTAAGAGATCGTCTACCTCCTCTAGATAGCTTGTACCTGGAAGCCCGGCTATCATCTTCCTCTTCCTTCCCTCAGGGATTCAGACAAGGAGGAAGAGTACTTGTCCCCTCATCCCCTGAGTTAATAGCCTTAGAGGTGGATGCTCGGGGGCTGGACGGAGGCTGTTAAGGTTCAGCTTGGCTTGCCGGGCTTCTGACCAGGAGAGATCTGACTGAGCTTAGGGAGTTGATCAGTTCTCTTACAGAAGAAAGCAGATCCTTGCATTGTTAGGATATCTCCTCCTCAACAAACTCTGCTATACAGGTCCTGCTCATTATTCTTTGCCATGAATCTCAGAGGATTTTTGTAAGATGGACATTTCCTTTGAGCTGGTGGAGGAGGTTTATATTTTGCTGATGCTTTAACCTAGAAAAAAATAACCAGAATCACCCAAGCATCCTTGCTAGAACAGTACACCACCATCTTGTTATTGAGACAGCCTTCCACCAGGACAAAATGAAACCATATGCCCCAAAAAGCTGCCAGACCCCTCAGCTATAGCCCCCCCCCCCCCACCCCTGTCCAGGCTGCCGGGTCCGAGCGGATTAGTCTCATACCCTGCAGCCGTAGGCTCCCCCAGGGAGGTACACCAACAGAAACACATAGGCCCTTAAGGAGAAGATTGGGCCACCACTGTACCCCTCTTACCAGGGCCTGCATGGTGCTTGGGGCGCCTGCTTCTGCCGAGGCTGTATATCTCTCATCCATTTTGCAGAGAGCATAAAACTATCTGGTTTTAAAATGCCCAATTTCGGCATCATCCATGGGGGCTGGAACCGGAAGCACTGACCGATAGACCCGCCCCCTGACCTCTGCGTTCAAGGCGATTGGAACCACTGTTGCCCTGTCTCGACAGGACGACGCACCGCTGAACATGACCCGCCAGCCGGGACCTGGGACCATCATGTGGGAATGGCACAAACTCGCCCGGCTATCTGAGCCAATACGCCTCGGACCCCAGGAACCAGGACGCACCACCTCCTGATTCTCTGAGCTGGAGAGGCTGAGGACACCAGAGCAACCCCCTGCCACTACTGGGGGGAGGGGGAGCTGGGATGGTTGCTGGAAGAAAACAACAACAACTTGAGGTGAGCCTATACCCCTCCACCTTGGTGAAAGCACAGCTCCCCCTGGTTCCTGCAGCGCTTCCACCATGGCAGAGGAAACACAAAAACTGAGGCCATGATGGAAGAGGAGGGATTTTAACCACTTCCCGACCGGCGCACAACGATGTACCTCAGCAGAATGGCACGGGCAAGTATATTGGCGTACAGGTACCTCCATTTCTATATGTCGCCCTGCCATCGCGTGTGCGCTGCCGGCGGCATGCTCGCATGCCAGTTGGGACCTCCGTGAGTCCAAACACGGGTCCCGCGGACTCGATCGCCACGGGGATACCCAGGATCGTCTCACGGGGCGGCTGAACGGGGAGATGCCGTTGTAAACAGCATCTCCCTGTTCTGCCTAGCAACAAGTGACATTGATCTCTGCTCCATGTGATTGGAGAAGAGATCAGTGTTCACCAACACAAAGCCCAGCCCCCCACAGTTAGTAGCACGCCCCTAGGAACACTTAACCCCTACACTGCCACCCCCTGGTTAACCCCTTCACTGCCAGTGTCGTTTACACAGGAATCAGTGCATTTGTATAGCACTGATTGCTGTATAAATGACAATGGTCCCAAAAATGTGTCAAAAATGTCCAATGTGTCCGCCATAATGCCACGTCGCACGACCGCGCAATTGTCAGCTAAAGCGACGCAGTGCCGAATCGCAAAAAGTGGTCTGGTCTTAAGTCAGCAAAATGGTCTGGTCTGCTACGCTCTCTCCAAGGCTGTCCTGAAAGGCAATTTGAAAAAAAAAAAACTACAGCCCACCCAAGTACCAGACCCAATCGCCATAGCGAAGGTTATTAAGAAGGGGATAGTATATAGCTTATCCATGAGTTCCAGACCCTTTCAAACTTTGTAGAAGTAGCATGTAAAATGCCAACCAGCTTTCTGTTGATAATCTGTGTTCCCCTTTTGCCATATAGTTACATAGTTACATAGTAGGTGAGGTTGAAAAAAGACACAAGTCCAACCTATGTGTGTCATTATATGTCAGTATTACATTGTATATCCCAGTATGTTGTGATTGTTCAGGTGCTTATCGAATCGTTTTTTGAAACCATCAAAGCACCTCGCTGAAACCACCACCCGTGGAAGGGAATACCACATCCTTGCCACTCTTACAGTAAAGAACCCTCTACGCAGTTTAAGGTTAAATCTCATTCCTTCTAATTGTAATGAGCAGCCACGTGTCTTATTAAACTCCCTTCCGCAGAAAAGTTTTATCTCTATACTGGGGTCACCAGTGTGGTATTTGTAAATTGAAATCATATCCCCTCTCAAGCATCTCTTCTCCAGAGATAATAAGTGCTCGCAACCTTTTATCATAACCAATACCCTCCAGTCCCTTTTTTAGCTTTGTTGCCCTTCTCTGTACTCCCTCCATTTCCAGTACATCCTTCCTGAAGACTGGTGCCCAGAACTAGACAGCATATTCCAGGTGAGGCCGGACCAGAGTCTTGTAGAGTGGGAGAATTAACGCTTTATCTCTTGAGTTAATTATTTTTTTTAATGCCAATATTCTGTTTGCTTTGTTAGCAGCAGCTTGGCATTGCATGTCATTGCTGAGCCTAGTCATCTACTAGGTCCCCAGGTCCTTTTTCATCCTAGGTTCCCCCAGAGGATCTCCCCCCAGTTAGTCAGTCATTTTCATTCATATTTTTGCCACCCAAATGCATTATTTTAACATTTTCCACATTAAAAACTTAATTTGCCATATAGTTGCCCACCCCATTCATTTGTTCAGAGCTTCTTGCAAGGTTTCCACATCCTGCGGAGAACTTATTGTCCTGCTTAGCTTAGCATCGTCCGATAATACAGAGATTGCACTGTTTATACCATCCTCCAGGTCGTTTATTAACAAATTAACCAATTGACAACTGGCCCATAGCCAAACAAAGGCTACCGGTGGTTGAATAACTCTAGGAGGGCGTGCTATGACGTCCTCCCAGAATCCTGCTCTCGCTCGCCCCCTAGAAGATCCGTGACCACCAGGTCCACACCGACAGCGGCCGTTTACCATGTAATTGCTCCGTCATGTCATGACACCGGTTCCGCTCCCCTCTGTGTACCGATCGTTGCAGTGTGAGAGGAGAAGGGGAGAGATCAGTGGCAGCAGCGCAGTGGGCTGGATCTGTAGTGTCCACAGCGCTGTTCTGTGACAGCTGCAGTCACATCCAGCCATCCATGCTCAACCATCCCTCCATGCTTAGCCATATCCTGCAATACCCAGCAATACTCGGTGATACCCAGCCATACCCTGCAATACCCAGCCACGCTTCCCCATGCTCAGCTGTACTCCGCTTCTGTATGTGGCCAGGCTGTAGAAGTCTCACACATGTGATATTGCCGTATTCAGGAGTAGAAGAATCTATTTTGGGGTGTCATTTTTGGTATGTACATGCTATGTGTTAACAATATTGTATATAATAGACAACTTTGTGTTAAAAAAAAAACACCACCACATTTTAACCACTTCCCACCTGCCAGCTTTCATATGATGTCCTTGACTACAGGCATCATTCAGATATCAGCTTTTTCAGCCGGCGATTCCCTACACCAGAAGAACAAACATAGCGGCTGTTCCACTACTTGATCATTCTTACGGGAGGCGATAGGGGACCCCCCACCACCCTCCATGTGGGGTCTTATTGACCCCATATGGGAATGTACATTTTTCTTAAATTTTTTTGGAGCATAAAAAAAAATACATTAGCTTCATTTAAAATAATAATAAATATCAAATACCACTTAGAGCTCTTTTTTTTTTTTTTTTATAAATCAAAAGTAAATTGAAGACACTATGTGGAGTATTTCTATCAATGTCTTCTGGTGTGTGGAGAGGGAAAACCATTCTCCATTAAAAAAGCCCCCTCCCCCCCAAAAAAAAAGTTTTTCAACTTTTTAATAATTAAAATCAAAATCAGGTGAAAATAAAGTCTAAAAGCCCTCAACACTAGTTTCAATCTCGTGCAGCAAACCTTTCTCTGTAATCTGTACATTTAAAATAAAAAATAGTGTTGCATGACAGAGTACATTAGTATTTATAAGATTCAAGAGATTTATCAACGCCATTTTAATTAAAAAAGCTTAGGGAGGCATGCAGTACCACTGGCAACCAACCTAAAGGGCACGTTGTTTGGGGGCATAAAATAAATTAATCAAAAATATAAAGGAGGGGAATATTACAGGGACATCAAATGGCTCCACTGGTAACATTCCTCTGTCAGAAACCATGAAATCAGACCGAGATAGAAGTACAGCTAAATCACACTCGTTTAATAATAAAAGTGAATAGAACAAATTTAGTCAAAACATAGCCAGAGTTTAGGAACTGGAACGGATAATCAGACAAGCCAAAATGTCAGGGAGCTGGAGATGAGCATAGTAAAACAGCAAGCAGGATCTAGAGCCAGAAGGGATGTCAGCCAAGCAAGTCTTTTTAGCAGGAATGCAGGAGAGCGTCTCTGTAATGTTAACTAAGGGGAAGGCAGAGATCCTCTGGGTTGGATGGCTTACGTAGACAGGACTGACAAGCAGGATATCGTCAACAGCTGAGTAACAAAAGAGATAGGACCTGGCAATTAGCCGACAACTGAGTGGCCAGATCAGAGAAGGAAGGGCTGAGCCCAGCCCTGACAGTACCCCCTCCTCAATGACCCCTCCCCCTTGGAGGACCACCAGGCTTGAGGGGAAAACATCTATAGAACTCACGGAGGAGGACAGGGGCATGAACATCCGAGGACAAGACCCAAGAGCGCTCCTCCAGACCATAACCCTTTCAATGCACCAGGTACAGAATGTGCCCACGGAACCTACAGGAGTCAACAATGGACTGTACTTCATTCTCCTCATGGTTCTCAACCTGTACATGATGTGGACATGGCACAGAGGTGGTAAAACAGTTACAGACCAAAGGTTTTAAATAATGAGATATGAAATACATTAGAAATACGCATGTTAGAAGGAAGGTCTAATGCATAAGCCACTGTGTTAATCCTGCGAAGAATAGATAAAGGCCCAATAGACCGAGGTGCGAAATTCAGTGAGGGAACACGAAGTCTGAGGTTGCGAGATGACAGCCAGACCCTGTTCCCTACCTGGTAGGAAGGCGCAGGGAGGCGCCTGCTGTCAGCATAGAGTCTGTACCTATCATTAGCATGTTGCAAAGCCTCTTGGACCTGTGCCCAAGTGGTATGAAGACCACTAATGCAGGAATACTCTGCGGAACAAATAAGTCAGGCAACATGGTTGGAAACCATAGTTCGCCATAAACTAGGACAATCGGGAAGCAGAATTCAAGGCACTGTTGTGCGCAAACCCTGCCCACGGTAATAGGTCTGACCAGTTCTGATGGTCAGAAATATAGCAGTGTAGGAATTGCACCAAGGACTGATTAGACTGCGGGTGATACGCAGAGGAAAAAAAATCAAGCTGAATTCCCAACTGTGCACACAAAAGGCTCGCTAGAACCGCAAAACAAACTGACTACCCCTGTCCGAGACAATCACCTTGGGTAGCCCATGTAAGCGAAAGATCTCCTAAGCAAAAATGGAAGCCAGTGCCTTAGAAGTGGGCAACTTCTTAACTGGAATACAATGAGACATTTTTGAGTACCGGTCAACCACCATAAGGATAACTGTGTTGCCCTGGGAATTGGGTAACTCCACAATGAAATCCATAGACAGGTGGGTCAAGGGCCTCTCTCCATTGGGTATGGGTTGTAGGAGGCCCACTGGAAGATGTGGAGTCTTATGCCCATACACATGATCAGATTTTCCGACAACAATTGTTGGATGGAAGTTTGTTGGCGGAAAGTCTGACCGTTTGTATGCTCCATCGAACATTTGCTGTCGGACTTTCCGCCAAAAAATGTTGGCTAGGAGGCTCTCAAATATTCCGCCAACAAATGTTTGTTGTCGGACTTTATGATCGTGTGTACACAAGTCCGTCTGACAAAAGTCCACACATGCTCAGAATAAAGTACGAGCTGGAAGAGCTAGGTCTTGTAAAACTAGCGTTCGTAATGGAGATATCATGTACATCTTGTACGTCACTACGTTCATAATTGTTGGCCAACATTTGTGTGACTGTGTGCATGCAAGACAAGTTGGAGCCAACATCCTTCGAACAAATATCCACAGTTTTGTTGTCGGAAAGGCCGATCCTATGTACATTACTTTGAGCACACACAGAACAGGCAGCTAAAAAGGTGGTTAGAGCAGCAGGTAGACTAGGCCACCTGAATTGTTGGGAAATGGCCCATGGCAACCAAAAAGCGTTCCTTTACGTCAAAATCGGTTTTAGACCAGCTAGAAAACAACAATAGTACATTTGAATTACTTGCAGAAGTGAGCGCTCGGGATTTGTGGGGAAAGTCGTCAAACACTGAAAGTAACGTCAGCGACAATTCTGCAACTGAGCAAATTTCAGTGTTTTTGATTTGATTACATTATTGAATATATTTTATCATCACTATAGTAGTTGTTCTAATTATTATATTTTAATTTAGGATTTTGTGTTTCAAACTTTCATACTCTGGATGTCTACTAGACTCTTGTTTGGACAGATTTAAGGGAGTTAGTCCTAAGAAATACAGGCCTACAATATAAAACGTCAAATTTCAATGCAAAACAATGTACCGCTCTGAGACGCAAAAATCTGACCTCATACCGTCACAGAGGTTAATAGAAAAAAAGTGTGCTTCTCCATTATGAGCTAAGCTTTAAATTAGAATCAGTATTCCTCTTTTGTTCAGTGTTGCATATTGTCTGAGTGTCTATCTTGTTCTTATAAATTTGTGGTTCTGTTACCTGAAGGAAAGGCACTATTCCATCTCTTGCAATGGCTTGTAGAAGACGAGGTGCTCCTGTCAAACTCTGGAGTCCAGCACCACAAGTAGAGAAGAAAGAACCAATAACAATTACCCAAGGAGATGGCCAAGCCAAAATACCTATTACAAGCTGGCCACTAACAGATTCGCCAAATCTGTGAAAGACAAAAAAGAACCCAATTTTTTTTTCTTTAATGCAGTTTGAGTGAATGAGTTCACTTATCTTAGATAATTACATAAATTAGCTTAAATCTACTATTGGTATTTAATTTTATTCAACTAGTGACATTTTTTTTTTCTTTTTTTTTTGGGGCCTTGTGCTATCCTGAATACACCTGCCTATACTTTCCCTCCAATTCCTCAGCAGTTGAAGCACATCATATATAGCTGCTAGCAACACTTTTGCCCAGAAAAGTGCATTGCATGTCCTGCTCAATACCACAAAATCTTTGGTTGAAATGTTCAGAATTACTTTGATGATATACGTGCATGTGTCACAATCTCTATTAATTTCAATGGTATTTTGACAAGCAAGGCCTCCAATTAAAAAAAGGCTCTTGTGTGCGTGTGCTAGTGCAACTGCATACTATGAAGAAGAGCACCAATAACTTTCAATTAATAGTATGCTCAACATTTTATCCTGCAACCATTAAAATTACCTAGAGGTTTCCTGCACAATTGTTATCCGATATCTTTGACGTACAGAAAATATAGGAATTACATTGGTACTGTATATTGTACTTGACTTTTCTTTTGTTCCCCAAAGCATGGCGGACTTGACAGTACATCAAGTAGGAAGAACATCTAAATGATACAGATTTGACAACATTAAGTGCATGCTACACTTAAAGTGGTTCTGAATCCAGGTCAGTTTTCCCATGTCTAAAAAACCATCAGCAATTGATTTTTTTGGGGAAAGCTCTGCTTAAGCTTTTTACAGTCAGATTTGTTTATTTTTTTTATTTTTATTTTTTTAACTTTAGCATATCCAGGGACAGGGGTTGAGAAGCAGAAGGTTACATGTACTGGTAATGTTGCTTTAGCTTTTCAGCTCAACCAAGCCATAGGCTGTCAGTCAAGCATCTGATTTGCCTGGCAGGGCAGATAAGATGTCGGACAGCTCCACTTCACTCTGCATGTCCTGGGGGAGGGCCTGGAAGAATGTCTTCAGCATATGTGACTTGCTGTGGTTTAACCAGGTTTCTTTGAGCTCCATCTTGCAGGCACAGAGTAGCTCGCCCAGCAGCACTGATTTGGTGTTTTTTTGGAGGTCACCTCGGATCCACCCTTATGCCGCATACACACGATCAAACAAGCGGGTGGAAAAGTCCAGCAAACTCAAGTTTGCCAAACAATCCCCCCGTGTGTAGCCTCCGGCATACTTTTTTGACCCGAAAGTACGGCGGACTTAGAATGTAGTTTTGCACTCCAATCTTCCCGACGGACTCGCATTTCGGTGGACAAACCGGCCAAGTGTATGCCAGTCCACCGTGCTTCTGAAATGAACGGACTTTTCCCGCCCGGAGAAAAGTCCGCTCATTTCGAGCGGGTCTCCAGGTAGGCGGGGCCCGCGAAGGAGACGTCGCTGGTCCCGCCACCTGGTATGGACTTAAAGGGGAACCCCAACGCCGAAAAAAATCGGCATGGGGTCCCCCCAAAGTCCACAACAGACCCTTGTCCGAGCACGCTACCCGGCCGGCCAGGAAAGGAGGGCGAGCGCCCCCCCCCCTCCTGAGCCGTACCAGGCCGCGTGCCCTCAACATGGGGGTGCCTTGGGGTGGGGGGGCCGCGCGGCCCCCCCACCCCAAAGCACCTTGCCCCATGTTGATGAGGACAAGGGCCTCTTCCCGACAACCCTGGCCGTTGGTTGTCGGGGTCTGCGGGTGGGGGGCTTATCGGAATCCGGGAGCCCCCTTCAATAAGGGGGCCCCCGGATACCGGCCCCCCACCCTATGTGAATGAGTATGGGGTACAATATACCCCTACCCATTCACCTGTAAAATAAAGTACAAAAAAAACACAACACACAAGATAAAATAATTTATTGCACAGCTCCGGGGGTCTTCCGTCTTCGGGGGTCTTCTCGCCGGACTCCTCCGCTATCTTCTTGTAGCTCTTTTACTAGCGGAGGAGCCCGGCTTTCTTCCTCGCCGCCGCCTCTTCTTCCGACTTCGGGGGTCTTGTCCCCCTCTTCGGTTCTTCTGCCGGGCCACCGCGCCTTCTTATAGCTCTTTTACAGGCGGTGGCCCGGTCTTCTGTCACCGCCGCCGCCTTCCGTTCTTCTTCTTCTCCTGGAGATGTTGACTCGACGTTCTCTCCGGCCGCAATGCTAGGGACGCTCTGCACGGCAGCTTATATAGGGACAAGGGGCGTGTCACATGGGTTGATGTCACATGGCAACAGTCCCAGCATCCTCCGGGACTGTGACATCGTAAGGGGGCGGAGTCACCATGTGACCTTAACCCATGTGACACCGCCCCTTGTCCCTATATAAGTCGAAGCGCAACGCGCCCCTGGCATTGCGGCCGGAGAGAAGAAGAAGAAGAAGAAGAAGAAGAAGAAGAAGAAGAAGAAGAAGAAGAAGAAGAAGAAGAAGAAGAAGAAGAAGAAGAAGAAGAAGAAGAAGAAGAAGAAGAAGAAGAAGAAGAAGAAGAAGAAGAAGAAGAAGAAGAAGAAGAAGAAGAAGAAGAAGAAGAAGAAGAAGAAGAAGAAGAAGAAGAAGAAGAAGAAGAAGAAGAAGAAGAAGAAGAAGAAGACCGGGCCACCGCCTGTAAAAGAGCTATAAGAAGGCGCGGTGGCCCGGCAGAAGAACCGAAGAGGGGTTACAAGACCCCCGAAGTCGGAAGAAGAGGCCGCGGCAACGAAGAAGAATGCCGGGCTCCTCCGCTAGTAAAAGAGCTACAAGAAGATAGCGGAGGAGTCCGGGGGGAGAAGACCCCGGAAGACCCCCGGAGCTGTGCAATAAATTAATTTTATCTTGTGTGTTGTTTTTTTTTTGTACTTTATTTTACAGGTGAATGGGTAGGGGTACATTGTACCCCATACTCATTCACATAGGGTGGGGGGCCGGTATCCGTGGGCCCCCCGGATTCCGATAAGCCCCCCGCCCGCAGACCCCGACAACCAACGGCCAGGGTTGTCGGGAAGAGGCCCTTGTCCTCATCAACATGGGGACAAGGTGCTTTGGGGTGGGGGGGGCCGCGCGGCCAAGGCACCCCCCATGTTGAGGGCACGCGGCCTGGTACGGCTCAGGAGGGGGGGGGGGCGCTCGCTCGCCCCTCCTTTCCTGGCCGGCCGGGTAGCGTGCTCGGACAAGGGTCTGTTGTGGACTTTTGGGGGACCCCACGCCGTTTTTTCGGCGTTGGGGTTCCCCTTTAAGTCCATACCAGGCGGCAGGGCCAGCGACGTATCCTTCGCGGGCCCCGCCTACCTGGAGACACGCTCGAAATGAGCGGACTTTCCTCCGCGTGTGTGGGCGAGTCCGTTCATTTCAAAAGTAGGGCGGATAGTACGGCGGACTTAGTACGCCGTATTAGTCTGCTGAAAAAGTGCCGTGTGTGGGCAAGTAGCCCGTTCGGAAAGTCCGACGGACAGTCTGGCGGGAAGTCCGCCAGACTAAGTACGTTGGACAGACGGCTACGTGTGTACGCGGCTTTAGAGTGGGGGCAACCTCCAGAACACTTTTGGCACCATATTTAAAATAACTTTTTAGCAAATTTGTCTTTTTTTGGGCGGGGGGGGGTTAAATGTAAATGCTAATACACACACAATGCTAAAAGTAGGCTTGAGAAAAAAAAACACAAATGTTAGTGCATAGCAGATATAATTATGTATAACATTGTGATCCCCTTGGCACCGTTAATGAAGCCCAGTGATCTATCTAGCCATCCATACATGCAATTTTATTTATTTTTTTCTTACAAAAAGTTTTACTTACTTGTCACGCAGAAGTGCACCATCGATGCATGCACCAAATAATACTACACAAGACAAATCTTTTGTAGGTTATTAAGGAATAAAGTATAAATATTTTACAGTACAAGACATTTTATTTCTCAAAGCCAAATTTACAAAAATAGCCCATCTAAGACATTTCTATATTTTTGAAATTATTAAATTTACTAAAGCAAAGAAAGTGCGGCATAGTGATTGCCCTCTGTTAGCAAATAAATATATTCCTAATGAGTTTACCTTAGACACAGGGATCATAAGGAACTCTATTGCACATTAAATCTAGATTGTTGCAACAGACATTTCTGGATTCACTAATGCCACGTACACACGACAGGACTTTGACAGCAAAGGACGGAACAAATCTGTTGGACAAGATCGTGTGTGGGCTCCATCGGACCTTTGCTGTCCAAAAATTTGACGAACTTTAGAAATAGAATACATTTCAATTTTTTCTGCCGGAACTGCATCGGACCTAGTTCCTATGGAGAAATACGCTCATCTGTATGCTAGTCCGACGGATGAAAACCAACACTAGGGCAGTTATTGGCTACTGGCTATGAACTTTCTTAGTGTAGTCCGGTCGTACGTCATCACATTCGAGTCCATCGAACTTTGGTGTGATTGTGTGTTGTCAAGTCCGTTCATTCGGAAAAGTCCATCGGAACTTCGCCGAAAGTCTGTCGGGAAGACTGTCGGACCTAGTCTGCCGGAAAGTCTGGTCATGTGTACGCAGCATTAGGAGTATTTAAGCTGGCCATAAAGCATGAGGACCGAACAAAATAAAAATAAACACCCAGCAATTTTCCATCTGGTACTTTAAATTTTTCAGTGAACATATATAAATCGAGCGGGAGGAGGCCGTCCGCTGTACAAAATTCAACCTTTTTCTTAGGAAAAATTTGCTCACAGTCTGTGACCAGCTTTAAAAGAACCTTCACAGCTACACTAAGGGTGCTTTCACACCGAGGAGTCGGCGGCAAAGCGCTGCTATTTTTAGCAGAACTTTACCGTAGTTTTTGGCGGAGGTTTTTGGCCACTAGCGGGTCGGTTTTTACCCCCGCTAGCGGCTGAAAAAGGATTAAAAACCACCCGCAAAGCGCAGCTGAGCTTTTTCCGGTGGTTTGTCGGCGCTTCCCATTCATTTCAATGGGCAGGAGTGATGGAGGAGCAATGTATACACCGCTCCAAATATGCTGCTTGCAGGATTTTTATTTTTTTTTAAGTTTTGCCAACGCATCGCCTCAGTGTGAAAACACTCGGGCTTTCACAGACTGCAGGGGAACAGTTTTTCAGGCGCTATTTTTAGCCCAAAAGAGCCTGAAAAAAGCCTCAGGGTGAAGGGTTCTAAAAGGTTGTGCCTTTCTCCTATAATAGCAGTATTAGCACTGATTCAGTGGGCTTTATAAGTAGAGACATCCTAAAGTAAGGCCTAGCAAAATTAAAGCCCAAAACTTCAAGTCATTCATACAGTACAGGACAGACTTTTTAACCACTCGCCTACAGGACACATTCACCCCTTCCTGCCCAGGACAATTTTCAGCTTTCAGTGCTGTTGTATTTTGAATGACAACTGCGTGGTCATGCAACACTGTACCCAAACAAAATTTTTATCATTTTTTTGAAACATAGCTTTTTTTTGGTGGTATTTAAATCACCACTGGTGTTTATTTTTTGCCAAACAAAAAAAGAATGAAAATGTTGAAAAAAAAATTCCCTTAGTTCTGTTAGAAAATTTTGTAAATAAAAAAAAATTAAAAACTGATGTGCACTGGTGAGGCTGCCCTGACAGGCACTGAGAGGCTGCACTAATGGATACTGATGAGGCTGCACTGATGAGCACTGACTGGCATCACTGATGGGCACCGATTAGCAGCACTAATAGGCCACTGATCATCAGTGCCCCCGATTGTCAGTGCAGATGTCCCAGGCTTACTGGCTGTCCTCACGTGCTGTCAGCATGTGGAAAGGAATGCTGACAACTGGTATTTGGGTATTGGGCCTCCTCTTCTTGGGTCCCTTGTCAGTGCTCCAGGCCCCTCCCTTTTGTCTAGTGCCCTTCGTAGTGAGCATCTTGCTATGGGGGCACCTGAGCAGGCTTGATCCTGAGCTGTTGCTCCGTGTGTCCATTCACGTGTTGAGCGTGGCTCGGCCCCACTCTCTCCTCATTGGCTCACCTCATTGAGTAGCCAATGGCTACCGTTGCCGTCTCAGCCAATCAGCAGGGAGAGACCCAGAAGAGCCAAGGCTCTCATGCGCATCGCTGGATCGATCGAGATGGGGCTCAGGTAAGTATTTGGGAAGACTAGGGGCACTGCTGCACACACAAGATGAAATGTGTAAGAAAGAAAAATAGGGATTTTCATGGTGCTTAAACTTTAAGCACCGTGAAAATCCCTATTTTTCTTTCTTACACATTCCATTGCCTTATTTTGGGATGTGGTGCTAAATTGGGATGGGTGTTCTTCTGGAGTCTGACCAATACTTTACTTATTTGCTGCACACAGGTTTTTCACCTTCATGTATAGAATTGCATGAAGTTAAAAACCTTGAGCCTTTACAACCACTTTAATCATTACGGTTTATATGCAGCTACTTTTTGGTGACTAGACACTGGCAAAACGAAAAGCTCCTGGGACTTCCCTCTATATATCCCCTCCCACTCAGCTAGCCATAGTTTTTTGCTAGTGTCCTTGAGTGATGGACTTCTTTTCTGTACTGAGGAAAGCTTACCTTCTAATATGGATACTTATCTATCTGGATACTTATTTTCCAAGATCAATCTTCTACCAACCAGCTGCACCATACCCATCAGATTCCATGGGCTGAATTTCTGGCCTTATGGAGGCCATTGATAGCAAGGGTCACAGCCTTGCCCCTTCAACCTCCCCTCCCAAACGTGTCTTATCTTGAACCAAACAGTACCGAAGGAAGTGGTGGCACTTGAGGAAGAATCTTCCCCTTCTTAGGCATTAGAACAGTATAACACACCTATTACAGAGATTTCATTCAAACTAAAGGGTAACATAGCTACCTTTATTAACACAGTACACTCTTGCTTAGCCTTGGAACAGCCTAAGCCCAATCATGCTAAGGTGTCCAGTAGAGGCTCCCTAAAATGAAAATTACTGTCCTGGTCCACTTGCTGGTAGAATCTGTATGGACAATAGCCTCACCCGGAGGGGATTTGTACTCCCCAAAAACCTTTTGTCAAACAATATCTCACTGAAGAAAGTCTTTCAAAGGGCTTGCTTCCTCTGGTAGACCCTGGCATTTTATGGCCAACATGGGGGATAATCCCATGTTCAAAGACCTGGTAGACAACAGATCATCTTTAAAGATCTTACTTGATAGGGCCTGCAATGCGACTTGTCTATGTACACTATGCAAAATCCTGGTTCTATCCTTACAGATGCCCCTGTCCACAGTCAGTTAGACCTTTTAACCATGGCCTTACATTACTGTATGACTTTCTTGGTAAATACACTTCACCAAATCTCCAGGGTGAGCCTTTTGTCTTTCCATATGCGCAGTATTCTCTATCTTAAATGCAGATCAGCTGAGCTCCTGTGCAAGAAACACCATGAATGGTTACTCTTGAAGAGGAATGCCTGTTTGACCCCTTCTTTGATAAGTACATTAGAAAGATCACATGGGGTACTTGTACTCTCCTTATCCAGGAAAAAAAGGTCCACACCTCTACTAGTAGATGCTTTGCTCCTGAGGTTACCAAGGGTTCCTTTCAGGATTGAGGAGGGGGGCATTCCTGGGGTCCCAAATCACACTTAATTGGCCCAAGAACATGTGGTACTCAGACTCCTGGTGGACACTCTGTGAGACCTCTCTGAAGGGAGAGAGTACCATCCCACTTTTCGGTCACTGACTTACCGTATATACTCGAGTATAAGCCGAGATTTTCAGCCTCTTTTTTGAGGCTGAAAGTGCCCCCCTCGGCTTATACTCGAGTCATCGCTGTCTGCCCGCTCGATCAGCGTGTCGAGCAGACAGACAGCGGCCATTCTATTCAAAAGCCGCGCCTCCGGCTCCGCCTTCGCCTGTGATAGGCGGAACACTGAATTTCCCAGCAGCCTGTGTTCCGCCTATCACGGACATCGTATCATCCTCGTACTACGGACGAGGATGATACGAAGGCAGTGATAGGCGGAACACAGGCTGCTGGGAAATTCAGTGTTCCGCCTATCACAGGCGAAGGAGGAGGCGCGGCTTTTGAATTTTACAATGGCCGCCGAAGAGGGCACGGGACGGAGGCAAGGCAAGGCAAGGCAAGGCACGGCACGGCACGGGACGGGACGGGACGGAGGCAAGGCAAGGCACGACACGACGGCAAGGCACGGCACGGGACGGAACGGAGGCAAGGAGGCAAGGCACGGGACGGAGGCTCGGGACAAAGGTAGGCTGGACACACACACACACACACACACACACACACACACACACACATACACACACACACACACACACACACACACACACACACACACACACAGGGATGGGTGGATGGATGGAGACACACACAGGGATGGGTGGATGGATGGAGACACACAGGGATGGATGGATGGATGGATGGAGACACACACACACAGGGATGGATGGACACACACACACACAGGGATGGATGGACGGACACACAGGGATGGACGGACACACAGGGATGGACGGACACACAGGGATGGACGGACACACAGGGATGGACGGACACACACACAGGGATGGACAGGCATGTCTCACCCTCGGCTTATACACGAGTCAATAAGTTTGCCAGTTTTTTTGGGGGTAAATTGGGGGCCTCGGCTTATATTCGGGTCGGCCTATACTCGAGTATATACGGTAATTCAAATTCAATCACCCTTATTCTCTTAAAGGCTACAAAGTGAACTTTTTGTCAAATCTACCACCACACTTGCAAGGCCTATTTAGCTTGGTGCAAGTTGAGGAAATGCTATCCTTAAAGATATTTTGTAGGAAGGATTCTGTCTTACCTCTAGTTTGGTCTAGACATGGCCTTGAGTACAATTCAACACAAGTACAAGTCTCGGCCTTGGCCACCCAGTTTCAGAAATCTCTAGCCTCTCACTCATCATTTATGGCTTCTGTGCACCTCAATCTGTTACTATCAGTCTTTCAGAAGCCGCCCTTTGATCCTATTAGGGATATTCCCTTGTGTGACCTTGCTCATAAAAGGAGACCTTCTTTGCTGCTTTTGCCTCTGTGGAGAGTCTCTGAATTAGCGACCTTATCCAGTAAAGAGTATTTTTTCCCTCCCAAAGGTGGTCCCTGCCTTCCACCTTAATATGGATCCTGTGCTTCTAAAAGTATCCTAAAAAAAGCATTTTCGCCTTAAGCTGTTAAAATTTACCTCTTAGCTACTGCCTCCTTAAGGAAATCTAATTCCCTCTTTGTGATCTCTGAAAGTAATTGTAAAAGTCTATTTTCACAGGGCAGCCCAGATCCTACTCTTCTCAGGTCCCTCTTCGGTCCTCCTGGCCCCTTCCGTCTGTTGAGTACCTCCACAGCAAGCAACTTGCTATGGGGGAACCCAAACCAAGCTGCAGCTCCATGTGTCCATTCAGCCCCCCTATTTTGACTGGCTGACTGATTGACATCAGCAGGCGCCAATGGTGCCATTGCAGTGTCTCAGCCAAATCGCGAGGGAGAGTCCTGGACGGCTGAGGCACTCGTGGACATCACTGGATAGAGATGGGGCTCAGGTAAGTATTAGGGGGTGCTGGGGCGGCTGCTGCACACAGGCTTTTTTTCTTAATGCATTAAGATAATATTCTGCTTTTACAACCACTTGAAGGGTCTCTCTGCACACTTCACCACTGCTAGGTGAAACAGACAAGTTATCAATAAAGCCCATGGCCTGAAGGCTATTGCTATTTCCTTTCCCATTAAGGGGCACGCTACCAGGTCTGGGCTTTTCAGCATCAGGTATTTGTTTCTCCAACTTGCAAGGCTGCCACCTAGGCTTCTGTTCAAGTTATTAAGTTTTACTAGGTGCATGTTCAGGCTTCTTCTGGTACCAATTTCAGGTGTAGGGTACTATAAACTGCTGTTTGGGACAGTCCAGCCCTACTTGATCCATCTTGTTATGTGGGCCTGTTGACATTGTTGGACATCCAAGTTGAAATGCGTAAAGACTATGTCCTGTACTAACAAAATAAGGATGGATAGAGAACAGGAATTATAAACAGTGCCTACGAATATATATGATACACTACTACGTAAAAATATGAAACATTTAATTACAAAAATCAAAAACATGAACAGGTGTGTAGACAAAAAGTGGTCCAGAATGCTGAATGGCAATTAATCCCTACATGTTTCACCAAACAATTGGCTTCTTCAGGGGAGTGATATTGAAAACCTTTACATGTATGTAGACTATGAAAACACACAAAATATACATTTTAAACATAATTACAAAATATAATCATGTCAAACATCAATAGTAGTTGATTGGAATAATGATAGCATGGCATGGATTAAGAGCTCCCCAAAACAGAGAACCCCCACATAAGGAAGTCCCCCAATACCTACCTATTATTCCCAAAGGGCAAGCGCAGCACCAAGTCCCCCCAAGGACAGTCAGCAACCAATTGCAGCACCAATTGAGGCTGCAGAGGGCTAATAGAGACCTAGCATATAAAAGAGAATTAAACAATATATAAACTATAGTATATGGGAACACCCATGGATTAAAGCGTCCCATAGAGTGGTCTAGCATAGCCTCAATACTTACAAAGTGTAAATTCAAATCAATATAAAGACAGTGGCGCCAAAAAATCTCGTACTAATGAAAGCCACAGCAAGTGAGTTAATCACAATAGGGTGTTGATGAACTGAAAAAAGAAAACATTTTCAATAATGAAAAAATAAAAATGTATGCCCAATTTACGGTCATGAACATGACCGTAAAAAAGCAGATAAATAGTCAGGCAGAATACCATGAGGACATAATCCACATAACACTTACCCATAAGAAATGGTAATGTATAGAGTGAATTCCTACATCAAGGTAAAGCATTAGCCCAGCTGGAATGCAAATAGGCTGAAAATATCAACGGAGCAGCTGCAGCATGCCATCGAGGTGGATGGAAAAACCTGAGGAACAGGAGAGGGTGAGACAACAGGGGATGTGACTGTGAAGGAGGGAAAGAGAAAAACGGCAGCAAGGACAAGAAAAAATGCATATCGTGATCCAATCGCACAATTATAAGGTGCCCCTGTAGACCAGCAAGGTTGAGGCTGGAATGGCTCTTATACAGCCCCCCCCCCCCCACCCGATCGGCATGTGACATCACCGATTGGAAGCGGACAAAAAAGGCGCCTGCGCATGCATCTATGACGGCGTCTGGGCATACAATTTCCATAATGCCGTACGGAAAGGCACCCGGGTCACATTACGCAATTCACATCGTTGGAGGAAGCCACAGGCCTGGCTAACCATGCCTACCATAGGGGCTGATGAATCGGGCCGCAAAAAAAAAGTATGGAATAATGGGAGCCAGTGCAGGGACAAAGGCCAGAAAATGGGCTAGCTCTCAAAAGGGGAGCCAGTCCTTGGGTGTCCATGCAGTCAAAAGTGGCATGATTGCTGAGATGAACGGGGAGAATCCGTGATGCCCAACCTGCACCAGGGGAACGAGACATGGCCGTGGGGCACTAGAGGGAGGCCTCCTAAAGGGGTGAACAAGATGGGGAAAAAGGGAGGGGACAACTCAGAGTCCCATAATCTGCACACCCCGGATAGGACAAGGATCTACTCCTTTCTTCCCAACCAAGAAAACCATGGCATACCAAACATACAAACAACAAAAATACACAACATTTCATGGAAAAACTATTATAATAATGTATGAATAACACGATTAAATCTTATAAAAATCAATAGAAAATAGGTTACAACTAAATTTAATGAAGAACAAATCAAGACCCAATTGTAAAACCATGGTAATGAACAAGGGGAGAGGAACAAGAGGATGGAAATAAAATGGTCTAGGTGGGGAAAAAAAGGACAGTGACAATGCAACAATCAAATATACGGGATATTAACCGAAATTACAGAAAGAACTTAAAACTGATGTATTAATTTAATCCTGGAAATTTTGTTGCATCCAGGCTATGAATCCACTTTGTTTCTAATCGGAGGAATGCAGTATCAATTCCTCCACCCCTGGCATATAGAGGTGCATGCTCCAGAGCAGCGACACTGATCACGCTAAAGCAGGGGTCTCCAAATTATGGTCCTCCAGTTGTTCAGGAACTACAAATCCCAGCATGCCTACGAATGTCAGAGTTTTCCAATGCATCATGGGACACATAGTTTTGCAACAGCTGGAGGGCCGTAGTTTGGAGACCCCTGCACTAGAGTCAAAGTCATGCTGTGATCCAATATGCCTGTTAATAGCGGTAGTGGTTAATCGCTTGTACAATGGTATAACATGATCTCAAATGCATTTAGAGAAGGGTCACTTTGTCTTACTGACATAATAACTACATCTGCAGGTAGCTATGTACACAATCCCGACAGTTTTACATGTTACTGTATGTCCAATAACAGGAGTCAAACCATTGGGAAGATTCACTTACCGAGAGTTGGAAATAAAACAACAAACGTCACACTTATCACAAGGGAAAGTGCCAACATCACTGCGGGATTTTTAGGTTTGGGCGAGTGGTGACTAGTGGTCAAATGATCTCGCATTGAAGGAGCGTGTCTAAAAGTAATATCGGGGTAAGGCTTGATGTATTTACGGATTGTACTGTCTGCAGTAAGCAGAGGCCAGAATCTGGTAAGAGAATCCCTCACCTGATTATGGTGTCTAGAATATTGAGTAACAAGACAAACTGGCTGTTGGTTATTAATTATCTTAGTTGAGTTTAGTTTAACTTTATTATAAGCTTTTTTTTTTTTTTTTTTTAAAGAGAATGGCTGTAGCCTCTACTTTTTAATCGAAGGTAAAGAGCATGAGATGCTTTATAAAAATCAGCCTCAAGTGTATAGTTCCTCTAAATTCTCAAATGCTGTCTATAAGGAATACTGTCCAGCAGGGGTTGGGATTCGCACTACTGACATGAATGATAGTATTACCAGTATTACCAGAAGATGGTTTACGGTGCAAGGCAGAATACAGTATTCCTTCAGAATCTATAGAAATTTCAAGATCGAGAAAAGTGATATTTAATTGACTGCATTCAATAGTGAACCTTAATTAAAAGGCCAGAAAGTCAATTGTGAGATAATCTTGAGTGCCGGACCAAAAGAAAAGCACGTCATCTATATATATATATATATATATATATATATATATATATATATATATATATATATATATATATATATGCCAAGGTATAACGTGTTGTAACAGATCAAACGAACCAGCATTGTCAAATAGTTTCCTCTCCCCCCCCCCCCCCCCCGGTACAGGTTGGTGTAGGGAGGGCACATTTAGTCCCCATGGCCACACCCCCCCCCTTCTTTGAAACCAAAATAAAGGGCTTTTCCTACGCTTTCAGTTAATCCCAACATTTGGGCATTTGTCTAACAAATGACTGTTGCAATCAAATATATGGATCTTGACAATCAACATTCTTTTAACCTACCTGCCACTCGGAGAGCATTCAAAACTCTTCAAAGTGACCCCAGGTGGGTTATCAAACCAGCTGGTAAAGGAAGAAACGTGGTTATGGATGTCGCGGCATATGAGCGCATGTGCCGCAGCATCCTTGACAACTAAGACTGGTATTGTCCTATATCACAAACATTAATTGATAACTTTACTTGTAAATATCACAACTTGTATTTTACAGAGTATTATTGATTATGATTTTCTTACTGTCAAGGAGCCCAAAACGCCAACATTTTATGCTCTGTCAAAATTGCATAAGTCATTTCATAATCCCCCCAGCCGACCAATCGTGTTTGGATGCCAATGTCTTACTGAAAACCCTAGTGCGTTGGTTGGCAAATATTTATGCCCTCATGTTACATCTTTATCTTCATATGTGAAGGACACGATCGATCTACGTAATCTTGAAGGCAAACAACTACCCAAACATACTTGGCTACTTGCTCTTGACGTGGAAAGTCTGTACAACCCCATTCCTGTCAGGAGAATTAGTAAACCAGACTGTGTGGACTGCACAGGAGATAACCAAAAATGCATGTAAAGTGAATAATATTTATTAAGATAATAAAGAAAATACAAACAGTACACAACCAACCCAACAACAGTATATACAGCAAAGGGCAGTACCAGAAAAACAGATGTCAGCCAGGCCAGGGTCATGCACAGCAGATCATCAGAAGGACAAGGGATGTTCCAGAAACAAACGCTAGCCAGGCCAAGGTCATACAGAGGGAGATCAGTAGAAGAGGGACTGGGAACAAACGGGACAAGGAGGGGATGGATCAAGATGAAGGTTAAAGGTAAGGGTACAGAAGGCAGCAGGCTCCGGGTCCATCGAGCTGGGCAGCAGACAGGAGGCTCATCAGGCTGGGCAGCAGACAGGAGGCTCATCAGGCTGGGCAGCAGACAGGAGGCTCATCAGGCTGGAACATGGATAAAAGGTCAGACTGGTTGGCAGGTACTGGAGCGTCAGAATGGGTAGCAGGCACTGGAGCGTCAGACTGAAGTGGATTAGCTGGTGCAGAGGCAGGTTGGGTTACTGGCAGGATCAAGTGGGTAGGAAAGAACTTCCATCTCTTTTAGGTTTAGCTACTGGAGTCCTATAGGTAACTACAGGACTGTAAGTAGGGGATGAAGCAGACTGGAGAGGAGGGTTGGAATATGGCAGGGAAGAGGTAGCAGTAGCTGGGGGAAGTTCGTGAAGGATTGCAGGCAGCCAAGAAGAGGCAGGTGGGTTAAAGTCAGGATAGGTGCAGTGAGTAGAAACAGGGTATATTGGGCTGAAATGGAGGTTGCCATGAGCGGCGGGAGAAAAAGATGTCTGAGCAGGCAGGTGTTTGGTAGCAAACATGGGGTGTTGTGAGCGGAGTGAGGCTGATTGCAATATATTAGACCAGGCTTGGAATGGCTGAATAAAACTTGGTTTACATGCTGCCTATCTAACAAGAGATTGCACTGAGTTAACACACTCTGATAACACCTGCTGAGAATAATGGGGAATGAGGAATAATGTTCAAAGAAAGAAACTGGGTCATCCTCTAATAACCACACCACAGACTCAACCTGATCAAAACTGAAGGGGGGAGAAAAATCATCCCTGGCTTCTGGAATACTGGACAAGGCTAGCTCTGCACAGCTGAATCAGAGGCTGAACATTTTCAAATAGCATACCGCCCTGATCCACCAGAGAATGGGCCAGACGGATACACTCTAAGCCCCCGTACACACGGTCGGAGATTCCGGCAACCAAATCCATCTGATTAATTCAGACGGATTAATTACGGAAGAGGTCCGGAAGTGATGTTGCATACACTCGGTCGGACTCAGTTGTCGGAATTTCCGGTTGCCAAGAACGCGGTGACGTAAGCCGCGTACGGCGGCACTAGAAAAAGGAAGTTCAGCACCACGTCCGGCACCCTTTGGGCTCCTTCTGCTGATCTCGTGTCTATCTCGCGTTAGTAGAAGTTTGGTGAGAGACGATTCGCGCTTTTCAGATTTGTGCTTCAGTTCGGTACTGCTCTTCCGTTTCTGCTTGTCTTTGCGTATCTGATTATCAGTGTGTGTAGTCAGTAAGCATTTGTTTTTCATTGTGGACTATATCTTGGTATAGTACGCTTTGATTTGCATTGCTTATTGTTTGCTTGCTTCTGCTTTTCAGGTCGTTCTTTCAGGCATTGCTGTTTATCAGTGCTTTCTGTTGTCCGTTCTGACCAGCTGAACCGTTTTAAACCATGTTTCGTGTACGTACTCGTCGTACAGTTTGTGCTGTGCAGGGGCTTGGTGTTGGGCTTTTAGCTTTCACACAAGCCCGGTCCATGAACAGGGAGAGGAGGCGTTTGTGGACCAAGAATTGGTTGCTCCAGCATGACCAGTTCTCGCACATGCCTTTGCTTCGTGAGATCTGGGAGAATAATCCTGATGATTTCAGGAATTATCTCCGGATGACGGACCTTGTTTTTCACCGTCTGCTGGCTTTGCTGTCCCCTTATATCACCAGGCAGGATACCTGCATGCGGCAAGCCATCACTCCGGAGCAGAGGCTCATCGCCACATTGCGCTACTTGGCGACAGGGAGAAGCCTTCAGGACCTCAAGTTCTCCACAGGCATCTCCCCCCAGGCTCTGGGGATCATTATTCCAGAGATCTGTTCTGCCATTATTCAGGTCCTGCAGAAGGACTATATGAAGGTAAGTTTTATCCTTTAACATCACATTCTATGTATTTAATGATGCTAATGTATTGCATTTCTTTCCTCCTTCCCTAATTACCATAATTGCAATATGCTCTAATTCATATGCTCTGCCTCTTTGTCCGCATGCATATTTGCCTCACTAACTTCCCCACCATGCTCTTGGCCCATAAAACTATAGTCTAGTCACTTAGCAATGTCTTTTGTCAGCTCCATAGTATTGTTTTCCCCTAAACACCCCCTAAAATGTCTACAAATGTTATGTGTGTGCTTCAATTCATGCAGAGTGACTTTTTTTTTTTGGTTATGCCAAACTCCTTAGGAAACCCCCTCCCCCCAACTGCTAGGTCAGCTGATAGCAATCCTCTATCTGCTGACTTTACCAAACCCAATACACTCTACCTACCTGTTTGATGGCCACATTTATGGACGAGTTCACCAAAGCATGTAGTGCAAGGGCCTGCCTCAATGCTTTCAAATGCTATAATTTTTTTTTCCCCCCATTATTATGTTGAGATGTAATAGCAGAATGTCAAAATGTGCTTCCATTATTTCAAATTTTTGGTATTATGACACTTCTTACCTGTCCGGTGGGCTGCCAATAGTGTAAGTAAGGAGGGGCTTCCCAAAGTATCACACATTATTTAGGCATTCAGCTCTCAATCAAGTGGAGAGGGTTACCTGTCCAAAACATCCCCCCCTCATTTTTTGCAAGGGCCCATCAGATGGGGGGTGATGACTCTGATAAGGGGACCTTATACCTTAGGCTTTAAATACTAATTTCCCAAAATGTTATACTGATCTTGGCCAAAAATGTTGGTGTCTAATCTGCTTGCAATGTTGAGGTGCAAAATTACAAATTTTTTGTCTTGTTTCACTCCACAGTTTCCTTCAACGCCACAGGAATGGCAGACTGTGACCTCCCACTTTGCCAGTCGTTGGGACTTTCCCAGTTGTGGAGGTGCAATTGATGGGAAACGTGGTCGCATCGTCCCACCCCCCCAACTCAGGGTCATACTATTATAATTACAAGGGGTTTAATAGTATCGTGATGTTGGCGGTGGTGTCAGCGACCTATGACTTCTTGTATGTGGACGTGGGGCAAAATGGCCGGATGTCGGATGGTGGAGTGTTCGCACGGACGGAATTCTACTGGCGTCTCCAGAGTGGCAGTCTGGGCTTGCCACCCCCCAGAGGAGAATCAGGAAGGACTCCCATTCGTCTTCATCGCGGATGAGGCGTTTGCCCTGGCAAACCATCTGATGCGGCCTTTCCTGATGAGGACCCTCACCCCGGACCAGAGGATCTTTAATTTCCGGCTGGCCAGAGCCAGAAGAGTGGTGGAGAACACTTTTGGAATACTGGCCAGCCGGTTCTGCCTTTTTTTAACACCTATACACATGGCGGAATATAAAATAAATCACATAGTGCTTGCCTGCTGTGTTCTGCACAATTTCTTGAAAAGACATTCAGCTAACTATGTGGTCTCAGTTGGCCAAGATGCAGACTTGCTTGAAAACGAGAACCTCACGTCCCTTGAAGCTGCTCGTCCTGGCTTGCCCCCCCAAAGCGCCCGTGAGGTCCGAACCCAATAAATGGAGTACTTTGTGGGTTGAGTTTGTGAAGCCTGTGGTCCACATGGCAGACAACAACTATTTAAAAGTGAAAATCGGTGGCCTGAGGAGTACGTATCTGAAGGAGAGGAAGAAGTTGCTGAAGTCCATGCAATCTGGAGCTGCAGCAGATGATGTTTATGTCCCCAGGCTGTGGTATTATGACAGGATGCAGTTTCTGTCAGACCAGGCTGAGGTCAGAGAATCCCTCTATACTCTTCCTTCCACGCATCCCATGCTACATTCCACACCCGCTGAGTCTTCCGACGCCCAACCTAGGCCTTCCACTCAGGAAGAACTGGAGGAGCCCAGCTTGAGCCAGGTATAGTATTATTGTTCTACATATTTTGGGAGTGAAAATGAATGATGTTAACTTGATTTTTGATCACTAATTGCTGATTTTAGAAAGTGTTTCACATATCAATAGACAGTAGTGGCCAAAACCTTTGGGCCAAGAATGAAAAATGCTTGGCTCAGAATGATAGTCTTTTCTATTGGTTAACAATTTGCAACAGTCTTGATGTGAAAATTGTGTGTGTTTGATGAACCAAAAACTAAAACTATGTCCCTTTTTCATACACAGGAAGACATCAGCCAGGAGGGTGTGGAATGCAGCAGCCAGGAGGTGGCTGTGGAAAGTGGCAGCCAGGAGGAGGCAGGGGTAAGCGGCAGCCAGGCGGTGGGCGGAGGAGCCTGACAGAATGCCAGGTCCCTCCCCTCCGCCTTCCACACAAAAGGGCCAGAAAGGGGAGGAACGTGGAGGAGTCTGCTCTGAGGCTCATCGGGGAGGCATCAGCGGCCCTCCAAGTCACCCCCACCTATCAAGAGGCCTTTGCCGCCTTGGCTGCGTGCAAACTCGAGCAAATGGGGGAGGGGAAAAAGCTCTTGTGCAAGGAGATTATTCTCTGCACCCTCAACAAGGGTCTGTTGGGCCAAATCACACAAGCAACACACTTGTGTGCTTTGGCCCATGCCCCTCCTCCTCCTTCTGCCACACCTCCAGCACCACAGCCACAGCCTGGAAGGAAGACCAGAGTGCGATTACCTGGGTTCAGTCTGGTCTGACAGAAGATGCAGCCTCTTATAGTACCACAGCCTGGGAATATAGATGTCATCTGCTGCTGTTCCGGGTTTCTTGGACTTCAGGACCAGACTTCTCTCCCTCAGGCATGTACTCCTCAGGCCACCAATTTTTGCTTTTAAATAGTTTATGTGTGCCCTGGGGGCCAAAGGCTTCGCTAATCTCCCCAGTTTCTCCAGCGCTGCCTCCCTCTTTATTTGTTATTGACATCTAAATAAAGGTTTTTTTTGTTTGAAGAAATACTTGCGTATGTGTTTTACTTCAAAAAGGACAGTTTATTTGTGAGCAGGCAGGTACATTTCAAAAATACAAAGTGAAATGAACAACAAGGGGCACCAACACTAAACAACCTCCTGTAGATTAAAAAAGAAAAAGAAAATACAAAAAAGATAATGGTGTTGTGGTAAATTGACACACAAAACACACCCCAAAAAATGCAAAGATGAGCAAACTGACAAAAAGAGATGTTGATGAAAAAAAAACAACCACAAAATTCCCCCCAAAAAAAACAAAAACAAACAAAAACAAAATGTGTAGATGTGACGATTTAAAATATTGTATTGCTGAAATGAGTAAAAAAGACGTTCGGGAGAAGTGTGTGTGACTATGAGCATCAAAAGAAGTTCATTCTTGCAGCATTGTAAAGAACAAGAGAATGCGCTTCATGAAAGAATTTTTAACATTGCAGCGTGACGAATGTGCTATATCGATTACGAGCAGTAGTTTTACCTGAGCGAGCGCTTCCGTGTCCGAATTTGCGAATTTGATTGTGAGCATGCGTGGCACCTTGTCCGTCGGAGCAGGCTACACATGATCGGAGTATATCCGATCGGAGCATTTTGTCGGAAAATTTTTCCAGCAAGGTGGAAAAGTTGGTCCGTCGGATATTCCGAAGGAAACAGTCCGATGCAGACCACACACAGTCGGAATATCCGTCAAAACGGTCCGATAGGAAACATTCCGTCAGAATCTCCGACCGTGTGTACAAGGGCTAATAGTTTATCCCTGGCCCATTCCTTCAATACCAGGCGGCAATAACAATTATCCTCAGTTACCGTTGAGGCAAGATAGATCACCATTTCTGCCTGCCTTTTCAAAAAAGCTCCTCCGTGCAGCCACTTCTGGTCAGAGATGGCCTTGGTATACTGTCAGAAAAATTAGTAGACCAGACTGTGTGAACTGCAGAGATTACCAAAAATGCATGTAAAGTGAATAATAATATTTATTAAGATAGGGGATAAATAAGAGAATACAAACAGTGCACAACCAACCCACCAAACCCATCAACAGTATATACAGCAAGGGGCAGTACCAGAAACACAGATGTCAGCCAGGCCAGGCTCATACACAGCAGATCAGCAGAAGGACAAGGGATGTTACAGAAACAAACGTTAGCCAGGCCAAGGTCATACACAGAGATAAGTAGAATCAGTAGAGGGATTGGGAACAAACGCGACAAGGAGGGGATGGATCAGGATGAAGGTCAAAGGTAAGGGTACAGAAACCCAGAAGGGACATGATTAGGATGGGATCGGGTTCAGATGCAGGATGCAGGTACGGGTCAGGGCACAAGGAAGATACCAAGGCAAACATGTGAGCGTTTGCCGGGTATTTGTATGCCTGTAATTGGTCTCAAGTGACACCTGTTTGCAAGAGGTGCTGTCTGCTCCACACTGCCGTGATCCATCCGCTGGTGGATGCCAGTACTGCGACCCAAAAGATGACATAATACTACCAAAAGGGGAAAGATCCCCTGGCATTTGTAGACTGCCATGAGACACCTGCTGGTGGACCACAGTACTGCACGCCAAATATCAGGCATTGTCAGCGGATGGAACCTTCCCTGACAATTCCGCATAAAAAAAGGCATCACTGTGATTGGTAATCGGCTCCGGGAGAGAGGTCCTGGATCTGATCCCAATAGCCAGTTTGTTCTTAAATTGTTGGAGTTCATCTTGACATGGAATATTTTATGTTTGGCCCCTCCCACTTCCTCCAGGTGCAGGGTGTGGCCATGGGGACTAAATGTGCCCCATCCTACGCCAACCTGTGCCGGGGGGGTGGGAGAGGGAACCATTTGATAATGCCAGTTCATTTGATCTGTTACAACATGTTATATCTTGGCACAGATATATAGATGACATGCTTTTCTTTTGGTCCGGCACTCGAAATTAACTCTCACAATTTACGGACTTTCTGGCCATTAATGATTACAATTTAAGGTTCACTATGTATTGCAGTCAATCAAAAAATCACTTTTCTCGATTTTGACATTTCTATAGATTCTGAAGGAATACTATACCGTACCGTAAACCATTTTCCGGTAATACTATCCTTCATGCCAGTAGTGCGCATCCCAAGCCCCTGCTGGACAGTATTCCTTACAGCCAGTATTTGAGAATTAAGAGGAACTGTACACTATAGGCTGATTTTTATAAAGTATCACATGATCCTCATCTTAGATTAAAAAGTAGAGGCTACAGCCATTCACTTTTTAAAAAAGCTTATAACAAAGTTAAAAAAACTAAACAGAAAGGATCAGATTTTTTCAACTAAAACAATAACCAACAGCCAGTTTGTCTTGTTTATTAATATCCTAGACAGCATAATCAGGTGAGGGATGCTCTTACCAGAGTCTGGCCTCTGCTTGCTGCAGATGGTACAATCAGTAAATACATCAAGCCTTACCCCACTATAAATTTTAGACACGCTCCTTCTATGGGAGATTATTTGACAACTAGTCACCACTCACCCAAAACATACAAATCCCGCAGTGATGTAGGCACTTTCCCTTGTGGTAGGTGTGACGTTTCTAATTTTATTTCCAATTCTTGGCAAAATAATCTTCCCAATGGTTTGACTCATGTTATTAGACATACAGTAATATGTAAAACAGTTGGAATTGTGTACCTAGCTACCTGCCGATGTGGTTATGTCTGCAAGACAACGCGACCCTTCTGTAAACGCATTCGAGATCATGTTAAAGCATTGTACAAACAATTAACCATTATCGCTATTAAAAGGCATATTGAATCACAGCATGACTCTAGCGTGATCAGTTTCGCTGCTCTGGAGCATGTACCTCTACATGCCAGGGGTGGCGGAATGGATACTGCATCGCTCCGATTAGAAACTAAGTGGATTCATAGCTTGGACGCAACAAAATTGTCAGGATTAAATGAATAGATCAGTTTTAAGTTATTTCTGTAATTTCAGTTAAAATCCCATATATTTGATTGTCATATTGTCACTGTCCTCTTTTTTTCCACCTGGACCATTTAATTTCCCTCCTCTTGTTCCTCTCCCCTTGTTTATTACCATGGCTCTATAATTGGGTCTTTATTTGTATTATTTGTCAATTCTTATTTCATGACATTTCGTTTTAACCTATTTTCTATTGATTTGTATAAGATTTAATCGTGTTATTCATACATTATTGTAATTGTTTTTCATGATTTTTTTTTTTGTTTTTTATGTTTGATGGTATGCCATGGTTTACTTAGGTGGGAAGAAGGGAGTGGATCCTTGTCCTATTCGGGGTGTGGGGCTCTGATTTGTCCCCTCCCTTCTCCCCATCTTGTTCTCCCCTTTAGGAGGCCTCCCTCTAGTCCCCCACGGCCATGCTTCGTTCCCCTGGTGCCGGTTGGGCATCATGGATTCTCTCCTTTCACCTCAGCAATCATGCCACTTTTGGCTGCATGGACACCCAATGGCTGGCCCCCCTTTTGAGAGCTAGCCCGTTTGCTGGCCTTTTTTCCCTGCACTGGCTCCCCTTATTCCATACTTTTTTTCCGGCCCGATTCATCAGCCTCTATGGTAGGCGTGATTAGCCAGGCCTGTGGTTCCATTGGTCCTTGGCAACTCTCCAATGACATGAATTGCGTCATGTGATGTTTGCGTCACATGACCCGGGTGCCTTTCCATACAGCATCATGGGAATTATATGCCCAGACGCCGTCATGGATGCATGTGCAGACGCCTTTTTTGTCTGCTCCCGATTGGTGATGTCACACGCCGATTGGGTGGGGGGCGTATAAGAGCCAGCCATTCCAGCCTCAGCCTTGCTGGACTACAGGAGTGCCTTATAATTTTGTGATTGGATCACAGTATGCATTTTTTCTTGTCCTTGTTGGCGTTTTTCTCTTTCCCACCCTCACAGTTACATCCCCCTGTCGTCTCACTCTCAACTGTTCCTCAGGTATTTCCATCCACCTCGATGACATGTTACAGCTGCTCCGCTGATATTTTCAGCCTATTTGCATTCCAGCTGGGCTAATGCTTTACCTTGATGTAGGAATAATCTCTATACATTTCTGTTTCTTCTTATGGGTAAGTGTTATGTGGATTATGTCCTCATGGCATTCTGCCTATTTTTCATGTTCATGCCCTTTATAATTTTCACATCCATCTTTATTTTTATTATTAACTTTTTGATTTTTTCAGTTCATCAACACCCTATTGTGATTAACTCATCACTTGCTGTGGCTATCATTAGTAAGATTTTTGTTGGCACCCCTGTCTTTATATTGATTTTAATTTACACTTTGTAAGTATTGAGGCTATGCTAGCTCACTCTATGGGACACCTTAATCCATGAGTGTTCCAATATAATATAGTTATATATTGTTTAATTCTCTTTTTATATGCTAGGTCTTCATTAGCCCTCTGCAGCCTCAATTGGTGCGGCAATTGGTTGCTGACTGTCCTTGGGGGGACTTGGTGCTGCGCATGTGCTTTGGGAATTATAGGTAGGTATTGGGGACTTCCTTATGTGGGGTTCTCTGTTTTGGGTAGTTCTTAAGCCATGCCATCATTATTCATGATGTCTGACAATTATATTTTATAATTATGTTTAAAATGTATATTGTATTTTTCATAGAGTTTGCACACATGTACAGGTTTTCAATATCACTCCCCTGAAGAAGCCAATGTTTTGGCAAAACATGTAGGGATTAATTGCCTGTGCTATTTAGTGGCCAGTCAACATTCTGGGCCACCTCTGTATGTACTGTTTTATAATTGTCTACACATCTGTTCATGCATTTCATGTTTTGATTTTTGTAATAATAAAATTTTTCATATTTTTATGTAGTAGTGTATCATATATATTTGTAGGCACTGTTATAATCCCTGTTCTCTATCCCTCATTTTGTTAATAAATTAGGGATGAGGTGTCATATACCATGAGGACTTTCCAGCCATATCACATTTTTTCTGCCTATGTCCTGTACTTTTTGACTACCCTGGTGTATAGTACAGGTTACAGATCTATGTTCTTATGGCCTCCTTATTGCTTGCTACAAAACTCAGACTAACTGGTAGTAAGAGGTGTTGCATAACGGATGTCTCCGTAACTTCTTTTGTCATTGTCCAGTCATCTAAAAGGTAGCTAGCTGCATGTAATCCAGTTGCAATACCTAAAACATCCTGTGTCCTGTACTGTACTGTAGGTCAAAAATCATATTTTATAGTTTTCAGCAGAGTGGGGAAGCCATAGAATCTTGTAAGGAATCCTGTCTCTGCACACTATACTTGGATGTCTTTTGGATTTAAAGTACACAAACTATGCATTTTACACAGGCATATGTGCAAGCAAACTCTAAAACAACAAGGACAGAGGCCACATCAACCTTGCACATTACCTTTGCAACAAGATATTTATTGAATAAAATATTGTACTCAGAGCTCTGAGGAAGAGGGGTCACTCTCGAAACACATCAGCAAACTTTGGACTACTCTCATCCCACTCAAGTTCACCAGCCAGCAAACCATGTTGGACAAAGTCACTGATGGGCTTTTTTAATATTTAGCTTGCTTACACCATTTGTTTGTGAGTACAATATTTTATTCAATAAATATGATCTTTTGTTGCAAAGTTAATGCACTATTCTGGTGCGCCTTCTGTCCTTGTTTTTTTAGAATGTCTTCTGGGTTCTCCTTGACCCATTGAGTGTGGCAACACAGCCAATCCAGTAGTCTCAAGTCCATCCAAAGCTAACTCTTGAGCGCAGCAGCATTTGCTTTTTCTTGTAATATGTGCAAGCAAAGGCTTATGAAGAGAAGGGACACAGTATAGCCAGAAACTTGCAAGGGTCATGAGTGAAACACAGGGGAAGAAAAAGTACAGAGAGACTTGTCAAGTGCGATTACAGTATACAGGAGCTATAAAACAAAAAGTACATAACGAGTAGCAGTTGGTGATATAGGAGTAGGGGAACCTGCCAAGGGCAACAGCAGAAGAGATGAGGAGAGAAAAAACAATCTTCTTGCTGCATCTCACTTACAGAAAGCCTGATGTTATTTGCCAGAATTAAGGTTTCAGTCACCAATCTGACTGCATTCCATTATAGAAGTGATTGCAGGAAGCAAAGAGAATGGTACATAGCATACCATTCAGAAATACAAGCTTTCTTGCAGATGCAGGTGTAACGTATGTGCTGATGATGGGTTTACAGAGAACTCAGATCAGTAAATTGCATGAGATTTTGGTTTTGATCACAGCTGCAGTATGCTGGCATGCACTAGTATCTCATTGAGCATTTTCACTCAAAATGTTTTATGCCACCAAGGACTGGTTATGTGATAATTGTCATGTGATCCAAGCACCCATTATTAGGCGAAGTGAATACTACTAAATAAAGGAGAGCATTGTTCACTTTGAATGCCCAATAGAGGGAAATATGTGTGACATGTGCATAGGTTCTTTTCCTGCATTAGGAGTCACACTTATACATTGCTGTAATATGTATATGCAACAGCCCATGCATTGTGTTGCACCCCACAATGAGCCCTGGGCAATGCACTACAACATTGTGAAACACATGTTGTGGTGAGCAGCATAATTAAATACTCACATAAGTAGAGCAGATTACCACGTGTGCCCAATTGCAATGCACAAGGTGTGAAGGGGAACCAAGTCTGTCCCAATGAACCAGTATTTGTTCACACTTTTACAGACACTTATAAGATCCAGCGCTTACTGGCATTAAGCAGTAAAATAGCTGCTAACAGAAGTTATGATGCTTAGGCTAGGGTTGCATGTCGGGCAGCATCGCCGGTTCAATAGAAACTGGCCAAATTTTGGCCCATGTGTACAGCAGCTGGTCCGACAGAAGTTGGCTGTTCGGCTAGCTTCTGTCGAAGGGGATTAACCGGAGAGCTGACCGATGTGTTCTGGCGGGGGGGCAGTCCCCGTTAGAACACAAAAGCTCAGCAGGGGATATCCCTGTTCTAACATCGGTTAGTACACTGGCTCCTCCCGAGCTCTTTGGTTTAATAAATATATATCTTTTTTTTATTTTTTTTATAAATAATTGTATTGTAGTCAACGTTTCAATTAATATCATGAAATTAAATGAATATGAATTTGTCTACCATTATTGGCACCTTTTGAAGCAGTGTTAAAAATCCTGCTTGCTACATTTTTGGTGCATATTTGTCAAACCGCACCAAAAACGCATCTCACCATTGAAATGCATTGAAAAGGCAGCAAGGATGCATCAAAAATGCTCCTGTGTTGCGTTTTTGATACATTTTTTTTTAAGTTACATGACCTATGAAAACATAACATAAGCAAGGCAAAACCTAGGCAGCCCTTATTGGCACTTTTTGATTTCTTTCTGCACAACGCTGAACACTGGCAGCCGAAATTTCGGTGCATCACTAGTTTTTTTGTTCACCTTGCTGGGTTGAACAAAAAAAAAAAAAAAATGTTTAGTGTGTACCAGGCTTTAGACTAGAGCTGCAACAATTATTTTGTCTGTCGACTAATCTAGCCATTATTTTTTCGATTAGTCATCGACTAGAACGATTATTTTTTATTTTATTTTTTTACTAATCTAATCTAGTGTTCTAGTTTTTTTTGATTAGCTAATTAATCCTTTAGATAACTTTACAAAAAATGATAAGTACAAAAAAAAAGTAAGATAAAAGAATATAACTACATACATACATACACATTATATATATTATATATATATATATATATATATATATATATATATATATATATATATATATACATACATATACACACACACACACATATACATATATATATATATATATACATATATATATATATATATATATATATATATATATATACACACACACACACACACACGATATATATATGTATGTAGTTATATTCTTTTATCTTACCTTTTTTTATGTTCTGTTTTTCTTTTCTGTTGAGAAGTTTTTTTTTTAAGGGGGGGGGGGGGTGTGGGGACAGTGTCAGTGTGTTTTTTTTTTTTTTACAATTTTAATTTATTGCTATTTTTTTATCAGCCCTGTTGGGGGGGGGGCTATGGTCTTAACAGACCTCCGACATCTCCCATTTGAGTCAGGGAAAGGGACTAGGGACACAGATTCCCCAGTCCCTGTCCAATGTTTCAGTTATGTGAATGGACAGTCAGTGGTCACTGACTCTGTCCATTCAGAAAACGAAGGAGCCGGGTTTACTGGTTGCTACCTCCACTTTCCATCCTGAGATACCAGGGGGGGCGGCAGCATGGAGGGGGAGAAGAGAGGGGGACAGATGCATGGAGGGGGACATGGAGAAGAGAGAGGGGGACACGGAGCAGCATGGAGGGGGACAGCAGCATTGAGGGAGACACGGAGAAGAGAGGGAGACACGGAGCATCATGGAGGGGAACACAGAAGAGAGGGAGACATGGAGCAGCATGGAAGGGGACAGCAGCATGGAGGGGGACACAGAAAAGAGAGGGAGACACGGAGCAGCATGGAGGGGGACACAGAGAAGAGAGGGAGACACGGAGCAGCATAGAGGGGGACGCGGAGAAGAGAGGGAGACAGACGAACGGAGGAGAGAGGGAGACACGGAGCAGCTTGGAGGGGGACACGGAGAAGAGAGGGAGACACAGAGCAGCATGGAGAAGGACGGATGGGGACTGGAGAAGGATAGGGGACAGTCAGCGGCAACGCCTTTCACGCACATCAACGTATTTTCGTAATCTATTACGTTGACTCGTCATGGCAGCTCTACTTTAGACTCTTGGCTGGCTTGTGTCAGCAGCAGAGGCATTTACACATCAGCCAGAAGTGCAAATGTCTTCAGCTGACTGCCAGCTTTTTTGTGAACCTGATTTTAACCATTTTGCTGACAGGCCCTGTGCTCCATTTTGTACACTCATGTGGCCAGACCATTTTTGCAATTTCTCCTTTGCATTTTTATTTTTCATTATTTTTTCATAGCTTTCAGAGTTTGTAAAAGACCCCCCAAACAATATATTTTCTTAAAGCATAAGATCAGTAGAATAAAAAGAGGTGCTACTGATTTTTTAGACCCCGCTGTATTTGCGCAAATATTTATCAAACCAATATATTTTCCAAAAATACAGTAAAACCATTAGCAGATAAAAGCACAAATTTTACAAAATTTCTATTAAATATAAAAGTTTAACCTGTATTGAGTTAATAAATAACAAATATTTGTAATTTTTGCGAAATGGTGAAAAGTGAAAAATTGTAAATATCCAAATTTCTCAAAAATTCTGAAGGTTTTAATTTTTCCCTTACAGCTTTCAGAATTTGACCTCTAGAGCATATGACCTCTAGAAACAAAGGTGCTACAGATTTTTTAGACCCCGCAGTATTTGTGCAAATGTTTATCAAACCAATATATAGCAGATAAAAACACAGTTAATTTTACAAAATTTCTGCTAAATCCCTACTAAATATAAAAGCTTAACCTGTATGGAGTTAATAAATAACAAATATTTGTAATTCTTAAATTGCGCCTTTTTGCAAAATGGTGAAAATAGAACATAACCAAAAATTTATCTAAAAATCTGTTTTTCTTATTTCACTTACAGCTTTCAGAACTTGTGAAAGACACCCAAACCATCTATTTTCTGAAAGCACAGCACTAGTAGAAGAAAAAGAAGGTGCTATTGTTTAAGGCCCCACAATATTTGCACAAATGTTTACCAAAGCAATAATTTTGCTAAAAATACACTGAAATCATTAATAGTGGATTCAGTGTACAAAATGTACAAAATTCTTGCTAAATTCCTACTAAATATAAAAGTTAAAACTGTATTGGGTTATTAAATAACAAATATTTGTACATTTTAAATTGCACCTTTTTGTGAAAACTGAAGGTACGCAAAACTGCAAATAACATACTCTAAAAATCCAGAGATTACCATTTTTCACTTACAGTTTTCAGAGTTCGAAAAGACCCCTCAAATTAGACATTTTCTAAAAACACATTAACTGTACAATAAAAAAAGGGCTACTGAATTTTTGGGCCCTGCAAAAATTGCGCAAATGTTCATCATATCCCTATTTTCACAGAAAATACACTAAAATCATTAATATTGCACATGAAACACAACACAACTTACAAAATTCCTGCTAAATTAGTACTAAAGCACTGTTTACATGTGACATACTAAAGTGTACGCCCATGGTGGGCCATGTTTACCCACACAGGGATGCACAGGTGTTCCGTGCATCCCCGTACAGGCAGTCCCATTTATGTCAATTGGGATGCAATGGCTGCACAGGCATAGCTGCTGTTCACAAATGGACATCTGTGTGGGTACCCCAAATGCAGACAGTATGAGCTCAGAGACATGTATGCGGACCTACATGGATGTAAAATTGGAAGCAATGGCTCTGTTCATGCAGGTGCTACAACCCAAATGACATCAATGGGACTGCCTGCACAGAACATCTGTGCATCCATGTAAAGGTACGCTGTGTATGCCCTGTGTGAACAAGGCCTTAGGCCCCTTTCACACAAGCACACTGATCGGGTCTGCTTGTCCGTTTTTCAGGTGGGCCCAATTGGACCACCCATTGTTCTCTATGGAGAGGCTGATTTAAATGGACAGGTGTCCGTTTAGACCCACCTACATCTGATTCCATCTGCTAAAAACAGACAGATGGGGATTCCATTCCCCATCCATCTAGCAGATCGGATCGTATGGTATCCGATGGAAATGGACAGGCAGTTTATTTCCATCCGACCACCCCATAGAGAACAGCAGGCTGTTTCTGTGTCTGCTTTACATCAGTGGAGTGGACACGGACCTGTCAGCAGACAGATCCCTGCATCCCCCAAAAAAGTCACTGGGTCTTACTAGGGTTGTTTTTTTTTTTTTTTTTTTTTTTTACAGGTATACTTGTAAAATGTTTTATTTTTTGCATTTTTTGGGGGGGTCTTTGATGAGATATCAGAGGTCTAAACAGACCCCCATACCATATCTCCTTTTTTTTGAGACAGAATTACTTGAATGAAATCTGTATAGCGATTCCATTCATTCATAAACTGACAGTCTGATACATAGCAACACTCACGGTTACCATTATCAGATATCAGTGAGCATATAAGAGCACTCAGTGATCGCTGCATACGCCCACGGTGCTACACTGAGGGAGGTGGTAAACACATGTTTACCAAGCCCCCCAAGCCCAAACATTACCCGCACCGCTCCCCCCCCCCCCCCCCCCCCGCCGCGAGCCCCAGTCTGATAGTTTGCAGGAGCAGAAACTGCAGGTGGAAAGGGGGTGCAGGGATAGGTATGGGGGGTGACCAGAGTGATTGGGGGACACATCTGGACCCCCCCCAAGGCCCATGCAGCACCTGAAGCCGGGGGGTGTTGCAGAGGGATGCCGGCTTATGATGGTAGCTGCAGGGGATCCAATTTGCTGGGGTCAGGTCAGGAGGAGGGGGGGAATCAGTGCTTGGGGTGAAGGGTATAGGATAGGACAGTGATGGCGAACCTTGGCACCCCAGATGTTTTGGAACTACATTTCCCCATGATGCTCATCCACTCTGCAGTGTAATGGAGCATCATGGGAAATGTAGTTCCAAAACATCTGAGGTGCCAAGGTTCGCCATCACCAGGATAGGAGGTGGGGGGGTAAATTTTGGTGGAAGGGAGCGGCAGGGGTGAAGAGGCTTGGGACCGGGAAGCAGCGGCATGGAGGGGGGGTCACTTTAGGGGTTAAGAACTCTGATCAGTGGTTTGTAATTCGCTGATCAAAGTTAAAGAATTGTTCAGCAGAGTCTAACAATTCTACTATAAGTTTATGGTCATTGAAGTGACCATGAGCTTATAGGAGAGGGAGAAAAGATATCCGCATGGTCTACAGATTTACCACTTGGGGGTAGTGGTGTAATTCCGTACACCATACGTGCCTGGCAGCAAAAGGGTTAAGGGGTTGTAAAGCAGTTCAATCACTTCCACAGGTACAGTAGCATATGGCCCCTTGTCTGACTCCTCCCTGCAATGGATCCTATTCTCTGCTGCCCCTCCTGGGCATTCAAGATGTCCGTGGCAAGTGTCAGTGGGGAAAGCAGAGGATGACCAGCAGATAACCATTTACAGATCGCCCCAATAAAGAATGAAGCTTAAAGCATTTTGTCATTACCCATTTCATAGCTGTGATTTCCCTACTGCTAAGGCCTGTGCGTGATCTGTGCTTAATTAGCTTCATAGGAGTGTAGGGGAGACAGAGGGCTAAACCACCCCTAAAGTCTTATAAAAGAGAACCTCTTGTCAGCCCCCAATTCTAGCAATAATGTTAATTTAACAATTAAAATAAAGCAAAAAGTTACACAATTAAACTTAAATAGAATTAGAAAACAAAACCACTTTTAAAGCCCCCTGCCCCGACTAACGTAAATGTGCGGGTGTGCGTACATATGAAAATTGCGCTACACATATTAGATATTGTTATATGTGCCACAGTGAGCGCAATAATTCCAGATGCATCATTCATGATTAAATCTAAAGTGATGACGTGTAAATGCTTTTAAAGCACTTCTTGTAGACAATTTGGCCGTAGTTTGTTGCTGCTGCATGAGGCTTGAGATCTATTTACATAGTTACATAGTAGGTGAGGTTGAAATAAAGACACAAGTCCATCAAGTCCAACCCATGTGTGTGATTATGTCAGTATTACATTGTATATCCCTGTATGTTGCGATCGTTCAGGTGTTTGTTTCTTGAAACTATCGACGCTCCCCGCTGAGACCACCGCCTGAGGAAGGGAATTCCACATCCTTGCCGCTCTTACAGTAAAGAACCCTCTACGTAGTTTAAGGCTAAGTGGCCATGAGTCTTGTTAAATTCCCTTATGCAAAAAATGTTGCATTCCTATTGTGGTCACCAGTATGGTATTTGTATATTGAAATCATATCCCCTCTCAAGCGTCTCTTCTCCAGAGAGAATAAGTTCAGTGCTTGTAACCTTTCCTCATAACCAATATCCTCCAGACCCTTTATTAGCTTTGTTGCCCTTCTGTGTACTTACTCCATTTCCAGTACATCCTTCCTGAGGACTGATGCCCAAAACTGGACAGCATGCTCTAGGTGCGACCGGACCAGAGTTTTGTAGAGCAGGTGAATTATCATTTTATCTCTGGAGTTGATTCCCTTTTTAATGCATGCCAATATTCAGTTTGCTTTGTTAGCAGCAGCTTGGCAATGCATGCCATTGCTGAGCCTAACATCTACTAGGACCCCCAGGTCCTTTTCCCCATCTTAGATTCCCCCAGAGGTTCTCCCCCTAGTGTATAGACTGCATTCATATTTTTGCCACCCAAATGCATTATTTTACATTTTTCTACATTAAACCTAATTTGCTATGTAGTTGCCCACCCCATTCATTTGTTCAGATCTTTTTGCAAGGTTTCCACATCCTGCGGAGAAGTTTTGCACTGCTTAGCTTAGTATTGTCCGCAAATACAGAGATTGAACTGTTTACCTCATCCTCCAGGACGTTTATGAGCAAATTAAATAGGATTGGTCTCAGCACAGAACCCTGGGGGACCCGACTACCCACCCCTGACCATTCCGAGTACTCCCCATTTATCACCACCCTCTGACCTCCCCATTGTAGCCAATTTTCAATCCATGTACTCACTCTATGATCCATGCCAACGGACCTTGTTTTGTACAGTAAATGTTTATGGGGAACTGTGTCAAATGCTTTTGCAAAATCCAGATACACCATGTCCACGAGCCTTCCTTTAGATGGTAACTCACCTCCTCATAGAAGGTTAAAAGATTGGTTTGGGAAGAACGGTTCTTCATGAATCCATGCTGATTACTGCTGATTACCGCTAATAACGTTCTCATCACTAAAATCTTGTATATAGTCCTGTATCCCCTCCAAGAGTTTACATACTATTGATGTTAGGCTAACTGGTCTGTAAATTCCAGGGATGTATTTTGGGCCCTTTTTAAATATTGGTGCTACATTGGCTTTTCTCTCTTCAGCTGGTACCATTCCAGTCAGTAAATATTAGGAACAAAAGCCTGGCAATTACTTGACTGGGTTCCCTAAGTACCCTCGGATGCAAGCCATCTTGTCCCGGTGAGTTATTACCGTATTTATCGGCGTATAACACTCACTTTTTCCCCCTTAAAATCGGGGGAAAGTCGTGGGTGCGTGTTATACGCCGATCCCCACTGTCTGCGAGTCAAAAATAGCGAGCGCGGCCGAAAAATACCGAGCGTGGGCGAAAAATACAGAGCCGATTGCTCGGCTCCGCTCGTAGTCCCGCCTCCCTGCTGTTTCTCTAGCAAGCGCTGCCGAAAAAGACCGAGCCAACTGTACTGTGTACTCGGGTCAGCTCGGCTTGCAGTCCCGCCCATACTGGGCGAGACTGCGAGCGGAGCCCAGCCGAATACACTGTACAGACGGCTCGGTCTTTTTCGGCAGCGCTCGCTAGAGAAACAGCAGGGAGGCGGGACTACGAGCGGAGCCAAGCAAGTCGGCTCGGTCTTTCGGCGGCGCTCGCTCGGTCTGTCTCGCAAGCTGCAAATGACACTGATCATTCTGCAATGATGGACAAGGCTGCAGATGCACACTGATAAGGCTGCATTGACTGGCATTTAAATTTAATTTTTTTTTCCTTAAACTTCCCTCCTAAAACTTTTTTCCTTAAAATTCCCTCCTAAACTTGGGGTGCGTGTTATACGCCGGTGCATGTTATACCCCGATAAATACGGTAATGTTAAGTTTCCCAAGTCTCATTTTAATTCTGTCCTCTGTTAACCATGGAGGTGCTTCCTGTGATGTGTCAGGAGGATAAACACTGCAGTATTGGTTACTGAAGCTCCCCCAATTCGCTCGTGAAGAATCAGGAGAAGAATCCAATACTTTCGCCATCTCCCCATTCTTTGTGGGGCCAAATATGGTCTGTCCTCCCTTTTTTACGGTTTACATAGTTAAAGGATTTCTTGGGATCTTTTTTGCTCTCCTCCATTATGTGTCTTTCATGTTTTTGTTTTGTTTTTTTAAACAAAAGTTTATTCGAGAAGAAAAAAACAAAGCAAAAGAATTACAGCATTCTCGTACATCTGTTATACATACATGAGGAATGGAGTATATCTAGTTTTTAACAGACACTAACAACTCAGGAGACATCCTTCCTCATAAGCAAATCAGCCCAGAACCCTTGTGTGCTGGATGTCTTCATGTTCTATTTTAGCCGTCCTTATTGCACCCTTACATTTCTTGTTGCATTCCTTATCGAGTCTGAATGCTGATGATGATCCCTCAACCTTGTATTTTTTCAAGGCCTTCTCCTTTGCTTTTATATGCATTTTTACATTGGAGTTAAGCCCTCCAGGACTTTTGTTCGCCCTTTTAAATGTATTACTCAATGGGATGCTTTGGCTAATGCCCTTATTTAATATGCTCTTAAAGCAAACCCATCTCTCCTCTGTGTTCTTTGTTCCTAAGATTTTATCTCAATTTTGCCTTCCAGCAAGGTTCGTAGTTTAGGGAAGTTGGCTCTTTTGAAATTCAGTGTCTTTGTATTCCCCTTATGTTTCCTATTTGTGTGATTTATACTGAAGCTAATTAAACTGTGATTACCTAAATTACCCCTTATTTCCACATCCGTGATCAGGTCTGTATTGTTGGTAATAAGTAGATCCAGTAACGCTTTATTTCTAGTTGGTGCGTCTACCATCTGACCCATAAAATTGTCCTGCAAGACGTTTAGGAACTGGCGAACCTTAGATGAATGTGCAGTTCCCTCCGTCCAGTCTATGTCTGGATAGTTAAATTCCCCCATTATGATAACACTTCCCATCCTTGCTGCTAATCCAAATTGTAATATGAGATCTGTCTCCCCTTCCTCCCTCAGGTTAGGGGGCCGCTATGGCATACTCCCAGTATTATTTTCCCCATAGCTTCATCCCTTTGGAGCTCTACCTATAAGGATTCCACCTCCTCCCTAGCTCCCTTAGTGAGGTCATCTCTCACATTCACTTGTACATTATTCTTGATATATAATCATACCCCTCCCCCTTTTTTACCCTCTATCCTTGCGATAAAAGGTATACCCTTGAATGGTTGCCAGCCAATCATGAGAGCTGTTGAACCAGGTCTCTGAAATTCCACAAAATCCAAATCTTCCTCGTACAACAGTATCTCTAGTTCACCCATCTTGTCCGCCAGGCTCCTGGCATTGGTGAACATGCCACATAGTTTAGACCGGTCGCATATTATCCTCTTATTTGCCCCACACAACCTCATTTTTTCTTTTTACCAACAAAACAAGATAATATATTTTGACGTGCAATGCGCTATTATATGCTAGTTAAAAAAAAAATATATTATATATATATATATATATATATATATAGTGTGTGCATATTATATACATATATATAGTGTGTGTATACACACACACACACACACACACACACACTGTATCTCACCTGAAGAAATGACACTATGCAACAATGAAAAGTAGTGAGTGTACAGCTTGTATAACAGTGTAAATTTGCTGTCCCCTCAAAATAACACACAGCCATTAAAGTCTAAACCACTGGCAACAAAAGTGAGTATACCCCTAAGTGAAAATGTCCAAATTGGGCCCAATTAGTCATTTTCCCTCCCCGATGTCATGTGACTATTTAGTGTTGCAAGGTCTCAGGTGTGAATGGGGAGCAGGTGTGTTAAATTTGGTGTTCTTGCCTTCACGCTCTACTACTGGTCACTGGAAGTTCAACATGGCACCTCATGGCAAAGAACTCTGAGGAGCTGAAAAAAAGAATTGTTTCTCTACATAAAGATGGCCTAGGCTATAAGAAGATTGCCAAGACCCTGAAATTGAGCTGCAACACGGTGGCCAAGACCATACAGCTGTTTAACAGGACAGGTTCCACTCAGAACAGGTCTAGCCATGGTTGGCCAAAGAAGTGGAGTGCACATGCTCAGCGTCATATCCAGAGGTTGTCTTTGGGAAATAGACGTATGAGTGCTGCCAGCATTGCTGCAGAGGTTGAAGGGGTGGGGGGCCAGCCTGTCAGTGCTCAGACCATACGCCACACACTGTATCAAATTGGTCTTCATGGCTGTCATTCCAGAAGGAAGCCTCTTCTAAAGATGATGCACAAGAAAGACCATAAACAGTTTGCTGAAGACAAGCAAACTAAGAATATGGATTTCTGGAACCAGGTCCTGTGGTCTGATGAGACCAAGATAAACGTATTTGGTTCAGAAGGTGTCAAGTGTGTGTGGTAGCAACCAGGTGAGGAGTACAAAGACAAGTGTGCCTTGCCTACAGTCGAGCATGGTAGTGGAAGTGTCATGGTCGGGTGCTGCCAGCACTGGGGAGTTACAGTTCACTGAGGGAACCATAAATGCAAACATGTACTGTGACATACTGAAGCAGAGCATGAGCCCCTCCCTTCAGAGACTGGGCCACAGAGCAGTATTCCAACATGATAACGACCCCAAAAACAACTCCAAGATGACCACTACTTGCTAAAGAAGCTGAGGGTAAAAGGTGAGGAACTGGCTAAGCAGGTCTCCAGACTTAAACCCTATTGAGCATCTGTGGGGCATCCTCAAATGGAAGGTGGAGGAGCGCAAGGTCTCTAACATCCACCAGCTCTGTGATGTCATCATGGAGGAGTGGAAGAGGACTCCAGTAGCAACCTGTGAAGCTCTGATAAACTCCATGCCCAAGGGGTTAAGGCAGTGATGGAAAATAATGGTGGCCACACAAAAGATTGACATTTTTGGCCCAATTCGGACATTTCCACTTCGGGGTGTACTTACTTTTGTTGCCATTGGTTTAGACATTAATGGCTGTGTGTTGAGTTATCTTAAGGGGGCAGCAAACTGACACTATTATATAAGCTGTAAATTCACTACTTGTGAGAGGTAAGTATAATGTGAGAGGTAAGTATAATGTGAGAGGTAAGTATATATATATATATATATATATATATATATATACACACATATATACACACACACACATATATATATATATATATATACATACATATATACACATACACACAATTTTAACAAGTGTAAAAAAAACAATTCTCTGGCAGCAGAAGGGTTAAAGCAGTATTTATGAAAATCTAGGTTTTAAAATAATTTGTCCCCCCAAACATCTTTGCAAAAATATGGATACCACAAGCTTATTGCTGGCATTTTCTATTTCTATTGCAAGCTCTAGAGCAAAACAATATCTAGCATGCAATTGTATTTTTTCTATATACCCGCAAATGAGCATTCAAAAAGATACATATAAAAGATGTGGTTGCAATAGCCAATATTGTTCCTGAAGGGATAGACTTCTGAGCATCCTTCAAATCTCCAGACCGATTAGAACCAGCCATGATACCTGCATTTGAATATTGAAAAATACAGCAGCTTAAGCTTTCATCTTTAATTGCATTGTGTGCATTGAGAGCAACCTTCACTTGTTCCTACTTTTACCATTATGAAAGGTCTCCTGTAGCATCATTGTTACTCAGCAAGTAAAACTTGATATAATAGCGGTTAGGCAGGTAAAAGGCTCACTACTTCTGCAAACCATTCATTCATGGCTATGTGTCAGGTAGAGGGTTTTTAGATTGTAAGCTCTAATGAGCAGGGCCCTCTGATTCCTCTTGTACCATACTGTAATGTAACTGTAATGTCTGTCTTTATTTTGTCAAGCGCTGTGCAAACTGTTGGTGCTATATAAAACCTGTATAATAAATAATAGAAGGTTTTAAATAGCAATACCAATTCACTTACTATAAAGGGATCTATTTGTATAAAAAAAATAAAAATATATCCCTGTGCAAATGTCTCAAGCATTTGCAAAATCATCACAAATTATCTCCGTAATCTGCCTGAAGTTTATTTCCTATGATCAAAAGCTTCATCTAGAGACCATAATGTGGTATTTTGCTGCCCGAGTACAGTATGTCAGGAAAATACTATGACCACTAGATGCAGCAGGCAATCACAGGCTACAAATGTATTACCAAATTATGGGGATTGTTTGTGCAAAGTTGGTGGGGAGCAGAGTGTTCCCATGCTTTTTTCTACCTTCTATGCTCCCTGTCTGACCTTACAGTAGATGCAGCGCAAATCCAATCCTATTGCCTAGTTTTCCACCAAACTAGGCACTGAGTGGCTCCTCTGCTGTAGCCTCAAGAGAACTCTCCCATTAATCTCTGTAGGGACACAGGAATCCTTATGCAGGAACATAGGGTTATACAGTTGCCTACAGGAATATTGGACACTATGCACAAAAAACTGAAGGACAGCCTTAGGGACTAGAACCCCTCCAACAACAGGCATGCTGTAGCTGAAGCATGTCGTTTGAAAAAACAATGGAATTAAACATGAGGGGAGGAACCTGTGTCCCTCAATAGCCAGCGTCCAATTTTTATGAAGGCAGCAAAAAAACAAAACAAAAAAAACAAAACAAACACACATTAGTGAATTTCTGTATACCTTAATGAACAAGAAAGGGGGCTACCTTGTCCCTCAAACGATGTGCCTAAACAAAAGACTAGTAGTGTATCTACGAGGAAATTGTAGAACAAGAAAAATGGTGAAACTAGAAGTTCAGGGACCCTTTCATAGAAACTGGGAAACCAATTTGTGGTCCAGTCATAAGAACAAACAATTATATTTCCAAAAAGATTCAGTGGCATTCAGATACAATTTGACTGGAGATGGGCTTTATTTGGCCTACACATCTGTACAGATAATTATGATGCTAAACATTTAGGCAGCTGGTGACCAATACTGCATCACACAAAGTTACACAAGAGCCACTTTAACTTGACAAATTTTGACCTGTTCAAGAGGGACTGGACTAGAAAGGCCAACACAAAAACTGGTTGAAAATCAAAATAGACCAGGGAACATTTTATCTGTTGTGTCCTTAAAGCAGAGTTCCAGGACAAACCTGAACTCCTTTGTAAACATAGGCATCCCCCCCCCCCCCGCTTTGGGATAATTTATTTTGGTTTGTCTTCATACCTTTTTTGTAAAGCTTATTACTTCTGTCCCACTGCGAGGTACGTCACTTCTGAGATGCCCTCCTTTGTCCATCCTCCCCATTGCCTTCTGGGACCTGTGTAGGTCCCAAAAAAACACCAGACCATTCAGAAAGCGCCGTGCCACTCGCGCATGCGCAGTAGGAACAGGCTGTGAAGGTCACAGAAGTGGCCAGCTACAACTGATTAACTCTGTCTTTGCCAAGCAAGGAGGAGCCCATGATGATCAGTGCAGCTGTCCCCAGCGTGAATTTGCCAGTTTTCGACTCTCCTCTTGCACCGTCAGCATGAGGGGAGGATTGACGATGCCGGTCAAATCCTGTTTACATCTGTGGTTGGACATAGCTGATCACTTGGTAAAGAACCTCCGTGATTGTCTCTTTACCCCGATCACTGTCGATGCACACCGCAGGGGGCCGTTCGGCTATAGCGCGTTCGCAAAGGGCTTAAATAAAGCTTGGACTATTTTATCAGTTAAGTCGATGCCCATTTCCTACATTTCTTAAGGTTTGCCCACAGTATGTACAGCGTATAACCTGGCATAGACTACTGCATCCTAACCCACATTAAATCAGGATTTTTAGCACCACAAGGCTTTTTTCCCGAAGCTGTGCACAATAACAGAAAATCAACCAGTTACTGTTGAATTGTCCGATTTTCAGCCAGTGTGTACCCAGCTTAAATCCTTCCCCAGACAAATCTCGCTGCTGCTGATACTCAATACCTCCACAGACATCTCACACTCCCTGACCCTTTATCCTTGTCCAGACACTTCAGCTCTGCAGACATCCTATCTCTTCACGGATAACTCATCCCTTACTCAATTCTACAGACTAATCTAGGGCCAGTACCCTCCACTCACACTCTTCTTGCTCTGTCCACCTGATAACGGCAGTGTGGATCTTCTGGCTATCAACATCATGTTGCTCTGAAAAGCTAGGCTCTTATACAGCAAAAAACAAAAAAAACACTTTATTCAGAGAAAACGGAAAGGAAATATTGCCTTCCAATATGTTACATTTGACAAAGATAAAATAGGTATCCTCTACAAATATACTGTATACTCCCCACTGTCACTGCCTCACAGCCACCACTGCTGTCACTTCACATACCACTCTGCTCCACAGCTCTGCTGCTGCCTCCCCACCATCCCAACCGATGCTCACAATCCTCAGTGTTGATGCTGTACAGTCCCATGACATGCACTTTTGCAGTCACCACTTCACAATCTAGGTTGAAGCTGTCACCTATTGCTATAGGGTCTGCCTTATTTACATGTGACTGTATGTGGTGTATACAAAATTTAGAAAAATGTGCAGTTGGACTTTGTGTGTGCCTCGATGCAGTATAGACAATAATTTATGACATTGTATTTTTTTTAAAAATTCATAAAGATATTTTATTTACAATCCTTGGATGACAATATTTAAAAAAATACAGTTTAAGAGAAAATACAATTTACTGTTATGTTGGTACAGGTTGTGCGAGTCCTGGTATAGAGTATCAAAGGTGTGGCCTACCTGTTTCGTGGGGACCCCGCTTCGTCAGGGCCTTTTAGAACAGCACAAACAGTAAATACTAAAGATGTCCTAGAGATACAAATTTGTGAAATTAGATAAATCATAAAATGCTATTAGATAAAATGTTAATAGTGCATATATAAAACATGAAAAACTCAGACATCGTTGAAGGACATTTTTAATTACCCTTTGTTATGGAGTACTGATATGGTAACATGAAGAAAGTTTTAAACAGAAATGCTGTTACAGGTCATGCTTATTTATGTTCAACTGTGTCCTATAGACACAGGAATATTTCATACAATATTTAATTTCTGTATGCTAAATTTGAATATCCATTCTCCGTTTCATCTCCCTGTATGAAATATTCATGTGTCTACAGGACACTGCTGGACATAAAAAATGACCTGTAACTGCATTTCTGTTAAAACTTTATGTTACCATATCAGTACTCCATACAAAAGGGAAATTATAAATGTCATACAATGATGTAGGAGCTTTTCATGTTTTATATATGCACTATTAAAATTGTATCTAATATTTTATGATTTAGCCCATGTCACAATTTTGTATCTCTAGAACATCTTTAGTATTTACATGCTGTCCGTGCTGTTCTAAAAGGCCCTGACAAAGCGGGGTACCCGTGAAACGTGTAGGCCACACTTTTGATACTCTATACCAGGACTCGCACAACCTGGAGCAACATAACATTAAATGTATGTTCTCTTAAACTGTCATTTTAAATACTTTCATCCAAGGATGGTAAATAAAATATCTTTAGGATTTTTTTAAAAAATACTGTCATAAATTATTGTCTATACTCTATTGAGACACACGCAAAGTCTCACTCCACGTTTTTCTAAATTTTGTTTCTACAAGGGACATTGCCTCTGTGTGAGTTATAATCATCTCACACTCACCCCCACACTCATTTACCTGTATGTGGTGTATAGGTCTAGAAGGGCATTACACTACCCCAACCATGAAGTTATCTAAGCACAAATTAGCATTAACACAAAAACATAATTAACTAAGAAGCTTTGTCCCTTTTTTCACAATAAACTTTATACAATATATATGGCTTATGCATAAGTCTTTTTAACCAAAATATTTAGACAGCAATAAAGTAACCTTTTACTATCCAATTATTTCCTTACCTGTCACGGAGGGAAAGTAAATTCCAACTAGCATTGTGAAGTATGTCATAATGTCTGTCAAGACATAGTTTTGATTGTATGCTTTCTGACTTTCTCCTGAAGCAGCTGATGTTTGGTTTCTCTCAATTATTGATTCTTTTGGACTATATGCACTCCACAGATTATCTGTTAGATTAAGGATATAACCATATTCTTGTTAGAAATTTAGAACAATCCAGGTTTGCTATATAATAATGTGAATAAGCATCAATATGCATATATGTATTTTGATCATGTTGAGATAATGGGCAAGAAGCATATCTGTGATGATCAGTAGAACACTGCCTGTTGAGGCTAATGGGCTTGGAAGGTCTTGGAAGGTGCAGGGACTAGTAAGACTAAACTAAAGTCACTAAAGTCCAGATAAACAAGAACAAAAGACGGTTTTGTGCCACAAGAAGGTGGGAGAAAGGTGATGGTGATGGATTAAAGATTCACTGGACATGGCAGACAGAAAACAAGAAGATGGTTACCACTGCTAAAGGTTTTGGTTCACACTGCAGCTGGGAGGTTCGCTTGCCGAACACCCATTTGCTCATCTGTTCACACAAGATTCTCCATAAACTGTACACAGTGCACAGGTCTCTCTCATATTTCCCCTGCTGGTTGAATTTTCTTGGACTATAGTGTTAGGCTATTTTCACTATTGTTGAATGTTAAGGCTCATGGTCCAATGTTCTTCTGGCTACTTTTGTTCTTGGGAAGGAATGTTAGGGAATGTTACATTAGCCCAGCGAAAGACAAAAAAAAATATTAAACAAAAACATTACAATTATAAATAGACCCCTTTTATTTTTTTTAAACCCTATTGATGAAATGGTAGGTTTTATTATTCAGTATTTCACATTTAAAAAGAATACAATGCAGCGCTAAAAACAAATCTACATTAAAAGTAATTTAAAAAAGACTTGTATATGGCCTCTCTCTTGCCATAAATGATTTTAATTACTTAGTGTAGATTTGTTTTTAGCGCTGCATTGTATTCTTTATGCATTTATCCAAGGATTGTTATATATTGACCTTAAGTGTCCAGCTGCTTAAATTAGTATTGTAGTGTTTTGTTTTTAATGCGCTGACTGAACCCCCACTTTTTAAATGAGTCTTTCACATTTGTCTGAGGTGCTTGTATATTTAGAAAAGATTTGTCAGCCAGAAGTTTGGGGAGGAAGGCACCACACCCCATAAACTAGAAAGTACACAAGTGGGGACTTTTAAGGTGACAGTCAGAGATTATATACTACATCAGGTTTTAAAATTTTATTGAGTACATTAAAAGATTTTTAATTTTTTTTTGTTTACAGAATTTGAATGAAGATCAAATGTGATCCAGATATACAGTACAGCGATTATTGTGGATCTGTTTAAATATTGCTTTGGCTATTTTTTTAGATCCTTATTGTGGCAATATGGTTCTCCTATGACACACTGATATCCTTTTGATGGCCCCTATATGGATACATACTCACCTGATGGCATTTGCGGGGCAAGAGCACTCCTCCAGATTTATTGTAAGAATGAATTGATTAATGTATGAAACAGACAACAGAGCCATGTGATATTGTCTCTAAAATGTGAATTCTTTTTGTCTACAGTTAACATACTGTCCAGTAAATTAAAATTTTCCTGAAGAAGTCATCTTTTGGCGAAACATGTTGAGCTGTACTGTATATCTGGATCACATGTGATCTTTATTCAAATTCATTTTTTTTTTAAAAGCATCTTTTAATTTACTCAATAAAATTTCATATGAATTTTAAAACCTGATGTAGTATATTATCTCTGTCTGGCACCTTAAAGTGGAGTTCTGCCTGCAAATTTTTTTTTTTAAATCAGCAGCTACAAATACTGCAGCTGCAGACTTAAAATAAGGACACTTATCTGTCCAGGGTGCCTGCAATGTCCTCACCCAAAGCCCTTGGCTCAGGGTGGAGGTGCCTGCATCTTCAGTAAGGGAATCAGGAAGTGAAGTCTTGCGGCTTCACATCCCTTTTCCTACTGCGCATGCGTGAGTCATTCTGCACGTTTTAAATGGTCCCTGGTGTCTTCTGAAAACTGTGTCTCTCTCAGAGGACAGCGGGGTGGGGGGAGGAGGGGAACAGAGGAGGGGCTGGACATGGTGTAGTTGGCCGCGGATTCTGCTGTGCTCTTTTGCTAGAATTGGGAGAAAATACCTGGATTAGACAGAAGTTTTATTTCTGGGTATAACTCTGCTTTAAAAAAACTTACCTGTGTCTGGCCTGCCCCCACCCACTGAAAAACAGTGCTCCCCGTTGGAAGCCCCCATCACCTCCACCGAGAAAGAGTCCACAGTGAAGTCTTTGCATAACGGGAAGAGCCCTGGCCCTGGCCCTGATGGGTTCACCAAGGCATATTATAAACAGTTCCTACCTCTGCTGTCCATGCCGATGTGCAGCTACATTAACTCCATAGCAGACGGCAACCCAATCCCCAGCGAAAATCCTATTGGCCCATATTTCAGTAATACCCAAAGAGGGGAAAGACCCCACTATGCCCCAAAGCCACAGACCTATATCCCTTCTTAATGTGGACATAAAAATTCTAGTTAAGATTCTCGTGACCAGACTAAAACATTTAATCCTACTAATTGTCCACCCAGACCAGACAGGGTTTATCACGGGCCACGAGGCTAGAGACAATTCTATTAGGGAAATCCACCTTATACATTGGGCACATGCCTCCCCTGAATCCACCCCCCCCCCCACCTAATCCTGTCCACCGACACAGAGAAAGCCTTTGATAGGGTGGACTGGACTTATCTATGTGCTGTGCTAGAGGCCCTGGGCCTTCGTACACATATGCTAGCCTGGATCATGGCTCTGTATTCGGACCCGAGTGCTCAGGTCAAGGTCAATGGCTTTCTTTATCCAATATTCCCAATCAGAAATGGCACGAGACAAGGAAGTCTTCTTTCACCACTCCTGTTCGCCCTGGTGCCGGAACCATTTATGCGCACTATCAGGGGGAACACAGATATTAAAGGACTTAAGGTGGGCCACACGGAGCACAAGCTCTTGGCATATGTTGACGATGTGCTCTTCCACCTAACGGACCCCCTGATCTCTCTGCCTAATCTGAGTCGAGAATGCCAACACCATGAGACTCTAATTTCAAAATCAATTACACAAAGTCAGAAATATTACTAATCCAATAGCCACCCTCCCTGGCTGACAGACTACAAACTGCCTTCCCATTCACTTGGACTAAATCGTCCCTAAAATACCTAGGTATATAGCTGATGGACAAGTTTGACACACTATATAACACTAATTTCCCTCCCCTGCTGACAACTGTGAAACAAGACCTCGCCCGGTGGATCAAGACACCTTTCACTTGGATAGGAAGACTCAATATAAAAAAAATGAATATTCTCCCGCGTGTATTGTTCTATATGCAGATGGTGTCCGTGCTCCTACCTAGGAGCTTTTTTTCCCCAACTATCCAGTCTGATATCAACCTTCGTCTGGAATAATAAGAGGCAGAGAATAGCACTTAGACTGCTGAACTGCTACACAGAGACGCAGGAGGTCTGGGCCTCCCAGACACTCAAAAGGTATTATATGGCTATTGCCCTAGAGAAATATATGGTGGGCAGAAACCTGTCCAATGCCCCGTGGCTGGCCCTGGAACACAGAGAGCTGTTGTATTCTACCTCTCCACTGAAGATCCAGGCATTGAAAACCTGGGATCGACTCAACGCTAACATTATGCTGGCGCCCCCCGTGTCCCCACTGGCCCCTCTGGGAGGCTGTGGTTTCCACCTGGAGAACAGGTGGTCTTTTTTGGTCCCTGGGTGGACAACGGAAGCGCCAGTTGTTGCAAACTAATGCAGGATGGCAAGTTAATACCTCTTAGAACCCTTTTGAGACCAGACAGGGAGTTTCCCTATGGATTTTTGGCTCTATAGGCAACTCCTCTACTTTTTTAAAACACAAGGGAACTCCATACGGAATATCTTCACCCTTACGCCCTTCGAAAACCTCTTCATAGCAGAGAAACTGACCCCACACTAGGGTCTCAGAACTTTACCAACTGCTTAGATCTGCAGCTTCCACAGTGAAGCCCTCATACATCAGGGCCTGCGAACGAGACTTGGAGATAGTTTTTACCCCGGCCCAACTATCCTCCCTATACCAACTGACCCGATCCACCTCAATCGACTCTAAGATGCAGGCATTGAATACAAGATACTACTACGCTGGTATCATGTACCGGTAGACTTGGCAAGAATACACTCATCCACATCAGACAATGCTGAAGGGGCTGCGGCCACAGGGGCACCCTTCTGCACATCTGGTGGGAATGCCCGGCGATTAGACATTACTGGGAGGACATTAAGTCCAAATCAAAGAGATTATGGACATAGACATTCCTCTCTCTCTCTCCGGTCCACTTTCTGCTACACATTCCCCCCATGCCAGTGAGCCAGTACAAGAAAAGCGTGCTGCCCCACTTACTAAATGCAGCTAAACGGCTACTTCCCATATTCTGGAAGCGCAAGCAAACCCCAAGTAGGGAGGAATGGTGTCGTAAAGTGAGTGACATTAGAGAGGCTGAATATTGGATTGCCACCTGCAGAGGTATCAGTGACCGCTTCACCGCAACCTAGCAGACCTGGGATGTCTCAAACCGGGGCCATATACTCTCCAGCTTGGATGGTGCCCTACTGGAACTTGCAAACCCGTCCCTATAGGGATGACCCCGAGACTTTCAAATGGAGACCAAGAGACCTAGCACACTACGTTATTTAGTTAATGGGGAGGGCAGGGACGGGACGTTCTTTTTATCTCCTTCTAGCTCTCCGGCAAGTGTTGAGATATCGACAGGTCTCGGAGCGAAGGCGGAGTTGGACGCTAGATTCCAAGCATGCTCTATTCTACTCTTCCTTTTCCCCCTCTATTACCCACTACTACCCTATGTTTCAACTGGACATGACCGCCTGCCCACAGGTAGCTTATCTGTCAGTCATCGGGTGACAGATGAGAAAAAGGCGAGCCGGCCAGCCTAACAAATTTAGGCAGCCTGACACCATGTGACACCCTGACCTGTAAGCGGGTCCGCCACAGTGGTGGAGATGCCAGGGCAAGGGGAGTAACGGACGGAGGGCGATGAGGGGTGAGGTTAGTTGGGGAGCCGGCCAAATTTAACATGCACAATGACTCCTATTGGGAGGACAGACTCTTCTCACGCTCGTTAGATGGTCGGGTGGTTAAAGCCCGGCTCGCCCTCTGAGCAGGCCGAGGCCCTGCTGCTGACCTGATAACTGACCTTTTTATATTATCAATGGCATCAAATGTCCTTTTGTGTGAAAAAACAAAAGAAAAGACCAGTGTACTACTTGAAGCTGCCACCATTGGCAAATGTTTATTGAACTGTATTACCCGGTTGATAAAAAAAAAGCATGAACCAAATTTGCACCAGCAGGGGAAAAAAAAAAAACCTTCATGATCCTCCACACGGCAATCGGATGTTCCCTGGATCAACTATACCTATAAATGTTGGTATCCAGTTATATTATGTACATTTAGGAAGGAACCCAGGCTTTTTTTTTTTTTTTTTTTTTTTTTTACAGAGCTGGACATAACCAGCTCTTGAGGGAGTCTATTCCACATCTCTTACTGTGGAGAAGCCTTTATTTGGAGATTTCCTCCAGAGTGCGCCCCTGTCCTCTGTGGTTACCTTAAAGCAAACAACAATGAGTTCACTCTATGGACCACTAATTATTTACTTATACTTGTTGATCTTATCCCCCCCCCCCCCCCTTTAATCTCCTCTTCTCAAGAGAGAACAGATTCATTTCCTCTAATCTTTCCCTTTCTAATCAGTTTAGTTGCCCTTCTCTGAACTTTCTCTGGTTCCCCAATATCCCTTTTGTGAACTGGTGCCCAAAACTCAACTGCATATTCCAGATGAGGCCTTACTAATGATTGTACAGGGGCAATAGGATATCTTGCTCTGTCATGTCTATTCCCTTTCAAAACAAGAAAAGGACTTTGATTTCTCTGGAAACCGCCGCCTGGCATTGCATGGTATTATTAAGCTTATGATCTTCCAGAACACCCAGATCGTTCACCATTCATTCCCCCAGTTGCACTCCCCTTAGTATGTAGGATGCATGCATATGCCTAGCCGATAAGTGCAGAACTTTGTCAGTGCACACAGAACATTTATAAATAATAAACTTTATATGCAACAAAGCTGCCCAATTAAACGGTGCATTGAGGACAGCTTGTAAGCTGGAGACATCCTCTAAGGATGTTTTTTCACTGCATAGCTTGGGGTCATCTGCAAAGACTGAAATTGTAGTTTTTAATCCCAGATCCCATATCATTATATCCTAGACCTCATATACTATTAACTCTTGGGTAGTAGATTTTAACTTTGACCCGAGGAGGGGATACTATATTGATATGGAGATGCCAACAGAGTATGCTAGGAATCTAATGAGGTCTGAGTATATCAGCAGCCTGAGCCAGTTTGGTGCAATGAGAATCATCAGAATTCCCTCCATCTTGATCCTTCAGAGCTGACGAGGAAGGTGTTTTAGAGGGGGAACAGCATACACCAGTTTGAATTGATTCCATGAAGACACCAGAGCACCCGTGCAAACGATAGAGGATTCTTGGACCTGGATACAAACCTGCTCACTTTGTTTTTGAACCTGGAAGCTAAGAGATCCAAATCCAGCACCCCTCCATCTGTGCCAGAGGACTCTAAACACTTCAGGGTGAAGGGACCATTCTCCAGAGTCCAGACACTAAGGATTGACGAAGTTTGATTGCCAATTTTCCATGCCTGGGGTATGCATGGTGGACTAGATCTGATCTGCTTTTTTTGCATCAAAACTGATGGTTGACGTAAACCACTGTACTGTGTGTTCGACTAAATTCTGGCCTAGATGGCTTTGCAATCAAGAGGTCCAGAGTTGAAGTAATGGCCAAATTGCTCTGAGCTCCAGAATATTGATCAGAAGACTAGCTTTCTTTGGTAGCCAAGTCCCTTGCAATGATAAAATATAAAAGATCTTATCGCAGCCCAATAAACATCCATTGTACAATTTTCCAAACCAGTGGGAAGAATTTTACCAACTCCAGAGCTGGATTTATGATTGACATGGCCAGGGAAAGCCTGATCAACAAACCAGGGAGCAACAAACTAGGGACTGAACCAGTCTGTCTCAAACTGCCAGAATGTTGACTTGCTATGGTCTGGAGCTCTATTGGGCATATGAAACTGCTTTGAAAGCGGCCACTATTAAGCCCAGAAATCTCATGCAAACATGGAGGGTCGATAGTCCATCTTAACTTCTGTAAGGTCTGGACACTGTCTGATATAGTCTCTGTGCCGACTGATCCCTCAAAAGAAGGTTGCCTAGATATCGCACTATAGGAATGCTCTGAGAATGAAGCAACAAAAGAACAACCCAAGGTGCAGTGGATAAGCCAAATGGAAGGACGCCAAGTTGGTAATGAAGTTTGCCCACTGCAAAATGCAGGTAGTATTGATGTACCAGGCCAACGAGGACATGCAATTAAGCATCCTTAATGTCCAAAAAGGCCAGAGGAAAGCAATGACTGACCCGGTGAATTTATTGAAGATTAATGCAGGAGGAAAGTGTCAAGAACCTTCAGATCTAATGTGAGACGGATGCCCCCTTTGGCCTTGGGAACAGTTGACAGGTTTGAATAAAGTCCTATAACCTTTTCCTTACTGGGATTATTGCTATGACCCTTTGATAGCTGCACCAGAGCAGCTTGGAGGTGCACCAGTTTTTGAAGGGAAGCTAAAATTGCGGCATATAACATCTGTTTTTACACAAAATATCCTGAAAGCAGATGGCCGTAACAACCAAAAGACATCACCACATCCCCTCCCCAAACTGAGAAAGATCGCTCCTTCTGCACTAGCGATCAGATATACTACCAAGCATGTACTAAAAGGTCTCAAATCAGGGGAACTCACAACTGACTGCTGGAGCAGGGTTATCCAGCTGTTGCAGATGCAGCTTAAGGGTCCTAATGGGATCCTTCGTCACAAACGCTGCAACAAAGGCAAGTCTGCTTCTCTCCCTCATAACTGACTTAGGTGTCCGTTTAGTATATTTTGATATTTTACATCTCTGGAGTTCTCTGCTCTTCTTAGAGATATTTGTTCTCACCCATGTGGCAGTTTAATATATCATGTAGATCACTTCTCCCACTGAGAATAGAAGTGATCTACAAACGCTCTGAGAACCCTGAACGGCTTCTGTTTCTGTAATCTCACAATAGCTCAGGAGATTTCAGTATCAGAATCCCAAAGTGAAATACGAAGCACTCCACATACACTGCACATATTAAGTTAATAATAAAGATATAATCCCCCTACCCAATAAACAGACACCCCATAACTGTAAAACATTCTAATTAATACGTAACATATGTGCATATTTATGCGAATGGTGTATTCTGAAATGATAGTACCCTATTTGTCATGCAGATATGCACCATTCATATAAAAACAATAAATATATATATTAAATAGTTCAAAGTAATTTTAAAAAAGCATAACAATAAAAATATTAATTAATTAATATTATATAATTAATTTATATTAATATTAATTAATATTAAATTAACAATTAAAATAATAATAAATACATAATAATAATAAATATAAAAAATAAATAATACCGGCGTATTAACATATACACTTATGCAAACGCAGTGTATACTGGACTCATCTGATGCTCTGAATTTTACAGCCACCTTGCGTTATCAGCGATGCATCATCTGCGCAGCTGTCAAAATTACAGCATCAGTTGTACTTCTGTAGCCACAACACTGCCTTTATATATATGCCTATATATATGTGTATATCTGTGTGAGTGTGTATGTGTGTGTATGTATGTATATATATATATATATATATATATATATATATATATATATATATATATATATATATATATATATATATATATATTAGGGGTGCAACAGATCGTCACTGATCCGTGATTCGAATGGGTCACCCTGTTCGGATTGGCACACGCAGCGATCCGCGGTCTCGGCCTTAGGAAAGGTCGTGGCTTCGGCCTAGCTCTGGAGCGGCAGCTATCTTGGTGCACCCATCAGCCGTTTACGATTTGATCACTCTGTCAAATGATGGAGCGATCACTTGTAAACAAACGTCGGTTCCTCTCTCCCTTCTGTAAAGTGGAGGGGAGAGATCGGATAGAAGCAGCGCTGTGGGCTGGATCTGTAGTGTCCACAGCGCTGCTCTGTAACAATTGCAGTCACAGTCATCCCTCCATACTCTGCCAATTCTCTGCAATTCCCTGCCAATACCGTGCCAATAGTCTGCCATACCCTGTCAATACTCTGCCATACCCTGCCAATAGTGCTATACCGTGCCAATACCCTGCCAATACTCTGCAATGCCCTGCCAATAACGTGCCAATACTCTGCCAATACCGTGCCAATACTCTGCCAATACTGTGCCAATACTCTGCCAATACCGTGCCAATACTCTGCCAATAGCGTGCCAATACTCCGCCATACCCTGCCAATACTCCGCCATACCCTGCCAATAACGTGCCAATACTCTGCCATACCATGCCAATAGTCTGCCATACCCTGTCAATACTCTGCCATACCCTGCCAATACTGCCATACCCTGCCAATACCCTGCCAATAACGTGCCAATACTCTGCCATACCGTGCCAATACTCTGCCATACCCTGTCAATACTCTGCCATACCCTGCCAATACTGCCATACCCTGCCAATAACGTGCCAATACTCTGCCATACCGTGCCAATACTCTGCCATACCCTGTCAATACTCTGCCATACCCTGCCAATACTGCCATACCGTGCCAAGACCCTGCCAATACTCTGCCAATAACGTGTCAATACTCTGCCAATACCGTGCCAATACCATGCCAATACCCTGCCAATCCTTTGCCATACCCTGTCAATACTGCCATACCGTGCCAATACCCTGCCAATACTCTGCAATACTCTGCCATACCCTGCCAATACTCTACCATACCCTGCCAATACTTTGCCATACCCTGCCATACCCAGCCAATACTTGCCAATACCCAGCCATACTCGGTAATACCCAGCCATACTCAGCGATACCCAGTCATGCTTAGCCAATTATTATTTGCTGATCCGAAAAATGATCCAATCCGTGACTCTGATCCCAGGAACGATCCGTTCCGTGAGTTTTTTGAAAATATATATACACACATAAATATAAATATATACACACACAGAGATATATATATATATATATCTGCATGTATATATATACACATATAAATATATGTATATATGTGTGTGTGCGCGCGTGTATATATATATATATATATATATATATATACATATACACATATACACACACATACATATATATAATCTCTGTGTGTAATTGTATAGTTAATGTATTTGTAACCTGCTGTTGGTGTATTTTTCACTGCAGTTAAGAAAGTTTTTACTTTCATTTTTGGCCACGGGAGAAGGAAGAAGCTATTCTCTGGCAGAGATCTCCTGATATCTCCACCTCTGGGCTGGAGAAGCCAGAAAGGAGAACTTGAAAGAGAAGCACAGAGAAAAAGTGGCATCTCTGTTTACTAAACATGCCGTTTCTGTTGCAGTCAATGCAGCCGTTCTGTGTTCTGAGATGAGAAGACAAAAAATAGTTCTCCAGCACTCATCTCGGTATATTAAACCTGCAATGCTCTGAGATAAGCAGAGATCATCCTGATCTCAGCTTATCAAAGTTTACTAAACGGACACCTTAAAGTAAATGTGAACCCCTGACCTTGCAAAACAAACTTCGTTTAAAAATAGAAATGCAAGGCAAAAAAGTTTGTGCACATATATAAACAAATACATTATAAATACTTTTTTTTTTCTTTTGATCACATTGACCTCTGTTCTCAGCTGCATAAGATGTTTATAGAGGTGGGGGGTGGAGACTGGATGGGGCATGTCAGTAGAAGGGAGAGGAATAGCAGTACACTGATATTTCCAGTGATTAGCTGTGCAGGTGGGGGGAGTCAGCAGAAGTCTGACCATTGGAGTATAGGCAGGCAGAGGTTCCAAGCAGAATACAAAGGAGAAAACTGGCTATGTTGGGAAGGAAGTGTTTCCATGCCTGGTGTGGTCAGTTTGAAATATGAAAGCAGAGGGACTGGCAGGATCACTAAATATTTCACACAAAGGAAGCAATACAAGGAGGAGAACATGATACTTTGTATTATAAGTACACGGTACAACAGACAAATATTACGAATTTGAAAATGTTGGGGTAACAGACTTTAATCACTCACCAAGTATAACCCCACTAGAAATTCCAGGAATTCCTTGTATTTCAGTAACATCATTTGCCAAAAAATAGCCGTCACAGGATGGACTGTGGTTTCCAAATGTACAAAATTTATTCCAAAAGAAATCATTAATTGTATCATTGGAAATGTTTTTGGCACAAACATTAAGATTTCGTGCTGCTAATACACGATTACCTAGAAGGCATATGCTGTAAAATATAAGAGTATGTTAAGCATTACTAAGTATTAGAGAAATCATGTATTTGATATGAAAAGGATAGGGAATGCACACAACACAAGTCCTAAATAATATACCTGAAGATTATCATATGAAATTAAAAAAGAAAAAAGAATGCATACATATTAAAATATGGAGTTTCTGGAAGTACCTACTTACAGTCATGGCCGAAATTGTTGGCACCCCAGGATTTTTTCCCAGAAAATCAAGTATTTCTCACAGAAAAGTATTGCAGTAACACCTGTTTTGCTATACACATGTTTATTCTCTTTGTGTGTATTGGAACAAAACAAAAAAAGGGAGGAAAAAAAGCAAATTGGACATAATGTCACACAAAATTCCAAAAATGGGCTGGTCAAAATTCTCAGCACCCTTTCAAAATTGTGGATAAATAAGATTGTTTCAAGCATGTGATGCTCCTTTAAACTCACCTGGGGCAAGTAACAGGTGTGGGCAATATAAAAATCACACCTGAAAGCAGATAACAAAGGAGAGAAGTTCAGTTAATCTTTGCATTGTGTGTTTGTGTGTGCCACACTAAGCATGGACTTCAGAAAGAGGAGAATGAACTGTCTGAGGACTTGAGAACCAAAATTGTGGAAAAATATCAACAATCTCAATTTCAAGTCCATTTCCAGAGATCTAGATTTGCCTTTGTCCACAGTGCGCAACATCATTAATACGTTTGCAACCCATGGCACTGTAGCTAATCTCTCTGGGCATGGACGGAAGAGAAAGCACATCATTCTACTGTTTACCGAAAATTGAATGAGGCCTACGAAGAAAAGAACACAGTACCTACAGTGAAATATGGTGGAGGTTCAATTATGTTTTTTTTTTTTTTTTTGTTTTTTTGCTGCCTCTAGCACTGGGTGTCTTAAATGTGTGCAAGGCATCATGAAATCTGAGGATTACCAAAGGATTTTGGGTTGCACTGTAGAGCCCAGTGTCAGAAAGCTGGGTTTGCGTCCGAGATCTTGGGTCTTCCAGCAGGACAACGACCCCAAACATTTGTAAAAAAAAAAAAAAAATGCATGGTAACAAAGTGCTGGAGAGTTCTAAAGTGGCCAGCAATGAGTCCAGATCTAAATCCTATTGAACAACTGTGGAGAGATCTTAAAATTGCTGTTGGGAAAAGTCGCCTTTCCAATAAAGAGACCTGGGGCAGTTTGCAAATGAAGAGTGGTCCAAAATTCTGGGTGAGAGGTGTAAGAAGCTTATTGATGGTTATAGGAAGTGACTGATTTCAGTTATTTATTCCAAAGGGTGTGCAACCAAATATTAAGTTAAGGGTGCCAATAATTTTGACCAGCCCATTTTTGGAGTTTTGTGTGACATTATGTCCAATTTGCTTTTTTTCCTCTTTTTTTTTTTGTTTTGTTCCAATACACATAAAGGGAATAAACGTGTATAACAAAACATGTGTTACTGCAATACTTTTCTGTGAGAAATACTTGATTTTCTGGGAAAAAATCCTGGGGTGCCAACAATTTCGGCCATGACCGTATATGAGTACACAATATCCATATTACAGTACACAAAAACATGGACACTACAGTTGCCATAACATGGTGCAGAATATACAGGTCTGTATTCATGGAATTTTCACATGTTTATCAACCCAAAAAAAAGTGAAAGCCTTACAAAAAGGTAAGTAATATCTAGCTTCAATGACCTGAAAAAGGCATCGCGTTGCAAGACCACAACAGTTTATTGCCATTGCAAAAACTCCAGCAAGCTGTTAAAAAAAGCAATTTTATGAACATATCAAATAAAATATAAATGCATTTATATAAGCATATTGTATGCAACTGTTCAACTAGATCCTGAGACTCATCTGTATTAAAACAATGGATAATATCTACTACTGTCCACTAGATAGGCAACACATGCTTGCTTCCCATGCCACTGCCTTGCCTGTTCCTTCTGAGCTATTTTTGACCAGGTGCAACAATGTCAAGCATGTATTCTATATCACGTCACAACTGCACTAAGGGTGTAACTAGATTCCCTAGTTTTTGTAGGCAGGGCACACTTGTCTTTGTACTCCTCAGCTGCTTGCTGCCACACATGTTCGACACCATCTGAACCAAATAAGTTTATCTTGGTCTCATCAGACCACAGGACATAGTTCCAGTAATCCATGACCTAAGTCTGCTTGTCTTCAGCAAACTGGTTGCATGCTTTCTTGTCCATCATTTTTAGAAGAGACTCTCTTACATAGTTACATAGTTAGTAAGGTTGAATAAAGACACTAGTCCATCCAGGTCAACATAAGTGAGTGTCTACAATTGTCTCCATCTCTGTACATTGTACATTGCACACTCACCTCAGTCCCTACCCTCCAGGAGCCCACAATACCCATTCATATACTAGGGCCTATTTTGGACAGAAGCCAATTAACCTACCAGCATGTCTTTGGAGTGTGGGGGGAAACCGGAGTACCCGGAGGAAACCCACGCAGGCACAGGGAGAAGATGCAAACTCCAAGCAAGTAGTGTCATGGTTGGGATTTGAACCAGCGACCCTTATTGCTAGGTGAGAGTGCTACCCACTACAACACTGTGCTGCCCTTGGGACAACAGCCATGCGGACCAATGTGATGCAGTGTGTGGAGTATGGTCTGAGCACTGACAGGTTGATGCCCCCATCCCCTTTAACCTCTGCAGTACTGCTGGCAGCCCTTATACATCTATTTCTCAAAGACAACTTTGGGATATGATGCTGAGCATGTGCACTCAACTTCTTTGGTCAACCATGGCAATGCCTGTTCCGAGTGGAACCTGTCCTGTTAAACAGCTGTATGGTCTTGGCCACCGCACTGCAGCTCAGTTTCAGGGTCTTGCCACTATTGCTATAGCCTAGGTCATCTTTATGTAGAGCAACAATTCTTTTTTTTCAGATCCTCAGAGAGTTCTTTGCCATGAGGTGCCATGTTGAAATTCCAGTGACCAGTATGAGAGGGTGAGAGCGATAACACCAAATTTAACACACCTGCTCTCCATTCACACCTGAGACCTTGTAACACTGAGTCACATGATACCGGGGAGGGAATATGGCTAATTGGGCCCAATTTTGACATTCTCAATTAGGGGTGTACTTTTGTTGCCAGCGGTTTAGACATTAATGGCTGTGTGTCGAGTTATTTTGAGGGGACAGCAAATTTACATGTTATACAAGCGGCACACTCACTACTTTACATTACAGCAAAATGTCATTTCTTCAGTGTTGTCACATGAAAAGATAATAAAAGATTTACAAAACTGTGAAATTTGTGGGGTGTGCTCACTTTTGTGAGATACTGTATATATCTAGATCAAGCTTTGATTTAGGTCAGTGCCAGGGTTAGTGTTTGGGTCAAAGGTACATTTTTTTTTTTTCAAATTAGTATCAGTGTCCGAGTTTTAGGTATGGGAAAAACAAAAAAACAACAAAAAACAAAATGTGAACTTTTGTTTTTGGGCTGAATTTTGGATACAAACAACTAACATACACATATGTAGTATTGCTGCGATTGTCAGGAGCAGGAGAATTTAATTTGGGTTGTTCTTTGGTGGAAAGTTATGGCAGTAGCAAGAAATACACAGCTAAATAAAAAAAATACATTTACTATTTTTATTATCAGTTTTCCTTTGATAATAAAAAAAAAATAAAAAATCAGGGAGCTATCCATTACAATTGAATAAAAATGAAAACCCAATTAGTCCTGAAAAAAAGCAGTGTAATCCACCTGGATGCACAAAGTAGTTGTGATGTTATGTACAGTTTTACTAACGCATGTTGAAGTTGCAAAATTGTGCTTAGATATTAAGACTTGTTTTACATTTAAGCGCAAAGGGGTTAAGTACGCTGCAATTGACATACTGAACTCAAAAGGGGCACACAACATAGTAAAAACATTGAGCACTTTGCAAGGCATGCACTGAGCACCTATAAAGAACCTGGCACCCACACAACCAAGAATATATTGAGCAAATTTGTCACTTTGCTAAGGACCTGGTAAGAACACTTGGTACTTTGCAAAGGTCATGTTATGCAGAGATCTCTGCCAGGACAAAGCTGACCACCTAAATTGCTCTTCCATGGACATGCTAACTACATCAGTGGTCATCAACCCTGTCCTCAGGGCCCACTAACAGGCCAGGTTTAATGAATTACCTAAGGGAGATGCAGACTATAATACTGCAATCACTGAGCAGCAAATTATATCACCTGTGATGTATTTCAGTTATCTTGCAAACCTGGCCTGTTAGTGGGCCCTGAGGACAGGGTTAATGACCACTGAACTACATGGATTACCAGATACATGGTAGGAACATTTGAGCACTTTGCAAGCTATATAAATGAAAACATACATCATTCTGCTAGGGACATGTTGAGCACATTACTAGGCCATGGTAAGAACTTTGGACAATCTGCTAAGTACATGGTTAGCACTCATTAAAGGATATACAAGTTGTCCACAAATGACTGGCATTGTTGTCTACTGAAATACGAATGTGTCATACCTGGGCTGATCAACTCCCCCTTTCTATTTTTACTAACTCGATTTTTACATTTTTACTAGCATATATAAATAATGGAGGGTGTAGACCATGCCAAATAAAGAAACATTAAACTGGAAACGTGGTACAGAACAATGGAATATAGGAATACATTTCTTTACTTACGGAAAATCTGGTGGATCAAATGCAGATTTGATTACTCCAGCATATATGGCCATAATGGACAGAATCACACAGGCAAGAAATACTAAAGCAAGTTTGTTTACATACTTAACACCAACAAATACTACTATAGCCATTATGGCAATTATGCATGTCCCATAAACTCTCATGTTGTTAAACATGGCTTGAGGATTATCTTTTTCTATCGGGAATATGGCAGCATTGGGTGATATATAAGTCTGTAGAAAAAAACATATACAAAGTATTATTTTCACATTTTAAAATAGTCAATTCTTTAAAGTGTCAAACTAGCAAACTTTAAAGTTTTTTTGCACTTTCCCTTCAGTTTTAAAGTGGCTGCATAAAAACCATGGCTCTATGCACAGACAAGGTTTGGCTTATACACCTCTGTTAACCTCTATAAGTAAGGAGGTCAGCATAGAAATGCAGAACGATTCTGTAATCAGACACAGTTTGACAAAAAAACATGGGGTGCAAATGTTAGGAATTACGTATATATGCCAACCTCAATCACCCAGAGAGATTAACAAATCAAAAGGAGCTCATATATTTAGGATGATGGCTGGAAACCAATCCAAACATAAAATGATAGTTGTATACCTTAACCGCTTGAGATCCGCGATATAGCCGAATGACGGCTACAGCGCGGACCTGCTTTGCCGGGACTACGGCGTGCTCTGTGATTAGCGAGTCTAGGAGACTCGCTAATCACAGATAGGAGCAAGGGATTGATCCCGGCCCCTTACCACATGATCAGCTGTCAGCCAATGACGGCTGATCATGTGATCACAACAGAGCCGGTAATCGGCTATTTTTCCTCCTCGTGCTGTCAGCGCGAGGAGAGAAAAAAAGTCTATTACCGGCGGCTGTGAGAGGGACTTCAGTCCTCATCACAGCGAGTGGGGGCCAGCTCATCAGTGCCCACCTGCCCCCTGCCAGTGCCACCCAAGTATAGGAAAAAGTGTCACCCATCAGTGCCCACAGTGCCACCCATCAGTGCCCACAATCTGCCTCAACAGTGCTGCACCTCAGTGTCACATATCCGTGCCTATCAGTGTCATCTACCAGTGCCCATCTGTGCCGCCCATCGGTGCCCATCAGTCCCATCTATCAGTGCCATCTTATCTGTGCCCATCTTTGCCCATCAGTGCCGCCTTATCTGTGCCTATCAGTGCCACCTTAACTGTGTCTATCAGTGCCTATCAGTGCACACCAGTGCCGCTTCATCAGCGCATTTCAATGAAGGAGAAAAATTACCTGTTTGCAAAATTTTATAACAAACTATGAAACATGATTTTTTATTTTTTTTTATTTTGCATCTTTGTTTGTTTAGCAAAAAATAAAACTCCCAGCTGTAATTAAATACCACCAAAAGAAAGCTCTATTTGTGGTGAAAAAATGAAAAAAAAAATGTAATTTGGGTACAGTGTTGTATGGCCGCGCAATTGTCATTCAAAGTGCGACAGCGCTGAAAGCTGAATATTGGTCTGGGCAGGAGGGGGGTTTAAGTGCCCAGTAAGCAAGTGGTTAAACACACTCCTTAAAGTAGAACTATACGCAAAACTTTTTTTAATTTCATTTTGGATAGAGTAAGGGAAAGTTATAACTTCTTCCACAGAAAGAACAGGAAGCGAAAGGAAATCCTTGCAAATGAAGGGAATCTCTTGGGGTCCCCCAGGTCACCAGAACTACCAGAACAAGTGTCCCCATTAGATGATTCCCGCTCCATTACTGTTCTGGGAACACCACAAAATTTGTGGTTTTCTATTACTTTTCCCAATGACGGCAGAGATAGCAATAAAAACCTGAAAGATGTTCTCATCTAGCTCCACTCTGTCCAAAACTAAAATAAAAAAAGTTTTGCCTTTAGTTATACTTTAACCATTTGCTTACTGGGCATTTAAACCCTCTTCCTGTTCAGACCAATTTTCAGCTTTCAGCGCTGGCACGGTCATCCAACGCTGTACCCAAATTATATTTTTATAAATTTTCACACAAATAGAGCTTTCTTTTAGTGATATTTAATCACAGCTGGGTTTTTTTTTTTTTGTTTTTTTTTTGCTAAAAAAAACCCCTGAAAATTGTGAAGAAAAAAAAAGAAAAACGTTTCATAGTTTTTCTAAAGTTTTGAAAAACAGCAAATTTTTCTCCTTCATTAATGTGCGCTGATGAGCACTGATAAGGCAACATAGAGGTGGCATCCGAGGGCACTGATGATCACTGATGGGTGGCACAGAAAGGCACTGGTAGGTGACACTGATAGGTGCCACTGATTGGTAGCACTGGTGGTCATTGATAGGTGGCACTGTTGGGCATAGGTAGGTGGCACTGGTGGGTACTGGTAGGTAGCACTGGAAGGTGGCACTGGTGGCACTGGTGGGCACAGATGAGGCATCCACAGCTCTCTGTGAGAGGGGCTGATATCCCTCTGACAGAAGCCGGTGACCAGTTTTTTTCCCCCCTCACGTTGACAGCAAAAGTAAAAAAAATAAAATAAAAAAAAATTACTGATCTTCTGTTTACATCACGGGATCAGCTGTCTCCGACTCGGTGGTCACAGAGCGCGCTGCGTGCACCAGACGAGGAACGAGCAGGCAGTTCATGCATGGGAGGACGTCATATGGCGGCCTCCCGGCAATTAAGGCCCGTGCTGTAGCCGCCATTCGACTTTAGTGCAGGCGGGAGCAGGTTAAAGCCGATTCCACCATACACTGTGATATACTCAGAAGCAGTCATATGCAGAACACCTCATTTGAGAGCCGGAGGGTTCCAGCATTATCGGACCCCTTACTCTCCAGACTTGTCCCTGGTCTGTCCTAGTTATTTAATGGTCTTGAGTAAAATGCCATTTTAGTTTGTCATATTTTTTTAGACATCTGGATTGTTTTAGGCTGGGTTCACACCTATACGAATTAGATGCGGATTTCTCCGCATCCAATTCGCATAGCAGGAAATGTGACTGGCTCCCTATGGAGCCGTTTCACATATCTCACAGTTGTGGCTGCGGCACGCACTGCACAGAAATGCTGTGCGCCTTTGGCTCAGTTTCAGGGCCGAATTCAGGCGTAGATTCGGCCCCGATACATCCCTGAAACCGGAAACAGCACTCCAATGTGATGCACAGTTTGTTCCAGTGAACCCGGCCTCAGTCATATTTTTTTCGATCTCCAGTACAATTTAGTCAACTAAAATCTAATGGGTTTAGTTAAATGTCAATGCATTATTTAGGTTTCTCTAGATTTCCCAAACCCATTACCGTATTTATCAGTGTATAACACGCACTTTTTTCCCCTTAAAATCAGGGGGAAATCGTGTGTGCGTGTTATACACTGATCCCCCGCCGATCTCCGCTGATTGTGAGCGGAGGAGTGAGCCGCCGAGATCACAGTCGAGTGTACTCGGCTAGACTCGGCTCCACTCACAGTCAGGCCCAGTCCCGCCCTATGATGAACACATGGACTGGGCGTGACTGTGAGCGGAGCCAAGTCTAGCCGAGTACACTCTGCTATGATCTCAGAGGCTCGCTCCTCCGCTCACAATCAGCGGAGATCGGCAAGAGCCGCCGAGATACACAGGGCATCCAGCTCTGCATCTCGGCAGCACCATTTTTAAACTGGAAAGCGGCAATGACACTGGAGCAAGGCTACACTGACAAGGCTGCAAATGACACTGGGGCAAGGCTGCAATGACAAGGCTACACTGACAAGGCTGCAAATGACACAAGGCTGCAGATGGACACTGGACAAGGCTGCAGATGGACACTGGACAAGGCTGCAGATGGACACTGGACAAGGCTGCAGATGGACACTGGACAAGGCTGCAGATGGACACTGGACAAGGCTGCATGGATGGGCATTTAAATGTATTTTTTTTCCTTAAAATTCCCTCTTAAACTTGAGGTGCGTGTTATACGTCAGCGCGTGTTATACACTGATAAATACGGTATGTACTCCTGGAGTAATAATCAAAAACAACAGGTTAATATTTATGCCATTAAGGTTTGCACATGCTCTACAGACACAGATTTAGCCGGTTCTGATACAGAACGTATTTATGAATAAAACCAAGTTTTATAAACAAAAATACTGCTTTATGACAAACAGAAGTGTAACTTTACGATATAAAAAAAAAAAAAAAAAAAAGGAAAAAAACTAAAGCTTTAATGCCATTGCACATATAACCTGAATATATTACCAACATTAAATATTAAGAACATCTTCGCAGCTTAGTTGATGCTCCCTACTTATTCTTATGTGGCAGTGCAGTGCTAATTTTGACATCAAATTTCAGTTTTAGTCAGTCTTTTGACTAAAATGCCATTTTAGTTTTAATTGTATTCTAGTCACCTGAATGGTTTTAGTCGTGTTTTAGTTGACCAAAATGGTGGTAATTTTGTTGACTAAAATGTTTTCTTCAATGAAATGAACACAGTTTACAGCACTATTTCATTTTTTGCACCAGGATTTGATCTACCTGCAGTGCATAGTGAAGCATAGGGATACACCGATGACATTACCGGGTCTAAAATAAGGTAAAATAGGTCAGTGTGTGGCTGAAGGAGGATGGTAGAAACCAGGGAAGGCAAAAATAGGAGCAGGTTTAGACTTACGGTAAGCTTTAATGCATACACTACAATGAAAACATTAAGTCCCGATCTGACAAAAAAAGGACTTTTCATCTACAGTAAATGCCCCAATGGTTTCTGCTAACTCTTACTTCACCTACTGTTCTGACGTATTTTGCACTGATGCTTTGCATCAGTAAAGAGCTGCAATTGTCTGAGAAAACAAAACTGGTTTAACATTTTAACAGTCAAAATCTCATGCATTTTTGTCCAAGTCTTTTCACAATAAAACATTAAAATAAACACACTTACTAAGAGGATTTCAATTGTTCCAAGAATGTACATAGCTCCAGCAAAAGTGGTGCCCAAATAAAAGCAAAGTCCTACAGCTCCTCCAAATTCTGGACCTAAAGATCTTGAAATCATGTAATATGATCCGCCAGCTGTGAAAGGCAAATCCAAAAGTTAGAACAACATTTTATTTTTTATTCATTTTAATATTTGTGTATATTTTTTTCCCATTACATTTTAACCACTTCAATACAGGGCACTTACATCCCCTTCCTGCCCAAACCAATTTTCAGCTTCAGAATGACAATGACAATTACTCAGTCACTGTACCCATATGAAATTTGCATAATTTTTTCACACAAATTGCTTTTGGTGATATTTAATCACTTGTGGGATTTTAATTTTTTGTGATATAGTGTATATTATTTGGTCTTTGTGAAAGTTATAGAGTCTACAAGCTATGGTGCCAATCTCTGAAAATTGATCACACCTCATGTACTGAAGGCCTATCTCATTTCTTGAGACACTAACAAGTCACGAAAGTACAAATACCCCCAAAATGACCCCTTTTTGGAAAGTAGACATTCCAAGGTATTAAGTAGGTAGCATGGTGTTTTTTTGGGTGTAATTTTTTCCCACAATTCTTTGCAAAATTAAGATTAAAAAAAAAAAAAATGTCATCAACAGGTTATTTCTCTCACAGACCATATGCATACAACAAATTGCACCCCAAAATACATTTTGCTACTCCTTCTGTGTATGACGTTACCACATGTGTGAGACTAAGCCTAGGTTCACATTGGAGAAATTTGTCATGCGATTTGAGAGATCAAGTTGAAGCCTATTGGAGGGGATGACATTGTTCTAATCAGTGCAACACTGATTTTGCTGCACCTCACCGATTTGCAGAAGTAGTTCCTGCACTACTTTTGCCGATTTCAGGTGCAACTTCAATAGACATCTGTGCATGAAGCACCTGAAATCGCACTACTACCAGAGTAGCACAATTTCAAGGTAGCATCAATGTGAACCAGGGCTTACACAGCCTGGCCAAATACAAAGGCCCAACATTGAAGTAGCACCTTCAAGCGTTCTACAAGCATAAATTACACATCTCATTTCTCAACCACCTATTACAATTTTGAAGGCCCTGGAGCACCAGGACAATGAAATTGCCCACAAAATTACCCCATTTTGGAAAGCAAATACCCCAACGTATAATCTTTGAGGCATGATGAGTCTTTTGCACGGTTCATTTTTTCCAAGAAGTTTTTGGAAAATGTGGGGGGGAAAAAAACACATTTTATTTTTTAACACAAAGTTGTCCATTTATAAGATATTTCCAACACATAGCATGTATATAGCTTATATAATACCCCAAAATACATTCTGCCATTCCAGAGTATGGTGATACCACATGTGTGAGACTTTTACACAGCTTGGCCACATACAGAGGCCCAGCATCCAAGTAGCACCAGCAGGCGTTCTGGGAGCATAAATTACATATATAATTTCCTGGCAATCTATCATTTTTGAAGGCCCTTCATACGTCTAATACATAGCAAGCATGTACATACCAAGAATTACAATCCTAAATAAATTCTATTGTGGAAAGGATAAAAAAAAAAAAATCATAAAAAAAAAGTATTACCTGTGTTTTTATGCCCCATACACACGGTCGGATTTTCCGACGGAAAACGTGTGATCGGATCATGTTGTCGGAAAGTCCAACCGTGTGTGGGCTCCATCTGACTTTTTCCGTCGGATTTGAAAGCAGGATCTAAAATTTTCCGACAACAAAATCCGATCACATAAATTCCGATCGTGTGTAGACAATTCCGACGGACAAAGTGCTACGCATGCTTAGAATAAACTAAGAGACAAAAGCTATTGGCTACTGGCCCGTTTATAGGCCCGACGTAAGTGTTTGACGTCACCTCGTTCAGAACGATCTGAAATTCTGACAACTTTGTGCGACTGTGTATGCAAGACAAGTTTGGGCCAAAATCTGTCTGAAAAAATCTGACATATTTTGTGGTTGTAATGTCCGACCGTGTGTATGGGGCATTAGTAGTGTCCACAGTAGGAGAGCACTGGCCCAGGCAGCAGGCAGGGATGCCATTAGCGACAGCAAAAGTAATTATCCAGGCAGCAGGCAGGAATATTGTCTACAGTCAGCACAGCCAAAGCATTTTTACATAGAAATTGTCCAGGCAGAGACAGCCATAATATTGGCCCTGGTACACTGTTACCCGCAGACACTCATTGTACCTCTCTCCAGCCCATCATAAACATACTGCCTCTTGCTACAGCAAATTATTTGCATAGTCCAGGTAGAAGGCAGAGGTGTGGTCTGTTCATGTGGCAGGCAGAGGCATGATGGCAGCAAGTCAGCAGCAGGCTGAGGGCCGCAATCAGTTAAGACTTATGTATAGAGGAGCACAGGGGTAGAGGTTTCGACCACCCAAATCTCTATGAAGTCTCTGGACTCCAGACTCTAGTCCGGAAATTACGAAACCTGGAGGAAACAAAAAAAGTCTACAACCATTAAAAAACCTATTCTGGAGCCTCTCACATATGTGATTCCTCTGTGTACTACACTAGCAGGGCAACAGATGAGTTCAAGCGGCAAAAGCATAAGCCAAACGTCCAAACGTAGGCAGAGGCATAGTCAAAAAACAGGCCAGGGTCAGTTCACATGGAAGACAGTGGCATGGGTATCTGGGGAAGCATGGAAAATGGTCAGCACGGGTGATGAAAATGGGGAAATGGTTAAAAATATGGGCTGATATTTTAGGGATATGTGATAAAGTTGGAAGCAAATGGATGAGAAATTTCTACCTTCTTGCACCAGAAACAAGACCTCCTTATTGAGAAATAGGGCTGAATCATTTGATCATTGAAATCCACTCCCCCCCCCCCCCCCCCCACGTAGAGATTGTAATTTTGGACACATGTTGGCTTTTAAATAGGATCTTGTCTTCTTTGAATCTCAATTGTAGTGTCATCATGGATGGCGGACATCATGTGCACATTCCGGTTATCCTTCTACCTTAAGGCCAGCACTTTGTTGCAGCTCAATATTGCTCTTTCCCCTCTTTGCAGCTTTTTGTTCACTTGGTATTGCGGGAAACCCTATTATTTCTGGAGGTTCCGCAGGCCAGGGTTTTGTGATGTATAAGTGTTTGAAAAGGGGCAGCTTGGTGTAGAAGTTATCAAGGTATATGTGATAGCCTTTGTTCAGAAGTGGCTATGCCAAGTCCAATACAATTTTTAAAGTTGTGCCCATGTAGGCCAGTCACTCAGGGAGCTGGAGCTGGGAATCTCTTCCTTCGTATATGCGGAATGCATACAGATATCCTGTGACTCTCTCACAAAGCTTGAAAATATAACTCTGTATTTGGCCCTTTTCCTAGCTGGCCTGAAAAGGGTACAGGGGACTCATCTACACATATATGCTGACCGGGTACATACAGTTCTGCAAATCGCTTGGAAAAGAAGTTTGAGTGGGTGAATTTTATATAACTTATCGTGATTTGGATGACTGGTTGTTGTCGCTGAAATGAAAAGAAAAAAAAAAACACAAACAAACCGCATAATCATCTCATATTGGGACCTGGACATTACGGCAGAATAAATGGGCATGTGGTGGATGGGGTTGGTGGACCAATAGGCATGTCCTTCATTTTTTTTTCGTAAGCCCCATGTTTATGGTAAGGTCTATAAACAATTTAAACTCCTCCAAATTCAGATCTCTCCATTTAAACGGAACGGACGAGCATATGATAATTGGGGGTTGTTGGCAATATACTGCTGGGCATATAAATTGGTCTGGTCCACAATAAACTGCAGCAGTGTTGGGTAAAAACAGATAAATGTAATCAATCTCTGTGAAATTTTGGGTGTTGGACTGCATACCTTGCTGTGCTATGAAAAGTACCAGTTACGGTAACTGTCTTTCAGGGAAATCTTCCAGGACAGCACGCCTGAGAGATGAGAGACTCCTCCCTAAAGGAAACACAATCAATTGACAGCTGTTTTAAGTCCCCACCCTTCCCCTTGATCCTCAGTTTGTAGAGAAGTAACTCCTGAACCTGGTTTACAAGGGAAATCATTCCTCATAGGCACTCACCTTCCAGTGTTCTACAATTTTCCCTCCTCCAACAGGCAGGAAGTAGGCCTGCCGTCCTGGAAGATTTCCCAGAAAGACAGTTACCGGTAAGTAACTGGTACTTTTCTCTAGTCCTCTTCCCGGACGGTACACCTGCGAGTGTCAGAAAGTACCTCAGGCCTTCCTTAGGGTGGAACCACTGCAAGACCCCTTTGGCGAACCTCGGTTCTGCAGCGAGCTTTACCTCTACTCCATATGCTTGATGAAGGTATCTTAGCCCGTATCACACATCTAACAACCATGGCCTATTGTGCCTATAGGTGCTACTTAGAGCCACTAAAAAGATTAATCAGAGACCTGTGTTGTAAGGACACTACATTGATCAATAAGAGGGCCTGTCTTAACACTACCCTGTTCAGGGAAATAAAACTGCAAAAAAGGGGGGCACCTGACAGACAACCTTTTTTTCCTTTTTATCTTTAGGTCAGTGAAGACTAGGGAAGCCTACTTAAGGGTAATAGATTAAGGCTGCCCAATCTATGGCTTTACTTGCGCCCGAGAGCCTACATCAGAAGATTAAAGTCCATAGCAGGAGTAGAACCCTCATTGCTACATCTAGTTTTGCTGGGGGGCGTGGCCAGCAGCCAAGGTGAATGGCAGCTTGAGGACAAAGCTCCATCTGAATCCAGAGCAATCCAGCAACTAGCTGCAACACCAAATGGCTGTGTGAGGAGATATCCCCTGCCTAATATCTTAGCTACCATCTGCTATTGAGATGTCAAGAGAAAGAAGGAGAGAGTCCCAAAAAAGCTGACTGATTTCTACACTGTGGAATCTCATGGGCCCCAAGATGGCACTGAGGCCTACAATGTGCGGCGAGGCCATGGAGGTGGATTATTATCCAAGATGAATGGTCAGTATCAAGCATCATCCCCAGAATACAGCAACAGGCCCTCCCCGGGAGCATCCCCTGTACAGAGCCTGCATAAAACCACACAGAAGCGATTGGAGGAGTGCAAATATCCAGGCGAGCTGGGGGGACATGACACCTCACAGGACAGCACCAGGGAGTTCATAGAACAAATGCAGGATTTCCTCACCCTGGATCAGCAGCTTACTGATACCTTAATGAAGGAAATGCTAGTGAGTCTAAGGGGCTCATTACACAGGGACCAGATGGAGTGCTAAACTCAGCTGAAAGCTGAGGTAACTGCCATAGGGGACAGAGTCTCTCATACAGAGGACAAGGTGGGGGAGTTTGCTGCTGCTCATAATATTGTTGATGCACATAATGAGGCAGAGGATGAGATAAAGGCACTGAAAAGCAAAATCGCTGATTTGGAAGATCATTCCAGAAGGAACAACGTGAAATTGAGAGGGGTGATTGAATCTTTTATACCTGCGGACCTTAGGAAGTATGTCCAACAATTTCTATCTACACTGCTACCTGAAACATCTAGTTTTGCCAGAGGGGCGAATTGAAGGCCATGCACCGAGCCGTAACCTATTCGGCCGGGTATACATCTTTATACTTCCTATTCAGTCCATAATACTCCTCTGAACAGAACTTCCCAAGTTCTTACTAAACAGAATGATTCATTATCGCCTTGAATGAATGAATGAAATACTTGTATAGTGCACAATGCGAACTGAATCGCCTCTAGGCGCTGTGGCGAGCCCTGATCATCTGCTAAAAGAGAAAGGTCTTGAGTTTTTTCCTAAAAGCCAGGTGATTTTCTTCCAGGCGGATGTTGATTGGTAGAGCATTCCATAGCCGAGGCCCTTGGACAGCGAATCTCCGATCACCCTTGGATTTATACCGGGCTTTGGGCACGAGGAGGAGGTTTTTGTTGGCTGATCGAAGACTGCGGTTTGGTGTGCAATGATTTATTTTCTCCATTAGGTATTGCGGAGCTTCTCTATGCACGCATTTGTGGGTGAGGCACAGGGTCTTGAACGTGATCCGATTTTTTTACGGTTAGCCAATGTAAGCTCCTCAGTGAAGGAGAGATGGATTCCCAGGGTTTTTTTCCTGTTATCAGCCTTGCCGCCGTGTTTTGGATCAGTTGTAATCGCGCAAGTTGATATTGTGGTAATCCTATGTAAAGCGAGTTTGCGTAGTCCAGTCGTGAATTAATGATTGTTCCAACTGCCACTGCTTTGTCATTCTTTGGGATAAAAGGGATGAGTCTGCGAAGCATGCGCAGCAGATGGTGAGATCGACTGACTACAGATCCTATTTGCGCATCCATTGACATTTGTGTGTCTAAAATAACCCCGAGACTCTTCGCTTTGGTCTTTGGGGAGATAGTCTGCCCAAAGACGGTTGGTGGAGACCAGGAGGTTTTGGTTGCGGGCTTACGATTTGGGTGTAAGATAAGAAGCTCTGTCTTTGATTCGTTCAGCTGGAGGGAGTTGGTGGTCATCCAGTCCTCTATTGATTTGAGGCAGTTTTCAAGTTGTTGTTGGTGATCTTTTTTTCCATTGATCCGGAAATAAAGTTGCGTGTCGTCAGCATAAGAGTGGAAGCAGAGATCTGAGCATCTGATGATTTGAAGGAGTGGGCGAATGTAAATGTTGAAGAGAACGGGTGACAACGGAGAGCCTTGAGGGACTCCACAGGTGACTGCCCGAGTTTCGGAGAGGAATTTTCCTAGTTTCACTGTCTGTGACCGATTTCCTAGGAAGGACGCGAACCATTGGAGATCTATGTCTTGGACTCCGGCTACTTCTGTGAGGCGGACGAGTAGAGTATTGTGATCTACTGTATCAAACGCTGCACTTAGGTCTAGTAGTACCAAGAGACACGGCTCTCCGTCATCTGCTGCTTCGAGGGCGTCATCCCAAATCTTGAGGAGAGCCGTTTCTGTTCCATGACCCGGGCGGAAGCCTGATTGCAGCGGGTCCAGGAGTTTGTGAGTATCCAGGTGAAGTTGTAGCTGATGTACTACAGCTTTCTCCATGATCTTAGAAATGGTGTTGAGGCTTGTAATTGGCCTACAGTTGTTTGGATCCTGAGGGTCCAGGTTTGGTTTCTTGAGTAGAGGTTTGACGATGCCTTGTTTGAGGATGCTGGGAACAATCCCTTCGTGGAATGATCGGTTTATGAGGTGGGTTATGGTTGGAGCTACGATGTCGGAGCATTCTTTCAGTAGTTTTGTGGGGATGATGTCAATAGGTGAGGTACTGTCACGCAGTTTATTAATGATGTTTTTTGCGGTGTCTACGGTAATTGGGGATAGTGAAAATTTAGGCGGTTGCGGTATGTTGGTGCAGACATCCTCTTTATGTATTTGCTGGCTGAGGTTGGATGTTTTCTTCTGACAAATTGTTTCCCTGATGGTTTTGACTTTATCGATGAAAAAATCTGACAGTTTGTCACAGTAATCCTGGGATTCGCTTTCTGGGGGTTCTAGGCACACCGGATTCATTGATTGATTAACCAGTTTAAACAGTTCCCGTGGTTGGTTTGCGGCCGTTGAGATTGTATATGAGAAGTGGTCCTTTTTGGCTTTGAAGATTGCTTTCCGATAATTCTCTGTGAGACCTTTGTAGTTAAATAGGTTTTCCTCGGTGGGATTTCTTCTCCATGTTCTTTCCACTCTTCTGCGTTCTTGCTTTAGTACGGAGAGGGAGCTATTAAACCATCCAGCATTTTTCTTCCTGATGAGTGCCCTGCGTTTTGGTGCTACAGAGTCTGCTGATTGCAGTAATGCCTTGTTCAGGGAGTTGAGTGTTTCCTCCGTAGAGTGGTTTAAGGTTATTGTAGATATCTTTTTGGACAGAGTGGTTTTGAAGGATTCGGAGTACAGTTTTTTATGCGATCTGGTCCAGTGCGTTGTTACAGGTTTCCGTTTTGCGTTGGTGATGTTGGTAGCGATTTTGAATTTGATGGCGTGGTGATCCGTCCATGGCAGAGTTATGTTGTCGAGTATGTTGACGTCGATGTTCTGTTTGAAAATGAGGTCCAGGGTGTGTCCTAACCCATGCGTGGGAGTCTTTATCAGTTGCTGTAGACCCAGTTCTTCTAGTTGATTGATGCAGGCAGTCGCGATGGGGTCTTTAGGCTCGTTTGCCCAAAGGTTGAAATCTCCGAGTGCCAGGAAATTTTTGAATTTTAGGGTGTGCATTGCAAAGGATTCCGTGAGGGGTGAAAGAAGATTGGACTTTGGTCCCGGTGGTCTGTAGCACAGTAGAATATGAGTGGTGTCATGGGGTGTTGGTTGAAGATGTAGCGTCAGGGTTTCCATAAAAGGCACTGGGTTCCGAGATGATGGTTTAGTGAGATCCAGGTGACCTTTAAAGATCACTGCTAGGCCTCCTCCTTTTTTCCCTATCCGGTGTTCGGTTAGGATCCTGTAGTTTTCCGGCACCAATTTGGTGAGGATGGTGTTGCAGTCAGAGGTTAACCAGCTTTCGATGATGAAGAGGCAGTCTACATTGTTCTCGATGATGAAGTCGTGTACTTCCAGTCTATGTTTGACTGCAGACCTGGCGTTAATCAAGGCGCAATCTAATCTTCCTCCGGTGTCCCATAACCCTACTGGGCTTCAACCCTAGGAAATTGTTCTGGCATCCCTGAATGTAAGAGGTCGAGGCTTTCTGACATGTGACGTCTGCAGCCAGAACTCCTGGCCCCTCCACAGAAAAGAAGGCTGAAATGCAAAAGGTGATACATGCGTTATTAATATCACAAATAAAAAGACCATAGATTGTGGGCACAGCAGATTTAGACAGAAAGGACACAAGCATAGACAACAATGTTGTGTATCTGAGTGTGACTAGCTAAACTGACAAATCAACTATGGGATGAGACCCAAATCTGAACTTCAATGTAGACAAACAGTCCTCACAGTCTGGTTTTCTGATGTGCGGCACAAGACACAAACAAACCCTAAATGCTGCGTATTTCTGAAGAGCAGCTATCTTGGTCATAACTGATTTAAATACAGAAAGGACAGGAACCCCCTTTACTGTGGTGTTTTACTGATGTACAGCAAAACAAGGCCATAAATATAAGATCGAAAGACCCAAACTTTTACGTTGCGTATTTCTGACGAACCACCAAATACAGTTATAAGATCAATATGAACACGGCAAAACAACTCTCATGTTGTGCATTTCTGCTGTGCCACAGGGTAAAATAATAAGGAACACAAGACAAGCTTTTCTGTTATGCAGTTCTGTAGTGTAGTCAGATAGAACCAACACTGAGAAAGGACACAAGCAACCTGCAGCATTGTGTTTTTCTGAAGTGTAGCAAGATAAGGCAATATGAAACAGAAAGCACCAACAAGCTTCAATGTTCAGTATTCTGTTGTGCAGCAACATAAAAACAGAGAAAAAACAGATGCGATCTTTCTGGTGTACTGCAAAATAAGGCAATAACTCCATGATGAGTAATCCTGCTGTGTAGCAAAACCTCAACCAGAAGGGACAGATAAGCTTAGGGCTCCCATACCCGTGCGACCCAACCTGCAACTTGGGACTGCAAGACGCACGAGAAGTCATACACTATGGCTTTCAATGGGTGCCTTTCGTGCCTGTGCGACTCCAGGTCACGGCGCCTCCAGCAGTTCCTGCTTTCTGGATCCATAGACCTCAAGATTACACAGGTCGCATGGAATAAATAGCAATTTTCAGGTCGAACATGCTCCCTGGAGAAGTGCAGCCAACAACCCCCTGCTGTGTATCCCTAAGAAGCAGCAAGGTAGATCAATGAGAAACACTGCTCACTGCTGTGCCTGATATACAGACAATAAGATGCAGAGATGCCACCATCCTCAATGTGTCTCCCTGCTGAGCAGCAAAAACAAAATCAGAAAAACACAAGCAACCTTCACTGCTGTGTCCTTATGTAAGACATAAAGGACAGACAACCTTCAGTCTTGTATATGTCTGATGTGCAAAATTGAAGTGATTTGGCATGTGACTAAACATGTCAAATTGCATGCTTAAAATCGTCAGCCATTGCCATTAATAGCACTGTCTGAATCGACACAACGCCACTTTTCAGTGCTGCATCGATTACCAAAGGCAGTAATACAGAACACAAAACCCCACAGACAGACTTCAATCTTGTGTATGTCTGATGACACGTGTATGTCACCAGACTCGATGTACATCTTTGCCATGCGGCACAAAACCAGAAAGTACAGACCACCTTCACTGTTGTATTTTTCTGATCTGTAGCAAAGCAGTACCTTTATAAAGGATATATAGGACACCAAACAAGCTTCAGTGCAGTGCATTTCTGATGTACAGCAATATACCCCTTATGAGCAGAGATGTCACAAATCTCAATGTGTATTTCTGCTGTGCCACAAAACATCCCAGCAAGGACAAACCTTCACTACTGAGGTCTACTGGTGTAAAGCCAAGAAAGAGTCATGGTGTATCCCTTTATAAAATAACTAAACAGGGGCAATTTATTTCATAGGCATAAATTAAAAAAAAGCTGTGCTGCAAATTGATACAAAAAGCATGAATCCATATAATATATATGATATAGATAATAAAAAGACTACTTCAGCAAAAACAAAAGTGAATTAAAACAATATTAAGCTGAGTGAATATATAAACGAAAAAATGAATAGATGCAACGACTTAAGCCCCGGGCCATTTTGCTAGCTTAAGACCAGAGCACTTTTTGCAATTTGGCACTGCAACGCTTTAACTGACAATTGTGCAGTCATGCGACTTGGTTCCCAAACAAAATGAACGTCCTTTTTTTCCCACAAATAGAGCTTTCTTTTGGTGGTATTTGATCACCTCTGCAGTTTTTATTTTTTGTGCTATAAACAAAAAAAGAGCAACAATTTTTAGAAAAATGCATTTTTTTTTTTTTTTTTTACTTTTTGCTATAATAAATATCCCCAAAAAATATATAAAAGACACCTTTTTTTTCCTCAGTTTTAGGCCGATATGTATTCTTCTACATATTTTCGGTAAAAAAAAGGAAACACAAGAAGCAATTATTGATTGGTTTACAAAATAGGGGATAGTTTCATTAAATTTTTAGAATTTTTTTTTTTTTTTTTACTAGTAATGGAGGCGATCAGCGATTTTTATTGTGACATTATGGCGGACACATCGGACATTTATGACACATTTTTGGAACCATTGTCATTTATACAGCAATCAGTGCTATACAAATGCATTGATTCCTGTGTAAATGACACTGGCAGTGAAGGGGTTAACCAGGAGGTGGCAGTGTAGGGGTTAAGTGTGTCCTAGGGGCGTGTTATTAACTGTGGAGTGTGTGGCTGTGATTTACAGATCACTGATCTCTGCTCCAATCACAGGGAGCAGAGATCAGTGTCACTTGTTGCTAGGCAGAACGGGGAGATTCTGTTTACATCGGGATCTCCCCGTTCTCCCTCCCCGTGAGACGATCGCGGGTATCCCCACGGCGATCGAGTCCACAGGACCCGCAGTCAGACTCACGGGGGTCCCGAACGTGCGCACGAGATGGCACGTGGCAATTTTAAATGGACGTACCTGTACGCCAATTTCCCTGTCCGTGCCATTCTGCCGACGTACATCATCGTGCGCTGGTCGGGAAGCGGCTAATGTCCAAAAAATATTGGTGTAACCATATACATGCACCAAAATTCAGAATTAGAAATTGAATGGTCCACACTATAAGTCAAACAATGGTTCTTCAACCCGCCAAGGTGCAATCACACGCGATAGCACCTTGGAGTGTGTGATAGCACCTTGGAGGGTTGAAGAACCATCGTTTGACTTATAGTGTGGAAAATTCAATTTCTAATTGTGAATTTTGGTGCATTTTTATGGTTACACTGATATTTTTTGGACATTAGACGCATCTATTCATTTTTTGTTTATATAGTCACTCAGCTTAATATTGTTTTAATTCACTTTGTTTTTGTTGAAGTAGTCTTTTTATTATCTATATCATATATATTATATGGATTAACCATTCATGCTTTTTGTAACAATTTGCAGCGCAGCTTTTCTATTAATTTACGTCTTTATTGTGTGTATCTCACGTTAAGTTGCAGCTAATTCTTTACTTTTTCACTCTAAAATTCACTTATTATAGGGATATATGAGACAGCGCTGTATTGCTACTTTTTTATTTCATAGGCATAGCCTGGGCTGTAGAAACTAACCCTTCACCAGTGAAGGAACACATCTTAAAATGGTTGAACACCTTACAATAGTAGTTGCTGTCCTACCTTACCTCCGTAGACTGAGCAAACGCTAGCCAGCTCATACACAGGTGCGGCTGATCAGCAACTAAAGTCTCAATGAGCCCAGCCCTAGAGACCAATTTAAGCCTCTAGAAGAGGTGGTTACCAATTTAGCCTGGAGGTAAATAGATACCTGCAGGCCTTAAAAAAACAATCATGTAGCTCTTGCATAGGTTTGCACAGAAAATCCTCAATTAAAGGATATAGGAAGCGATGTATGGTAAATCGCCTTTAGATCTGCCACTGAGTGGAATGTTGGCCAAACCAACAAAAAGGTTTTTCTCATCTCCTGCACTATAATATAACCACAGTGTAAAGGTGGAGTGGGAGGTTGGAGCTTATGAAATGTTACCCATGGCAAGCATTAATCCTGAATCCCCCAACCATTGCACAATTAATAACTTGTTCAATGGTTTACCTGGCCCATAAGGAGCTCATTGTATCTACCAGCCCCCCCTCCCCCTTCGCTATATTGACCCCTACTAATGTACCACACCTGAGCACGTAGGGAGAGGCTGGCAATCTACTGTTGCGATAACCACACAGTGTCTCTGCTGTGAGAGGGAGCTGTGGCTGGTGAATTTAGCAGTAGCTTCTGGGCCATTTGATTCCACACCCCAGGTCCTGCACTACACCAGTCAGTCAGTCAATATATACATGGAGAAGGAAGGGGGGGGAGCAATGCCTTACCTTCCTCTTTCCCATCTGAGGTGATTTAGACATACTCGCTCCTCTGCACCACTTGTCCACCATACAGTGTCTCTGATGCAAGAGGAAGCTGTGGCTGGTGTTTTTAGTAAAAGCTTCTGGACTATTTGAATCCAGACCCCAGGGGAGATTATCTCAGCTCCCTATGGGGCGGCACAGTGGTGTAGTGGGTGGCACTCTCGCCTAGCAGTAAAAAGGGTCGCTGGTTCAAATCCCAACCACAACACTACCTGCCTGGAGTTTGCATGTTCTCCCTGTGTCTGTGCGGGTTTCCTCCGGGTACTTGTGTTTCCTCCCACACTCCAAAGACATGCTGGTAGGTTAATTGGCTTTTGTCCAAAAATATTTAACCACTTGAGATCCGCGCTATAGCCAAATGACGGCTACAGCGCGGATCTCCTTTTCCGGGACTACGTCAATTGACGTAGTCCTGTGTACGAGCGGCCTGCGCGCCCCCTGAGGGGCGCGCGCGGCGCGCTCTGTGATCGGCGAGTCCATGAGACTCGCCTGATCACCGATCCGTGCAAGGGGTCGATCCCGACCCCTTATCACGTGATGAGCTGTCAGCCAATGACAGCTGATCAGGTGACATAACGGAGCCGGTAATCGGCTAGTATTCCTCCTCACGCTGACAGCGCGAGGAGAAAAAAAAAAAGCCGATCACCGGCGGCCGTGATCGGGACATCAGTCCCGATCACGGCCAGCAATGCAAGCGCCCACCTGCCCCCTGCCAGTGCCAACCTGCCCCCTGCAGTGCCACCCTAATAAAAAGTAAGTGCCCCCCGTCAGTGCCACCCAGCAGTGCCCACAGTGCCACCCAGCAGTGCCCACAGTGCCACCCACAGTGCCCACAATCTGCCTCAAAGGTGCTGCACCCCAGTGCAGCCCATCAGTGCCCAGCAGTGCCGCCCATCAAGGCCACCTATCAGTGCTACCTATCAGTGCCCATCTGTGCCACCCATCCGTGCCACCCATCCGTGCCATCTTATCTGTGCCCATCTTTGCCCATCAGTGCCGCCTTATCTGTGCCCATCGGTGCCGCCTTATCTGTGCCTATTAGTGCCGCCTTATCTGTGCCTATCAGTGCCCACCAGTGCAGCCTATCAGTGCCCACCAATGCAGCCTATCAGTGCCCACCAATGCAGCCTATCAGTGCCCACCAATGCAGCCCATCAGTGCCCACCAATGCAGCCCATCAGTGCCCACCAATGCAGCCTATCAGTGCCGCCTAATCAGCGCACTTCAATGAAGGAGAAAAATGACCCGTTTGCAAAATTTTATAACAAACTATTAAAACATGATTTTTTTTTTTTTTGCATCTTTTTTTGTTTGTTTAGCAAAAAATAAAACTCTGAGCTGTAACTAAATACCACCAAAAGAAAGCTCTATTTGTGGGAAAAAAATGCTAAAAATTTCATTTGGGTACAGTGTTGTATGCCCGCGCAATTGTCATTCAAAGTGCATCAGCGCTGAAAGCTGAAAAATGGTCTGGGACTGAGGGGGGTTTAAGTGCCCAGTAAGCAAGTGGTTAAAGAAAATAAAAATTGGCCCAAGTAAATGAATGTGAGTTGGGGACCTTAGATTGTGGACTCCTTGAGGGTAGGGAGCGATGTATGTGTGGAGTGCTGCATAAATTGATGGAGCTATATGGGTACCTTAATAAATAATAATAATAATAATAATAATAATAATAATAATAATAATAATAGATGAGCATCTTAAAGCGGGAGTCCGCCCGGAGTTCCGCCGTTTTTTTTTTTTTTTAAAGCCAGCAGCTACAAATACTGAAGCTGCTGACTTTTAAAATAAGGACACTTACCCGCCCAGCGCGCCCGCGATGTCGGCACCCGAAGCCGATCTCTCGATCGTCTCTCGGGTGCTGCCGCCGCCATCTTGGGTATGGGAATCAGGAAGTGGAGCCTTTCGGCTTAATTTCCCGGTTCCCTACTGCGCATGCGCGAGTCGCGCTGCGCAATAAGGATGGACCCGCTGCCTCTGGGATCTATGTGTTTCCCAGCAGGCAGCGGGGGACTTTCGGAAAGGGGAGTAGATTCACGCCCCTTTCCGCAGAGAGCTATCCTGGAAGTGGGTGCAGATACCTGTACTGTACAGGTACCTGCACCCCCCTCCCTACTGAAAGGTGCCAATTGTGGCGCCGGAGGGGGGGAGGATTCCAATGAGCGGAAGGTCCACTTTAGGGTGGACCTCCGCTTTAATGAGACACAATGTATAGGGATAGGGACAATTGTAGACATGCACCCACACTCACTCAGGTTGAACTGGATGGACTGGTCTCTTTATTCAACCTTACTATGTAAATGCCCAGAAACCATGTGGCTGTAATTGGGGATTTTGCAGCTAAATTCCCAAGGCAAAGGAAAGTACTCACCATTGATTTCCCCTTTTTGCCACAGCCACGGGCTTGCTTTTCCATCCTTATGGTCCAAGGAGGATAGCCGCCAAAGTGCCCCGTCCCCCCCAACTGCTGCCCCCATAGGGAGCTGCAAGGTTAGGCTGTGTCCTGCACTGTACCAGTCAGTATATACACATGGGGGAGAGGGGACAATGCCTTATATTCCTCATTCCCATCGGAGGTGGTTTAGGCAGACATCCACCGTAGTGAACTGGTGCCTCCTCACCTAGCAAAAGGAGGATGTGGGCGCCTGCTCCTGCTGGCTCTCAGCCTTCCCTCCCGAGTAAGAACGACACTGCCATTTTCCCGAAGTCTGAAAATTACATGGGTGCTTGTCACTGTGCGTCGGCCGGCACCCTCCCCAGCAGCCCACGTGAGCTACCAGGGGCCCAGGAGTCAGGGGACACGCTCCCCCTGGAAATAACTGACAGCCAGCACCCCCGCCTGAATGGACATCCAGACAGGTAAGGGGGGAGGCAGGATAATGGCCCCTGAAGTTCTGGGTAAACCACTGTACCCAGGGTCCTTCAGCTCTCGGGGAACTCATCCAATTGCTGTCCTCCCTGAGGAAAAGATAAGGAGACCCACCAGGAAGGACAAGAATATCCTACCGAACCCAGAGGCTTCCAGCGGGAGACCACCAGCCCCAGGCTTCGGGTCATTTGAAAAAAAAAAAAAAACAGTTTCGCTGTGTAGGGAGCAGTGTTGGTCATCTTACTTTAAAAAAGTAATTAGTCAAGTTAGAAATTTCTTCTCCCAAAAAGTAAATGCGTTAGTAAGTAATTAGAAAAAACGGCGTGGGGCCCCCCCAAAGTCCATAGCAGACCCTTATCCAAGCACGCAGCCCGGCCAGTCAGGAAAGGGGGTGGGGACGAGCGAGCCCCCCCCCCCGAACCATACCAGCCCAAAGCACACCTTGCCCCCATGTTGATAAGGACAAGGGCCTCTTCCCGACAACCCTGGCCATTGTCAAGGTCTGCGGGTGGGGGGTTTATCAGAATCTGGGAGCCCCCTTTAATAAGGGGGTCCCCAGATTCCGGCCCCCCTACCCTATGTGAATGAGTATGGGGTAAGATGTACTAGCTAGCTGCCATAACTCCGGTATCCCCTGGCTCGGCCGGCAGTCCGGTACAAGATAAAAGTGGTCCCTGCAGCGGATTCGCCGTGAGATCCCTTTTATCGGCCCTCCACCGGTTACCGGAGCCATCGGCAGCGTCGGAGCGATCCAGTCCTTCTCAGTTAAAAAAATAATATCATACAATCCCATATACCCAATTCTATACCCGCAGTTGATCCAGAGGAAGGGAAAATTCCTTCCTCATCCCCCGAGAGGCAATAAGATTTTCCCCGGATCAACTTTACCTATAAATGTTAGTATCCAGTTATATTATGTACATTTAGGAAATAATCCAGGCCTTTCTTAAAGCTACTGTGAAGAAACCTTTCCGTATTTGGAAATGAAATCTCTTTTCCTCTAGATGTAAAGAGTGCCCCCTTGTCCTCTTTGTTGACTGTAAAGTGAATAACTCAACACCAAGTTCACTATATGGACCCCTTATATATTTGTACATGTTGATCATATGCCCCCTTAATCTCCTCTTATCAAAAGTGAATAAATTCAGTTCATCTAATCTTTCCTCATAGCTGAGCTCCTCCATGCCTCTTATCAGTTTGGTTGCCCTTCTCTGCACTCTCTCCAGTTCCCCAATATCCTTTTTGAGAACTGGTGCCCAAAACTGAATTGCATATTCCAGATGAGGTCTTGCTAATGATTTGAACAGGGGCAAAATGATATCTCTCTCTCTGGAGTCCATACATTTCTTAATACAAGAAAGGACTTTGCTCACTTTGGAAACCGCAGCTTGGCATTGCATGCTATTGAGCTTATGATCTACCAAAACCCCCAGATCTTTCTCCACTATGGATCCCCCCCCTCCCAGTTGTACTCCTCTAGTATGTATGATGCATGCATATTCTTAGCCCCCAAGTGCATAACTTTACATTTATCAACATTAAACCTCATCTGCCACATAGTCGCCCAATTAGACAGAGCATTGAGGCTGGCTTGTAAATTGGAGACATCCTGAAAGGACGTTATTCCACTGCACAGCTTGATGTCATCTGCAAATACGGAAATTTTACTTTTGATCCCAGACCCAATATCATTTATAAAGATATTAAAAAGCAAGGGTCCCATCACTGAACCTTGGGGTACACCACTGATAACCTTAGACCATTCAGAGTAACAATCATTAACCACTACTCTCTGAATTCTGTCTGTTAGACAGTTTTCTATCCATTTACAAACTGATATTTCCAAACCTGTAGACTTTACCTTACACATGAGCCATGTATGGGGGAACTGTATCAAACGCTTTTGCAAAATCCAAGTATACCACGTCTGCCACCCCACTGTCCAAGGTTTTACTTACCTCCTCAGAAAAAGAAATCAGCTTTGTCTGACAACTTCTGTCTTTCATGAATCCATACTATCTGTTGCTTAAAATATTTTTTTCCTGCAAGAACTCGTCTATGTGGTCTTTTATTAATCTCTCCAGTATCTTCCCAACTATAGATGTTAAACTAATAGGTCTATAGTTACTTGGTAAAGACTTTGTTCCCTTTTTAAATCTAGGCACCACATTGGCCCTGCGCCAATCCAGTGGTACTATTCCTGTCATTAATGAGTCCCTAAAAATTAGATACAATGGCTTTGAAAATTACAGAGCTCAATTCTTTTAGGATTCCGTGGGTGGATGCCATCAGGTCCATGTGCTTTATCCACCTTTATTCTGTCTAAATATTTCTGGACCAAATCACTTTTGAGTCATTGTGGATTTGGAGCTGAGCTCCCCCCTGCTTGTTTGTATACACAGAGTTGAAGAAAGTATTTAATAAAATTAGCCTTCTATTTGTCCCCAGTCACCCACTCTAGATTATTTTGTAAAGGGCCTACATGCTCAGACTTGACCTTTTTACTATTAATATATTTGAAGAATTTTTGGCGGTTTGTCCTATCTTTTGCAATCTGTCTTTCGTTTTGACTTTTTGAAACCTTGATTTCCTTTTTACATATTCAGTTATATTCTTTGTAACATTTAAATGACACTAGTGTTCCTTCATTTTTATATTTTTTAAAAGCTCTTTTCTTATAGTTTATAGTTTTTTAATCTTTGGCCGTGAGCCACATAGGTTTTATTTTTAGCCTTTTAAACTTATTGCCCATGGGAATATACTTTGCAGTGAGTTCACAAATAGACTTTTTGAAGAATTCCCATTTCTGTTCTGTGCCCATTGATGCCAATATTCTCTCCTAGTCTAAGTCCTGGAGAGCAGCCCTCATCCTTGGAAAATTTGCTGATCTTATCTGAGGTAAGTGAGGCATGCAGTTCTTTAGAACTTGTTCTGGGTAAAAGAATGACCTCCTAGATGAGCCATCGTCATGCTCTTGGAGTAATTTTTTTTGGTCGGCCATTCCTGGGAAGGTTCACCACTGTTCCAAGTTATCTCCATTTGTGGATAATGGCTCTCCTCATAGTTCACTGGAGTTCCAAAGCCTTAGAAATGGCTTTGAAACCTTTCCTAGACCGATACATGTACATTACTTTGTTTCTAATCTGTTCTTGCTGCCGTGTGTATTGGCGTACGCAGATGCGCGGCTGTGCAAATGGGCATACGCAGATGAGCAACAACGCTAACAGGCGTACGCAGATGTATGATGGTGCTAACGGGCATACGCAGATACACAATGGTGCCTCCTGGCCTATATAAACCTGCTGCTGAGACCTGTGCATTGCTGGATTATTGTCAGCTCCCGTGTTCCTGTGCTCCTGTTTCCCGATCTTTGACCTCCCGTTACCGACCCGACTTGCTTAAGCTGTTATCATAATCTCCTGGTTTGACCTCTGGCTTGTACTATTGCCCCCGCTCGTCTGCTCCACTATGTTTGATCTCGGCTTGGCTTACCGACTCTGCTGCAACCTATCTCACCGTGCATGACCGAGGCTTGTTCCAGTTCTGCTACATGAATCTCACATTGACTGAATTACCGTGCATAACCCCTGCTGGCCTGGCTCCTGGTTTTGTTTCCGGATTGTCCATGTGCCAAGTTCGACAGGAACTCTGCAAGTACACCTACCCTACAATACACCTTGCTTGTTCCAGCTACCTTCCGGTGATCAGTGAATCAAACCACAGCAACTGGCAAAACATGCTTGTTTGGGCACTGCACTTCCTGTACCATTTCCAGGGGTGCACTGAACTCCGCCCACAAGGGGAGCACTCTCAGCACCTCGGCCTCACACCTGGTACGTGACAGCATAATCCAGCTATAGTGTCAGAGGCCAACAGAGGTGCTTCCCTGCTAGAGACTTTGTGCCAACAGGTCACTGCCCTCATTCAATCAGTACAAAGACTACAGGAGGGCTACTTCCAGCTGGAAGGATGACTGCAACATCTGACGGTGAAACTTGCCCCTGCAGATCAAGGTCCATCTTTCTCCAGCTCTGCAACTGCTGCATCGACCCAAGAACGCACCACCATTACACAGATTGTGATAGTCCCTCCACCTGAGCCACAGGTGGCAACTCCCGAGTGGTTCTCCGGAGACCAGAATAAGTTCTTCTTGTTCTACCTGGCCATACAAGCACTGACTTTTTCCATTGAGACTATTAAAGTCATCTCATTACTGTCAGATGAACCCCAGTTTTGGGCCCACAGCTTATTGGAACAAAAGAATCCGGACATCAATTCTGTGGACTGTGTATGATAACCCACAGCGTGTAGCCACTGCTGAAGCCATCTTGCATACTTTACAGCAAGGACGGCACCCCATGGAAGACTACACAGTAGATTTTCACAAATGGTCCACTGACATAGGGTGGAATGAAGCAGCCCTGAGATACCAATACCGTCGAGGACTGTCTAAATCTCTCAAAGACGAGTAAGCCAGAGTTTAGGCCCCTGCTACCCTGGAAGGCCTCCTTCAGCTTGCTTTTTAACTCGATAGATGCCTATGGGAGCGATGGTCCGAAAGAGCCCAAGCCATCAGATCCAACTGGATGTTGCCCAAGGTTTCTGCTTCTCCAGCAGCCATGCCTCTCATCTCATCAAAGTCTGAAGTTCAGCCCATGCAGATTGGCTTAGTCCGCTCAGCTCTGACTCTTGCAGAGAGATTCCATAGTCGGCAAACTAACCTTTTCCTTTACTGTGGGGGAACTGGACATTTCTTGCGTAATTGCCCCATAAGAATCAGTAAGCCCTCTTCACATATTCCAGTATATTTCCATCTCATCTTGTTCTTCCTGTCTCGTTGCAGGTGGCAGAAGAGGAAGTTCGGCTTCTGATAATAATTGATTCCGGGGCCTGTAGCTGTTTTCTGGACTTGGCTTTGGCAGCAAAACTGGGCATTCCCCTTTTCCATAAGAAACATCTGACAGTTCACCTAGCTGATGGCTCCATGCCCAGTTCTGGGCCTGATACCCAAGAGACTGCACCTCTCCTTACCTTAACTGAATCTGGTCATCGAGAGTTCCTACGCTTTGATGTTCTGAGCTCACCCACGTTCCCGGTTATCTTAGGAATTCCATGGCTGCTGGCACACAATCCGCAAATTAACTGGTCCCAGAGAGAAGTCCTGTTTCGTTATTCCTACTGCCGACAGCATTGCTTCACTCCCATGCACAGGGATTCTGCTAGTTGCTTGGCTGTCCAACCAGTACCCAGCACTCACCAGAATGTGCCATCTACCTACCGAGAGTTCTTGGATGTTCTTGATCCCCACCGGCCATACGATTGTCTAATTGAGCTGCTCCCAGGTTCCTTAGATACCCGTTGGCCGCATATTGCCTCTCTCTGAAAAGGAGCTTGAGACATTACGGCTATAGCTAGATGAGAACGTAGAAAAGGGGTTCATCTGACAGTGTGATACAAGACAGAAATCTGTCATGGGCTCTGGCATGCACGCAGGGGTGGGCAGGGGTATTAGCCAACTTCAAACTGGAGGCAGGTCGATATTTCCTTCTGTCGGAAGCATGACCTGTTGTTCTTTGCATGCCAGGTCAATACATGGTAGTGAACAAAAAATGTTGGAAAGATATTTCACTCTGGGTTCTGAATGGAGAGATCATTGCTGGGAAGGAAGCACCTATGTATTATCTGGGATATAGAGGAGCTTGTTTCTGTGTCCCAAAGGATATTAATATAACGTTAGTCATGGAACTAGGGTGTTCCTTGAACCTGACAATGGGCAGAGGTGCATGGTATACCCTGAGCATGGTCTCTGGAATCCAGGCACAGGGATGGAATTTTTTGAGTGTCTCGTTTCAGGTTTATATGTGTTAGACTCTATATTTATATAGAAGGGTCGCCCATTTATCTATGCACTGAGTGGCATTGATAGACAGCAGTAATAGGCATCACTGATTGCCAGCACTGACTGGCATCGCTAATGGGCACTGATTAGTGGCACTTGTGGGCACTGATTGCCGGCACTGGTGGGCAATGGGGGGGCACTGTTTTGTGACACTGTATTGTAATCAGGGCACTGATGGTCAGTGCCCCCATTACATTCCTCTGTCAGTGTGAGGTGGGGAGAGCCGATTACCGGAATCAACTTATTTACATGTGACCGACTGTGATTGGACACAGCCGATCACATGGTTAAAGAGCCGCAGACGCGACTCTTTACAGAGATTGGGGTCACGATGTGTCCTAGCAACATGGCACGGGGACGAACGAGAGCGGCTGTCCTGCAACGCCGTCATATTACGTCGTCCCAGAATTAGAGCTGCACCGCCCCGCCATCATTTGACGGTGGGCGGGCAGCAAGCAGTTAAGGACCTGTTGGAAAACCTAACACGTTAGGACACTTATGAACTGTTCCATAGGATCCATATCTGAAGAAGGGTGGTATGCACAAAGTGGCATATGTTGGATAGCATCATGGTCTAATGTTATATTTCTGGAGTTTCTCTGTCAATGTTACTGCGTTTATGGGCTACAGTGTCTTGGTATTATCCAAAGTTTGAATTGGATCTGTGATAGATCCGTTACATATGCGTTTCTTTTTCCCAAAGATCAGCTAGGCTGATACAACCAAGCATTTGCTTTCCTGGGGGCGGTCTGGAATGTTGCTTCTCAGCTCTTAGCTCCAGACTGGCTGTTGCTATAACCCAATCTTCAAAGAGAGCCATGGTTGCCAGGATGATTGACGACAGTGGGTGACAAAGATCAAAGGATCAACAGGCACCCAGAGATGGCATTAAAAGGACTATCTCTTGACAATACTTCATTGGACAGGAGGCTAGTGGGGGTGGTTATGAATGGATCTAAATGAATGGGTATTTAAGAGCACACAGGAAGGAATTTGTCCCCTTTTGCTGTTGATTCAAGCAGGGGTGGGTGCCTGAGCCACATGGCTATCTCTCTTGGTCATCTGAGCCCAGCTGGAAGAAACAAGTCTCGCTGAGAGCCTTGTGAAAAGTATATTTAATAGTCTGATATGATGTATTTTGTTGGTATATGTTTGTAACATATATTTAGTATTTTGTGTTAGCGAATTCCTATTTTCTTGGGAAATAAATAAGACTGTTATTAAGCCGTGTGCTTGGTTTCATAGCTAACCTTGTATTATTGTGATATCAATAGTAACATGTGGTCAGAATTTTAATAGACTAGCTAACTAGGGAAATAGACAAGTTAATAGATAGAGGGAATTCTGTAATCACCCTTGAATAATATTTATTGTACCAATTAATTCAATATGTAAAAGCTGAGAAGCGCGACTTTGAAAGGACATCAATCCAGTTCTTGGGGCTAATCATTTCTACAAAGGGAATTGCCATGGATCCACAAAATAAAAGCTATTATGGAATGGCCAGCTCCAGTAGATAAAAAAGGTATCCATAGGTTTGTAGGCTTTGCAAACTTTTACAGAAGATTCATAAAGAACTTTCCTGCTGAAAAGGCTACGGAATGAAGTAATGGCTTGGATCCCTGGCACTGTGATCCAAGGCATTACTTCATTTCGTAGCCTTTTCACCACGTAAGATGAGTCGGCCAGAAGGGAACTATGATGTGGGGGACAGGGAGCTCTTGGCCATAAAGATAGCTCTGTAAGTATGGAGATACCTCCGGGAGGGTGCCGCACATCCCATTACGATTTTCACTGACCACAAGAACCTGGAGTACCTTAGAACAGCCAAACGCTTAAAAACCAGACAGGCTCAATGGGCGTTGTTTTTCTCCAGATTCAATTTCCAGGGTCAAAGAATGGGAAAGCCAATGCCCTGTCATGAATGTTTCCTGACACCCCAGAAGAAACAATACCTAACACAATCTTGTCCAGCCAGAAGTTTTTGTTAATCCAACATGACCTAAGGACATCAACTGAACAAGCCTCTGTCCAGTGCACAGAACCAGAGACATCTTCCCTAAGAAATCAGGAGTGGTTCCTGTGGCATCAAGATAAGATCTTTGTTCCACAGCAAGCCAGACTGCAGGTCCTAAAAACCTTCCATGACCACAAACTTGCCAGGCATTTCGGGGTTTAGAAGACAACGGAACGCATTCAACTGTCCTTGTGGTGGCTTGTAAGAGGTATGTGAACCCTTGCTGTCCATGCCAGGCCAACAAGGGGTTCAACGTCAATGCTTGGGGTCTGTTAAGGCTATTACCAGTCCTGGAACTGTGGAAGAAAATTTCAATGGACTTTATTGTGGACTTGCCCCCGTTAGAAGAGTATACAACCATCTGTGTGGTAGTGGACAGCTTGTCCAAGAAGGCACACTTCCTGCCTATGATGGGCATGCCTTTCGCTGTGGATACAGTAAATATCTATATCAAAAAAATACGCAGACTGCATGGTCTTCTTGACAACATTGTTTCTGATAGAGGGGTCCAATTTACTTTCAGATTTTGGAGAAGTCTCTACAGAAGTCTGGTAAGCCTATCTCCAGCCTATCATCCACAGAGTAATGGGCAGACTGAAAGAACGAACAAATGCAATGTCATGCAATGCCAAGCTGCTGCTAACAAAGCAAACAGAATATTGGCATGCATTAAATAGGGGATTAACTCCACAGATAAAACAATAATACTCCCGCTCTACAAGACTCTGGTTCGGCCACATCTAGAGTATGCTGTCCAGTCCTGGCTACCAGTCCACAGGAAAGATGTACTGGAAATGGAGCCAGTACAAAGAAGGGCAACAAAGCTAATAAAGGGTCTGGAGGATATTAGTTATGAGGAAAGGTGGCGAGCACTGAACTTATTCTCTCTGAAAAAGACGCTTGAGAGGGAATATGATTTCAATATACAAATACCATACTGGTGACCCCACAATAGGGATAAAACTTTTTCGCAGAAGGGAGTTTAACAAAATTTGTGGCCACTCATTAAAATTAGAAGAAAAGAGGTTTAAACCTTAAACTAGGTTGAGGGTTCTTTACTGTAAGAGCGACAAGGATCTGGAATTCCCTTCCATAGGAAGTGGTCTCAGCAGGGGGGCATTGATAGTTTCAATAAACTATTAGATAAGCACCTGCACAACCGCAACATACAGGGATATACAGTGTAATACTCACATATAATCATACACATAGTGTCACATACCTTCTAGTAGCGAGCCCGGATTGCGGAAAAAGGCCTCCCTTACAACTCCCACTACCGGTTTCCTGGCAATGTAACAGGGAAACACAGGAGTAAGGAGGGGTACAGGTGCCTGGCAGGATCAGCAGATGAGAAGGATGGATAGGTGAAGTTCAGTGGAGCAGGTAATCACAGCGAATGGATCAGCAGGTAATTTATAGCAGATAACACAGTACAATGGAGCAGGTAACTTGCAGCAGATGAAAAGCAGTGCAAGGAAGTAGGCAACTTGTAACAGATGAACAGTGCAACATACACAGGTACTTGCAGCAGATGAACAGTTCAATATGAGCAGGCTACTTGCAGCAGATGACACAGTTCAATATAAGCAGGTACTTGCAGCAGGTGAACAATTCAATAAGACAAGTAACTTGTAGCAGACGAACAGTGCAATATAAGCAGATACTTGCAGCAGGTGAACAGTTCAATACAAGCAGGTTACTTGCAGCAGATGACACAGTTCAATGTAAGCAGGTTCACCTTTAGCAGACGGATGGTCAAAGCAAGCCGGGTCAGATATCAGACTGGAAGCGAAGTACAAGGGAACAGGCAGAAGAATCGTCACAACAAGCCGGGGTCGGGTGCAGGCAGATAGCAGATGGGTCACAGGCAGGCCGGGTCAAACAGGAACGAATGCTACAGGTCTCACAGGTATAATGCTGTAGAGCAGACAGCAGAGACCATTAGCAAGAGGCTAGTTTAAATAGGGCGTTTGGCGCCAACACGGACGCACGCACGCGACCCCGCACGTGCCCGCGCACCCGCGTACGAACGCATGCGCGTACGTACGATCGTGCGCTCCCGCAACGAAGCCCGCGATCGTAAACCAGAAGACCTGGAGGTCAGTCTCTTCATGTGATTTTCATGACACATAGGTTGGACTCCATGGAATTGTATCTTTTTTTCACGCCCCCCCCCACTATGTAATTATTCTATGAATCATTTAAGTGTGAGAAATATGCAAAAAAAATAAAAAAATCAGTAAGGGGTAAATACTTTTTCACAGCACTAAGTATTCACAGCCTTTGCCCAATACTTTGTTGAAGCTCCTATTGGCACCAATTACAGCCTCAAGTCTTTTCGAGTATACTTGAGTACACCTATTATTGGGCAGTTTTTGCCATTCTTCGTTGCAGGACCTCTCAAGCTCCATCAGTTTGGATGGGGAGCATTGGTGCACAGCCATTTTCAGATTTCTCCAGAGAGGTTTAAAATCGGGTTCAAGTCTGGGCTCTGGCTGGGCCACTCAAGGAAATTCACAGTTGCCCCGTAACTCCTTTGTTATCTTGGATGTGTGCTTAGGGTCTTTGTTCTGTTGGAAGATGAACCTACGCCCCAGTCTGAGGTCCAGAGTGCTCTGCAGCAGGTTTTAATCAAGGATGTCTCTGTACATTGCTGCATTCATCTTTACCTCGATCCTGACCAGTCTCCTACTTCCTGCCGCAGAAAAACATCCTCTCAGCATGATGCTGCAACCACCATGCTTCACTGTAGGGATGGTATTGGCCAGGTGATGAGTGGTGCCTGGTTTTCTCTAACATGACGCTTGTCATTCAGGCCAGAGTTTTGTTTCATCAGACGAGAATTTTGTTTCTGAGAGTCCTTCAGGTGCCTTTTGGCAAACTGCAGGTGGGCTGTCATATGCCTTTTACTGAGGAGTGTCTTCCATCTGGCCATACAGGCCTGATTGGAGGAGTGCTGCACAAATGTTTTTTCTTCTAGAAAGGTTTTTCTCTCCCCACAGAAAATTGCTGGAGTTCTGGCAGAGTGACCAACGGGTTCTTGGTCACCTCCCTAGGGTCCTTCTTCACCGATCGCTCAGTTTGGCTGGGCGGCCCACTCTAGGAAGAGTCCTGTTGGTTCCAAACTTCCTCCTATTACAGATGCCGGAGGCCACTGTGCTCATTGGGACCTTCAATGATGCATACATTTTTCTGTACCTTCCTCAGATCTGTTCCTCTATACAATCCTGTCTCAGAGGTATACAGACCATTCCTTGGACTTCATAGGTTTCTGCTCTGACATGCACTGTTAACTGCAGGACCTTATACAGGTCCTTCTCAAAAAATTAGCATATTGTGATAAAGTTCATTATTTTCTGTAATGTACTGATAAACATTAGACTTTCATATATTTTAGATTCATTACACACAACTGAAGTAGTTCAAGCCTTTTCTTGTTTTAATATTGATGATTTTGGCATACAGCTCATGAAAACCCAAAATTCCTATCTCAAAAAATTAGCATATCATGAAAAGGTTCTCTAAACAAGCTATTAACCTAATCATCTGAATCAACTAATTAACTCTAAACACCTGCAAAAGATTCCTGAGGCTTTTAAAAACTCCCAGCCTGGTTCATTACTCAAAACCGCAATCATGGGTAAGACTGTCGACCTGACTGCTGTCCAGAAGGCCATCATTGACACCCTCGAGGGTAAGACACAGAAATACATTTCTGAACGAATAGGCTGTTCCCAGAGTGCTGTATCAAGGCACTTCTGTGGGAAGTCTGTGGGAAGGAAAAAGTGTGGCAGAAAACGCTGCACAACGAGAAGAGGTGACCGGACCCTGAAGAAGATTGTGGAGAAGGACCGATTCCAGACCTTGGAGGACCTGTGGAAGCAGTGGACTGAGTCTGGAGTAGAAACATCCAGAGCCACCGTGAACAGGCGTGTGCAGGAAATGGGCTACAGGTGCTGCATTCCCCAGGTCAAGCCACTTTTGAACCAGAAACAGCGGCAGAAGCGCCTGACCTGGGCTACAGAGAAGCAGCACTGGACTGTTGCTCAGTGGTCCAAAGTACTTTTTTCGGATGAAAGCAAATTTTGCATGTCATTCGGAAATCAAGGTGCCAGAGTCTGGAGGAAGACTGGGGAGAGGGAAATGCCAAAATGCCTGAGGTCCAGTGTCAAGTACCCACAGTCAGTGATGGTCTGGGGTGCCATGTCAGCTTCTGGTGTTGGTCCTCTGTGTTTTATCAAGGGCAGGGTCAATGCAGCTAGCTATCAGGAGATTTTGGAGCACTTCATGCTTCCATCTGCTGAAAAGCTTTATGGAGATGAAGATTTCATTTTTCAGCACGACCTGGCACCTGCTCACAGTGCCAAAACCACTGGTAAATGGTTTACTGACCATGGTATTACTGTGCTCAATTGGCCTGCCAACTCTCCTGACCTGAACCCCATAGAGAATCTGTGGGATATTGGGAAGAGAAAGTTGAGAGACGCAAGACCCAACACTCTGGATGAGCTTAAGGCCGCTATCGAAGCATCCTGGGCCTCCATAACACCTCAGCAGTGCCACAGGCTGGTTGCCTCCATGCCACGCCGCATTTAAGCAGTCATTTCTGCAAAAGGATTCCCGACCAAGTATTGAGTGCATAACTGAACATAATTATTTGAAGGTTGACTTTTTTTGTATTAAAAACACTTTTCTTTTATTGGTCGGATGAAATATGCTAATTTTTTGAGATAGGATTTTTGGGTTTTCAGGAGCTGTATGCCAAAATCATCAATATTAAAACAAGAAAAGGCTTGAACTACTTCAGTTGTGTGTAATGAATCTAAAATATATGAAAGTCTAATGTTTATCAGTACATTACAGAAAATAATGAACTTTATCACAATATGCTAATTTTTTGAGAAGGACCTGTATAACACCAGTGTGTGCCTTTGCAAATCATGTCCAATCACCGGAATTTACCACAGGTGGACTCCAATAAAGTTGTAGACACATCAAAGATGATCAGTGGAAACAGGATGCACCCAAGCTCAATTTTGAGTGTCATTGCAAAGGCTGTGGATACTTACGCACATGTGATTTTCTTATTTTTATTTTTTTAAATAAATTTGCAAAGATTTCAAGCAAACTTCTTTCACGTTGTCATTATGGGGTATTTTTGTAGAATTTTGAGGAAAATAATACATTTAATCTATTTTGGAATAAGGCTGTAACATAACAAAATGTGGAGAAAGTGAAGTGATGTGAATACTTTCTGGATGCACTGTATCATCAGCACAGCAAGGATTCCTCAAAGGGTCCAAAGCTTTATTTTCCTGGTCACATGGTCACATTCCCGGTGCTTCTACTGACTCCCCACTACGATCTAAGCCAGAATTGTTTTTATTTATTTTATTTCAGGCTTCCCAGCCTAGAGGTGAGATGTGGGGTCTTATTGACCCTAGCTCTCACTGTAAAAAGCACCTGTCATGCAATATTCCTATTACAAGGGATGTTTAAATTCCTTGTAATAGAAATAAAAGTGATCAAAAAATGTATTTTCGGGGAAAAAAAAAAAAAAAAGTGTCAAACATGCACAAGCGAACGCATACGCAAGTCCTGACCACATATGAAAAGGGTGTTCAAAGCACACATGTGAGGTATCGCTGCGAACGTTAGAGCGAGAGCAATAATTTTGGCCCTAGAACTCCTCTAACTCAAAACATGTAACCAGTAAAAAAAAATGTAAAGTGTCGCCTATGGGGATTTTTAAGTAGTGAAGTTTGGCGCCATTCCACGAGTGTGTGCAATTTTGAAGGGTGACATGTTAGGTATCTATTTACTCTGTGTAACTTCATCTTTCACATTATGCAAAAACATTGGGCTAACTTTACTGTTTTTTTTTTTTTTTTTTAAAGCTCAAAACTGTTTGTTTGTTTTTTCCAAAAAAACATGTTCGAAAAATAAAAATACAAATACATTGCAAGATAAATAGTTGCAACGACCCCCATTGTAGTCTCTAGGGTCATTGCTAAAAAAAAATATATATATATATATATATATATATATATATATATATATATATATATATATATATATATATATATATATATACAGTGGTGTGAAAAAGTGTTTGCCCCCTTCCTCATTTCCTGTTCCTTTGCATGTTTGTCACACTTAAGTGTTTCGGAACCTCAAACCAATTTAAACAATAGTCAAGGACAACACAAGTAAACACAAAATGCAATTTGTAAATGAAGGTGTTTATTATTAAAGGTGAAAAAAAATCCAAACCATCATGGCCCTGTGTGAAAAAGTGATTGCCCCCCTTGTTAAAACATACTATAACTGTGGTTGTCCACACCTGAGTTCAATTTCTCTAGCCACACCCAGGCCTGATTATTGCCACACCTGTTCACAATCAAGGCATCACTTAAATAGGAGCTGCTTGACACAGTAAGGTCCACCAGAAGATCCTTAAAAGCTACACATCATGCCGAGACCCAAAGAAATTCAGGAACAATTGAGAAAGAAAGTAATTGAGATCTATCAGTCTGGAAAGGGTTATAAAGCCATTTCCAAAGCTTTGGGAATCCAGCGAACCACAGTGAGAGCCATTATCCACAAATGGCGAAGACATGGAACAGTGGTGAACCTTCCCAGGAGTGGCCGGCTGCCCAAAATTACCCCAAGAGCGCAGCGACGACTCATCCAAGAGGTCACAAAAGACCCCACAACAATGTCCAAGGAACTGCAGGCCTCACTTGCCTCAGTTAAGGTCAGCGTTCATGCCTCCACCATCAGGAAAAGACTGGGCAAAAATGGCCTGCATGGCAGAGTTCCAAGGAGAAAACCACTGCTGAGCAAAAAGAACATCAAAGCTCGTCTCAATTTCTCCACAACACATCTTGATGATCCCCAAGACTTTTGGGACAACATTCTGTGGACCGATGAGACAAAAGTGGAACTCTTTGGAAGGTGTGTGTCCAAGTATATCTGGCGTAGAAGGAACACTGCATTTCATAAAAAGAACATTATACCAACAGTAAAATATGGTGGTGGTAGTGTGATGGTCTGGGGCTGTTTTGCTGCTTCAGGACCTGGAAGACTTGCCGTGATAAAAGGAACTATGAATTCTGCTGTCTACCAAGAGATCCTGAAGGAGAATGTCCGACCATCTGTTCGTGTACTCAAGCTGAAACTAATTTGGGTTCTGCAGCAGGACAATGATCCTAAACACACCAGCAAGTCCACCACCGAATGGCTGAAGAAAAACAAAATGAAGACTTTGGAGTGGCCTAGCCAAAGTCCTGACCTGAATCCTATTGAGATGTTGTGGTATGACCTTAAAAAGGCCGTTCATGCTCGAAAACCCTCTAATGTAACTGAATTGGGACAATTCTGCAAAGATGAGTGGGCCAAAATTCCTCCAGGACGCTGTAAAAGCCTCATTGCACGTTATCGCAAATGCTTGGTTGCAGTTGTTGCTGCTAAGGGTGGCCCAACCAGTTATTAGGTTTAGGGGGCAATCACTTTTTCACACAGGGCCATGATGGTTTGGATTTTTTTTCACCTTTAATAATAAACACCTTCATTTACAAATTGCATTTTGTGTTTACTTGTGTTGTCCTTGACTATTGTTTAAATTGGTTTGATGTTCCGAAACACTTAAGTGTGACAAACATGCAAAGGAACAGGAAATGAGGAAGGGGGCAAACACTTTTTCACACCACTGTATATATATATATATATATATATATAGTTTTCGGGTTCTATTTAATTTTTTAGCAAATAAATGATGATTTTTACATGTCGAAGAGAAATGTCAGAATTGTCCTGGGTGCTGCAGAACGCCTGATGGCGCTCCCTGCATGTTGGGCCTCTGTATCTGGCCATGCTGTGTAAAAGTCTCACACATGTGGTATCGCCATACTCGGGAGTAATAGCAGAATGTGTTTTGGGGTGTAATTTGTGGTATGCATATGCTGTGTGTCAGAAATAACCTGATAATATGACAATTTTGTGAAAAAAAAAAATATTGATTTTGCAATTGTGGGGAAAAATTACAACTTAAAAAAACTCACCAAGCCTCTTACCAAAAACCTTGGAATGTCTTCTTTCCAAAAAGGGGTCATTTGAGGGGGGGGGGGGGGTATTTGTACTGTTCTGAAATGTTAGGGTCTCAAGAAATGATAGGCCAACAGTACTACAGTACTTCAGGTTTGATCAATTTTCAGATATTGGCACTATAGCCTTTGGACTCTATAACTTTCACAAAGACCAAATAATATACACCAATTTGTACTTATTTTTAACAAGGATATGTAGTATAAATTTTGGCCAAAATTTATGAAGAAAAATTACTAGTTTGCTAAATTTTATAACAGAAACAAAGAAAAAATAGATTTATTTTTTTTACTGAATTTTCGGTCTTTATTCTTTTATAGCACAAGAAATAAAAAACCCAGCTGTGATTAAAGCGGAGTTCCACCCTAAAGTGGAACTTCCGCTCATTGAAACCCTCCCCCCTCCATGTCACAGTTGGCACCTTTCAGGGGTGAGGGGAGTGCAGGTGTCTAAGACAGGTATTTGCACCCACTTACGGGCATAGACTTCCACGGGAGTCTATGCTTCTTCCTGTCTGGCTGTGTTGTCTGCTGGGACACACACGGTCCCAAAAACAGCCCGGACCATTCCCATTACGCTGCGCGACTCGCGCAGTAGGGAACCGGGAAGTGAAGCCGCAACGCTTCACTTCCTGATTCCCTCGCGAGAACAGCGGCGGCAGCAGCCGAGAGATCGATCGGCCTCAGCTGCCCACATCGCTGGACCCTGGGACAGGTGAGTGTCCATTTATTAAAAGTCAGCAGCTGTAGTATTTATAGCTGCTGGCTTTTCATAATTTTTTTTCCAGTGGACTCCCTCTTTAAATACCACCAAAAGAAAGCTCTATTTGTGTGAAAAAAAGGACAAAAATTTCATATGGGTACAGTGTTGCATGACTGAGTAATTGTCATTCAAAATGTGAGAGCACCGAAAGCTGAAAATTGGTCTGGTTAATAAGGGGGTTTCAGTGCCCAGTGGTCAAGGGGTTAAGGCCCTTGGGTTGTATCGTGTTTATTGTATAAATCTAGTAGGCCTTCAGAAGAGACAGTTATGTATACCCCCTCTTACTGGACATGTTCAATTACCATGCTCCTAAGTTCATGTACCCGATTTTTTTCTGCAACAAAATGCACAGCCATAGATTGGAGAGATCAATAGGAACATCATTTGCGGTCTTAGCCAAGGTTGTCCGTTTGTCACTTTGTTGTCTCTGAAATCTCCATTTAAACGGGCCAATCGTCTTAACAAGATATACCAATGAACATGGGCATTTTAAAAGATATACACAATATTCAGTGTTAACACAATTATGTATCCAGTACGGCTTGCCGCCATGTGGACGTTTAAAGATTTCACTGCATATTAAGGAGTTGCAGACAATTACAACATTGTAACACCTGTAGCATATGACAAATCAGCCTGGGGACTGATTTGTCATATTTCGGTCCCTTAGAGACCTTCCATGTCTGGAAACCAATAATGGCAGGTTCTTTAACTCTGTAATCAGGCTATCATCAGTTTCAAGAATATCAAGGTTCAGTGTGGCTGCGCATCTGATCCAGTGTGATTGACAGTTGAACCTGTGTATAAACAGCCTAGCCACAGTTTTTGTTTAGGTCCTACAGCTATTCATGGTGGCTTTGTACAATCGTACAGGCCACTAAAACTTTTCCAGTCCACTCCCTATTAAAGGCTGTTCTATGCAGTGACTGGCCCCACCGTTCTCTTCCAAACTGTTTTGCTCAACTGTGTTCTCTCAAGGGAAGCAAACATGGTCTGCCTCTGTAGTCGACCCTTCTATCTGTTGTCATCACACAATGCTCTCATTCTCTGTAGAGCAAATGGCAAAAATGGCCTGGTCATTAAGGGGGTAAATCCTTCCAGGGTTGAAGTGGTTAAAAGGTGTTTCGGTGGGGGGAGGGGGGGGGGGGAATACTGTATTAAGTTTTTTTCATGCTGTTCCTCCTTTTTTGGGATTTTGCCTACCCCTGCTCAACAGCGACTGAGAGCATTGTGTGAAGACAACAGATAGAAGGGTCCACTACAGAGGCAGACCATGTTTGCTTCCCTTGAGAGAACACAGTTGAGCAAAATTTTTTTGGAAGAGAACGGTGAGGCCAGTCACTGTATAGAACAGCCTTTAATAGGGAGTGGACTGGAAAAGTTTTAGTGGCCTGTACAATTGTAGGGATCCCATGCGGGAGACCGTGGGGTAAGCAGACTCAGTTTGCTCTAATTCTGATCAAAAACATACAGTGTCAATAGGAGGAACACTGGTATCCTTAAGCTTGGATTTAATTTCAGGTGAAGGAGAGGACTATATTTTTGGCTTACCTGGTACAACTCCATTGGTTGCAATTGCACTCATAGATATAGCAGTTAACATTGTCTAAAATAAAAAAGGAAATGGTTACTAAATACATTATTCAAAGCAATTAATAAAAAAATGTAAGAAAAACTCTTAAATTTGAATTTTAAATTTTTAATTGAATTTCTTTGACCCCCAATATATTAAACCTCACTTTTTGAATGAAGGCTGCAATGTAATCTTTCAAGAGTGGCCCGGTGATTGTTTTTTTCTTTTCTTGTTTAAAATTCTAACAATATAACAACCCAGACTTTTCTGCATTATTCAGTAAATAAGACATCATTCATTGCTCTCTTCCTAGCCATCTTGGTCTTTGGGGCATGCCCATCCACCTTTGGTGTTCAAGCATCTCCAATATAATTCACAAGAGATTTGGCAATTTATTTATTAAGGATTTAATTTAACCACTTTCAGACCGGACCACTTTGCTGGTAAATGGCCAGAGGTCTTTTTACACTTTGGCACTGCGCTGCTTTAACTGGTAATTGCGCGGTCATGCAATGTTGTACCCAAACAAAATTTGCGTCCTTTTCTTCCCACAAATAGAGCTTTCTTTTGATGGTATTTGATTGCCTCTGCGATTTTTATTTTTTGCGATATAAACGTAAAAAGACCGCAAATTTTGAAAAAAAATGATATTTTCTACTTTTTGTTATTAGAAAAATCCAATAAACTCAATTTTAGTCATACATTTAGGCCAAAATGTATTCAGCTACATGTCTTTGGTAAAAAAAAAGTCAATAATTGTATATTTATTGGTTTGCGCAAAAGTTGTCACATCTACAAACTAAGGTACGTTTTCTGGAATTTACGCAGCTTTTAGTTTACGACTGCCTATCTCATTTCTTGAGGTGCTAAAATGGCAGGGCAGTACAAAACCCCCCCAAATGACCCCATTTTGGAAAGTAGACCCCCTAAGGAAATTGATAAGAGGCATGTTGAGCCCATTGAATATTTTATTTTTTTGCCTCAAGCGATTGAATAATGACAAAAAAAAAAATTTTTTTTTTTTTTTACACAAAGTTGTCACTAAATGATATATTGCTCATGCATGCCATGGGCATATGTGAAATGATACCCCAAAATAAATTTTGCTGCTTCTCCTGAGTACGGGGATACCACATATGTGGGACTTTTTGGGAGCCTAGCCGCGTACGGGGCCCCGAAAACCAAGCACCGCCTTCAGGCTTTCTAAGGGCGTAAATTTTTGAGTTCACTTCTCACTACCTATTACAGTTTTGAAGGCCATAAAATGCCAAGATGGCACAAAACCCCCACAAATGACCCCATTTTAGAAAGTAGACACCCCAAGCTATTTGCTGAGAGGCATGTTGAGTCCATGGAATATTTTATATTTTGCCACAAGTTGCGGGAAAATTACAAACTTTTTTTTTTTTTTTTTTCACAAAGTTGTCACTAAATGATATATTGCTCACGCATGCCATGGGCATATGTGAAATGACACCCCAAAATAAATTCTGCTGCTTCTCCTGAGTACGGGGATACCACATATGTGGGACTTTTTGGGAGCCTAGCCGCGTACGGGGCCCCGAAAACCAAGCACCGCCTTCAGGCTTTCTAAGGGCGTTACAGTTTTGAAGGCCATAAAATGCCAAGATGGCACAAACCCCCCCCAAATGACCCCATTTTGGAAAGTAGACACCCCTAAATTTAGGGGTACACTAGTGAGACTAGGTAATAAATGGCGGGTGCCCTGAAACTATAAAAAAATAACGAACCAACCAGCGTCACCTGTAACAGTTATATGGTGATCACTGGTGAAAGGGTTAACTAGGGGGCAATCAGGGGGCTTTATGCGGTAGTATATGGGGGTCCCTGGCGCTATAAAAAGCTGCAGCGAACCTAAATACCTACCTGCCTAACTAGCGTCACCTGTGACACTAATACAGCGATCAGAAAAACGATTGCTTATTAGGCTGGGTTCACACTGGAGCGATGCGGGAACGCCACGAATGCGCGGCGGGTTCCCGCATCGCATGCCTCCCGGCGGCAGTTCACACTGCCCTATGCGAACTGCTGGGAGTGTCAGTGAAATGTTACTGACACCCCCAGATCAGTTCGCATATCGCAGTGCGATCTGCAAACTCGGATCGCATGGTGTGAACACCCATGCGATCCGATTCTGCTGCGGGCCAAAAAAAGGGTCCCGTGCGAATTTGCGGCGGGTGTGGCGGGTGCGGCGAATGGCTGAACTCGAATCGCACAGAGATCGGATGTGATTTGCACTGCAGTGCGGTGCGAATCACATCCGTTCTCATAAACCGCTGCAATGTGAACCCAGCCTTAGTGACACTGGCGACGGGGGGTGATCACGGGGTTAAACCTTTATTGGGGGGGTTAGGGGGGTACCTTAGAACTAAAGGGGGCTAACCCTAACTGCCCTAACAGTTATTAGTCACAAATGACACCCGCCGGGTGATCAGGGGGTTAAACCTTTATTAGGTAATAAATGGCGGGTGCCCTGAAACTATAAAAAAATAACTAACCAACCAGCGTCACCTGTAACAGTTATATGGTGATCACTGGTGAAAGGGTTAACTAGGGGGCAATCAGGGGGCTTTATGCGGTAGTATATGGGGGTCCCTGGCGCTATAAAAAGCTGCGGCGAACCTAAATACCTACCTGCCTAACTAGCGTCAGCTGTGACACTAATACGGCGATCAGAAAAATGATCGCTTATTAGGCTGGGTTCACACTGGAGCGATGCGGAAACGCCGCGAATCCGCGGCGGGTTCCCGCATCGCATGCCTCCCGGCGGCAGTTCACACTGCCCTATGCGAACTGCTGGGAGTGTCAGTGAAATGTTACTGACACCCCCAGATCAGTTCGCATATCGCAGTGCGATCTGCAAACTCGGATCGCATGGTGTGAACACCCATGCGATCCGATTCTGCTGCGGGCCAAAAAAAGGGTCCCGTGCGAATTTGCGGCGGGTGCGGCGAATGGCTGAACTCGAATCGCACAGAGATCGGATGTGATTTGCACTGCAGTGCGGTGCGAATCACATTCGTTCTCATAAACCGCTGCAATGTGAACCCAGCCTTAGTGACACTGGCGACGGGGGGTGATCACGGGGTTAAACCTTTATTGGGGGGGTTAGGGGGGTACATTAGAACTAAAGGGGGCTAACTCTAACTGCCCTAACAGTTATTACAGTCACAAATGACACCAATGCAAAAAAAAAAAAAAAAAAAAATTACATTGGTGTCACTGTGACTGGGGGGCAGGGGTAATTGGGGGGGTGATCGGGGGGTAAAGGGGGGGTGTGAGTGTGCCTGGCATGTTCTACTGTGTGTGTAGAGTGTTGGTGCAACTCACCGATCCGCTCTCCTCCGTGTCGGAACGCAAAATACCGACACGGAGGAGAGAATACATCACTTCCTCTCCTGTGTTTACATTACAGGAGAGGAAGTGATGTCACGGGGGATTTCTATTCGTCGGGAGCGATCGCGAGGGGGTGGCCATGAATGAATGGCCGCCCCCTCGTCCCGGATCGCTCCCGGACGAAAACCGACCGCCGCAGGCACCGGGCGGGGGCCCGATCGGGCCCCCGACCCGCGGGAGGCAAGGGACGTACATGTAAGCCCTTATGCCTGCCCGTGCCATTCTGCCGACGTACATCGGCGTGCGGCGGTCGGCAACTGGTTAAAGGATAGGAAAACTGCCAAAGCTTCCTTATAATTTAGCCACCACCTCACTAGCCACCCCCCCCCCCCCTCCAAAATTGCTGTACTTGACTAGATCTAACTCAGGAGGTCAGTGGCATTCTTTACATCCCCCTGATCGCTTTTCGATTTGATGACTGTGCCTGTGCAGTTGGGCCCCATTGTCAGGTCAGGAAGCCATCAGAGGAAAGTAAACAATGCTGCAGGCCTCGGAGCAAAGTATGCCAATCTGCCAAGTTAGAATCTCCATAAACATTTTACTATGGGGCATTACGATTTGTAGATCAGCCTTTAACAGTGCCATTTAACCTCTTCGCACCTAAAAGGCAAAACTAATGTTAAAGCCCAAGAACAATTTTGCAACCTTGGCATCACAACTACTTTGTGCATCCAGGTGGATTATACTTTGTTTTGTTTTTTTTTTCCAGGAGAAAAAGGCAATGAATATCTCTTGATATTTATTTTTTATTATTATCAAAAGGAAAACTGGGCCAAAATGGAGGAGAAAGAAGAAAGAAGAAAGAAGGAAGAAGGAAGAAGGAAGAAGGAAGAATATATATTTTTTAAATTTAGCTGTATATTTCTTGCTACTACCATAATCAACCAAAACAAATTCTCCTGCTCCTGACGATCGTAGAGATCGAGTCCAGAACCAGTAGTGCATATATTCCTTTTTATTCTTCTAAAACACACTGGCACATACCAATTTAAAAATTACCTTTGACCCTGATCTTGACCCTTACCTGACCCAAACGGTAACCCCGACACTAACTTAGAGCAAACCCTGATTTAACCATTTTTTCTTTGTTTATTTTTACACATACAGTTTTGTTTATTTATTTGTTTATTTCTTTCTCCCTTCAAGGAGAGATGCAATGCATCTTCACTCAGAGAGAAAGAAAACACAGGGGCAGGTTTCACAGTGACTGATCACTGCGGTAGCCAAATCAGTGGCTATCGCAGAAATCAGGTGACCCGGGACTGGGTGTTCTGGGTCCCGATCATTCGTACGGGACATGCGGCTCTGGTGAGACCCCGGTCTTTGTGCTCCCAGCACAAAGACAGATATGCATATATGGGATAAGGAAGGCAAAAAAGGAAGAGAAGCGGCAGGCAAATCCTAGTGCAGCATTATTTTATTTGATTAAAATACAAATTGTTCACAGTATAAGGTGCACTTACATAGTGCTAATAAGGGTAGGTACTTTCCTGATCCAGCATCAAAGAAGAGCCACCGTGGTGTCGGCTGCAGAACAAATGAAGGAGGCTTAGCGGTGCCTTTGAACACGTTCTGATTGGTCAGCCACAGTGGTAGGCGGCTCCCATCTCTAACAGCTATGGAACACTCCTACACAGAGTTACACAGCCAGCATCCTCCCCAGGTCCTTCGAGGCTTCAGCTTCCCGCTGACACACAGCATTCGTAGACTCTTCTAAAGGGACACCACAGCGGCTCTTCTGTGATGCTGGATCTGGAAAATACCTACCCTCACTAGCACTATGTAAGTGCACCTTTACTGTCAACAATTTGTATTTTAATGGAATAAAATAATGCTGTACTAGGACTTGCCTGGCACTTCTCTTCCTTATTTGCTTCCTTTTCCCATAGTGATCGGGTCGTGTCCCCCAGCCCACACCTGAAGCAGCCTCGTTCCCTTTGTAACATTTGTTTCAGAGAGTTGATAGGGGCGTACCCTCTAGAACTCTATGTTTAACCAATTTTAGGACTCTGATCGATTTTTTTTATTTTTTTTATTGTTTTTTAAATTGTTACATTTTTACCTCTACAATATATTTTTATTGTTGCTATTGATGAACCAGCATACTTATGCATGTCCTCCCACTATTTTACAAAATCAGGCATTTCAGCTTTGAGCGTTACCACCAGTGCTTTAGGTGTGTGTTTTTTCTAATGTAGATATGCAGCCCCGTGGAATAAGCCTAATCCAGTGAGGCTGCCTACTGTCAGTAAGAAGGGATTAAGCTGGCCATACACACAAAGTACGACATTTAGTCGGTTCTTGATAGGGGTGGAATTTGCCTAGTAGACGGCCCTCTGGAGCTGTCAAAATACAATAGCCGCAGTTAGAGCTTTATCCACCCTTACTGTAAAAGAATGGCTGGAGGAATCCATTAGACTTTTCATGGCTGATCATACACAATATATACTGTGTATGAACAGTTTTAGTTATGGTTTGGTCATTTGGCTAGGGTTACATTATTTTACACATACAATGCTTTTTTGACCCTTATTTTCTTGATCATTTTCATTACAAATAAGACATGAATACGTCAAGCACACATCTGTTGCCTGGCAATATCCAAAACATGCATACCTGGCTCAATCTATAGGTTTATGAATGTTTGTAAATAGAGATAAGAGAGGAGAAAGAACAGGTATATGCTTTTGCTGTTACTTATCACAAGGGAAACAATAGCAAGAAAACAAGAGCTTCAAACCTGCCCATTTAGTTAGTCCCTAAAGAAGTCCCTTTTAGGCATTTGCTAGTATAAACCTCAGAAATGGAAAACTTCTTTTAACGAAGTCCATATTTTCTCAAAAACAAGCTAAACAATCTATGCCCTAAAAAAATTAACCAAATACTTACACATGAACAGCACATCAGAACGATGCAAAAAGATTCAAGTACTCCGGCATTTCCTACAATCCACGTTAGTCGTAGAAAAAGTATTACGCCAAGTATGTTCTGTAAACATGGCAAGTATACTCCAATAAAGGTTCCCATTCGTGTCTCCTACAAGAATATTTACATTCACATTAATACTTGAATATTTTTTATACGAATACGTTGTTTCATTTGATATGTGTCTACGTAGCATCCATTACCTTGCTCATGCATACACGTTAATGTAGAGAGGTAGTCAAGCAACGTTACATTCAAATAGAAAAACAAAAAAAAGACACCCTAATTGGTTACATGAGCATACAATCCAGAAAGGCTGGTGTGGATGATTAAATGATTGGCTTGTACTCCGTTTGATATGCGATTCTTAGAGCACAAACTTGCCTACAGGTAAGCCTTACTATAGGTACAGTAAATATCTCTTAAACCTGCATGGCACTGCTTTGGGGTCGCTGCGGCTTGAGATCGTGCAGGTATGGGCATTACTTGTTGGGGGTGCGGCTTTGCAGTCCTGGTTAGCACCAGGAAAAGTAGCTTTAGCCCAAGTTTCCACTGTTGTGGCCTGGAGATCACGCAATTTTGATGGGACTTGGAGCAGTGCCTGTGTGTTCTTGGGGTCTGGGGACCTCCGGTCGCATCGGGGTGGGACTGGTGTGGTGCAGGGACTGCTGTGGGGTCACGCAGGTGTGGACGGTGCTTTTTGGAGGTCATGGGGTGCGACTTGTGCAGCTTTGCAGTCCTGGGTTGCGTGACAGGTTGCACTGGTGGATACGTAGCCTTGGAGAATGGTTTTTTTTTTTTTTTTTAATTTTTTATTTGGTTTTACAAATAAAAGGTTACAGAAGATAACTGTACAGAATAAAAGTATACAGATACAAACACTTATGTAGCGAGTAGAAAAGAACCAATGGCAGTATAGTCCCAGGGTCGGGGCAAACGGACCCGAGTGGGTCTCAATAGCCTATACAATCCGAATATACCAGAGATATGAGTAAAATCGGTAGCCTCAGGGTCACAACCTCTAGAACAAAGAAAAGACGAGGAAACACACAGTTATTATGAGAAATGCACATCTTAGGGTCAGAATGTCAAGGTGGCCTATAGGCCGCAGGATCTCCCCGGGGAGACAGTTTAAGTCTACCCAAAGAGCCAGCCAGATCCTTTTGGAGATACCAAGCCGTAAATCGGAATGGATGCATTGCTGTCTGAATGTCAGCGTGAGTTAAAGTGACCTCCATATAGTTACGCCATCTCGCAAAGAAACGGTGTGTAGGACGAGGAGTTCTGGTGATGGCGTCCAGTCGTTCCATATAAAAAAGTGATTCGATAGCCTTTTGTACCGCTAGCAACGTGGGGGGATGTTTGGATATCCAAGATTGCAGAATCGTCCTACGAGCAACAAGAAGTGCCAGTTGTGCCCAGTGAGAAACAGACGTCGGAATCCCAAGGATTCAACGTAGGTAGTTACTGTGTCCCAGTAGCTTGCTATGGCAGGGCATTCCCATAGACGATGGAGTAGAGTGGGGCGAGGTGAAGAGCACCATGGACATATTTTCAAGTTCATATTGCTGTTATCATTGTACATGGGGTAGTAGGCCCTGTGAATTATCTTAAATAGTTTTTCACGCCACGTTTCGGAGAGTGTGAGTTTACGTATTTGCCGGTAGCCATCCATAATTTTAGTAGGGAGATTGTCATCCCCTAGGAGGGTCGTCCATTTCTGGAAAGGTGTGAGATGGTATTTATCCAAATAGTATTGAATGAGGTAAGAGTAAAGGTTGGAAATGGAATATTCCCCCGAGTTCAACACAGTGTCAATGAAGGACTGCTGGAAAGGATTCGTCTGGGGCCCATATTGCGAGCTCAAGTAGTCGATTAGCTGGTTATAGTAGAAAACATGGGTCGGAGGTAGCGAGAATTCCTGAGACAGGGTCTCAAACGACTTAAACTCACGATGATCCGCATGATATAAAGCTTTCGTGGAGGCGAGTCCCTTGAGTTTCCATTGTGAATATGTGCTGTGCAAAGTGGAAGGGATGAACATAGGGTTTCCTTGAATGGGCAGAAAACTCGAGATGGTTGTTGGTAGTCCTAATAATTTGCCTATTTCTCTCCATGCAATGTTGGTGTCTCTGATACGCAGATTAGATTTAGGATGAGGTGGCAGAGCATGTAGGTTGGAGTGAAGGACTGCTGCCAATGTGTAAGGAGAAGCCATAGCCCCTTCCAGATGTACATTACAATACCTAGAGGTGCCCGAAAGCCAGTCTAGACCCTGTCTTAACAAACATGCAAGGTTATAAAAACGAACATTGGGTAAGCCCGCACCCCCCTCAGCCTTCGGGAGGCATAATTTAGGTAAAGCTATGCGCGCTCTCTTACCCGACCATATAAAGGTAGAGGAGAATGCTTTTGATCTCCACTCGTTGCCTGTATCAAAGACACCTGGGAGCCAGAAATCTTGCTGACAGATAGGGGATCAAGTACTTGTTTCACTCATAGGACCGCAGATCAATTTGTGGCCTTTTCTTTTTGGATGTATTTGTTGTTGTTCTGTCACTCGCTGTTGAAGTGGGCCTACTGTTGGAATTGTGGACTGTTCGTTTCTTTGTCGGTGGGTGGGCGTGCAGGGTTAGCAGGGGATACTTCTATATATATTTACGATTATGTGCGAATGGGTCAAAATTAGGCTACTTCCTCCACATGTTTTTCTCCTTATTAAAGAGAAAATTAATTCTCTAAATCAACATTGACTATTTTTAAACCTTATGCTGCTAGTAAATATATTTAAAAGTTTTAAACTCTTTTTACATCTTTCAGTTACTTTCTGGTTTCTAGGCCCAGGAAGATGAGGTGCCAGCGCCATTTACCTTATAGAATGGAGCTGACTGCACCGTTCTAATCCTGTGAAGCTAAACTGATCTGTAAACTTTTAAGAGGCGAGAGCTGCGAAGGGAAAGGAGGGAGAAGGGGGGTGGAGGGGTGGCTGTGCAGACTGTAGAGAGACAGCTGTGGAGATGTTGAGGTTGTTCTGCAGAGGTCAGACCTAGGTATGGGGGGGGGGGGTTATTTGTGCACAGTGAAAACTGTGTGGGGAGCTGGGGGTGCGGAGGTGAAATACTGAAGGTTGAGAGCTATGGATTAAGGGGGAGCTGTAGCCAGGGGTGCAGAAGTGAAATGTGGAGGGACAAATAGATAACGTGGGGAAGAGAAGGGGGGTTGAGCTGTGGGGTAGGGGGGAGAAGGTGATCTGTGTATAGGGGAACGAGAGGGTGACCTTTGAACGGGGAGGGAAGGTGTGCTGTTGATGGGGGAGAGAGAAGGTGACCTGTGAATGGGGAGAGGGTGACCTTTAGACAGGGAGACCTTGAGCTTCAGATGGGGAGGGAAGGTGAGAGAGGGTGACCTCCCTGACTGGAGGGGGTGGGAGTTGAGCTATGAATGGGGAGGCTAATATTTTTTATGCACACTTAGTGATACACACTCCTTCACTGCACAACTTTGTGTGTTACACTTTCCTGAACTTCAAATTGTGCGTGAAACGCAGTTCTGAGCCTTGACCACACCCATTATTTGGCATTATTTTACTTCTCTAAGCAAGGAATGGCAAGATTGGGAGCAGTAGGAGTGGGATTGTGGGTGGGAGTGGGAGTGGGATTGTGGGTGGGATTGTGGGTGGGGCTGAGGATGGGGTGTTGACTGGGGAGGGTGGGTTCCTGCACCTATTCTCTGAGAAAAAAAATCCCTAGTGGGTAGAATGTGCAGTAGAATAGTGCAGAGTGTATGGAGGTGGGTAGAATATGCAGTAGAGGAGTGCAGAGTGTATGGAGGTTGGTAGAATGTGCAGGTGAGAAGTGCAAAGTGTACATCGGTGGATAGTATGTGCAGGATGGCGTCAGTAGGGATGTGTTAGTAGTTTATTTTATTAATTTATTAGAATTTTTTTTTTTTTCACTTTTTCTAAATGCTTTTTGGGGGCCAGTGGGTGCAGTCGATGGTGTCAGTAAAGCAATGGACATTGTCAGAATTGTTTTTATTCTTCCAATTTTTTTTAATCGTTTACAATTACATTTTTGTATTTTTTTTTTCACAGTGATTTGGGTGGGGGTGGGGGGGGGGGGGTTAGTGAACAGTGTCTGTAGCTTTTTTTGTTTTTATTATTTTATCTACTATCTTTTACTATTTCGTTTTTTATAGTCATTTCCAAATAATAAAAAAAAAAAAAAAAATTCACAGTGCTTCTGAGAACAGGGTTGGGGGGTATGGTGCAGTGGACAGTGTCAGTAGTTTATGTGTATGTATTTATTTTTTTACAATTTCATTCTTTTCACAGGAAGTGCAGGTCTCTAGATGAAAATGCTATTTTTCTTTTCCCTTGCATGTCCCCCTCAGATCTACAGTGCCTTGCGAAAGTATTCGGCCCCCTTGAACTTTTCAACCTTTTGCCACATTTCAGGCTTCAAACAAAGATATAAAATTTTAAATTTTTGTGAAGAATCACCAACAAGTGGGACACAATTGTGAAGTGGAACGAAATCTATTGGATATTATGATCCAATGTTGTCCTAAATGACTGATGGTGATAAATAGAATCCACCTGTGTGTAATCAAGTCTCTGTATAAATGCACCTGCTCTGTGATAGTCTCAGGGTTCTGTTGAAAGCGCAGAGAGCATCATGAAGACCAAGGAACACACCAGGCAGGTCCCTAATACTGTTGTGGAGAAGTTTAAAGCCGGATTTGGATACAAAAAGATTTCCCAAGCTTTAAACATCCCAAGGAGCACTGCGCAAGCGATCATTTTGAAATGGAAGGAGTATCAGACCACTGCAAATCTACCAAGACCTGGCCGTCCCTCTAAACTTTCAGCTCAGACAAGGAGAAGACTGATCAGTGATGCAGCCAAGAGGCCCATGATCACTCTGGATGAACTGCAGAGAACTACAGCTGAGGTGGGAGAGTCTGTCCATAGGACAACAATCAGTCGTACACTGCACAAATCTGGCCCTTATGGAAGAGTGGCAAGAAGAAAGACATTTCTCAAAGATATCCATAAAAAGTCTCGTCTAAAGTTTGCCACAAGCCACCTGGGAGACACACCAAACATGTGGAAGAAGGTGCTCTGGTCAGATGAAACCAAAATCTAACTTTTTGCCCACAATGCAAAACGATATGTTTGGCGTAAAAGCAACACAGCTCATCACCCTCAACACACCATCCCCACTGTCAAACATGGTGGTGGCAGCATCATGGTTTGGGCCTGCTTTTCTTCAGCAGGGACAGGGAAGATGGTTAAAATCGAGGGGAAGATGGATGCAGCCAAATACAGGACCATTCTGGATGAAAACCTGTTGGTGTCTGCAAAAGGCCTGAAACTGGGATGGAGATTTATCTCCCAACAAGACAATGATCCCAAACATACAGCAAAATCTACAAAGGAATGGTTCACAAATAAACGTATCCAGGTGTTAGAATGGCCAAGTCAAAGTCCAGACCTGAATCCAATCGAGAATCTGTGGAAAGAGCTGACAACTGCTGTTCACAAACGCTCTCCATCCAACCTCACTGAGCTCGAGCTGTTTTGCAAGGAAGAATGGGCAAGAATTTCAGTCTCTCGATGTGCAAAACTGATAGAGACATACCCCAAGCGACTTGCAGCTGTAATCGCAGCAAAAGGTGGCTCTACAAAGTATTAACGCAAGGGGGCCGAATAATTTTGCACGCCCCACTTTTCATTTTTTTATTAGTTAAAAAAGTTTCAAAAATCCAATAGATTTCTTTCCACTTCACAATTGTGTCCCACTTGTTGGTGATTCTTCACAAAAAATAAAAATGTTATATCTTTATGTTTGAAGCCTGAAATGTGGCAAAAGGTTGAAAAGTTCAAGGGGGCCGAATACTTTCGCAAGGCACTGTACAGTGACTGCACTTCCAAGTTCACTTGCAGTGCAAAATGGATTTGCCTTCAGTAAATAACCTGACAAATTCCCTGCAGACGGCGGTAGAGGAGAGAAGGGAAGCCGTTTGCGGGGGGGGGGGGGGGGGGGGTGGTGGTTAACAGGAGCATGATACAAGAGCTGGAGGAGGAGGAGATCCCAGGGAACAGTTGTGATGATCGGTGTGGCAGAAGTGACAGCTACAAGCACCAATCTCCCTGTATGCCATTTCAGCTGACAGCTGAGAAAGAGAAAAAGAGAGAGAGAGAGAAAGAAAGAGAGAGAGAGAGAGAAAGAGAGAAAGAGAGAAAGAGAGAAAGAGAGAAAGAGAAAGAAAGAGAAAGAAAGCGAAAAAGAGAAAGAGAGAAAGAGAGAGAGAGAGAGAGAGAGAAAGAGAGAGAGAGAAAAAGAGAGAGAGAGAGAAGCGATGCATACTAGAACATTATGCCAGGGTTTAAAAAACAAAAAAAAAGGGTGCTGTTTACTATCGCTTTAAGGTCCACCTGAGAAGGGGAGTTGAGGTCCTATTAAAGGAGCAGTGCACAATAGGTGTGTAAGAGTAAGGCCTCGTACACACGATTGGATTTTCCAACAGGAAATGTGTGATGACAGGATATTGGTGGAAAATCCGAGAGTGCTCCATCGGACAATTGTTGATGGATTTTCTGCGGACAAATGTTGGATCGCAGGCTTTAAAATTTTCCAGACAAATTTCTGTTGTCGGATTTTCCAAGCGTGTGTACACAAGTCCTTCAGACAAAAGTCAAAAGTACAGACATGCATGCTCGCAAGCAAGGACGAGCCAGAAGCGGTCGGTCTTGTAAACTAGCATTCGTAATGGAGAATTCGTGACATGGCAAATTATGAAATCTCGAAATACAGCGCACATTCTCTTCTTATTTAATGGGATAATAATGAAGCTGCTTTGTTGGGGATACTGACGGAGTTATTGCAGACAAATTTTCAAAGTCTTTTTCTCTAGTGATATCAAGATTATTATTATGCTTTTTTTTTTTTTTTTTGGGGGGGGGGGAAGTTACCACAACAACATTATCCCGTAGTTTTTAAGATCAAAGATACAACTATGGTGTCCTTTGTCAATTTTACATTGTATTTTTTTTTCTGTAATTGCCTACTCCCAAACTGTAATTTGAAGTAAAACAAACACATAGCCAAGTATTATTCTACACAATTTTTTAGTATGGATTAAAAAAAGAAAGCAAATAAAATTAGACATGCTATCTGCCAATAGAACTTAACCAAAAAGTGCATTCTATACATCCAAAAATATAGAAAATATACCAAATCAAATCATTCAATCAAAAATATAATGTCAAAGCAATAACTCCAAGGCCAATAATAAATAACACTTCATCTCCGATTCCACAACGTGGCTGGTTGACGAACGGCGGTTCAGAAACAAACTAAAAAGCATGAAATGAAACATGTGAAATGAAAAGCGTGAATCACTCACCAAACTTCTACTAACACGAAATTAGCAGGAGGAGCCCAGACAAGGAAAGCACTAAAAAGCTTAAGAACAAAACAACATAGTACGTCACTATGTTCGTATTTGTTGGCCAACAATTCCTTGTTGTTTGTATGCAAGACAAGTTTGGGCCAACGTCCTTTGGACAAAAGTCCACGGTTTTGTTGGCCAACAATCTGATCGTGTGTACAAGGCTCAAGAGTGATTTCTGATGTGATAATGGAATTTTTGACCTAAGGCACAAGAAGAGGGATTAAAACAAGTTCACAAACTCAGATAAAAATAATGATCCAGGAGGCTCTAGAGCCATTCAATCATTTTTACAAGGCTCAAAAGGTACTACCCTCCACCCGCAGTGGTTCCTTGGCTCTCCCATTCCTCAAAAGGAGCTCAGGACAGCAGTAAAACTACTAAAAAATGTAGAGCAAGAGGAGCTTGGGGAACGGAAGACACCCCCCCCCCCCAAATGCAAATGCACACGTAGGGCTTGCGTGAGTATGTAAACATAGATTCCACAACACATGCGAGGTATCACCACAAAATTTGTCACAAGAGCAATAATTTAAAGAACAAGGTACCCAAAACCCACTTCCAGCTATCTGAAGATGGAGTGGGTACCATCCCTGCATCAATACACAGCACCAAAGAGTTACCCTGCTAGGTCCTAAGAATATGGGTACTTTTGGTGAGGGAACCCTCCACAATCAATTCAATACCAAAAAAAGCCAATATATAATGGTATATTGCTCTACCTGTCACCATACTCACTAAATTGTCAGTTATGATTATTGCATGAAACATACCACTTATACCTCTCTAAATATATAAAACTCAGCTCCCAATTGTTGAAATATAATCAAAATCTTTATTCCATATAGATTAAAAATTATTCCACAAACATAAAAACTTTTCCTGGCCCATCCTCCTGTCAGCACACCATGATCAGAGACAAAAATTGAAACAAAAAATTCCATCGAGAACAGACCAAAAAACGGTCTTCTTAGTTAGGGAGGAGCTGCCTTTTATTCAGATATACAGGTGGTAATGTGGGGCTCCAGAGGAGAGGTTAACCTATGACACTGTAAACAACCAGCATAGAGCCAATTGATCATATGTGCCCCCAGTGAGTAACTCACTAGACTGCCCGTGGTCCACACCAGGCTGTCACAGTTGATCCAGCGCGTAGCCTAAAGGCATGCATTCGCTCACTGGCCAAGCGAAGGGGATTACTGGATCTATATTATTCAGTCCAGTCCTATATTATCCAGTATGTTGCCAAGCTCGGCTGTTGATTGAAGATCTTTGCAGGAAGAATCCAATAAAAAAAAAATAAAAAAAAGGACCATTTAGGACTGCAGTGCTGTGTTCTTTTTATCCTTTTTCTGCCTACTCCTGAGGATGGCGCTATAATCCTATAATCAAGAAAAAAAATGCAGAGCTGTGCCCTCTATATGTGTTTGCAAAAACATTATAAAATCTTTCATGTCAGGGATATAAATAATAATAATAATAGGTCTGCAAGAGACCAGGCAGAGGCCTAGTTACTCTGGAAAACATAGATAGGATGTGTGACCCTGCCAAAGTCAAACTACCGTAGCAATGTTTTTATGCTTTTATGGATAAAGACAGGACCATGCATACCCAACAGGCAAGAGTCTCGTTTTCGGCATTTTAACCACTTAACAACCGGCCCATAGCCGAATGGCGGCTACAGGGCGGTTGTTTAACTCTGGGAGGACGTCATATGACGTCCTCCCAGAATTCCGCTCTCGCGCGCACTCGAGAGCATCCGTGACCGCCGGGTCCGCACGGATCACGGTAAACGGCCATTCATCGCGGTCTTTTACCACGTGATCGCTCCGTCAAATGACGATGTTATGATTTTGATGTCATTCACGCTATATTATATATATATATATATATATATATATATATATATATATATATATATATATACACACACACACACACACACACACACACACACACACATATATATATACACACAAAATACATACACACACACATAAATATATACAGTATATTTATTATTTTTATTATTGGGGGGGGGGGGGGGGGAGCACAAAGCTTCCTGGGATGAGCAGTTTCTCAGGCACAGATACCAAATACAAGAAGGTAGTGACAAAACAGTGCAGTGTTTATTTGTGATATTTACACGTTTATATACAGGTGCTGTACAGTGTCTCAGAAAACAAACAGGAAAAATAATAGCAACACAACAGCCTAGCCGTGTCTTGGCACTAACTATATCAAAATACAGGCCCTCACTACCAGGCTGACCAAGCCTACAGCTTGTCAGCTTCCACATATACAGCTTGTTAGCTTTTAGCAACCTCTTTCTTTCGCATACAGGGGTCGTCAAATTTCCCAGGCTGAAAGCACTGGCTGGCTGTCTATGGCGAGTTTAAATTGGCCTGGGGGCAAGGACCAAGGTCTGAACTGGATTGTGGATCAGAGATCCCTGAACATCTATGAGAGGAGCCCGTGAGATGTATAAACCCCAAATAGGAATTTTCCCTCAGCTCTCTCTGGGATGCTGTGCTACATATACATACACAAAAACACTATATATATATATATATATATATATATATATATATATATATATATATATATATATATATATATATATATATTTATTTATTTTTTTTACGAGTTTTTTTTTTTATAGATTTGAACTGCGTATTAAAAAAAGGTAATCTTTTGGCAAGGATGATAAATTATAAATGCCAAAATCCAACAATCAACGCAAATAATATAGAAAACTTGAATACATTACCTTAGTTTCCTTTCTTTTACGATCTTCATACTCTTCATGTTCTTTGACGCCCTGTGGTAAGTTTGTGTAATTTGCGAGCTTGTTCAGTAATGAAGACACCATTGGATTGCTGTCCATTTCTTCCTGAATAAGTAAATTTATACAAAAGTTTTATTTTACCATGGAGTAAATAACAGATTACATTTACCTGAATCCTGGGCAACATAACATTTGGCTAAGCCCTCCAAAATGATAGCAGTAATCTTATTTTACTTTAAAACAGCTACAATGGCTACAGCAAACAAATGTTCAAATTGGCAGGCAAACAACTTAATTAAATTACAGCAGCACGGGCAAATCCCACTGCCATAGAGTGCTTTCTAACCACTTAAAATCATGTTTTTAGTCTTTGATAAAAATAGTATGTACATCCAGCAAAATATCTGTTAAACCTTCTTTTTAACAAGAAATAGTAAAACCTTAGAAAAAATGTAGTGAAATTTCAGCCCGCTATTAATTCTGTGATTTTCTAAAGCAATTTGGAACTCCCATACACTTACCTTAAGGGTCAGACGGGTCCCTGGGTCCCTCCTGACTTCCTAAAGCTTCTAAAAGATTAGAAAATGTAAACAGTATACTGCCTGGCTGCTTTGGCAGAGGCAGCCAAGCAATGTCTTGCAATGGGGGTTACTTATGAAAGGAAAATCCACTTTGCACTACAAGTGCACTGAAAGTCGCTGTAAAACAGAGGGGGAAATGTATAAAAACAGCATTTTAGCCTGCACATGATTGGATGATAAAATCAGCAGAGCTTCCACTCATTTCAGATCTACCGCTCAGATTTACAGCGACTGCATGTCTAAGTGCACTTGGAGTGCAAAGTTTATTTTCCTTACGTAAATAACCTCCAATGTCTTACAGCAATGATATACTGTTGTAGCATATACTTTGATCTATTTGCGCCAATTCAATTGTGTGTTCACTATTTTATGCTGTGGTTCCTCACGATGATACGTACATCACTACAGGCCACAGTCAGACAGCAAAATGCTGGTGAGCATTCTTGTGAGATTTTGAACACCCAGCTTTCCAGGGATGCAGTAATGTCACCAAAACCTCCAAAATGTGTGAGGAAGTCAATTTCGTGGGATGTATTTATACTGTTTTTACTCTCACAAAGCTTTATTTTCAGCAGCTTTGACAAGCTATTTTTAGTTAGGAGGTGGTATGGAGCTGTTAGCCACATGCACCTTATATTTTCATGAAAGATGCACTTTTTTTTTTAAAACAAAGGTGCTTTATTGTTGTCAAAACGGGCAAGACAGAGCATACAGGTTAGCTTAGAAAAAAACAGTACAAAATGCTTGGATATCATACAGAAAACAGGGATGTACACAACCGTAGTTGACAATTCGATTGATTTAATATAAGATAGCGAACAGGGCTGCTTCTATCAAGGCTTCCCAGGAGGAGAGAGAAGGGGGCTGGGAGGGAAATCCACTTCAGGAGCATCTCCTTCTTTGCATAAAACTGGCAGTAGGATATCAGTTTTAAATGATGGGAACGCTGCGCATCATCATGAACCCTCGGGTGTGACTGGAAGGGTCAACTGTAGCCTAAGATTAAATTTCACCACGTTTTGCCCAGACTTGGGGGTCAGGCAGGGTGTGGAACTGCTACAAGCCAGAATTGGTGGGCCGGCGACCATTAATTGGGACACACAAACCTACGTCTGGTAGCTACCCACACCATCCAGGTGGCCCTCGTTGGGCCAGAAACCTGCATGTACACCTTTGGGCCTCTATATACAAAATTTCATAGATTAGCCAGAGAGCCCAAGGTAACTGCTTCCAAACAGATGGCCACGATTGATCCAGAGCCCATGAACCACCACTGGAGTGTTACCAGCATCGCAGCCCAGTAGTAAACCCTGAAGTTGGTCAAGGCCAATCATCCCAGGTAAGCTGGAAGCCACAAGGTAGAGCGTGCCAGTTTAGGACGGCTGCCATGCCAGAGAAATTATCCCACACATTGTTCAATTTCTCTAAACAGGGAAACCGTGATCCATATCGGATAGTTCCGGAAGAAATATTTAAATTTGGGTAGCAACACTAATTTTAAAAAGGAGGTTTATCCGTTCCAGTAGATTAAGGGGAAGGTGAGCCAGAGGAGGTACATTTGGCTTTCAGGAGTCGTCAACAGAGGCAGAAGGTTCTTATCCATAGTCGGAGGAATTTTTAGTCACTATGACTCCAAAATAATGGAATTCCTCCACCCACCGCAGAGGGGAGGAGGTAGCCGTCTTAATAGCATCTGCATCTATGAGGAATAGAAGTGACTTGGACCAGTTTATTTTAATACCCGAAAAGTTACCAAAATTATCAAAAATACATAGGACGGCTAACAACGAGGGGCCAGCATCATTAGGATACAGCAATGTGTCATCTGCATACAAGGACAACCGCTAATCCAGCTTTCCCAGCCGAAGACCCACGACATCCAGAGCAGACTTGATCAAGATGGCCAGGGGCTCCAGTGCCAGGATAAACAGACTGAGGGAGAGCGGGCATCCCTGTCATGAAAGGGGGCGGAAAGTTGTTTGTATGGACCCTCGCTCTAGGGGCATTATACAGTAATTTAATTCCGTGTATGAATTTGGGGCCAAACCCGAATCGCTGAAGGACTTCCCAGAGGTACGACCATTCTACGTTGTCGAAAGCCTTTCCAGCGTTTAGGGAAGCAATAACTCTAGAGCCTTGATTGTCATGGCGGACAGACAAGTTTAAATAGTGTCGCCTGATGTTTATGTCGGTTCCCTTCCCTGGCTTAAAACCAGTCGGATCAACGTCAACCAGGTCCTCAATCACCTGAGACAACTGGTTAGCTAGGACCTTTGCAAAAATCTTGGCATTCACGTATAAGTAGGGATATACGCCGCACAATCCTGCGGGTCCTTGCCGGGTTTGGGAACCAACACAATCACGGCTTCATTCATAGTGTCAGGTAGCTCCTCCAAGGAACCATAGTCTGAAAGAAGGGAGGTCAATTTGGGAAAAAGAAGTTCCATGAAATTGCTGTAGAATTCAGATGGCAAGCCATCCATTCCAGGGGCCTTACCACCCTTCAACCGTCCCGTGGCCAATTGAACCTCTTCCAGGGTGATGTCCGCATCCAGCCTCTCTATCCACTGCAGCTAATGTTGGAAAAGAAATAACTTCAAGAAATAAGGTGATCAGAAGGCGAGAAGTCAGCCCGGGAGGAGTATAGGTTCTGAAAAAAATTTTTTAGAAATCGAGCATTAATGCAGTCAGGTGCTGTTAGTATGTGGTCGTTCCTTGTCCATAATGCAGCCAATAGGGGTGGTCGCAATGTTTCCTTACGTCAGCCAGGCCAGCAGTTTCCCATTCTTCCCCTCAAATCCCAAATTCAAACACCTTTTGGGCCGAGCACAGGAGGGCTTTGTCAGTCTGAGCTACTGTAAGAGTGGACAACTCCTGTAGAGCCCACTGCCATGTTTTATAGCGGTCAACATCCGGGGCCTGCACATAAGCTGCCTGTAATCTAGCCACTCTCCCCTCTATCACCTTCAGGGACAGGGCAGCCTCCTTCCGGAGTCATGTAATGCTGGAGATGTATTCTCCCCTAGCCCACGATTTAAAGGTGTCCCATAGCAAAGGTAAGGAAGTAGTGTCTTGGTTGTCTGTCCAATAAGATGCACTTTTAAAAACAGAACCGAGATTGGACCAGTGACCACAAATACCCAGATACCGTCCGACAATTGCATACATCTCTCCTCTTCGGCTCTGTATACAGCCACACGCATGTAGGCAGGTTCATTCTTTACTCACTTCTGTAGGTGGCTGTCAGGAAGGGCATGCCAGCAACCAGGATGGCTGCCAAAGAAGACGACCTGTTACCTCTGCCTGTCAGGAAGGGCATGCCAGCACCCAAGATGGCTGCAGAAGATGATGATCTGTTACCTCTGCCCCTGTCAGGATGCCATTGGTGCGCACACACCCTGTGACAGCTTTTGCAGCCCAAACAGGCTATTTAAACTCAGCCAGTTTCCAGACTCCGTGCTGTCTGCTCTACAGCGTTCTCTGTGTATCCTGCAATTACTTACCCGACTTCCGTTCCTGTTGTGACCCGGCTTGCTTCCTGATGTTCCCGTTTACATCCGACCCTGGCTTGTCCTCCACTCCGCACCCGCCTGCTCCTTCTGCCACTCTGCTGCCAGCCTGTTAACTCGGCCTGTAATCTGCTTCAGCTTCAGACTCTGTTCCTGACGTACCGTTTGTGCATGACCTGGCCTGCCTGTACCTGCCTTCTCTTCAGCCTGGAGGGTGCCACCATCCCTTCTGCTACATCTGCACTTCTGCCTGTGGGGACCGGTTGTCTATTCGCTCCAGCTACCTGCCTACCACTGCTCTGAGATTCCTACAGACACCTCTACAGCCCAGCTGAGTGCTCCAGTCCAGCTCCAGGTTCAGCGATCCCGCCAGGCACTTGTGCGACTTTGCATCTCGGTGCTTCCTGTCAGCTCTATCAGGGGCTCCAAGTCAGAGTTGTAAGAGAGGCCACCCTCTGCATATCAGGCTCCATCACCAGGTACGCGACTGTAGTGCTAGGCTCTAGTTGTAGTGAAGGGGAAGGAAGGCGTGAGGAACTTCATTCCTCCACAACTTCCTACTGTCAAGGGAGCAGCCAACACATTGGACGCTGGTGCCCTGGCTGATCCCGCAGCCATCTAGGTTCAGGGCAGTGTCTATACAAGGCACTGGCTCCCAGGTTTGGCAGACAGTTTGCAAATGTTGAGGATAGGAACAGGTTCCCAGTCTGTCAGGGAAAGTTTAGAGCCAAGGAAAGGTTCTAGAAGAGTAGGGACAGCTTAGAAACTACAACTATCCTCTGCTTGGAGAAACCTCCCAGTTGGGCATGGACCAGCCAGACTACATTCCTGCCCCTTGTTGCAGAAGCTGACAGCTTCCTCCGAAAAGAAAGCCATCGGCTGCAGACTCTGTAAGTTACCCACCGGCCTGGTTATAACGTGTAACTTTCTGTAAATATACTGTTGTCATCTAAGTTGGCCTCTGAGTGATCCCTGTTTGCCGACACACCACGCTGCATCCTGCTCACACACCGCTTGGCCAAATTGGCAGCCAGCCTCACACTAGGTTCAGGAACAGCAGCTCTATGCAGGAATAGGCCCTAGCCTGTTATTAGGTATAGTTGAAGAGAGAGAGTCTGTTATACATCGACTTTTTTACTCTTTGGTTTTCATAGACAGACATGCAACTTGGCCAAGATTGCGCATGGCCGTTTGGCCTCATAATTAGTACAGGAACAGCGACTCCAGGTAGGACTGGGTCCCAGCCTGCTATCGGTTACAATTGGAAAGGAGAGAGCAACATCCAATACTAACTCCCAGGCTCATTGGAAACTCCTCACCTTCTGTTCTGGAGTCCTCCTGATATTGGGTGCCACAGCCCTGGTCTGTAGATTCTGAGCTTAAAGACATCCTACAGTGGGAATCGAAAGTTTGGGCACCCCAGGTAAAAATGTGTATTAATGTGCAGACGCCATTTTTCTGTTTTCTGTAATTTTGAAAGTGTAAATGATGGAAATAAAATCGAAAATTTTTTGACATATTATAAGAATGTCTAATCTGTAATTTGATGCCATTTGGAGCTTTTTCCATCTTTCCTTGGCTTCGTTATGCACACAATACACATTTTTACCTGGGGTGCCCAAACTTTCGATCCCCACTGTACATGCTTTGTCAACCAGACAGGACTTAGATGCCCTCCCAACCAGGCCTGACCTGGAAGCTGTGACGCGGAGGTTTGAAGTGCATTACAGAAAGAGATTACAGAGGTCCAGCAGGTGGTCTCATCCCTTGCCACTAAAGTAGAGACGCTGAAAGAGGCCGGCAAGCCCATGCTGGAGACAACATCCCATCAGTGTTTCACCCCCATCCTCCTGTGTCTGGAAGATTCAGAAAACAATAGCCGGAGAAATAACCTATGGATCAGGGGCCTACTGGAAACTACCTAAATCCTCCATTCAGGCACTGTGCAATAATATTTTTATGGACAAACCCCCTGATGCGGACCTGGAATCAGATAGAGTGCATTGGGTTCCTTTGCCTAGATCTGTTTCTACACCTTGGGACGTATTGTGTCGAGTTAATTTCTATGTGATAAAAGGATACATTGCATAGGGGATGGCAGAAAAGGCCCCTCGACTTTGATGGCGCAGATTCATATCCTACCTGACCTCTCTCCCCACACTCCGTGGCTGCGGGGTATGTTGAATCTGTTGCTGAAAGTGATTCGGGCAGTTGGAGCAATGTACAGAAGGCTATCCATTCCATCTCAGAACTTTCGCCCTGCACTCCCCAGCTCAGCTGCCGGATCAGTTTTAGTTCTTGGCATTGGTGCCCATCGCAGTTTGCGATTGGCTGTAGTGCTCAGAAGATGCAAAGGGGCTGGTGGGGTCCACTCCTCTATCACTGACCACAACACACTAGATATTGTGGACCCTTTTAGTCACACCGGGTACCCAGACCGGCCGAGCTTTGATAACCGTTAGTAGCAGCATATCTGAATCCATAATGCTGCTGAACCTGCCTGACTCCTGAGCCTGGTAGAACTGTTTGCAGGTTACAAGTTATTTCCCCATGTTTCTGTTAAGAAAGAAGAGTAGGCATTAGCCCTCCTTCAGTTCTCTGTTCTTCATCATGTTATGTGTCTGGACATACCCCATTCTAGTTTCACACAGTTTGGGGCAGCCGTTCTATATACTTGACCTACTCTTTTCCCTGGGACCATGAAGTTGGTACGCCCACTCTCCTTACACGAACTATGTTCACAGCCCCTAGAGCCCAGGAGTCTATGTACTCTACAGCCATGCTCCTTCTCCATCTCTGGGACATTTGACACTTGTATTCAAGCCGCTACCCAGTCCAAGACCTTTGAACTCAATTTCCCACAAGACACCCAGTGACTCACGGAGACAAAGATATTTGCCATGATCCTACTCTAGTTTTCAATGCTGGTGGATACCATACAATAAAAGTAGTGTCCCTTAAGAACACCTGTCCCCTCTACAGCAAAACTGTCTTCCACCCCCTCCAGATGTTTGACGTATCGGGGTAAGGAATAGACATTCATGAATGCCTGAGTTTGCTCAGTATATATTACCTTTTCTCGAATGCAGAATGACATGGTCCATGTTGCTGTACCTGAGGTTCTGAAATCATACTTGGTATCTTTGTTAGAGTGGGGGGGCTGCGGTACATAGGGCAACCACTCAAGTTGTTCTAGTTTCTCTCCTCCCCACGACCTTGATTAGTCCAAGACAACAGTTATTACCTTGTCTTGACATGCATGTTCTGGGTTAGCAACATATTATTTCTGTAGGTTGCCAATTTACCTGCTTTTTGCCTGTAGAGGTGCATCTCTGCTAAAGAAAATCTCATATCTCACCCCAACATAGGTTCCTCCCAACCTAAAATGGTTAGATAAGTTTCTGATAGGAGTCCTTCTGTCAGCAAATCCCCTTCCTTTTGTTTGATCCAATTGCTTTTACCTACCCTCTCTCTCTTTTTTGTCTATCTACACCCCACCCTATCCTCTGCTACAAGAAATGGAACCCAGCATTAAACCTACACCTAGCCACTCGACCAGGTGCCCTCTAAAATTCACCTTGTACCATGTGAAAGGTCTGAATGTGTTTGAGAAGATGTCATGGTTGCTTCATGACCTGCCCGACATGTGCAGTCAGATTGTTTCCTTGCAAGAAACCTTCCTTTAATCCAAAAAGATCCCTAAGCTGTCAAGCCACAAATATCCAGTGGCTAACCATGCTCCTACTTCCATAGCTACAACAAAAAGGAGTCCGTATACTTATTGCAACTCAGTGCCTCGGCAGCCAGGTGCGCAGATAGTTGATGACAACAATACATACCGGATAGTCAAGGTGACTTGAATAATGTTTACCTTCCAAAATTCCGATCAACTCCTTTTTTCCCTCAACCTGTGATAGAACAGTGATGGCGTTCCGATTTTAGGGGGAGAATTCAGATTTTGCTTATGACCCTCTGCTGGTCATTTCCAGGGGGACAGTTAACCACTCTTACTTCTACCTGAGAAAACTCACAGCTGAGATTCACCTTTTACAATTAGTAGATATATGGTGCTTTAACAATCCTAATGAAACAAACTACACCTTTTTCACCCGTCCATAGGGCTTTATCCTTCATAAAACAATAATGCAGAGTATGCTCCACTTCAATTGACCCAATTATCAGATCACACCCCCTATACATTACACAAACATTATTTGGGGCTCTACTCCTCGAAGGGCAAAGTCTTCCCAGGTCACTACTCCAATTACCAGGATAATAGTGATGAAGGGGAGGCGAATAGGGACCATTAACATAACCTCTACCCCCTCTATTAATACCACCCCATCCACCTCAATGCTTCTTGAATACTGAACCCACATGCTGACCTAAACACTAGGACAGTGAGGTGTATGCGGTCATATACATCCCGCTCTTATTTTACTTTCTTCAGCCGCCTCCTCTAAGACTCTGGGGACATTAATGCTGGGCCTCCTTTATCAAACTCCAAGCCCCACATCCAGTACTCTTCCTCCCAAGGCAACAGCCACAATCTATTCAGTTTAATTTCTATCCCCCTGCTTCAAAAAATCATCCGCCCCATCCTATGTGCCCACTGGAATGCCAGCTTTGTCTGTAACCAGCCCACCTGTGTATGATGGTTTTTATCTCCCATTCCTTTAAAATTCTTCCAAAACCTGGCTTGAGGAATCTGACTACTTCTCCTGCTGCCCTCTCCCATTCTGGCCTCCACTTGACTCCCACACCCAGACCAAGTATACAGAAATGAGGTGAAGTTGAATTCCCTCTATATTTACTGGGCACCTTTCACCACCTTCACTCAACTATCCTCTACCTTTTACTCTCTACTTTGTCTACCGCTATCTCCACCCACTTACTCACTGCCCAAGAGATTGACAATCACTTTGAAAACAAGATTGATGCAATTCGTGAGGACATCATCCTCTCCACCCTGTAACAAGCCCATTTAATATTTGTTTTTGTCCTGGCTACTACAGAGAAGAGGTCACCAAACTTTTTTTCAGATGCCCACTTATCCTCCCGGATCCAGTTTCCTGACAACTACTACAGTCACCCTCTTCCTCTGCTCTATCATTCACATCTTCAATAAATCTCTGCCTCTCTACTGGAACCTTTCCCTCCCCATACTTAAAAAGCCCTCACTGGACCCCACCAGCCTGAACAACTCAAGACTCCTTTCCTTGCTCCTATTTACCTCTAAAAATACTTTTAGAATTCTAATGCCCTGTACACACGGTCGGACATTCCGACACCAAAATCCATCAGATTTTTTTCCGACAGATTTCGTGCCAAACTTGTCTTGCATACACACGGTCGGACAAAGTTGTCGGAAAATCCGATCGTTCTTAACAAGGTGGCGTACAACACATACATCGGGACTATAAACAGGCCAGTAGCCAATAGCTCTGGTCTCTTAATTTATTTTGAGCATGCGTGGCACTTTGTCCATCAGAATTGTCTGCACACGATCGGAATTTAAACGATCGGATTTTGTGGTCGGAAAATTTTAGATCCAGCTCTCAAACTTTGTGTGTCAGAAATTCAGACGGAAAAAGTCAGATGGAGCCCACACACGATCGGGTTTTTTGACAACACGATCCGATCGCACATTTTCCATCGGAAAGTCCCACCGTGTGTACAGGGCATTAGTCTACAACAGTCCTACCTCACTGAACATCCCTTACAGTTTGGCTTTCGCTCATAGCACTCCACAGAAACGGCCCTACTAAAACTCACCAACGATTTACTACTACCACTTATAAGTAGACCTTTCTGCATCCTTTGATATGGTTTACAACCCACTCCTAAGCAACTCCACTCCCTTGGCCTCCAAGACACTGTTCTTTCCGTGTTCTCCTTCTATCCATCACAGCATTTCTTCAGTGTGACCTATGGACTGTCTTTCTCCACTTCCTCTTTCTGTAGGGGTCCCCCAAAGCTCCCCCCCATTGGATCTGTTCTCTTCTGTAGCTACACCTCTTCTTTTGGTCACTTAAAGTGGTTGTATAGTAAAATTTTGGGACTTTTACCCACAGGAAAGCCTATAATAAGGCTTATCTGTAGGTAAAAAAAATGTACGGTTTAGGAGATATTCCCCTCGCAATGCACCGCTGACTGCAGTGGCGCATGAGCACAGGGGATTCTCGGCTGAAAGTCTCCCACGCGCATGCGTTGGAGTGATGATATCAGGGCTCTGGCCACTCACAGCGCCGGAGCCGCGATGCCCGGAAGAAACGCAGAGGGAACATGTCAGCTCCCACGGCATGGATCGGGCCAGATGTCGGGGCATTCTAAGGTAAGTATTTCATAATGAGCTAGTATGTGGTCTGAGTGCCTGCCACTCCTTTCTGCCAATCCCACCACTGGCTTCCAAATACCCAAAATTCTGATTCTGTGTACAGGACAGAAAGAGAAGGGAAATCTCCATAATGGCACAGGGGAAAAAAAAAAAAAAAAAAAAAAACAGCAGTTTTAACCCTCCCCTACTGAAATGAAAAAAAATGTAATAAACCCCTTTGCCTTTAAAGATACATATTTATTTTTACACACACACACCTCAAAAAGAGCCATATTTTTTCCATCATAGAAGTTGTCCTTTTCAGCTTCATTATGAATAAATGGACTACTTTCTCTGGGATTTCCATCACCTGCAAAAAAAAAAAGAAAATAATTCAGTGATACTATAAAAGATATAATAAAATGGAAAATAACCCCAAGTTTCCAAATTTTAAACATTTGAAACATTTTACTTGCAATATTTGAAGGAATCTTGAATAAAAGAGGTGGCACAATCCTAAAGTGGACCTTCTATGCAAAAAAATGAAATGTCTACTTTTTGAGAGCCCCATGCCCCCCCAAACACAAATGGCTTAAAAAAAAGCCCGTTTGGGGGCGTGGCCACGGCATGAACGAGAAGACGTGCTTCCTCTGAGCTCCGTCGGACCCACTTGATACACTGCTTGTATGGCAGCTTTCCTGGGGAGACAGGCACGCTACAACATGTCCCCGAAGCACAAGACGTCCCCGCAACCACAGCGAACCCCTCAGAGACGATCAGAATGGCAGGACAACTTTTTTTTCCGGAACTCGCAGAGGAGCTGCAGGTAACTCCAAAATGGCTCCGGGTGAGCACACTGCCTGGGGGCGGCCTCCCCATCAGCTATCCACACATGCCGCTGCTGTCTCTATCCCCCCGGGTCTGATAGCTCAGGCAGCCTGAGGTGGGTGATGCCTGGGGATACAAAGACACCTGCTCTCACATCTTATCCCTCCCCAGTAAGGCTGACCTGGAGAGATTTGTTCACAGAGTGGAAAAGGCACTCCAGGACACTGAAGCACTGCAGGCAGATACAGCTCATCTGGGAAGCAGGGTAGAGGCCCTGGAGCCAAACTAAAAGGACTTTAACCTTCTGTCCAATTTAAAAATAAACGACAACAAATCTGAGATTCTATCTCTGAATATACCTACATGCTTGTGTACACAGCTGCAAACCTCTTTCTCCTTCACCGGGTGTCAAACCTCGCTAAAATACCTGGGGGTCTACTTACTCACAAGCTACTCCCAGCTCTATAATTGCAATTATGCACCGCTACTTTCCGCTATAAGAACAGACCTAAAGTACTGTGACAGAACTGCTTTTTTGTGGATGGGCCGAGTCATTATATTAAAGATAAAAGATACACAGGTCACACAGACCCCACACCGTGCTACAGAGGCCAAGACGAGGCTAAGACGTAAATGGAAGGGCACACAAACAATGTCGCCACCCCTAAAACTCACAGCCCCAAGAGGGGATGCAAGCGGTAACAGAAATATATATATTTAGGCGGGGACCGGCGCCACTGTTAATTGGCTGCAATGGGGTATGCACAGTGGTTACCAGGGTAGGTAGCAAGCCTATCCAAAAAGTAAAATACAAGGGAGAACGGAGGAGTAAGCAGAACTAAACCCTTGTAGTAACCTCTACTGATATATATTACTACTAAGATACCAATACCAATAATGATGCACGCCAATACCTATAGTGTACCAAGGGGGTTCCACAAATTATATGAATAACTCACCAAAAAGGTGTATATATTGACCACTCATTGACACTTATATACAGCAACACCATGTGTACATAAAAAATTATGTATAAAAACAAGGGAGATTAGGATATATAGCTGTAGACCTGCCGGGTTATGATAATTATGTGTCCATGAGTCTATACACATACATAAACATTAACCCAAGATACCTCAGGAAGTGCTACTAAAGTGCATAAGATACAAAATTGTGCACAAATTGCAAAGGTGATGTATAAAGTATAATCATTAAACACTAGGGTGATTAGTGTATTGTAAAGTGGTCACAGTATAATTAATTAGAACTATAAATACAGTAAAAAACAGTGCACAGACCCCTCAAGATAAACTAATTATTAAATAATAATAATAGTAATAATAATAATAGTAATAATAATAATTAATAAAAAATGTGAAAAAAATCTGTGATAAACAATTCATAAAAACCCCAAAAATAGTTCATATACAGCCAAAATGGCAATCTCCTAAAAAGTGCAGTCCAAAAATTGGAAAAAAAGATGATAATTAGTTTATCTTGAGGGTTCTGTGCACTGTTTTTTACTGTATTTATAGTTAATTAATTATACTGTGACCACTTTACAATACACTAATCACCCTAGTGTTTAATGATTATACTTTATACATCACCTTTGCAATTTGTGTACAATTTTGTATCTTATACACTTTAGTAGCACTTCCTGAGGTATCTTGGGTTAATGTTTATGTATGTGTATAGACTCATGGACACATAATTATCATAACCCGGCAGGTCTACAGCTATATATCCTAATCTCCCTTGTTTTTATATATAATTCTTTATGTATACATGGTGTTGCTGTATATAAGTGTCAATGAGTGGTCCATATATACACCTTTTTGGCGAGTTATTCATATAATTTGTGGAACCCCCTTGGTACACTATAGGTATTGGCGTGCATCATTATTGGTATTGGTATCTTAGTAGTAATATATATCAGTAGAGGTTACTACAAGGGTTTAGTTCTGCTTACTCCTCCGTTCTCCCTTGTATTTTACTTTTTGGATAGGCTTCCTACCTACCCTGGTAACCACTGTGTCTTCTTGGTGGCCAGTGGTGTACGTGTACTTATTCTCTGTACATACCCCATTGCAGCCAATTAACAGTGGCGCCGGTCCCCGCCTAAATATATATATGTTATATTAAAGATGAATGTGTTGCCCCACATTCTGTTCTTCCTGCAGATGGTGCTTATCCCACTGCCCGGACTTTTCTTCCCCACCCTCAACAGCCTGTTTTTACAATATATATGGCAGGGGAAAAGCTCCAGGTTGGCCCTCTGCTCAATACAGCGCCCTAAATTTAAAAGGGGGTATGGGTGTCCTGGCGATTCGTAGATAATATGAGGCAATCACACTACAACGCATTTTGGATTGGTACCATAATGTAACTCTTAAGCTCTGGGTATCACTTGACAAGTTCCTGGCTGGCTGAAATATGTCATATGCCCCATGGGTCCCTCAGGTGAATAGGGGATTTTCTGTGCTGGTCTCCCCCATGGCCACCCATGCCCTGGCAATTTGGGATGTCCTGAACAGGAAAGGAAAAACTCGCCCCTCCCGTTTCCCCCCTTGCTCCCCTAGGTGTCTTCCCCTGGTTTGCTCTGGGGGAACACCCCTCCTTTTTCCGGGCCTGGGCAGCTGATGGGGAAGATTTATACAGGACCAGGGTCTACGACTGCTGGCCTCACTGAGAACGCAATATGGTACCTTCCTGATGGACGAATGGCGCTATAGACAGCTCCAGCACTTTATACACAGTCTGCCCCAGGGAGTCAGATCTCCCACTATGGCATCTCCCTTCAAATGGCTTTGCATGTCGACTTTGGTTATCCCACCTACGATTTCTGTACTATACAATTTATTACAATCGTTGAATAACGAATGGGAAGCTGAGATACATTGGGGAATAGGAGAGAGACCTTCAGCATGTCTTTACAGAGTTAGACCAATTATATCATCTCACGCACTCGAGCTCAGTGGATACGAAAATGCAGGATAATAGTTATAAAGTTTTGACCAGGCGGTACAGAGTCCCTTCTAAACTTGCCAAGATATACCCATCTAGAGGTCGACCGATATATTGGCCGGCCGATATATCGGCCGATATTTGCCGTTTTTTAAATAATCGGCATCGGCCGATTTTGCTGATAAAAAGCCGATTTATAACTACAGCGGGACTTTGAAATGACTTCTGTAAGAAGTCAGTGTGAGTTGCCTGAGTCGTCATAGCAACCCTTTCCTCCTCTCTGGGCAGACTGCCAAGAAAAGAACAAAATGATACAATGTTTACACTTGAATGAATGAAGTCATCTCAGTGTGTAGAAGTTCTCAGTTTAACCATTTAAAGACTAAATCTTTTCTGACACTTGTTGCTTACAAGTAAAAATCCTGTATTTTCTGCCAGAAAATCACTTAGACCCCCCAAAAATTATATATATTTTTTTAGCAGAGATCCTAGGGAATAAAATAGCGGTTGTTGCAATATTTTATGTCACACGGCATTTGCACAGAGGTCTTTCAAATGCATTTTTTTGGGAAAAAAATACACTATTTAAAAATAAAATAAAAACAGTAAAGTTAGCCCATTTTTTTTTCGGCCAAAAGTTTTGACTACCTGTTTTTATTTAATACATAGGTTTTTTTTTTTTTATCTAAATCATACATACAAGTAATTTGATTGGAGGTTTGTTTTGTTTAATACATGTTTAAATGTAAGAAATTTTCTGTATCACTTATGAAGGCTGCTTTCACACTGGAGCGTTGATGTTAAAAACGCAAGTTTTAGCGGCTCTTTACCATCATTTTAGCGGTGCTATTCGGCTGCTAGTGGGGCACATATAACCCAGCTAGTGGCCAAGAAAGAGGTTAAATGCGCCCATGAAGCACTGCTGCCAAATCGCATTGCATGCGCTTCGGCAGTGGTGCCCATTCATATCAATGGGCAGGAGTGGTGGAGGAGCGGTATACACCACCCCAAACGTGCTGCTTGCAGGACTTTTTTTTAAGATCCTGCCAGAGCATCGCCTCAGTGTGAAAGCACTCTGTCTTTCACACAGACTGCAGGGGAGCCATTTTGCAGGCACTTTACAGGCGCTATTTTTAGCCCAAAAGCGCCTGAAAAACGCCCCAATGGGAAAGGTGTGTTAGATCAAGGGGGATTAAAAAAATAATAATAATAAATAAAATAAAATCGGCCTAACATATCGGCCCAAAAAAATCGGCATCATATATCGGCTATCGGCCGCCATGATTTCTAAATATCGGCATCGGCCAGAGAAAAACCCATATCGGTCGACCTCTATACCCATCTAAATCAGAAAACCTGTTAGAGATGTGGCTTTAGGGGCACGGTCTTCCATATATGGTGGGAGTGCCCCAGATTGTGGCCCTTCTAGCTAGACATCCACGCAAGATCATTTTAGACATAAAGCTCCCGGACTCCCCGTTGGAATCCCTACTGCATGTTCCTACCACTCCTCTCAGCCAATACCACAAATCGGTACTACCACATCTACTCGATGCGGTTAGGAGATGGATTCCGATATATTGGAAGAAATCACAAATCCCTACATGCACTGAGTGGATCAACCTAGTGAATAACATCATGGCGGTGGAGGAGTGGATAACCAAATGTAGAGCAGGTATGAAATGTTTTATTGATGCTGGGCCACTTGGATACGTTACTCGGGCAAAATCACACCGGGGCCCCTGGGACCCCTACTGGCAGCAGACCCCCCTGATTGATGGGGGTCGGCTGTGGGAGTCCAGGGGTCACTCTGAAATAACTTGACAAAGTAAGCGGCAAAATTAACAAGCCTATTTTAACTCAATTTATTCTACCATGTTTGTATGTTTGTTTGTTTTTTCTTCTTCTTTTTGTTTCTCTTTATACTTCTCATTTAAATTTTTTACTCCGTTTTGTGTCATCTCCCTCACTGCTCCACCTCTCTGGGCACTTCCAGTACTCTGCCCTTATTTGAAGGTCCACACCATCATTGATGGTATTTTTGGGAGGTTTTGACAGGGGTACTTCAATGATGTTTGATTTCATATGACATAGTTGAAATATGATGTTCCTTATACCCTTTAGGTAATTTTTTTTTTTTTTTTACCTGACTGTCCTGAAATGACCTAATATTGCCCAATATGTAGTGCTCAGAGGAGGACTCCCTGAGTATGTTCTTATGACCATTTGTATGTTCTGTTTTACGTTCCTTTCTATGTTATTTTATGCAAATTTCAAAATAAAGATTTCATTAAAAAAAGCCTATTTGTAAACAAACAGATCACCTGTTAAAAAAATAAAAATAAAATAAAAGGATGATCCCTTCGTCCTGGCCAGTCTGTGAAGCTTCCAGGAGGCATAACTGACAGCACCCTGCCTCACTGATGCCTCCTGGGATAGTCAAGTGCTCAAAATCCAATTGGAATGCACTCTTGTAATGTTTATAAGTATATTCTGTTGGGATTTCACGCTACTAATGCTGCAGGAAGGCACGGTGACATCACCCATGCACCCTAGAAACTAAGCACATCAGGGCTGAGGTACATAAAAAAAAAAAAAAAAAAAAAAAATTCTGGGTCAATCTTGGCGTTTACAAATGGCTTTAAAAGATATTTGTGTTTGGGGTTGGGGGTTTGGGTTCTTCCACTTATGCATAGATAACACTTTTTTTTTTAGGGGGTTTTGGATGGAGTAGGGAAGGTTTAAAACCCTATTACATTTATGCGGTTTGTGTTCAGTTAGGAATATTTACCTTCACTTCCTATTTCAGAGACACAAAAAGATTAGAGGAAATCTCTACAAAGTCAGAAAATTGCTGCTTTAGACTGGGTTCACACAATTGCAAATTGGATGTGGGTTTCTCTGAATCCAATTCGCATAGCAGGAGATTGTGACTGGCTCTCTATGGAGCCAGTTCACACATCTCCACAGGTAGGGGTGTCTAGTGTAAGTTCATTTTACAGATTTTCTTTGTAAAAGGTTAACCCTTTAAGCAGTTCTACATAAAATGATATGGTGCATAATGCCATATAATTAAAAGCATGGACCTTAACTGCTTGCCAACTGCCTGCTGTCGATTGACTAGCTGTACAGTGGGTGCTTTAAGGAGTATAGGTGGCGCGAACCCACCGTGTCCCTAAGGGGCCGATGGATGTTCCCGGCAGCCGCGATGTCCCCTGGGCACCTGCGATTGCTCCTGACACAGCGAGAACGTGGATTTGTTTGTTACACACAAACCCCCATTCTGTCAGGGGTGAGGAGAGATTGTGTGTTCCTAGTATATAGGAACAATGATCAGTCTCCTCCCCAAGTCAGTCCCCATCCCCCCACAGTTAAAACACACACTGGGGGAAAACATTTAACCCCTTGACCACCCCTTAGTGTTAACCCCTTCCCTGCCAGTGACATTTATACAGAAATCAATGCATTTTTATAGCACAGATCACTGTATAAATGTCAATGGTCCCAAAAATGTCCGATATGTCTGCAGTGTCGCAGCCCCGATAAAAAAAAGAAAAAGAAAAAAAAAAAAAATATCGCAGCTCGCCATTTCTAATTGCCATATATAATAAAAATGTCATTAATCTAGCCCCTATTTTGTAGGCTGTATAACTTTTGAGAAAACCAATCAATATATGCTTATTGAGATTTTTATTTACCAAAAATATGTATAAGACTATACATCGGCCTAAACTGATAAAGAAATTTGTTTTGTTTTTATAATTTGGGGATATTTATTACAGCAAAGAGTAAAAAAAAAAATTTTGTTTTTTTCAAAATTGTTGCTTTTTTGTTTATAGCGCAAAAAGTTAAAAAAACAAAAACGCAGAGGTGATCAAAAGAAAGCTCCATTTGTGGGGAAAAAAATTTACATAAATTTTGTTTGGGTACAATGTCGCACAACCGCGCAATTGTCAGTTAAAATGATGCAGTGCTGTATCGCTAAAATTAGCTTGGTCAGTAAGGGGGTAAATCCTTCTGGGGCTGAGTGGTTAACTTCCACCCTTCAAATATAAACAGGCATATCCTGCACGCATATTGCTGTGACCACCACCTGCATTGGAAGCAAATGCTTAAAGCTGAACAGCGGGGAAAACGTGTTCTCCATTATGTTTGCAGAATCCTACATCCATGAGAACTGACTGTTACTGTTCTTTGCGTGCACAGTTTATGCACTACCAATTGTGGTCAGCAGTGACTTTGATTCCTGAATACTTATAGCACTTTATGCAGCTAAACACAATATTTATATGCTTGCTTTTGGAGCTGGCTGGTTTGTGCACACACATTATGGAAACAGATTTGCCATGCCCTGTGATTATTACAAGCTATTAAAGATTATTTTGATCTAATCATCCCATACCCCCTTTCATAGTTACATAGGTTGAAAGGTTGGAAAGAGACACAGGTTTATCCAGTTCAACCTGTGTACGTGTGATTTTTATACTCTAACAATTCCCATAGCTCTGTATATTCTGCTTCCTGAGGAAGACATCTAAAAGTTTAAGTTGTCATTTGGCTTTCATATCCAAGTCAATATATTTTGTATGACGTGGAATGTGCTTATGAAGATTTTCAGTTAAAGGTGGTTTTTCCTAAATTGTAACAGTGGCGCTGATCAATACTGGTTTGTGGTGGTACATAGGACTGAAACATACTCAGACAAAGCACTCCTAATCAGCTGTATATCTTCTTGTACTACTAATAAAATATTCAAGTTAGACTTATTGGTAACTTGTTTTCCAAGAGTCTTTCAGGACAGCACCTGAAGGTGGCGCCTCCCATTTCACCACAGGAAACACCAACTTGCAAACTAAAAAGGAGGCTTCTCGCCAGTTGTAGCAGAGTACCTTCCGGCCCAAGTTGGAACACAATCACAATATGGTAAGTCACCGTGTCAAACAAGGGTGGGTTTTTTCTGTCCTGAAAGACTCTTGGAATATAAGTTACCGGCAAGTCTAACTTGAATGTTCCCTAAACATCTTTCAGGACAGCACCTGAGAGGGAAAAAATTTGACTTACCCCTAGGGAGGGACAACAGCCTTACAAATTTGACCTGGGGTAGCACTAGCTTTTTCTGCCCATGCAGTGGCCAGAGCGCTAGTAGATTGTGCTTGAATACCCAGCGGGGGAGACAAACCCATTTGGGAGTAATGAAATAGCTGATTTTAGCCATCTAGCAGTTGACCACTTTGTTGCTTGGCGGCCCTTCTTGTTGCCAAAAAAACAACAACAAAAAAAAAAAAAAAAAGAAGTCCGAAGACCTAAAGTCCCTTGTTACTTTGAGGTATTGCAACAGAATTCTTCTCATATCCAAGTTGTGCAATAAACTCCCCTTCTCCCCCCCCCCCCAAAGGATTTGAACAAAATGTTTACAGGATAATTTCCTGCGACCAGTTATGAATTGGTGCCACTTTTGGAAAAAACCCTGGATCTGTCTTTTGTAAAATCCTATCTGGGTAAACTCAGCGTGAGCATGCAGGTCACCAATTCTTCTTGCGGATGTAATCGCATCTAAAAACACTGTCTTGAGAGTTAGATCTCTTAATGAAATTGTTTACAATGGTTCAAAAGGTTCCTTTGTGAAGGCTTGCAAAACTACTGACAGATCCCATCTAGGAAAATGTCTAGTAGGAGCTAGTCTGGATCTAGCAAGTGCCTTAAAAAAAAAAAAAAACCTTGCAACCAAAGATACTGAACAAATGGGTCTCCCTAGACATACTCCCAGGGCGGCCACTTGTACCTTAAGAGTGATAATAGCAAGACCTTTGTCTGCGTCACTTTGTAGGAATTCCAAAACTGACACAATATCTTCCAAGATTCGTTATGTCAAATGACACAAAGTATTGTAGACTCTACAAAGCTTAGCGTAAATAGCTCTAGTTACCTTCTTCTTACTAGAGAGTAAAGTGGATTAAGTACTAGAGGTTCTGACAATCCTTTGTTCCTCAACCGCTTGCTGACCGCCTCACGCCAATATACTTCAGCAGAAGGGCTCGTACAGGCAGAATCACATGCCTGTATGTTGCCCTTTAAGAGGCGGCCAGCGGGCACATTCACGGCAAGCTCCATGAGTCGGGTTGTGGAGTCGATCGCCACGGGGATACCCACAATCGCCTCACAGGGAGGAAGAACAGGGAGATGCTAATGTAAACAAGCATCGCCCTGTTCTGCCTAGTGACAGTGTCACTGATCTCTGCTCCCTGTCATCGGGAGCAGAGGTCAGTGACGCGTCACATGTAGCCACTCCCCCCACAGTTAGAAAAATGCCCCAGGACACACTTAACCCCTACACTGCCCCCTAGTGGTTAACCCCTTCACTGCCAGTGTCATTTACACAGGAATCAGTGCTTTTGTATAGCACTCATTGTTGTATGACAATGGTCCCAAAAATGTGTCAAAAATATCCAATGTGTCCGCCATAATGTCGCAGTCACAATAAAAGTCACGGGGCTGAAGTGGTTAATAGCTGCTCCTCAGATACCAGGTGGTGAAGCTTAGCCTGGCTATATCCAGGTAATACACTGGGCCTTGAAGCAGTAAATCCTGTTTTGAGAGGAAGCTTTTAACTGCCATTTGTAGAATGGTGGAGAACCAGCCTCTTTTCGGCCAGAACGGAGAAATCAGAATTACAAAATTACAGAATTACAAAACACTACCAACAGAATTAGCTGGATGGGGGGGGGGGGGGCATAGCCCAGTTGAAAGTTCCAGGGATGTGCTAAGGTATCTATCCCTAGAGAACCACTGTTTTGGTGAAAAGAGCTGCAGGGGCTGTGCATTTTCTTTTGATGCAAACAGGTCCACCTGCGGACACCCCCACATCCTGGTGATCCATGCAAAAAAAAAAAAAAAAAAACTTCTGGGTTCAAGCTTCACTCTGCTTCCTGAATTTTTTTTTGTCTGCTCAAAAAGTCTGCCACTTTGATTAGTGTGCCTTTGAGATGGACCGCTGATAAGGCGAATAAATGATCCTCTGCCCACTCCAGGATTTCTATTGGCAGCAACTGAAGAGCCTTGCTTCTTGTGCCTTCCTGTTTGTTCAGGTATGCCACGGTAGTGGTGTTGTCTGATAATCTGCACATGGGACCCCCGGAGGTTTGGAAAGAAGGCAGAAAATGCCATGGCGACTGCCTTTAACTCCCTCCAGGTTGAGGACTTTCCTGCCTCGGTTCAGGACCAAACTCCTTGTGCTAGATTCTGATCCCAGTGAGCTCTCCATCCCCAACTGCTGGCATCTGTCAGTTTTCTTTTGGTCAGGAAAGACCATATTAAGCCTTTTGACAAAATTGACCCTGGTGGGGAGCTTTGCTTTCAAGTTGAAAATGAGACAGAAGCTTCTAGATGGTTTCTACGAGAAATATATGGGGATAGAAACCCTGATGATGTTCCTCTGGAGATACCAGAATCACAACTCCCTGTTGCATCAGATCCTTTTAACAGGTTCTTCATAGCTAGGGCTTTTGTTGTGTTCCTTGGTAGTATCTTTCTGGAGGAGGATCTCAAACTATTTTGTATCCCTGAGACAGCATGTCTAAAATGCATTGGTTTTCTGTCACTCTTGCCCATTGAGGGAGGAATTCTTGAAGCCTTCTTCCTACTGGCAACGAAGAGTCATTGCGTTTTATTGGTTGGCACGGGAGGATGGAAAAGGACATTCTCTCTGTCTTCGCCCTTTTGCGTGGACCAATTTATTTTTTCCTCCTGGGGCTTACTGCCTTGTTCCTGAGCCCTTTGAGGTCGAAAAAGCCATTTAGCTGGTTGCTTTTTCTTCTTAATGGGGAAAGATCTTTTTTGTCAGCTGTCCCATCTAGGTATCTAAATCAGAATAAAAGATCTCCCAGAAATGCAATACCACACAGTTTACTTTTGAATGCCGCCTCCCCATGGCCAGGTCTTCAACCACAGGGCTCTCCTGGCTGAGTTAGTGAAGGCTGCAGATCTTGTTGTCATCCTTATCGATTCTGCAGAGGCATTTGACATGTAAGCTACAGCAGCTGAAAGGGTTGAGAAAGAATCAAGGATTTCTTGCTTGGGTGAATCCGCTATGTGGGCTTTTAGCTGGTTTACCCAGTACTCCATATTTCTAGATACACAAGTAGTAGCCATGGCTAGGTTAAGATTGCCCATGATGGATTGCTAAGCCCTCTTAAATTGCTGATCCATTCTTTTGTCCATGGGACCTTTCAGTATTCTCATGTCCTCAAATGCCAGATTAGTTGATCTGGATACTTGGGAAAAGGCTGCATCAAGTTTAGGAACCTTATTCCAAATTGCTGCTGGGTCTTCATTAAAAGGAAAATGCCTTTTATGTGCTCTCGGGGAAAAAAGCTCTCTGGTTCTGCCCATTCTTTTTTATTGGCCTCGGAGATTATTGAATGTACTGGAAAAAAGTGTGACTTTTTGGCTCAGTAAGTCCTATGTACATCCGGTCATGCAGAGACAATTCTTTTTTCTCTTTGCCTAAACCCAATGTGGCATAAACTGCCTTTAACAGACCATCTACTTGTTTAAAAAAAAAAAAAAAGGTTTGTATTTGGAGGGCGCATCTTCTATCCCTTTCTCCTCCTCTTCCTCTGAATCCTCTTTGAAATGAGAGGAGTAATGTCCCTCTTGGGTAGGAGGACCAACCTCAGCCTCCACCGTCGGGGTTAACTGTGAGCCCTGAGAGGTTCCGTATTGGATTGTAGCATCCAGCTCTTTAACTGATGCGATGAAATCACTGCATGCAGAAGATTCTTCTTTCACCAGGGAGTCAATGCATATTTGAGTCTTCTTCCAACCCTCAGGTAACTTTGCTTTACATGAACGACATTTCCTTTTGACTGCCATGTCAGAGCTTTTAGCCTGTCACAATGACAAAAAACACACCAACATCCCAGGGAGTCAGCCTAACACTTAAACAGGCTCACTACAGGTGCAAAATCGCAAAAAGTTCCATGTGCCCAGAAAGGCTCCGGCCACCAGGGGGAAGACAAAAAAAATGGAGGGAGAGATATTACAGTAAACAGGACAGTACATACATGCACCACTTTCCTGGGCCTTGCTGGTGCCTGTCCCACTCGCTGTCGCATAATGGTGCTGCCGTGTCTGTCTGTGTCTAGAAGGCCGGAAATAGGCACCACACCTGCTCCTCCCAGTGTAGAGATGCCGCACGCCTGCTTTAAGAGCGCTGCCCCTTGCCGATTACATCACTTCCGTCCAGACGAGACTCTCTGCCCACCATGGGGTCCGCCTGCACCCCATGCAGGCGGACAAGTTGGTACCAAAAAAAAAAAAAAAAGCCTCTGCCGGCCTCGCAGCCACCTAGAGCGACAACAACACTTTACAACAGTACAGGCTCTGATGAAATGAAGAGGAAGGAGGAGCCCATACATCAGCCATCTCCAGATGCGGTATGGGAGGACCAGGTTTGCTAGAGGAAAAAAGGTAACGGTGGAGCAGAAAGCCTGGTCTTTCAGGACTGCACCCAAGAGCTCCTGACTCTCCACTAGGCGCTTCCCTGCCGGAGAAAACACAAAAACCGACCAGCTGTGGGGAGAAACCTACTTTCAAATTTGGTGGAAGTTGGCGTTTCCTATGGTGAAGTGGGAGGAGCCACTCTTAGGTGCTGTCCTGAAAGAATGTCCTGCATTGTAAGTAACAATGTCAAGAGCCCATATATGAACATGTTATACTTACCAGCTCTGTGCATGGTTTTGCACAGAGCAGCCTAGATCTTCTTGTTCCCAGGTCCCTCGCCAGTGCTCCTGGCTCCTACCCCTGCTCCCTCCTCACTGCCTGTGATTGACAGCGGCAGGAGCTGACAGTTCCCATTGCTATGTCTGAGCCCATGAGGAGGGAGAGAGCCATTGCTTTAGCATCGCTGAATCTAAATAAGGCTCAGGTAAGTAAGGGGGGGGGGGGGGCGGGTGCACTAAGTTCACTACGTTGTTTTTACCTACATGGAAAAAATGCATTAACATAAAAAATCTTCGGATCTTTAGAATGAGGAATGAGCACCACTGTAGTTTTGAGTTTTCTCCAGAGTCCAGAGTCTTTACCATTGTTACCATGAGGCAAATACAGAACACCCACTGTCATTAATCAATAATGTAATCAAATCCAAAAACACTGAAATTTGCTCATTTGCAGAATTGTCGCTGTCATTAGATTTAGTGTTTGATGACGAATTTCCCCACAAATCGCTATCGCTCAATTCTGCAAGTGATTATAATTTATTATCGCTGTTTTCCAGTTGGTCTAAAATCACTTTTGACATAAAGGGACTCTTTTTGGTTGCTATGGACAATCTCTCATTTCCAGGCAGAAAAAAAAAACAGTATTTATAATATAAAAGTGCATGCAGGGCACTGCACAGACCACTAGGGACAAAGGGGGGGTGTATTTTTTTTTATACAGTACTGTAATCTGTAAGATTACAGTACTGTGTGTGTTTTGTGTGTTTTTACTTTTTTGAATTTGGCGCTGAACTCCGTTCCCTGCGACGTTATCGGGCACTGTGTGAATCGAGCGGAGGACAGCTCGATCACACAGCGCGGAGGACATGGTAAGTAACTTTTCCCTGTATCCAGCGATGCGATCCCGAGTCTGGCTCGGGGTTACTGCTTATGATACTAAAATACCAACCCGAGCCAGACTCGGGATTACCGCTAGGGAGGTTAAGGGCACATCATGTACTTTGCTACACCTTGAAATGCAGGCAACATGCATGGACAAGAAGAAAAAACAAATCACTGCTTTACAAGGGATGTTCACACACCAATGCATGACATTGTAGTACACCGAGAGTCCTGCATGCTGCATTTGCTATTCAAGCACATACAATTCTTTTACAAATGCAACACAGTGCAATGGCTTTAAAAAAAAACAAAAAGGCACATAAATCTGTTTTTCTGTAAATAATTCCTATTTTTTTTTTTATAACAACTGAATATCCATTTCTAAGAAGCATGAGGGGCTTTTTCAGTTTGCATAAAAAGTGAGAGGTCATGAGCCTTCATACCTTTCATACGCATGTACAAACAGCAATACCCATGTTTGATAAGTGTTGCTGCATTCATTTAGGCTGGGTTCACACTGCTGCGATGCGGGAACGCTGCAAATCCACTGCAGGTTCCTGCATCGCATGTCTCCCGGCGGCAGTTCACACTGCCCTATGCGAACTGCTGGGGGTGTCAGTTAAAAGTTAATGACACCTCCAAATCAGTTCGCATATCGCAGTGCGATCTGCAAACTCGGACAGGAATCGGATCGCATAGTGTGAACACCCATGCGATCCGATTCTGCTGCGGACCAAAAAAGGGTCCTGTATGAATTTGGGCCTGATGCGATGCAAATTCAGCCATACTATCTGTATGGCTGAAATCGCATCGCACAGAGATCGCATGTGATTTGCACTGCAGTGCGGTGCGAATCACATCCGATCATGGACATCGCAGCAGTGTGAACCTAGCCTAAAGCACAATTTAAGTGATAGTTTCTCTTCATGATTTTCCATGGTGCATATAGACTGAAAATGCACTATGCATGCATTTTTGAGTATTTAGGCCTGCTTAACCACTTCAGCCCCGGACCATTTTGCTGGCCAAAGATCAGACCACTTTTTGCGATTCAGCACTGCGTCGTTTTAACTGACAATTACACGGTCATGCAACGTGGCTCCCAAACAAAATTTACGTCCTTTTTTCCCACAAATAGAGCTTTCTTTTGGTGGTATTTGATCACCCCTGCAGTTTTTATTTTTGCGTTATAAATAAAAATAGAGCGACAATTTTGAAAAAAACGCATTATTTTTTACTTTTTGTTATAATAAATATCCCCCAAAAATATATAAAAAAACTTTTTTTTCCCTCAGTTTAGGCCAATATGTATTCTTCTACATATTTTTGGTAAAAAAATCTGCAATAAGCAACTATTGATTGGTTTGAGCAAAAGTTATAGCGTTTACAAAATAGGGGATAGTTTTATGGCATTTTATTAATATATTTTTTTCTTTTACTAGTAATGGTGGTGATCAGCGATTTTTATTGTGACTGCGACATTATGGCGGACACATTGGACATTTTTGGGACCATAAATGCAGTGAATTCTGTGTAAATGACACTGGCAGTGAAGGGGTTAACCAGTGGGTGGCAGTGTAGGGGTTAAGTGTTCCTAGGGGTGTGTTACTAACTGTTGGGGGCTGGGCTTTCATTTAGTGAACACTGATCTCTGCTCCAAATCACATGGAGCAGAGATCAGCATCACTAGTTGCTAGGCAGGACGGGGAGATGCTGTTTACAACGGCATCTCTCCGTTCAGCCGCCCCGTGAGACGTTTGCGGGTATGCCCGTGGCGATAGAGTCCGTGGAACCCGCGTCCGGACTCACGGGAGTCCCGACCAGCGCGCCAGCACGCCGGCTGTGGCGCGCTCACGATGGCAGGGCGGCATTAAAGATTGGACGTACCTGTACGCCAATATGCCTGCCCGTGCCATTCTGCCGACGTACATCGGGCTGCGCTGATCAGGAATTTGGTTAAAGCGTTTGTTAACCTCCCCCTTCCAAAAAAAAATGGATCCTGCTCCTTTAAAGCATGTTATATGACACTGTGCTTGTCCTGTGTCATTTGTCCCCCTGTAATACCTAAAAGACCTGGTTGATCCTGCCAGTTTCTCCCCACCCCTCTGTAAACTGACCACAATGTATCATGGCTACTGAGACCAGACACCGTGGTCCGTTTATGTGCCTCTGTCATTAGCAGCCTGCCATCTGCTCTACTCCTGTGTCCTCCTCCCCCACTATGGATAGTCCTCTTTTATTGAGAACCTAAGTGAATTGCTCCCAGTGGATGGCAAACGAACACCCCAGAGAACCAAACAGCAACACAGGGGCTCACACTGTGGAGGCAATACTACCCCTGCAGGGGCAGGGTGTCTGGTGAGGGCATTATCAGTATTTGTCACGCATACTGGGAAGATTTTCATTAATGGTCACACATCTCCTGCACAAATTATCTGTATCATTTCTGGGACTTTTGGAATTTTAGTGCTTTCTTGCATCTATATAATTGAGCATTTATTGGTTGTTTATTGGATGGTCTCACGTTTTGAATGATTTGATATTCATAGCACCATTTATAACTTTTGATATATGCACTTATGTGTAAGATTTTTGCAGTGTGATTGCAAAGGATATTAACTCATATTGATTACCAAAAAATATATATATTTTTTTTATTATTACACAAGTGGTAGCATCATATTTTTATTTAACCCCGATGTAGTGGAATTCTCACATTTGTGATTTTTCTATTTTTGTATTGTGGATTCAAACACTTACGCTTATTTATAATTTTTTATCCGTTTATTTATGTTCACATATTATAAAAACATTTTTTTGACACTATCACGATACATTAGGTGAACTACAAGGAGCACAACATTTTTCATTTTCTACCAATATTTAGGTCTTAAAAAAGGTATAGCGCCAAATCTACTTCTCTCTCTTCATCACACCCCTAAGTGAAAATGTCCAAATTGGGCTCAATTAGCCATTTCCCTCCCCAGTGTTCTGTGACTCATAAGTGTTACAAAGTCTCAGGTGTGAATGGGGAGCAGGTGTGTTAAATTTGGTGTTATCGCACTCACTCTCTCATATTGGTCACTGGAAGTTCAAAATGCTACCTCATGACAAAGAATTCTCTGGATAGGACGCTGAGCACGTGCACTCAACTTCTCTGGTCGACCATGGTGAGGCCTGTTCTGAGTGGAACCTGTCCTGTTAAACCACTGTATGATCTTGACCACTGTGCTGCAAGCGTAATTTCAGGGCCTTTGCAATCTTCTTATAGCCTAGGCCATCTTTATGTAGAGCAACAATTCTTTTTTTCAGACCCTCAGAGAGATATGAAGTGCCATGTTGAACTTCCAGTAACCAGTATGAGAGCGGGAGAGCGATAACACCAAATTTACACCTGAGACCTTGTAACACTAATGAATCACATGACACCAGGGAGGAAAAATGGCTAATTGAGCACAATTTGGACATTTTCAATTAGGGGTGTTCTCACTTTTGTTGGCAGTGGTTTAGACATGAATGGCTGTGTGTTATTTTGAGGGGGCAGCAAATTCACACGGTTATAGAAGCTGTACACTCAATACCTTTACATAGTAGCAAAGTGTAATTTCTTCAGTATTGTCACATGAAAAGTTATAATAAAATATTAACAAAAAAGTCAGGGTATAGTCACTTTTGTGAGTAATATACACACACACACACACACACATATATATATATATATATATATATATATACACACACACACACACACACACACTTCGGCGTACATCCTTTCCACAATATTTGTACATTTTAAATGTATTTTTAAAAATGTACTCTCACAACATGAAAAAAGTTGCAGTAGTTGAAAATGTGTTAAACAGAGAGGCTGTTCATTTGAAAAAAGCAGGAAAACAAAACAAAAAAAAAACATTTATAATATATCAGACATGTAGCGTTTCAAACATGCACTCTCTGCGCAATTAAAACCCAGGCAGGGAGAGCTAAACCATGTCTAATCCTTTTACGTAACAGAGGATACTAGCACTGCATTCATTCAGCCATCTAGTCAAGTCACAGAAATTAAACCAAGGTAAATAATAGAACTGTATCACAATAGCCAGGATGTTTCCCAAGGAATCCTTAAGATTTTCATGGAAGTGAGCAGGCACTGTGCTTAGCACTGTCAGGAAAACTAGGTAACACACATCAATTGTTTGTAAACCTACCGGCACTTGCACCTCCTTCTGAATAATCCAATATGCTCATTGAGGAGTTAAAAATAGAAATCCAGATAAAAGTAAAAATAAAATAAATCCAAGAAAGAAACCTAATATTCTCTAAATGAACCCAGTTGATGCCTGTTGCTTGCTAGCAACCAAACTACATAAAAGGCAACTCATCAGCCTTCCCAGGATTTAAACTGCACCTAGGACACAAAGCTGAGCTGCACAGCAACAGCAATACACTCTGACAGACTTAAGCCCAGGGATCGTCATCACCAGAGATAAACAGTGCACAATCTCAAGGGGGGCATCAAACTACTAGCATAAAGTTTCTTAAAGAAGATTTTCATAAAAACAACTTCTTCCAAAAGGTTAAAGATCCATGAAAAATAAAAACAAACCCTACAAAATTGTAAAAAATACAATGACATGGTTAAAATTATATTAAAACCAAAGCAAAGATTGACATAACAATTACCCATGTGAAATAGCCACAGATAACCTTTTACACTACTTGATGTAATTAAACCCACATAAACCTAACAAAGAAGAAAAACAAATTCTAACATATTAGCTCCTTAAGGGCTAAATTGTGAATGCTATAGAAAGAGTAAAATCTGTAAAAGCTAAATAATAATGACAGGCATAATTTGCCATATTATTTGCCAGCAAGCAGGGTGTTTCTATGCTTTTGTATAAAGTATGATATACTGTATATACTTAAAAAATAAAGAACACATTCACAATTAGTGTATTCACTTTAGTGTTGGTGACTTCTAAGACAACAAGAGTAACGCATTTACCAAGCCTATGTTATAGCTTACTGTACCGAAAAGAATCAAATAGGTTTAATGCCCACATGGTGCTTGTGGATCTCTAGGTCATTTATTCTTTTAGACGGAGCTGATTTTGCTCAGTTGGATAGAGGGAGAGTTCATGAAGTAAGGTCATCATGTTAGAGGTTAAAAATACAGTATCTCACAAAAGTGAGTACACCCCTCACATTTTTGTAAATATTTTATCATACCTTTTCATGTGACAACACTGAAGACATTACACTTTGCTACAATGTAAAAGTAGTGAGTGTACAGCTTGTAAAAACAGTGTAAATATGTTGTCACCTCAAAATAACTCAACACACAGCCATTAATGTCTAAACCGCTGGCAACAAAAGTGAGTACACCCCTAGGTGAAAATGTCCAAATTAGGCCCAAAATGTCAATATTTTGTGTGGCCACCATTATTTTCCAGCACTGGCTTAACCCTCTTGGGAATGGAGTTCACCAAAGATTCACAGGTTGCCACTGGAGTCCTCTTCCACTCCTCGAGGAAGACATCATGGAGCTGATGGATGTTAGAGACCTTGCTCTTCTCCACCTTCTATTTGAGGATGCCCCACAGAGGCTCAATAGGGTTTAGGTCTGGAGACATGCTTAGCCAGTCCATCACCTTTACCCTCAGCTTCTTTAGCAAGGCAGTGAGAGAGAGATTGATCTAACACCAAATTTAACACACCTGCTCCCCATTCACACCTGAGACCTTGTAACGCTAACAAGGGAAAATAGCTAATTGGGCTTAATTTTTATATTTTCACTTAGGGGTGTACTCACTTTTGTTGCCAGTGGTTTAGACATTAATGGCTGTGTCGAGTTATTTTTAGGGGACAGCAAATTTACACTGTTATACAAGCTGTACACAGTACTTTACGTTATAGCAAAGTGTCATGTCTTCAGTGTTGTCACATGAAAAGATATAATAAAATATCTACAAAAAAAAAAAAATGTGAGCGGTGTACTCACTTTTATGGGATACTGTATGCGAAACTCTACAGCAGGGACACAGACCACAAAAAAATTATAAAATAAGGACCTTTGGAACTTAAAAAAAAATAAAAAAAAGAGAAAAAAAAAAACCTTTCATATCAGAAGTCACTAGAAGAATAATGGACTGTATCAAATGCGACACCGAAGGCGTAATTTATTGTTTGGTGCCCCTGCGGTATGATATAGACATGTGCACACCGAAATATTTTGTTTCGGTATTTCGTTTTCGTCTGAAAAATACATTTAGTTACTCGCGAAATTTGATTTATTTTGTTTTTCGTTAAAAATTGCATTTGTGATGGAGATGGCCGGATGTGTGTGGGGGCGTGGCGTGAGCGGGAGGATGTAGCTGGGTTGAGGTGAGAGAAACGCCGCTGCTGTGTCTCCTCCCCGCCCTATCTTCAAGAGCTGCACGCTGGATGTCCGGACGTATAGCCCAGGGAGAAGTCAGACCCGAGGACCGGGAGGCCGGTGATGTCGGCACCAGCCGAAGCTGGCCGAAAACGGCCGAAGTTATCTAGAGGCGCGGTGAGCCCGGCCGAAGACTTCCGGGACTCCGTTGGAGCGTAGGTGCGGTAACCTGTGCCAATCATAACGGCTGAAGCTACGGATAAACCGGCACGGGCAATGTATAGATGCCCTCACCTCCTAAACCTTCGGTAGCCGTGAGTACCTCCAGTGGGGGAACATAGCAGAGGAATATCCCTCCTCGATGAGTATATTGTTTGTATCTGCGATGGGTTAAAAAGACCATTACATCTGGGCTCCCTCTGTTTCATTTTTTGGTATATAGAAGCTGGCTCGGCAGGACGCAATCTATATTTTTCATGTGTTTTATACCTGTTACACTTTCCCCGGTGCTGGGATTTAAGGCTTACACAGTTATAATGTGTTACACTGAACTGTTATCAGCTCTGTTCCCTTGATGTTGATAAAGACTATCCCTTTTTTTTTTTCTCAAATTCCCTGAATGATATTCTGTTGATATTTTATATATAACTGATTAACGGCAAGCTTACTACCGGTTAACTACTCCTGGTTGAGGTCATTAGTGGTCACAGCCTGGAACGGTTTTTTTTTTTTTTTTTTTTTTATATAAAAACATTGGGCTTTAGCAGGAATTCTCTAGAGGACTGTGTGAAAAAGGGAGAAATTTTTTTTTCTCTTGGAGGGTTTTTTCTTTTTTCTCCTTTCTCAGTGGTTCTCCTCCTGTGTATGGTAAGGAGCTGGGGGTCCCCTGGGGAGGTTTTGATACTGGTACACCAGGTTTCCAGCTATATCCCAGGCTCTATTTTGAGGGAACGGCCTATATAATTAAATATGTCTAGACGCCGTGGGGAAGACCAGGGGCAGCAGGAGGGGCAGGGGATACAACATCTCCGCTCCTCTAAAGAAAAAGAAAAAAGCACACAGGCAGCAAGTTCAGCCGCGGCAAAACTAGAGCGGTTTGCGCATACCTCGATGCATACCCCAGACCAAACACCAATAAAAGGGGCTCAGGCGGTACAAACCAAATTTCACTCCGGGGGTTCCACGGATAGAAAAAGTCAAGGCCAAGTGGCCCCATTGTCTATTTTAGCGCCTGAGGGTAAGAATAAGAAGAGCATGGGTGGTACCCAAGGAGAATTGGAGGCTGATAGATCTGGCAGGCCGCAAGAGGAGGCCCCAACCCTGAGGGATGTATTACAAGCGGTTAATGTATGCCAACAGTCTTTGGGAGACCTGGCAGCTCAGCTAACAGGAATGAAGGAGGACATACTGTTAGTGCGACAAGACATCCAGAAAGTAATTGAAAGAACAGCGGAGCTGGAAGTTAGAATAAGCCAGCTGGAGGACGATTTAAACCCAATACAGCATACGGTTAAGAAATTGCAAAAAAACTTGGACAGCTACGCTTTTAAAATGGATGAGTTAGAAAATAGAGCACGCCGGGTCAATATTAGACTCCTGGGGCTACCCGAGAAAAGTGAAGGCCCAGACGCTGTAAAATTCTTGGAGTCCTGGCTGCCAGACAAGTTTGGAAAGGAAGGTTTTTCACCGTTTTTCTCGATAGAGAGAGCCCACCGGTATCCCTCTAGAATACCACCGCCAGGGGGGCGCCCCAGACCTCTAATGTTGAAGTTCTTTAACTATAAGGATAAGGTGACATTAATGCGTAAGGCAAGGGAGTTGGGGGATATCTCCTTTAATGGTTCAAGGATCTCTTTTTATCCAGACTATTCTCCTGACCTACAGAGGCACAGAGCGGAATTCCGGACAATTAAAGCCACTTTTCAGACATATAACTTAACATATGCCCTCTTATACCCAGCAAGGCTGCGAGTGGTAACCCCCTCTGGGGTTCAGATTTTTGACTCAGCAGCCGGAGCACTGAAATGGCTGGAGGATAACAAGGAGTCTTTACGGAGTAGCCATGGGGAAAGGGAGGGGAGATAGGGTAGGAGAGTGCTTGTAAATGAGTTTGATAAATTCTTGGTTGGATAATGTAGTTTTCAGGATGGGGAGGGGGGGGGGGATCACTGTGGCGGTGTTTGTGAGATAGGGTGTGAGGAGTGTTATGGATGGTTCGGTCACGTTAAACTCCCGTAAGGGATACCTGGTTAGGTGGGGGGGAGGAAGGGAGGGTTTGATCTTAAATGGGTGGGAAGGTGGGTTGAGGGAGGGAGGAGGGTTTAGAGGGGCAGGGACGGGAGGGGTGGAGGGGGGAGGTGGGCTGGGTGGAGTTGGGGCGGGTGGGGAAGTAAAATTGTTTGTAAAAAGAAAAACATGTAGAGGTAGAATTGGAAAATAGCACGATAATTACACAAGAGAGTAAATACCTGAAGGGGAAATTTGAAAGTGGTAGGACAAATGCACAGGAGAGAAAGAATACGAACACAAAGCACCATTATAAGACATTCTTTAGGGTTAAATTTAATTGCGTGTTATTATGGTACAAAGTTGGGAAACACCAATGGGTTATGATATTTGGGAATCGCCAATGGGTTATGATATTAAGTTGGCTGTACTTAATGAAGATAGGTATCCTAGTAGACTCTATACTTGATAAGCCTTATGTACCCCCTTCTTGCTTGGTTGCGCGGTGTTTTCTGTTTTGTCAGCATGTCTTCTTTTATAACAGATGGTAAATCTGATGCAGGGTAAATCTATTAACATTGGATCTTGGAACGTGAGGGGCTTGGGTACCCCAGCAAAAAAAGCGATAGTTTTTGCTATGCTGGAGAGATTTGATATCGGACTAGCATGTTTGCAGGAGACCCACCTAACTAATATGTCTAAATCATTGTTAAACAATAGGAAATATCAACAACAATACCACTCAGTTTATTCCTCCTATTCAAGAGGGGTAAGCGTGTTAATAAAGGAGGGGGTGAGTTTCTCCTGCATCCAGGCCAGCATAGATGAGTCGGGGCGATATGTTTTCCTGTTTGGTAAACTTGAGGGTAATAGCTGTATTTTGGCAAATATATATATACCCCCCCCGTTTAAAATGGAAGTTATCTACAAACTGATGGAATTTATTGGGGACAAAGAGGACATTCCTATTATCGCGATGGGGGACTTCAATGAAGTCCTAGATGTAAACTATGATAGGTTTCCCCCTAAGGTGCGGTCCGGGGACGTGGGTGAAACTAGGCTGAGTTGTTTCCTGCGTGAAATAGGTTTGAGGGATCTTTGGAGAGAGAGACACCCGAGAGTTAAGCAATATTCCTGCTTGTCAGGATCGTATGGTACCCTGTCTAGGATAGACATGGTTATAGGAAATATGGAAATGGCACAAAATATAAGGGAGATAGAATATCTGCCAAGGGGGGTCTCAGACCACTCTTTGGTGAGGGCTGTGTTCAACACGGGGGTTAAAAAAGTTCAAGGGTGTTGGAAGATTAGTCCTTTTTGGCTGGAACTCATGAAGGATGAAATGGAAGTCAAATTAAGATTTAGAGAATTTATAAGCTTTAATTCGGGCTCGGCGCCAATGAGTGTGGTCTGGGATACCCTAAAGGCGTTTATTAGGGGCGTGTTGATCCAACAGGTAGCAAGAATGAAGAGAAAATCCAGAATATGGGAGGAGAATATCAGGAAGGAACTCTTAGAAGCAGAGAATACCTATGTCATGGACCCAACTCCAGAAAATCCAAAAATTTGGTTAAATAAACAACAAGGTTATAAAATAGCGATTGTAAAAAAAGAAGAGAGTAAACGAATCTTCGTGAAACAGCGATACTTTGGAGAAGGAGAAGGGGTGGGAAGATTGCTTGCACAGTTGGTTAAGACAAATTCTTCACCTTCACTCATTTCAAGTATTAGAAATATAAATGGGGCGACAACATGCAATAGTGAAGAGATAGTAGAAACCTTCGGAAATTACTATAGGGAGCTGTACCAGTCACAAGGTACAGGCGAGCCAGGGGCAATGGATAGCTTCTTGGAAAATTTAGAAATGGTGACCCTTACCCGGGAGGAACGGGAAGTTCTAGACGCCCCGATAACCATTAGTGAGCTTCAACAGGCAGTGGCCGGGATGCCAAATTGTAAGGCTCCAGGCCCGGATGGGCTCCCGGTAGAAATATATAAATACTATGGAGAACTGTTACTCCCTGAGTTGTATAAAACTCTAATAGACATAACGGATGGGAAACACCTACCGGCATCAATGACAGAGGCAACGATTATAGTGATCCCCAAAATGGATAAGGACCCGCTGGAAGTGGCCTCGTATAGGCCAATTTCACTACTGAATGCGGATGAAATTTTTTTAGCTAAAGTACTTTCAAATAGGCTGAATCAATTTATGACAAAGTTAATACACCCAGATCAAACAGGGTTTATTATGGGAAGATCTACTAGTATGAACATCAGAAGAACCTTCCTAAACATGCAGATTCCAGCAGAGAATGCAGGAGAGAGGGCTATAATGTCTTTGGATGTAACGAAAGCTTTTGACAGCTTAGAATGGAACTTTCTGTGGCGGGTGTTGGAGAAAGTAGGAATGGGCCCCAACTTTATTGGTTGGATCAAAAGGATGTATAACGCCCCTAGCGCTAGGGTAAGGGCCAATGGCAGGTATTCTGAGAGGATCGAGATGAGTAGAGAGACAAGACAGGGTTGTCCCCTGTCCCCTCTACTCTTTGCGTTGGCCATAGAGCCTCTGGCCATAGCCATTAGGGCAAACTCCGGGATTAAGGGCTTTCAAAGAAGCGGAGAGAGACAGGAAAAGATAGCCCTATACGCAGACGATGTGTTACTGTTTCTGGGAGATACTGGTCCATCCTTGATGCAGGCAGTCACTTTAGTAGAAAGTTTTGGAGATCTTTCAGGGTTGGCCATTAACTGGGCGAAATCCGAACTGCTTCGAGTCGATCCCCCGGATGTTGCGTCTTCGCCGCCGGGGATAAAGGTAAGAGAGGTAGATGCGTTGAAATATCTTGGCATATTCTTGACACGGAACCCTGATCAATATATCAACAAAAATTTAATTCCCCTTCTGCATAAATTTAAGTGTAAATGCGACGTCTGGAGTAAACTTCCGCTTTCAGTAATGGGCCGTTGCAGCCTGATCAAGATGATTTGGTTGCCACAGTTGCTGTACGTTTTGCATAATGCGCCGGTATGGATTTGTAAAAAATGGTTTAGGAAATTGGAGACCCTCTTTCGGCAATTGATCTGGAAGAAAGGCAAGGCCCGGATACGACTCCGGACGCTGCAAATGCCAATAGATAGAGGAGGCCTAGCGGTTCCACACCCTAGGAGCTACTATTTGGCGGCGCAGATGCAGCACCTGGCGGGTTATGACTCGGAGCAGGGAAGGAAGATAAAAGGAGGGATTAGAATGATAGGAGCCCCACATGAGTTTATGGCTGAGGTCCTGGAGGCCGACTCCTTTCGACATAACAACTCGATAACTAAAATGTTAGCCAAGGTATGGAAAGCGGTGAAGTTAAAACTGGGTTACTCAGGGTTATTAGAATCTATACCCCTCTGGGACAACAAAAACCTACCTGAAATATTAATTATCGGTAAGATTAAATCATGGGAAAAAAAGGGTATAACTAAGTTGATCCAGCTTTATGATGGAGGGGCCTTAAGGACATTTTCGGATTTAAAAAAAATATATGATATACCACAATACTCATTCTTTAGCTACCTGAGGGTGAGACACGCCCTAGCAGCACAATTTGGGGGAAATATGCCCCCGTGGGATAAAATACCTTTACTTCAGAAGTTGCTCACTACAGATAGGGTAAAGGGGTTTATCTCAGGTATTTACAATCAATTAGGTATGGTTCCTAATCAGGAAACTGTTTATCCGAACTTGAAGAAGAAATGGGAAGAGGATTTAGGAGAAATATTAGATACACAGTGGAGGAGAATTATGGAATTAGGGCCGGTAACTTCAATCTCCCCTTCCCAAAAGGTTTCACAGTTGATGTTGGTGCACAGGGCTTACTACACACCCAAAAAATTATGTCAGTTTGGTAGGAGGATAGACGACAGATGTCCCAGGTGTCAGGGACAGGGAGATCTCCTACACATGTTGTGGCGTTGCCCGAAGCTTTTTCGTTATTGGAGAGATGTGTTGGCGAGTATTAATAGGATTTTTAAGTTAGAAATGGTAATGGACCCGATTCTGTGTGTATTGGGATGCAGGCAAGAGCCGAGAGAAGGGAAATGTGTCACGGTGGCAGTGGTAAGATGTCTGTTTCAGGCACGTAGATTGATCATGCAAAGATGGCAAGCTGAAAGAGCCCCCACAGGAGGAGAATGGACCCAATGCATTAATGAATTAATCTGGAAAGAGAAGACACTGTATGTAAGGAGAGGAAACTATAGAGAGTGGAAGGGAATATGGACCCCTTGGATAACAGAGATGGGACATCCTATAGATTAGTTTGATTAAGAGATATAGTGGTAGAATACCGATGTGTTTGAGTACATGGGTGCTTGGGAGGGTTACGGGAAGGGGGGGTCGGGGGGGAGGAATTAGGATGGGTAGGGGTAGGGTGGGTAGGAGATAAATAATACTGGGAGTTTGTTGCCGGTTAGATATGATTTAGGAAGGTCTGTAAATGTTGTTCGGTTATTTAATAAAAAAGAATAAAAAAAAAAAAATAATAAGCATAAACCACGATGATGAGATATTGTGCAGTGATATAGATGAGAGGCAATATGAATGAGTCTCTAGCACACGACCTCTGACGTGGATGAAAAAAAAATAAAAAAATAAATTGCATTTGTCCGAAAATCCAAATTAATTAAGGTCAAATCTGTCGGTGTCTGTCGAATGTTCAAAGAAGATTCGACGAAGCAGCTAAACTGTATGACTCCATATAGTTTAGCTGCTCCGTCAAATCTTCTTAGAACTTTTGACAGACACCATAAGACAAAGATTCAACGTTTGTATGATTTTCGCTGCTTTGTCGAATCTTTGTCGTTCATGTTGAATGTACGTAGTTCAAAACAGAAAATGGACTGGTGATAGTGATCACTGATCAGACAGGTAACAAGATTGAGATTCTATATACCCTATCTATAATATAGAATCTATAATAATAAATCCCCCCCCCCCCCACAACACAGGCAGCCTCTGAGGCTATCGCAACACTAGTATCACTATCAAGTTCACAACACAAGCAAAATAGCAGCAGATTATTATGAAAAATTTAAGTTGAACTGTAGCTTCACTATTGTTCTGCTGCTGTGCTTATGTTTAACCAGGTCCTGACCGGTGCACGCCGATGTACGTCGGCAGAATGGCACGGGCAGGCATATTGGCGTACAGGTACGTCCAACCTTTAATGCCGCCCTGCCATCGCGAGCGTACCACCGGCGGCGCGCTCGCGTGCCCGTTGGGACCCCCGTGAGTCCGATCGCGGGTCCCGTGGACTCGATCGCTGCAGGCTTACCCGCGATCATCTCACGGGGCGGCTGAACGGAGAAATGCAGTTGTAAACAGCATTTCCCCGTTCTGCCTAGCAACTAGTGACGCTGATCTGTGCTCCATGTGATTGGAGCAGAGATCAGTGTTCAATAAATGAAAGCCCAGCCCCCCACAGTTAGTAACACACCCCTAGGAACACTTAACCCCTACACTGCCACCCACTGGTTAACCCCTTCACTGCCAGTGTCATTTACACAGGAATCACTGCATTTATTTAGCAGTGATTGCTGTATAAATGACAATGGTCCCAAAAATGTCCGATGTGTCTGCCATAATGTCGCAGTCACAATAAAAATCGCTGATCGCCGCCATTACTAGTAAAAAAAAAAATTATTAATAAAAATGCCATAAAACTATCCCCTATTTTGTAAACGCTATAACTTTTGCGTAGGGGTGCACCGAATGGGTTTTTTGGTGCCAAACCGATACCGAAAATGAAAAATACACTAGGCCGAAAACCAAAACCAATACCGAAACAGCACCAATACCGAAACATATTTAAAAAAAAATATTTTTATACAGGAGATGGTCAGAGACTGGAGACACGGTACATGAGGTGGTCAGAGACTGGGGACATGGTACACGAGGTGGTCCGAGACTGGGGACACGGTACACGAGGTGGTCAGAGACAGGGGACACGGTACAAGAGATGGTCAGAGACAGGGGACACGGTACAAGAGATGGTCAGAGACAGGGGACACGGTACAAGAGATGGTCAGAGACAGGGGACGTGGTACAGGAGATGGTCAGAGAAAGAGGACGTGGTACAGGAGGTGTCCCCCATTGCAGGCCAGCGTGTCCCATTGCAGGCCAGCGTGTCCCATTGCAGGCCAGTGTGCCTGTGCCCCATTGCAGCCAGTGTGCCTGTGCCCCATTGCAGCCAGTGTACCCCATTGCAGCCAGTGTGCCCCATTGCAGCCAGTGTGCCCCATTGCAGCCAGTGTGCCTGTGTCCCATTTTGCAGCCAGTGTGTCCCATGTCCCATTTTGCAGCCAGCCTCTGCAGGGAAGAGGAAGAGCCGCCTCCGCCGCCTGTTTAATCACAGCGCCAGGAACATCACAGCTTTCATTTCAATAACTGTGTTCCCGGCCGCGCCGTCACACACAGCCCCTCCCCCTTGTCCGGGCACTTTGATAGACAGATCACCCGCAGGATTGGACTGATGATCTGTCTATCAAAGGGCCCGGACAAGGGGGAGGATCTGTGTGTGACGGCGCGGCCAGGAACACACAGCTATTGAAATGAAAGCTGTGATGTTCCCGGCGCTGTGATCAAGCAGGCAGCGGAGGCGGCTCTCCTGCGCTATACACCCCCCATGATGGGCGGCACCAGGGGCGGGGGCGGCACCCCGCCCCACCCAGGCCCCGCCCCATTTTTGGCTCCATTATTGGCCGTTTTTCCCTTTCGGCAAATTGCTTATTGCAATTTTTTACCAAAAATATGTAGAAGAATACATATCGGCCTAAACTGAGGGAAAAAAAGTGTTTTTTTTATATATATTTTTTGGGGGTATTTATTATAACAAAGTAAAAAATTATGCGTTTTTTTCCAAATTGTCGCTCTATTTTTGTTTATAGCGCAAAAAATAAAAACTGCAGGGGTGATCAAATACCACCAAAAGAAAGCTCTATTTGTGGGGGAAAAAAAAGGACACCAATTTTGTTTGGGAGCCATGTCGCACGACCGTGCAAATGTCAGTTAAAGCAACGCAGTGCCGAATCGCAAAAAGTGGTCTGGTCTTTGACCAGCAAAATGGTCCGGTCTGTAAGTGGTTAATTGCTAAATAATTTAGGTTCTCTGACAAAAACGGACCAGCGAAGATTGACTGTCTTCTGAAATGATTCAGTGTGTGTGTCTCTCTCTGCTAGCAATCATAAGTGAAAGCAAGTTGGCTGTACGTGTGTACTTAGTTCTAGCTATTTTACTGCCCCTCCTCTTTGGTTACAATCAGCCAATAACATTAATCATCAACCTTTTTATTTTAACTTCCCCCCACCCAATTCCAGCAGTAATCTTTCCTCTCTACATCAAATCTTTTCTCTCTATGTAGAATAATCCTGGACTAATAGAGTTAAGGTTAGGCACATTTGACCACAGGTTCAATGGACACAGATTGTTATTTTCAGTGTCATGTTCAATCTCCTATCTATATCGAACTGTTGTCACAACGAAAAACAAAAATAAAGCATTTGTTTATGTCGGATCTTTTGTTTTTCAGATTCTGCACTTTCGTTATCGTTTGTTAAAACGATAACGAAAATACCTGAAATTAGGATAAAAATGCATTCAGACGAAAACAAATGCACATGTCTAGTATGAAATGTAGTGGGCCATACTAAAAACAAATTGTCAAAAAGAATACAGGAGAATCTTTATAAATTTCTCTGTAGGATTTAAAAAAGATTTCTTTGTTGAGACATTTTAAAACAAATACATTATTGTGATCTGACTGCATTACAATTCTGGGGCATTGAGAAATCTAAAAGTCATTGGAGAGGCTCTAATAGAGGGGATATTACACAAGATTTTTTTAAATAGGTTGTTCCAATTGTGTTCACTAGATGGCATTTGTTTACAGTATTATTAATGGTCCATTATGTTTAATGCACATGTATAATATTACTTTAGGAAAGGGGGGGGGGGGGTGTTTTATGTATGTTTGTGTTGTATATTTACTGTAATTAGGTATGAGCAGAATATGTTTTTGATTTTTGGGGTTTTCTTGCCACTGGGTGTATCGAGCATAATAAATATATATATATATATATATATATATATATATATATATATATATATATATATATATATATATATATATTTTGTAATGCCCCAGATTTTATGGAATATTTTATTCGTCTTTCAATTATCAAAAAGGTAAGCTTGTATAGAGGCATGGACTCATTAACCAGTTTTAACCAAAGATTCCAAGTCGGGTGTCAGAAACCATGAAATCAGACCGAGACAGAAGTACAGTTAAATCACACTTGTTTAATAACAATAAAAAAAAGTAAACAGAGTAAACATAGTCAAAACATAGCCAGAGTTCAAGAACCGGAACGGATAGTCAGACAAGCAAAAACGTCAGGGAGACAGAACAGCAAGCAGGATCTGGAGCCAGAAGGAATGTCAGCCAAACAAGTCTTTAACAGGAACACAGCAGAGCATTTCTAAAGATGTGACCAAGGCAAAGGCAGAGACCATCTGGACTTGACGGCTTAAGTAGGCAGGGCTGACAAGCAGGATATCAAAATGATTAATGCCTCTCATTGAGGGAGGAAGTACTCCGTCTTTCAAGGCCTCATTATATGTATTGAGTATAATAGGGCCCAGGAGGTGCCGAAAGCGTGTATACCATTCAGCCGGAAAATCATCCAAGCCTGGCATCGTATGAGTTGATAGCTGCGAAATTACATAGGAGAGCTCTTCTACAGAGAGGTTCATCTAGCTCATCACGGTCTTGGTCCGACAATTAGCTGTACTAGGGTTCTGAGCATAGGCCGTCCCTGCGACCATCATTGCAATTTTCTAATTCCTCAGTGCGCTGTTGGGTATTGTTTTGGGGTATTTTTGTGCAAAATGCCAGTAATGGACATGAAGGTGCCCCTCAGCACAGCCTTGGAGGCCTCCCAAGCAGTGGAGGACCCAACAGTGCCCTGAATCGCACGACAGTAGTCGGCAATACCTTTCTGGCATTTATTCTATACAATCTCATTCTCCAACCTATGGAAGTTGGAATGCCAAATGTGAGGGCCTGCACTCGGCAGGAGGAGGAGATCCACAAAAAGAGGGGCATGGTCAGAAATACCCCAGGGTATATAGGAGATTGCTTGAACAATAGGAAGCACATCAGCAGGGGTAAATGCCAATGCCAATCTATGCGAGACATGGTGTGGAAGGAGTCAAAGTGGTAGGAGAAGTGACACTCATCTGGGTGCTTCCATCACCATAGCTCAGTAAGGCCATAAACTTGAGTCCAGTCAAAAAATGAGGGATAGGGCCTGCCCTCACCCCTCAAGCGGTCCATGGCGGGGTTAAGTAAAGCATTAAAGTCTCCTACGAACAGTAGGGGACCAGGGGATCTAGACAGTAATAAAAGGGACAAGTGAGAGCAAATCTGGGGAGAATGGAGGAGGGACATATACATTCATTCACTAATGTAAACACTGTAGAAACAATACAGTTAGCAATTATAATGAATCTCCCTTCAGGGTCTCTCTTTACCAGCAGATTTCTTCCAGGAGGGACTTCGCTAGTAAGACAGAGACCCCATGGGAGTGGTTAGTGATGGGTGGCATGGTATTCGATAGCTAGACAGGGACATTTAAGGGTCTGCACTGTGGTATTGATAAGGTGGGTCTCTTGAAGTCAATATGGGGTTTATATATAGAATTTTTTTTAGATAGGAGAATACCAGGGACCGCTTTTGGAGGTTAGTTCAGCTCCTTAACATTCCAAGCAATCAGTTTTAATGCATTAGCCATAGAAAACGATATCCAACATAGTAGCATAGGGAGGATCATGAAAAAATGCAACAGGACATATATGACATTGCCTACAGTATAATCTGGAGTAAAAGTGCAGTAGCCTCAGAGGAGGAGCATCCATAAGAGCATAAATAACAGAAAAAAACCTGAATGTCCAGTCATTCTCAGCAACCAAAGCACGAGAAGGGACCATAGAGAAACCCCACCCTCCACCCCCCTGCCCTGCTCAACCATCCCAAAAACAGTGAGCTTTGGTTCCCTGAACAGAAAAAAAAACCCAGCAACATGAGAGGGAACAGAAAACTCTGGCCTCACCATCTACTGGTATGGGGGAGGGGTAGCAGGTCCAGTGAGGCTCTCAAGAAAGGCACATGCGTCCATCTTACAGGATATAGAATTCACCTATAATAAAAGGCTTAAACAGTAGCAGTTATGAAAGGCACAACAGGTGCAAAAGTTAGGAAGATCAAATTGTAGACCTGACTTAGGCATTTGCCAGGCCTGCAGCAGGGGCAATGTAGAGCAACTAGTGGAAAAGGGGCAGTAAAAGTACATTACACAGGATAACCACAGCAGAAATAATTGCAGGTACTAATCAGAGGATTAAGAAATCCTGTACGTGTTCCAGCAGACATCAGGTAGAATAAGCAGAGAGGTAGGAATAACTAGAGGAACATCAGCAAGTAGCATCAATTGCAGAGTTGTCTGGGTTGTTTTCCAAAGCGAGCTTCCAGCCAGGCTATCGCTTCTTTAGGACAGGAGCAGAAGTGAGCTTTACCCTCATAGATGATCCTCCACTTAGCAGGGAAGAGCATTGCATAGAGGAGGCCTTCAGTGCAAAGTCGGTCTTTTACCTGCCATGCGCTGGCGTTGGACTTCAGCTGAGAAGTCAGGGTATATGGAGATATTGTTGCCGTTAAACTTGAGCGGCCCTTTTTCTCTGACAAGACCCAGGCTAGTGACTTTGTTCTGAAAATTTGGCATTTTTGCAATCAAGGACCTTGGAGGGGCCCCCGAGGGAGGAGGAGGTGGGGGGTACGGTGTGCACGTTCAATCTCAAAAAGGCATGGGATAGCACCTCCAGCCCAAAAACATCCCACAACTATGAATGGAGGAATTGTTCAGGGAGCAGTCTGGGAACCCCACAAAATGGAGGTTGTTCCTGCAAGAACAGTTCTCCAAGTCATACAACTTGGCTCTGAGGGTCACCAATGTGGTGGAACAGTTGATTCACATCAGCTGTAGCAGTTTGTACTGTAGCAGCTAAGGCATGCACTGTGTCTTCTAGGGAGCCGATACTTACCCCCCCCCTCCCTTCCCACAGGTTTTGTATGTCCTGCTTCACTAAGGACAAATCAATGTGGACGCTTTCCATTTGAACTGTGAGGGAGGCCTTACAGTATTTTATAGCCAGCATGGTTTCAGGCAGGGTAGGCTCATCTGGAGAGGAGCCTGGTGAATTGCAATCCGCCGAGCATGTAGGGAAATCTAGAGGTGTTAGGTGGTCAGCCTGGGTGCGAAAGGCTGTAGGGAGAGAGACACTCACCCCTTGTGTAGAGAGCTGTGTTGAGGTAAGGGAGGGCTGCAGAGTGGTTTCATGCATGGCTGAGTGATCAGTGGCATCTTGCCACCGGAACTCAGTTAGTTGTTCTGCCACAGACTGGGGCACGGGTGGCCCATATTTATTCACCATCATGCCTGTAATGGATGCACACCTCCATTAGGAAGGGTTTGGTGCATCTTGAGAGAATTTTGGACTCAAGATACCAGCAGGATGAGAAGATAGAGCCGGAGCTGTGGATCTAAGCAGTCACTCTCATGGACCTCAAGCCACACTCCGGACACTTTATTAGTTACACCTTGATAGTACCGGGTCTGACTCCTTTTGCCTTCACAACTGCCTTAATTCTTCATAGCATAGATTCAACAAGGTGTTGGAAACATTCCTCAGATTTTTTCATATTGACACGATGGTATCACGCAGTTGATGCAGATTTGACGGCTGCACATCCATGATGCGAATCACCCGTTCCACCACATCCCAAAGGTTGAGATCTGGTGACTATGGAGGCCACTTGAGTACAGTGAACTCACTGTCATGTTCAAGAAACCAGTTTGCGACGATTTGAGCTTTGTGACATGGTGCATTACCTTGCTGGAAGTAGCCATCAGAAGATGGGTACATTGTAGTCATAAAGAGATGGACATGGTCAGCAATAATACTCTAGTAGGCCGTGGCATTTAAACTATGCTAAGTTGCTACTAAGGGGCCTAGAGTGTCCCCCACAACATTACACCGCCATAAACCATTGATACAAGGCAGGCTAGATCTATGCTTTCATGTTTACATCAAATTATACCCCTACCATCTGAATGTCACAGCTGAAGTCAAAACTCAGAGTAAGCAACATTTTTAAAATTTTCTATTATCCAATTTTGGTGAGCCTCTGCGAATTTTAGCCTCAGTTTCCTGTTCTTAGCCGACAGGTGTGGCACCCGGTCTTTTTCGAACCATTCTCTGTAAACCATAAAGATGGTTGCACGTAAAAATCCCAGTAGATCAGACATTTTTTAATAACAGCCCTTCTGGCACCAACAGCCTTGCTACGTTCAAAGTCACTTATATCTCCCTTCTTCCCCCATTCGGATGCTCCATTTGAACTTCAAGTCATTTTTGCCACAACTAGATGCTTAAACTTGAGACCCGCAATACGTCTATTGACGTCATGGGGTTTCGCTGGTTATATCTAAATGATGCCTGAGTCCACAGACATCATTCAGATATTGCCGTTTTCAGCCGGCGATTCCCTACACCATAAGAATGATCATAGCGGCTGTTCCGCCGCTTGATCGTTCTTACGGGCGGCGGGAGGGGACGCCCCCCCCCCCTCCCGCCGCCCTCCGGTGCTTCTACCGACTCACCGTTTCCATCGGTGAGTCGGTCACAGGATCCGCCGGCCCCAGCATGTGATCATAGAGATTTCCGGCGGACTAGATTGTCCCCGGAGTCTCTATGATCATTCGGAGGCCGGGCGCGATGTTATGACGTCACGCCCGGCCTCGGTATTCAAATTAACGGCGCCAATCTGGCTAGGAAGCCATGATCGTTTTTTTTTTTTTTTTTTTTTTTTTTTATTCTTCCCAGCCTAGAGGTGAGATACGGGGTCTTATTGACCCCATATTTCACTGTAAATAGGTCCGATCGTGCCATATTCCTATTACAAGGGATGTTTACAAAAAAAAAAATTTTAAGTGCCCCTGTCCCCGTGAGCTCGCACACAGAAGCGAACGCATACGCAAGTCCCGCCCACATATGAAAACTGTGTTCAAACCACACATGTGAGGTATCGCCGCGAACGTTAGAGCGAGAGCAATAATTCTAGCCCTAGACCTCCTCTGTAACCCAAAACATGTAACCAGTAAAAAATGTTAAAGCGTCGCCTATGGGGATTTTTAAATACCAAAGTTTGGCGCCATTCCACGAGCGCGTGCAATTTTGAAGTGTGACATGTTGGGTATCTATTTACTCGGCATATCCTCCTTTTACATTATGCAAAAAAATTGGGCTAACGTTACTGTTTTTTTTTTTTTTTTAAGCATGAAACTGTTTTTTTTCTGAAAAAAACGCGTTCGAAAAATTGCTGCGCAAATACCGTGCGAGATAAAAAGTTGCAATGACCGCCATTGTATTCTCTAGGGTCTTTGCTAAAAAAACATATATAATGTTTGGGGGTTCTATGTAATTTTCTAGCAAAAAAAATAGGAATTGCTTTCATGTGATTGGCTGATTAGCAACTTGTGTTACCAAGAAATTGAATAGGTATACCTAATAAAGTGGCTAGTGAGTGTATATATTTTTATTCACCTTTATGAAGAATTGCGTGTTTACAAGAACTGTATACATGTTAAATTATGTTTATACATTTTGGGGGATTCAAGAGTAGATTTTGGTTGTGCTGCCCTTATAGTGTATATGTAAGATTTGGTGTGGGAACACATTTTAATGATTGGCGGCAACCTATCAATCTATTTTGTTCACATGCAATTTATATATATTTATATCTATTGGTGCTGGTATCAAATTGGGTGTGAAGCAGCGATTTCAGTTTTTTTTTTTTTATATTTTTTAAATAAAATACATAAAACACTTTTGCCACACTCTAAAAAATTTAACAAAAAAATAAATAAAAAAGTTTTGATAGTGTAGGATTTAGGTTTGCATCTTTGGGGTTATGTCTTTAGTGGTCATAGATTAGATGCTTTGGCTGTGTTGAGATATGGGATTGGGATGGCGGCCCCAATCCCATGAGAGCAGAAAGTGTCCAGACAGTACATTAAACCTGTGCAGTAGCTATACCAGGATGGTGCCTGCAGCTACAGACAGTCATCAATCTGGAATCTTTTTTGGCCGGTGATGCTCTTTTTTTGGAAAAGTGGTCCTAGTGGCTAATCAGCCGATGGATTCCTTTTATAGGCGGCTTTCTTGGGCTCTTCTGTTCCACTGGGAAACCCAGGACCAGAGAAGCAGCACAATGATTTTCCCAGTGATTAGCTATGCAGGTGATGTCTCTGAAGGCATAGGTGAGGCTAGAATGCCTTGTCACTGCCTCCTTGAAAGTTGGTACTTCGAATGAGATTGTTCTTCCCTCTTCCTTTCTGGGAAGCTGCGGCACATTGACTTCACCATTGCCTTCAGGAAGTGTCTGGAATCCAGGGTCCAAGGTTATTTATTTTTAATGCATTACTTTTCATCACTGCGCTATGCTTTGTGCATGGCAGAGCAGAGGGAGGGGGTGTACACACAGCAACAGCACAGGTGTCCGTTATAAACAGCATTTGGATGCTACAGGGATCCCGATATGCAGCTCCCTCTGTACATTAGAGCAGTGATCAGTAAAATTGCTGAAGTAACAAAAATATATATATAGTTTTAATGCAAGTTACAAAAAAAAAAAAAAAAAACAACAACAATTGTGCCTGGAGGTGTTGTTTTCATGTCCTTTTTTCATATCTGCATAGATTTCCCCTTTAATAAGGGTATTTGTGGTAGATTAAACTTAAAATGTGTTTGTATAGATGTGGAGGGTGAGCAACATACTATTTCAATAGCTTTTACTTGCTGCATATTAAAAGCATAGTGCCAGTAAATGGATGCATAGCTAAAACATCACTTGCCTGTTCAGATCACATTCACCTTCCATTATCAGTTTTCGTTAGCGAGGATTTGGTTGTTTATTAGGTCACATGATCAGCTTACTTAATCCTCTATGAATGAGTTTGGGGATTTTTTCATGCTTCACCTGTATCTGACCCATTTTCTTATTCAGAACAATGCTAGCCCTCCAAAATCCACAGAATAAGAAAAATATAAAATATATTCTTGATAAAATACAGTTATCAATGCACAAACTCAGGTAATAGTATTTTGTATTAGGCTTGATTCACACTAATGTCTTTTTTGATGCATTTTGCAGAAATGCAGGGCAATTTTTTAACATGGGTTCCTATGGAACATGTTCACATCAATGCATTTTTGTGCCTCTGAGTTTTTGGAAAGTGTCTGGGACTTTTTTTCCCTGCAAAATGCAGCGTTTTGCATATAATATTATTATAATGGACCCACATCCAAAACGCAAGTACCACGTTTTTACTGCGATTTGCATTTTTTGATTTCTTTTTTCTTACACTGTATTTAGCTGGTTGCCAAGGAGGGGGCCGACCGCCGTGTCCTTAACCAATGAGTGATCAGCTCTCAGCTAGCTTCCCGCTAAACAAAAACACAGCGTTGGGTCCCCCCCCCCTCCCCCAGGTCCAGGCCCAGGCCCTTGGGTCCCACACACCAAAATGAAAAAAAAATAAAAAATAAAAAAATACTGGCGTGGGGGTCTCCCCAAAATCCATACCGGACCCTTATCAGAGTATGCAGCTGGCAGGTCAGGAAAGGAAAGGGACGAGCGCCCCTCCCCCCTCCCAAACCATATCAGGTCGCATGCCCTCAACATGGGGGGGGATGGGTGCTTTGGGGGAAGCACCCATTCACAAAAAAAAAAAAAAATATAACATAAAAAGTAGTGTTAAAAAATATAGTGAACAGTTTTTGACAAGTCTTTTACTAAAAATCTTCTTCTCTGCTTGTTCCTCCAATCCTCCTGCATCTTCTTCTGCATCTTCATCCTCCGGTCTTCTCCTTCTCTCCCTTCTTCTGCTCTTCTGTCTTCTTTGTCAGGTGTTCTTCATCATCTGGTATTCTTCGTCTGCCGCCGATCCCGCCAACAACCCTCCTCCGATGCTGCATACCGCTGATCTGTCAGCGCCGATGTCTTGCATTCCTAAAATAACGATGAGGGCGTGGCAATCAAATTATGTCATCCAGGAAAAGATGGAGGAAGACCAGAAAAGAAGAAGATTTTTAATAAAAGACTTGTCAAAAACCGTCTACTGTATTTTATTTTTTTTTAACACTACACTACTTTTTTGTGACTGGGTAGGGTTACAAAGTACCCCACACTCGTTCACATGTGGGGGGCCCCCCTGCCCCAAAGCACCCACCCCCCCCCCCAGTTTAGGGCATGTGGTCTGGTATGGTTCGGGGGGGGGGGGAAGCTTGCTCATCCCCTCCCTTTCTTGACCTGCATGCTCGGATAAGGGTCTGGTATAGATTTTGGGGCGACCCCCACACCATTTTGTTTTTACATTTTGGCATGGGGGTCCTCTCCGAATCCATACTAGAACCGATTTTTTTTTTTTAGCAGGCATTTTTTTTTTTCTTATTCAGTGGGAAGCCCGCTGACAACTGATGACTCATCGGTTAAGGATGCGGTGGCCGACTTCCTGGCCCCCTCCTTAGCAACCAGCTATATACAGTGTAAAACATTTTTAAAATAAAAAAAATTAAAATAAAAGCAAATCGAGGAAAAAAAATATAAAATAATAAAATATCGCTGTAAAAACGCATGTTCAAAAACGTGACAAACACCGCAAAGCAATCACGAGCTCCCATTCCTTCTCCACCAGAAACTCTAATTCCTCCAGGTCACACGCCTCATCGGGGAGGTCCAGTACCCCATCTTGGATGTCCAGGATGTCTTCCAGCCGCCACTCCCAAAGTCTGGATCTCCATACATTTGGTACAGCCCCATACCGCTTAGCCATTGCCTTCTGTTGGGCTGCCATCTGCTGTACCTGCCCACAGTTGAGCCGCAAACCACCGGGGGGCTCTGTAACTGGCGTGCAGCCTCATCTCCTCCCGGTCCAATCTTCCGAGCTCCGTCTTGCACTCGTCTCTCGGTCGTTCCCTCAGGAATACCTCTTGCACATGGTACTGCATCCAGTACATCTCTGTGGAGGAGGGAAGGATCTTCCCCTGATGGTGCCGCTCGTTGCTTAGCATTTCTTGCCAGAGTTGCCGGCGGATCACACCCCCAAGCTGAGCATGGTGCGCACCATCGCTGGTCCCTGATGTTGGTTCCACATGCCTTGCAGCCTCCTCCCGTACGTCGCTCTCATGCTGTCTTGTCCCCGTACCACTCCTCGGCGGCTGCCCGGAACTTGAATCCCGGTGGCGGTTTGAATGTCCCGGACTGCAGGAGACTTAACTATGGAGTTAAAATAACTACACATAGGTTCTGCCAAGAGGGAGAGGAAAACCTTACAGTACGCCTTGGTGAACCCATCTGGGCCAGGGCTTTTCCCATTGGGCAAGGACTTCACTGTCAGCTCAATCTCAGCGGGAGTGATCAGCAGCTCAAGGGAGGAATATCGACCGAGGCCACGTTTTTGGTTGTAACATTACACAATGTGGAAAAATGTCAAGGGGTATGAATGAATACTTTTTCAAGACACCTATATACAGTATATAGTAGTATGTAGTTGGCTAAGAGAGTTTATTTATTGTTTGTAGTATAGTATTATTTCCATAAATGTTCGTTTTTCGTTTCTGATGTTTTTACATAATACTAGTAAAAGTGTGCCTATTCCAGAACAGTTAATGCGGTTGTATACTCCGCTTTGTGATTTTTACCTACAGGTAAGCCTATTATAAGCCTGTAGGTAAAATAAAGATCTCCTAAACCTAAATGTGCACCATTTAGATGATATTCACCGACACATGCACTCCGAAGGTCCAGCTAGGTGCGGTGCATAGTAGCTCATTATGCCCTTGTCTTACAGTTTTATTTATTTACAGGATTTACAACCACTTTAATGTTGAGTTTGGGGGGGGGGGGGGTAGTAGCAGGTGCAGTGATGATAGTGGAGACTGCCTGTGTGTGCAATCCTAAGCGGGTTCAGGGTCAGTCGCAGTGATAACACGGTGGTGGGGGGGGGGGGGAGGGGTCAGCAAGTCGCTTCAGTGGTGCTGGTAATAGGAAAGGAAGGCCTGTGCGGACCACGCACATGCATGCTGCAGAGCTAGGTGCCAGGGAAAGAGCCACAAATATTATTATCGATTTATATAGTGCCAACAGTTTACGCAGCGCTTTACAATGTATAGGGGGGACAACACAATTACAGTACAATACAAAAGGTATAGGAGGGCCCTGCTCGTAGAGCTTACATTCTAAAGGGAGGGGGTGGTGGTACAAAAGGTAATAGCTGCAGAGAATGATTTGATGGGGGTGGCTCGGGGACAGTTAGGTGGGTGTGGGATAGGCTTCCCTGAATAAATTAGTTTTCACGAAACTCTTAAAAAGGTGGACAGGGTAGGGGCTGAGTGGACAGACTGGGGCAGGGAGTTCCAGAGGATGGGAGAGGCTCTGGAGAAGTCTTGAAGGCGAGCATGAGAGGTAAAAAGGGAGCTAGAAACAGGAGGTCCTTATGGATATGACAGCTGTATTCACTTATGCACAGAGCACACTGAGGAAAGTCTGAAATAGAGCAGCTGAATTTATGCATGCACAGAGCTGAGCTGAGCCTAGAAGGGGCAACACTAATAAGGTCATGCCACGTTTCTCTTCTAAATTATACATATTAGACAGAACCCAAAGGCTATATCAGGAGGGAAGTCTAAGAGGGTGAAGTTATTTTTTTTTAAATTGCCATTTCTAGTTAAAGTTTTTGAATTCAACTACACAATGTTTTTATCTATGACCCATGGCTGCACAATTCCAGGTTGCCAGGTCAACATAGCAATTGGGTCATTGAAAGCAGAGCAGGAAAAAAAGATAGTTCCAAGACTTGCAATGCCAGGATAGTGGCACTATAGTATTGCCTAACAGACACTAGGTGGCACAGTGGATCCTCCCTGCTGCAAACAAAAAAAAAAAAAGGAATGTTGGCAAGGTTGTAAAACCAAAGGAACAATGGCACATCTGTGGTGGGAATGCCCAAAAATCTAAATCTACTGGGGAAAGATCCTCCAAAAAATAAGAGAAATAACTAAAATAAGTTTGAAAAAAGATCCTTGGATTATATTATTCCATGGTATAAAGTGTGGTATAAAACAATACCAAGAAACTATAACCCCACATCTTCTTAATGCAGCGAAAAAATTAATTCCTAAAAACTGGTTGGAAATAGAAACTCCATCGATGTGGGAATGGGTAAACGCGGTCGAAGAGACATACAAGATGGAAAAACTGATTAGTGGAGAGGATAAGGAAAGAGAAGCAGTTACAAAAAAAGGGAAATGCTGGAAAGACTAAGAAAGACTGGAGTTACATAGAACATTTAAGACCATAAATAGAATCCATATGGGATGAGGAATAAGAGGAGGAGGGGAAATACTGACATACAATTAGGGAATAGGGGGGGGGGGGGATGGGGAATAATATTAAAGTGTTACGAGAAATAAAAGAATTGTATTTTAATAGAAAAATATATTTATCGATGATCATGGGGAAAAAAAAAAAAACACACACACATATATATATATATATATACATATATATAAAGCCACAATGATGTGAGAGAATTAGAGAATTCGCTGACATGGTAAAGAAAAAAAAAAAAAAAGGCGATTTTATTCCTCACTACCTATCACAGTTTGAGAGGCCCTGAAATGTCAAAATAGCACAATCCCCCCCAAATTACACTGTTTTGGAAAGTAGGCACACCAAGGTATTTGCAGCTCTCATTTGTTTTTGAAAATGAAGAAAAAAAATAAATTACTTTTTTTTTATCTTTTAAATTTTCAAAACTTTGTGACAAAAAAAGCGAGATCTGCAAAATACTCAACATGCCTCTCAGCAAATAGCTTGGGGTGTCTACTTTCCAAAATGGGGCCATTTGTAGGGGTTTTGTGCCATCTTGACATTTCAGGGCCTCGGAAATGCCCTTAGGAAGCGTGAAGGTGGTGCTTGGTTTTCTAGGCTCCCAAAAAGTCTCACATGTGGTATCCCCATATTCAGGAGAAACCGCAGAACATATTTTGGGGGGGCAATTTTACATATGCCCATTACATAACATTATTTGAGCAATATATAATTTTAATGACAACTTTCTGTACATTTTATTTTTTTTGTCACTTTTCAATCACTTGTGACAAAAAAAATGTAATATTAAAATGTGCTCAACATGCCTATCAGCAAATTCCTTGGGGTGTCTACTTTCCAAAATGTGGTCATGTGGGGGGGGGGGGGGTTGTACTGCCCTGACATTGTAGCACCTCAAGAAATGAGATGGGCAGTCAAACTAAAAGTTGCATACATTTTTAGAAAATGTACCCTAGTTTTTAGAAAATCTAAAAAAAACTTTTGCGCAAACCAATATACGCTTACTGAAATTTGAGTAAGTGAAGGACTAAAATTGAGTTTATTTTATTTATAACAAAAAGTAGAAATTCTTGTGATTTTTTTTTCAAAATGTTAATTTTTTTAGTTTATAGCGCAAAAAATAAAAACCGTAGAGGTGATCAAATACCACCAAAAGAAAGCTCTATTTGTGGGAAAAAAAGGACGGAAATTTTGTTTTGGAACAGCATTGCATGACTGTGCAATTACCACTTAAAGCAGCCCAGTCCCAAACTGTAAAAAGTGCTTTGGTGAGGAAGGGGGCAAATCCTTCCAGGGCTGAATTGGTTAAGAGGGAGAGGTAAGAATGTGAAATCATAGCCTTACTGTATTTTTCTGCCTCCTTGTAATGTTCGCCATGAGCTCCCAGACCTCTCCCCCCCCCCCCCTTCAGTTTGGAACAAAGAGTGCACATTAGTTGCAGTCAAGTGTACTGCTCCATGCACACTAGACATCGCATGGTCCATGGTCATTAGTCCATCTTGGGAGCAAGCACAAGACGATGGCTTCATTCCAAAATACAGTAGGACCCTGAAGAACAAAGGTAGTCACCCTTGGAACATGAATTTAGATAACAGCAGCAAAAAATAAATACAATTATTTTGAAGGAAGCCAAGAGAGATCGAAGGTACATTTTTGAGCTAAGAATACATATTTCTCATTAGAGGACAAGGGGGCACTCTTAAAGTGATTGTAAAAAACAACAATTGTCATACAATTTTTAAATAACAAACTTGTCATACTTACCTCCACTGTGCAGTTTGTTTTGCACAGAGTGGCCTCGATCATCCTCTTCTGGGGTCCCCCGGCGGTGCTGGTAGCTCCTCCCTGCATCGTATAACCCCCTAGGAGAAGCTCTCTCGAGGGGGGGGGAGGTCATCTCCTTGCGGGCGCACTCCCGAGTCCAGCATTTGCATCCATAGATGCAGAATGCCGGGACTCGGCCCTGCCCCCCCCATCATTGGATTTGATCGACATCAGTGGGAGCCAATGGCTGCACTGTTATCACTCTATCCAGCAGTGGGAGCCAATGGCTGCACTGTTATCACTCTATCCAATCAAGAGCCAAGAACCCCCGAGCGGAAGCAAGCATCTCCACCGTGAGAAATTGCAAGGCTCGATTAAGGAAAATGGTGGGAGCTGGGGGGGGGGGGGGGCGGGGGTTCACTGCCAGGTGTTTTTTCACCTTAATGCATAGGATGTATTAAGGTGAAAAAAACATGAGGGTTTACAACCCCTTTAATGTCTGAAGGAAAAGAGATTTAACCTCCCCATATGGAAAGCCTCCTTCATAGTAAGAAATGTGAAAATGTGGAATAGACTCCCTTTAAGAACTAGTTCTTGAGGAAGTCTGTAGTACTTTTTGTACTATAGTGCATCACACCTGCCCTGCCTTTTTGGACATGCTTATCCCTCAAACAAGAAGGCAGCCCAATTAAAAATGGACATAGAAGGGAACAGTTCCAGCTTTTTCTAACGGTTGCAGCACACTTGAAAGCAAACATCTGCATAAAATATGAGGTTAGTGGAAGCTGGCACTGGAGAGTCCTCAAATACTGTAGAAGTCATGTTCACCATGTGGTTAAGTTGAGACACTCAACCATTACCGAGTTGTGCCAAATTCTATAAGGAGTAGGGGTAGAAGGTAATCCCCAAAAATAATTAGCAAGTGGCTGAGTCCTTGGAAGAGCTACATTGAGAAAATCTTCCCACAACGCATAGGTGTGACGGGGACCTAAAAATACATCTCCTGGTCCAAAGCACATCACGTTCATCACAAAGCACACTCTTAAACAGATCATATAAAAAGGAAATGAAAGAAAAAGGACAAAGCATGGGGGCTATGCTTCAGATTTATGGCACCAAAATGCAAAACAGTTGAAAATGCCATGCTCTTCCAAGTAGCCTATTAACATCTTTGCACAATGCACAAATGTTTAGTAAAAAAAATCTCACATGTAGAATTTGTGGTAATGATAAAGTACACTTTCAGCTGCACAGAAGTACATGGCAAATATTAGCATTTTAAGTAATGGTAGTATTAAACAAAATGTGGACAAATGTCGTTACCTCCATAGAAAATTTTCTATTCTGGAATATTCCTACATCAATGTGCAAAATACATGCTGAAAAATAATTGTTCAAAACGTGGATACCAGCCCTGAAAATAAATGTACCTCAAACTGCGTACTCAAGCCTGCTTTTACTAGTCGCCAGCTTTGTGGGTGCTCAGTCAGTTCACACTACATAAAATTAATGTGATGTCATTTTATTTAATTAAAAATGATTACCCTTTTATTAAGTATTTTACACCTCATAGCATCCATTTGCAGTTTAAATTTGCTGCCATGTGAATTTCTTTCAGGCTTTCTAGCAGTGTAAATTGAAATGACTTGTGTTTAATATGAAGTGCATTCATGCTAAATAAGAGGCTTACAAAAAAAAAATGTATTATTATAGCTGCATGCTTCAGAATCATAAATTAGTTTTTTATTCATTGCTAGGAGGAAGAAAAAAAAAAAAAACTGGTCCGATTAGAAATTTTCACTAGAGCAAGACTGTACTGCTGCGGTTGTCAAGAAAATACGGCTCAGGAACATTATACTGGCAATAAAACAAGTATATATATAAAAAAAATAAAAAAATAAAAACTGTACAACAGAGCATAAAAAAATAAAATCAAAAATCAATATTTGGCTTGCCCACATTTGCCTTTACTTAAAGAGGAAATAACCCCTGATGGGGTGGTTTTTGTCGCTACTTTTTGCACCGGTGGGTTTGGGCTGCATGCCGCTCTTCCACTTTTTAGGGGACAGCTTATTTACACTGTTATACAAGCTGAACGCTCACTACTTTACATTGTAGCAAAGTGTAATTTCTTCAGTGTTGTCACATGAAAAGATAAAATACTTACATAAATGTGAGACTTGTGTGTGTGCGCACACACATACTATCATTAACGACTTCCTGCCCGCCGGCAAATGATGGCTGGGCAGGGTGGCCCGACTCTCGTTTTGGGTGGACATCATATGACAGGCCTCCAGAATGACCTCTCTCGGGCAACCCCTGGGGGCGCGCACATCGCGGCGATTAGTGGTGTGGTGTTTCAGTCTGACACACCGCTACACCGATCTCAGTAAAGAGTCTGACGGAGGCGCTTTACCACGTGATCAGCCGCTGATGGCTGATCACGATGTAAACAGGAAGAGCCGTTGGCAGACGCGAGTAGAGGAGAGCCAATCGGCTGCTCTCCTGATGGGGGGGGTCTGTGCGGATTGTTTATCAGCGCAGCCCCCCCCCTGGGATGCCCACACCACCAGGGATTGCCACCACACTGGACCACCAGGTATGCCACCCTAGACCACCAGGGAAATGCCAATCAGTGCCCAGGCAGCTGCCAATCATTGCCCATCCCCAATGCCAGCCAGTGCCATCAGTGATGCCTATAAATGCCATCAGTGCCGCATATCAGTGCCCAGTGCCACTTATTAGCGCCTATCAGTATCGCCTATCAGTACTACCCATACCCATAAGTGCAGCCTTTCAGTGCCAAGTGTCCCCTACCAGTGCCACCCATGAGTGCCCATCAGTGCCACCCATCAATGATCATCAGTCTGCCTACCAGTGCCACCTTATCAGTGAAGGATAAAACTTAATTATTTACAAAATTTAATAACAGAAACAAAAGAAAAATGTTTTTTTGTCAAAATTTTAGATCTTTATTTGTTTAGCAAAAAATAAAAAGAATAAAAACTTAGTAGGTGATCAAATACCACCAAAAGAAAGCTCCATTTGTGGGGGAAAAAATTAAAATTCTGTTTGGGTACAGTGTAGCATGACCACGCAATTGTCATTTAAACAGCAACAGCGCTGAAAGCTGAAAATTGGCTTAGGCAGGAAGGGGGTGTAAGTGGCTGGTATTGAAGTAGTTAATGTCTAAACCGCTGGCAACAAAAGTGAGTACACCGCTAAGTGAAAATGTCCAAATTGGGCCCAATTAGCCATTTTCCCTCCCTGGCGTCATGTGACCCAATGTTACAAGGTCTCAGGTGTGATTGGAGAGCAGGTGTGTTAAATTTGGCGTCATCGCTCTCACTCTCTCATACTAGTTACTGGAAGTTCAACATGGCACCTCATGGCAAAGAACTCTCTGAGGATCTGAAAAAAAGAAAATAAATTGTTGATCTACATAAAGATGGCCTAGGCTATGAGAAGATTGTCAAGACCCAGAAACAGAGCTGCAGCATGGTGGCCAAGACCATAAAGCAGTTTAACATGACAGGTTCCACTCAGAACAGGCCTCACCATGGTCAATAAAGAAGTTTAGTACACGTGCTAAGCGTCATATCCAGAGGTTGCCTTTGGGAAATAGACGTATGAGTGCTGCCAGCATTGCTGCAGAGGTTGAAGGGTGGGGGGGAGTCCTCCTGTCAGTATTCATACCATACGCCACACACTGCATCAAATTAGTCTGCATGGCTGTCATCCCAGAAGGAAGTCTCTTCTAAAAGATGATGCACAACAAAGCCCGTAAACAGCTGAAGACAAGCAGAATAAGTACATGGATTACTACAACGTCCTGTGGTCTGATGAGACCAAGATAAATTTATTTGGTTCAGATGGTGTCAAACGTGTGTGGTGGCTACCAGGCGAGGCGTACAAAGACAAGTTTGTCTTGTCTACAGTCAAGCATAGTGGTGGGAGTGTCATGGTCTGGGGCTGCATAAGTGTTGCAGTCACTGGGGAGTTACAGTTTCTTAGAGGGAACCCATGAATGACAACATGTACTGTGACATACTGAAACAGAGAATGATCTCCGCTCTTTGGAGACTGGGCCACAGGGCATTATTCCAACAGAACGACCCCAAATACACCTCCAAGATGACCACTGCCTTGCTAAAGGAGCTGAGGGTAAAGGGGATGGACTGGCCAAGCATGTCTAAACCATATTGAGCATCTGTGGGGCATCCACAAAACGGAAGGTGGAGGAGTGCAAGGTCTCCAACATCCACCAGCTCCGTGATGTCATAATGGAGGAGGAGTGGAAGAGGACTCCAGTGGCAACCCGTGAAGCTCTGGTGAACGCCATGCCCAAGAGGGTTGAGGTAGTGCTGGAAAATAATGGCTGTGTCTTGAGTTACTTTGAGGGGGTAGCAAAAGCTGTACACTCACTACTTTACATTGTAGCAAAAGTGTAATTTCTTCAGTGCTGTCACATGAAAAGATCTAATGAAATATTTACAAAAAAGTGAGGGGTGTTGCTCACTTTTGTGAGATAGTGTGTGAGTGCGCAGAAGGCGGCTGAAGGGTCAACATTGGCATTACAAAACTACAAAGAACGCAACGCAATAAGAAATGCAAGAGCACAGAGCATTGCTGAAAAAAAAAAAAAGTAAAAAACACACATATTACTGCCACACTTTCCAGTCGAACACCACTGCAGAAAACAGAATACCTTTTACAATATCTAGACGAGGCTAGCCCCTCAATTGACAACACAGATCACTGACCAGCTCGATAAGCCTATCTCTGCGACAGAGATTGAGTCGGTAATTAAGGACTTGTAGAAATACAAAGAAATACCAATGATGGGTGAAGGGGAATGTATTTCCTCCAAGCTTTTCAGGAAGCCTTCTGCTGGTAATTCCTTGTTAAGGGTTGATTCAGGCCATCCAAGGCATATCATTAAGGGCATCCCTGTGGGAGTTTTTGAGGTTAAAACGGGTATGTAGTGATGAGTAATTTTTGAAAGAAGCCTCTGCTATGGAAAAGCGTTTCATAGAAAGAGGTACTTGATAGGGCGTTCAATATAGCCCTTAAATTGGTTGTAAATCCTTACAACCCACTTTGACCTACAGGTAAGCCTAGATTAAGGCTTACCTGTAGGTCCATGAAATCTCCTAAACCTACACGGTTTAGGAGATATTTACTAAAAGACAGTGAATTTGTAGACAGCGGCACGCAGGCGCACTAACGCCGTTAGCAGCATGCCGTTAGTGGCGGCTCCCTTGCGCACGCGCAGGAGTGATGTCATCGCTGCTCAGGCCACTCACAGCGCAATACCTGGAAGAAGATGGACGCTCCGGACTACAGGGGACAGCAGCGATATCGCTGGCTCCTGTGTCAGGTAAGTGACACATAATGGGCTACTATGTAGAGGTCGACCGATATGGGTTTTTCTCTGGCCGATGCCGATGCCGATATTTAGAAATCATGGTGGCCGATAGCCGATATATGATGCCGATTTTTTTGGGCCGATATATTAGGCCGATTTTATTTTTTATTTATTTTTAATCCCCCTTGATCTAACACACCTTTCCCACTGGGGCGTTTTTTAAGGCGCTTTTGGGCTAAAAATAGCGCCTGTAAAGTGCCTGCAAAATGGCTCCCCTGCAGTCTGCGTGAAAGACAGAGTGCTTTCACACTGAGGCGATTCGCTGGCAGGATCTTAAAAAAAAAAGTCCTGCAAGCAGCACGTTTGGAGTGGTGTATACCGCTCCTCCACCACTCCTGCCCATTGATATGAATGGGCACCACTGCCGAAGCGCATGCAATGCGATTTGGCAGCGGTGCTTCATGGGCGCATTTAACCTCTTCCTTGGCCGCTAGCTGGGTTATATGTGCCCCACTAGCAGCCAAATAGCACCGCTAAAATGATGGTAAAGAGCCGCTAAAACTTGCGTTTTACCATCAACGCCTGCCCGCTCCAGTGTGAAAGCAGCCTTCATAAGTGATACAGAAAATTTCTTACACTTAAAGCGGAGGTCCACCCTAAAGTGGACCTTCCGCTCATCGGAACCCTCCCCCCCTCCGGTGCCACAATCGGCACCTTTCAGGGGGGAGGGGGGTGCAGTTACCTGGATAATCCAGGTAACTGCACCCACTTCCGGGACAGCTCTCTGCGGAAAGGGGCGTAACTTATGCCCCTTTCCGCAAGTGCCCGCCCCTTCCCGCAAGTGCCCCGCTGCCTGCTGGGAAACACACAGATCCCAGAGGCAGCGGGGAGCGTCCTTATTGCGCAGCGCAATTCGCGCATGCGCAGTAGGGAACCGGGAAATGAAGCTGAAAGGCTCCATTTCCTGATTCCCATACCCAAGATGGCGGCGGCAGGACCCGACAGACGACCTAGCGATCGGCTTCGGGTGCCGACATCGCGGGCGCGCTGGACAGGTAAGTGTCACTATTTTAAAAGTCAGCAGCTGCAGTATTTGTAGCTGCTGGCTTTTAAAAAAAATCAAAATAAAAAAAAATCAAAATAAAAAAACGCGGAGTCCCGGTGGACTCCCGCTCTAAACATTTATTAAACAAAACAAACCTCCAATCAGTTTACTTGTATGTATGATTTAGATAAAAAAAAAAACTATATATTAAATAAAAACAGGTAGTCAAAACTTTTGGACAAAAAAAAAAAAAAAAAAAATGGGCTAACTTTACGGTTTTTATTTTATTTTTATTTTTTAAATGGTGTATTTTTTTTTCCAAAAAAATGCATTTGAAAGACCTCTGTGCAAATGCCGTGTGACATAAAATATTGCAACAACCGCTATTTTATTCCCTAGGATCTCTGCTAAAAAAATATATATCATTTTTGGGGGGTCTAAGTGATTTTCTGGAAGAAAATACAGGATTTTTACTTGTAAGCAACAAGTGTCAGAAAAGATTTAGTCTTTAAATGGTTAAACTGAGAACTTTACACACAGAGATGACTTCATTCATTCAGAAGTGTAAACATTGTATCTTTCTGTTCTTTTCTTGGCAGTCTGCCCAGAGAGGAGGAAAGGGTTGCTATGACGACTCAGTCAACTTACACTCACTTCTATAGAGAAGTCATTTCAAAGTCCCGCTGTAGTTCTAAATCGGCTTTTTATCAGCACAATCGGCCGATGCCGATTATTTAAAAAACGGCAAATATCGGCCGATATATCGGCCGGCCGATATATCGGTCGACCTCTACTACTATGCGATGCATAGTAGCCCATTATGCTTTACCTTTGCAGGGAGACAAAAAGGAAGTAAACCCATCAGGGTTTACTTCCTCTTTAATACTGATTGATGTCATCTCCTTCGTGATAAGCTCAAGAATGGAGATTGGAGACGACAGGTATCTGACAAATCCATTAAAACTCTGGTGTTCTCCACGCCTTATAGTTTAGAGTTTAGTAAAATTAAAGGGATCGTGTCTATGCTCAAAATCTATCTAAGGGTATTAGATCAGTCTCCCACAGGGCTCAAACCATTGGTGGCATGTTGTCCCCCAGCCTCTATTTGAGTAGCGTTCAGCGCCCCAATTGGTTACAGTTTAAGGGATTGTTTCGATGTGGGGGCAATAATTGTTCATGTTGCCCCCACATTTTACGAGGCGATACTATCCTTTCTAGGTCTCTGAATAAGGATTTTAAAGCTATGGCCTTCATTAACTGTAACACTAAATTTGTTATTTACGTGGTTACGTGTGAACAATGTTGCATACAGTACATTGGACGCACAACACGAAGACTGAGAGACAGATTATATGACCACCTCTATGTGGCGAAGCACTGGAATCTTTGCCATGATAAGGATGTCAGTGGCTTACGCATTCAGGGGGTGGAAAAAGTCACTTTATCTAAAAGAGGGGGGTGATAGTTTTAGTCTGTTGTGCAAGAGGGAGATTTATTGGATATACCATTTCCATACGAGGCAGCCCATGGGCCTTCATTTTGAGTGGGACATTTCATTCTTTTATGAGTGAATTTTCCACATATTGACTGCCCAGTATTTACTAAGCTAATATGTATGGCTCCCATTTCACTGGTTGTCAGTCCAGTGCTAAGGTGTTTTCATCTTGCTCTGCTGGGCTCATTTTATTATGTTTCTGCCAGAGTTTATTCACTATTTTCCATTTAAAGCGGAGGTCCACCCTAAAGTGGACCTTCCGCTCATCGGAACCCTCCCCCCCTCCGGTGCCACAATCGGCACCTTTCAGGGGGGAGGTGGGTGCAGTTACCTGGATAATCCAGTGCCCGCCCCTTCCCGCAAGTGCCCCGCTGCCTGCTGGGAAACACACAGATCCCAGAGGCAGCGGGGACCGTCCTCATTGCGCAGCGCGGCTCGCGCATGCGCAGTAGGGAACCGGGAAATGAAGCCGAAAGGCTCCATTTCCTGATTCCCATACCCAAGATGGCGGCGGCAGCACTCGAGTGTCGATCTAGAGATCGGCTTCGGGTGCCGACATCGCGGGCGCGCTGGTAAGTGTCACTATTTTAAAAGTCAGCAGCTGCAGTATTTGTAGCTGCTGGCTTTTAAAAAAAAAAAAAAAAACCCGGAGTCCCGGTGGACTCCCGCTTTAATATAATTGCTTTACATCGAGGACAGGCCAATTATTCGATTGATACTGTTTTTTGAATAGGGCTGTATGCACATATTGCAGCATTTTTCGCTGCAGTGGATTGTGAATATCAGTATTTTATGTGTTAATTAATATCTTATTAAACATGTCTGTTATTAGTTTGATGATCACACACCTGATATATTATTATTAGGCGTGTGATCTACTAGCTGGGTTTTTGCATCAGCGTCCCATATCTGTCGGTATAAGGCTATACACATTTAAATTTGCCTTTGGTCTTAGAAAAGATTAAAAAAAAAATTCTTACAGGAGACCCATCTAACTCCAGCCACGGCCCCTCACCTACATAATCGGAGCTTCCAGGCACATTATCACTCCTTCTACTCATCGTACTCCCGTGGTGTGAGTGTGCTAGTCTGGAGGGGTACAGATTTTTTATGTAAAGAGTCCCAGATTGATGGGGAGGGGAGATTTATTTTTTTATATTGTTTGATTGGTGGGCAGGAATATGTCTTGGCCAACATTTATATACCCCCCCCCCTTTAAACTGGAGGTTATACATAAATTCCTAATGTTTAGCCTGGGTAAACCAGGGGTCCCATGGTTAATAGCTGGAGATTTTAATGAAACTATGGATAAGAGCCTGGACAGATTTCCCTGCCCAGTGGGGAATAGAACCGGCCGATTATATGAATTTTTGCTGGAGGTTGGCCTAAAGGATATTTGGCGTATGCGGCACCCCCAGGACAGGCAGTACTCTTGTTTCTCTAGCACCCATCAGACGCTATCGAGAATAGATATGGGCCTGGGGAATAAGGAGGCATCAGAGCTGGTGGCAGACATAGTATACGAGGCACGTGGGATTTCAGATCATTCCCCCTTAGTGATAACCTTGAATACGGGAGAGAGTCCCCCACGGGGAGAGTGGAGAATAAACCCCGCTTGGCTAGAATTAATTGACAACTCTAACCTTCTAGGAGCACAGATAGGGGAATTTCTTCAAATTAATAGTGGGACAGCGGCACCCGGAATTGTTTGGGACTCCTTAAAAGCCTTCCTTAGAGGTTTACTTATACAGAAAATTGCAATAACTAAAAAAGATGCTCGAGAGCAAGAGAAAGAAATTAGAAATGATGTTATCCAGGCTGAGAGAGCGTTCGTGGAGGACCCATCGCCAGGTAAACATCAGGCTTGGGTGAACTGCCAACAGATATATAAAATGGCCATCTTAAAGAAGGCAGAAAACCAGCGTATCTTTCAACACCAATATTATTTTGGTGAAGGAGAAAGGGTGGGTCGAGTCCTTTCTCTACTGGCCCAATCTAATGGCCCCTCTACTGTAATACAAGTAATTAAAACACAAAATGGAGACTTTGTCTCCAGACCCCCTGAGATCATGAAGGTACTTAGGGATTATTATAGAAAATTATATAAATCGACTACACAGGATCATAGACGCTTGGCCACTAACTTTTTACACCAAACAGATATCCCTATGCTCTCAGATCAGGATAAACTGAATCTGGATCTGCCATTAACGATGGAAGAACTAAAAAGCGCAATGTCTAGTATGCCCAACTATAAATCCCCTGGCCCTGATGGGCTCCCAGTAGAAGTTTATAAGCGTTATAGCGAACAGTTGATGCCGGCACTATTGGAAACATTAAACCATGCATTAGAAACGGGAGAACTCCCTGCCTCAATGTTAGAGGCCAATATCACCTTAATCCTAAAGGAGGGGGAAGGATCAACAAGAGATTTCATCGTATCGGCCGATATCCCTGCTATGCTCAGACGTAAAAATCTTGGCTAAGGCCTTAGCAACCCGCCTAAACAACTACATCCATAAATTAATACATCCAGATCAATCCGGGTTTATCCCGGGCAGAACAATTAGCACCAATATTAGGAGGGTTTTTCTAAATTTACAAATACCCAGAGATAATGAAGGCCCGGGTGCCATACTGGCTTTGGATGCAACTAAAGCCTTTGACAGCTTGGAGTGGGGTTACCTCTGGGGGGTTTTGGAACGCTTTGGCTTCGGCCCCATATTTATTCAATGGGTAAAGTTACTTTACGGGGGACCAAGGGCAAAGATTAAAATGGGGACCTTACTCTGATACATTTCATTTAGAAAGAGGAACGAGACAGGGGTGTCCGTTGTCCCCCCTCCTGTTCGTATTGGCTATGGAACCCCTGGCTGTGCTGGCGAGATCACGCCCGGACATCCAGGGATTCCGGCGCGGACCGGAGGAGGAAAAAATGGCCCTATTTGCAGATGATGTTCTGTTTTTTATTGGGGACACGGGCTCTACCCTGAATAATGTGGTGCAGTTGATGGAGGAATTGGGACAACAATCAGGCTTGGTTATCAACTGGAGCAAATCAGCCCTTATGCCATTGTCGGGGTCTGGAGGTCCAACATTATCCACGGTTTCGGGATTGGAAGTGGTGCCTAAGTTAAAATACCTGGGTATTTGGATCTCTAGAGATATTAATCAGTATGTTGAGGAGAATCTAGTACCATTACTGGCAAAGTTGAAGCAAAAGATTGATAACTGGTGTCGCCTCCCCCTGTCTGTGGCTGGCCGCTGTAATCTAGTAAAAATGATTTGGCAGCCACAGATTCTATATATTCTTCATAATTCCCCAATCTGGATTAACCAGAAGTGGTTTACCAGACTGGAGGCGCTGATCCGTGAGCTAATATGGAGGAGGAGACAGCCTCGCATTAGACTACAGACGCTGCAGCTTTCTGCAGAAAAGGGAGGAGCAGCGATACCACACTTAAGAACATACTTTTTGTCAGCCCAGCTCCAGCATTTTACTGGGGCTGGGCTTGAAGGAGGTGGCTGCCCAAATCATAAATTGATGATCGCCAAAGCATACCACAAAACATTAGCTGAAGTTTTGGAGGCCAATTCATTTGCTTGTAGGTGCCCTACTAACGTATTGGCGAGGAAAGTATGGCAGACAACCAAGCAACTTTTGGACTATGAGGGAGTGACTGAGTATACACCCTTATGGAACAATGGAGACCTGGCCGAATTAAATAGTATAGGTAGGCCATTGGAGTGGGAGAGAAGGGGGATCACTAGATTAGTGCACCTTTACCAGGGAAGCCTTATGAAATCTTTTGAAGTTCTTCAGCAGGAATTTGGTATCTCCAATAGAACGTTCTATACATACCTACAAGTGAGACATGGGATACAAGCACAGCATCGTACACTTACCATTGAGAGGACAAAGACCCCCCTACTTCAAGAACTTCTCGATCGAAGGCAAACAAAGGGCCAGATCTCTAGGTTATATACAAAACTTAAGGATAAAGTGTTGAAAGGAGAGGGCCCTGACAAGAGTAGAAGGGGATGGGAGGCAGATTTGGGACCACTCAAGGGTGAACAATGGGATGAGATCCTAGCACAGGGGAACTTGGTATCTATCTCCCCATCACAGCGCATGTCCCATAAGCTTTTTATATATAGGGCATACTATACCCCTAAAAAAATGTGGAAAATAAGTAGAAACTCTAATGGTAATTGCCCCAGATGTGGGGCATCAGGGGATCTTCTCCATATGGTATGGAAGTGCCCAAAACTGTATCAGTATTGGCTAGAAATTGTACACAGTATTAATAGGATTTTCAACACCACCTTGAAACCGGAAGCTAGGACTTGTCTATTAGGTATTACGGAAGGGGGTAAAATACCCGCTGCAACAGAGAAAGCTATACTGAGGTGCCTATATCAGGCCAGACGCCTAATTGCGTTGAACTGGCAGGCAGCGAGCCCCCCAGTACTACAAGCTTGGGTAAATGCCATAAACTCTACAATTTGGTGTGAACGAGCAATGTTTATTAGACAAAATAATATAAAAAAATTTGGGGCGTTATGGAATCCATGGCTGAGAGATATGGGTTACCCCCTGGACGAGATAGTGGATGATAGGACCTAGCGAGTATCCACCCGGTCTGGGCTTGGTGTGGTTGGAAATCCGTTGCTGTCCCCCGTCCCGGTCCCCGTAGGGATTTGCCATCTCCCTAGCCGGCCAGCCTGAATTGGTCTGGCCGGAGTCAGTAGCATGTGTTCGAAGAAGAGGGGTTTGGGGGATTAGCATGGGTTATATGACTACGTCTGTGTTTTTTGATAAATTCTATGACGTAAGAATTTGTATCTCTTGTTGTTTTATATGATAATTTTTTTTATAATCATGCTGTATGTAAAAGAAAAATCTTTTTTAATAAAGAGTATTTAAGTTAAAAAAAAAAAAAAAAGAAAAGATAAAAAATAAATATAGGAATAGACCGAATGTTCTATCTATGCATCGTATCATAGGAGAAGACCTAAATAGACACATCCAATAATGGGATGTGGGATGGGATGGAATAATAAGGACCCTACTACCCCGAGTAGCTATAGACAGATCTCATCGTTCAATACTGACATTACGTTTTTGGCAAAGATCTTAGCGAATTAATTAAAAGGAGCTCCGCGCTTAGGAAAAAACAAGGTGTGCAGCCTCCCCTAATAGAACCCCTAGGGGGCTAATAAGTATTTAGAGGTAAAGCAGGTGGGGTAAGTGGCGCTACCAATAAACAGAACCTAGTCCTCGACCAATATTACACTCTACTTCAGCACTGTAGTGTAATAAACAAATAATATATATCATGTCATAGGTTTTATTATGTGCATTAATGAACCATAACATGCAAAGAAAGTAATAATAACACCAGGTAGGTGATTGATGCTAAATGTGCAAGAAATTAAATTAGTCCTCTACGTGACAAAAACCCAAATGACAAACAATTCTAGTCCATCAATTGATGACCAGTGTAGCAGTCAAAAATAAATAAATAAATATAAATATTATATATATATATATATATATATATATATATATATATATATATATATATATATATATATATATATATATATATATATATATATATATATATAAATAATTAATATATAAGTCAAGTGTAGCACCCACTAGTGAGACCAATCCACACCAGAAACTCAATTTCAGGGCTTTTTGCCCCACTTTTATTAAAAAAAAAAAAGAAAATGTCCATCGATAATTCCCACGCAGGGGTTTCAATTTCACAACAGTAGTAAACTAAAAATACCAAGCCACCTGGCTCTATGGTCAGCAGTACTGCCGTTTATGTTCTACCCTTCAGCCCTCTTGGCCATGTAACAGAGATCACGTACAAGGACTGTACCTCTTTTAACCACTTAAGCCCCGGACCAATTGCCAGCCTAAGGACCAGAGGTCTTTTTACAATTTCGCACTGCACTGTTTAACTGGTAATTGCGCGATCATGCAATGTTGTACCCAAACGAAATTTGCATCCTTTTCTTCCCACAAATAGAGCTTTCTTTTGATGCTATTTGATTGCCTCTGCGATATTTATTTTTTATGATATAAAAGAAAAAAGACAGAAAATTAAAGAAGAAAAAAATCGAATAAACTAAATTTTAGTCATACATTTAGGCCAAAATATATTCAGCCACGTCTTTAGTAAAAAAAAAATGTCAATAAGCGTATATTTATTGGTTTGCGCAAAAGTTATAGCGTCTACAAACTAGAGTACATTTTCTGGAATTTACACAGCTTTTAATTTATGACTGCCTATCTCATTTCTTGAGGTGCCAAAATGGCAGGGCAGTACACACCCCCCACCCCCCCAAATGACCCCATTTTGGAAAGTAGACACACCAAGGAAATTGCTGAGTGGCATGTTGAGCACATTGAATATTTTTTTTGTCCCAAGTGATTGAATAATGACACACAAAAAAAAAGTTTACAAAAAGTTGTCACTAAATGATATATTGCTCACACATGCCATAGTTATATGTGGAATTGCACCCCAAAATATATTCTGCTGCTTCTCCCGAGTACGGGGATACCACAGATGTGGGACTTTTTGGGAGTCTAGCCGCGTACGGCACCCCGAAAACCAATCACTGCCTTCAGGATTTCTAAGGGTGCAAATTTTTGATTTCACTCCTCACTACCTATCACAGTTTCGAAGGCCATAAAATGCCAAAATAGCACAAAACCCCCCAAATGACCCAATTTTGGAAAGTAGACATCCCAAGCTATGTACTGAGAGGCATGTTGAGTCCATGAAATATTTTATATTTTGCCACAAGTTGCAGGAATATTACAATGTTTTTTTTTTTTTTTTTGCACAAAGTGTCACTAAATTATATATTGCTCACACATGCTATGGGCATAAGTGAAATTACACCCCAAAATAAATTCTGTTGCTTCTCCTGAGTACGGGGATACCACATGTGGGGGACTTTTTGGGAGCCTAGCCGTGTACAGGACCCCAAAAACCAAGCACCGCCTTCAGGATTTAAATATAAAACGCTACCAAAAAAAAAAAAAAAAAACTGTTAGCGATCATAGGGATCAGGCCCGACTCTGCGAATGCTGCAGTTATGTGTTTAGTGTTTTGTAAGCGACAGTGATCGATCGATACTGAACTTGGGTGGGCTGGGCGGAGGGGCAAAACGCAGGTGCTAGCAGGTATCTGGGCTGATCCCACTAACAATGCGTTTTTTGGAACCCTAAACTGCTGGGGACACTAGTATAGATCTGATCAGATCTTGATCTGTTCAGATTCTATACGGCTACGGGAGGTGTATGCTTTGCGCGTGGGTGTTAGCGGTACTGGCACTAACCTAGCGCTGCCTGGGGTGATGCAGACCCTGACCTTAAAACCTAATTGATATCACCCGCCGGGTGATCAGGGGGTTAAACCTTTATTGGGTAATAAATGGTGGGTGCCCTGATGCTATAAAAAGCAAACCAACCAGAATCCCCCGTAACACTTAGACGGTGATCACTGGTGAAAGGGATAACTAGGGGCAATCAGGGGGTTAAAATCTTTATTAGGTAGTATATGGGGGTCCCTGACGCTATAAAAACCTAGCGGTGAACATAAAAAAATAACTAGCTACCTAGCGGCACCAGTGACACTAATGCAGCGATCAGAAAAACGATCGCTTAGTGACACTGGCAAAAGGGGGTGAAAGGGTTAAATGGGGGCAATCAGGGGGTTAAAACCTTTATTAGGTAGTATATGGGGGTCACGGACGCTATATAAAAACCTGACGGGGAACCTAAATAACTAACTGGCTAACCAGCGTCACCAGTGACACTTATACGGTGAACGCTGGTGAAAGGGTTAACTCTAGGGGCAATCAGGGGGTTAAAACCTTTATTGGGTATTATATGGGGGTACCTAATGCTATAAAAACCTGGCAGTGAACCTAAAAAAAATAACTAGCTAACTAGCGGCACCAGTTACACTAATGCAGCGATCATAAAAATGATCGCTTAGTGACACTGGCAAAAGGGGGTGAAAGGGTTAACTCTAGGGGCAATCAGGGGGTTAATAAACCTTTATTGGGGGGGGGTAGGGGGCTACCTTGGACCCAACACTAACTGCCCTGACACTTTTTACTGTCACAACTGACACTAAATGCAGTGATCAGTAAATAAATGATCACTGCAATCAGTGACACTGTGACGGGGGGGGGGGGGGGCGCTAGGGGGGATCGGGGGGGGGGGGGGGGGGTGATTTGTGTGCCTACATGTCAGTGTAGTGATTGGTGCACTTACTATGTGTTCTCCTCGCAGTCCGGTCAAAAAGACCGCCCCGAGGAGAATGACATCACTTCCTCCCTGCCTGTGTTTACACTACACAGGCGGGGGAAGCTTCTCATTCGCCAGGAGCGATCGAGAGGGGATGGCCAGAAACCAACGGCCATCCCCTCATCCCGGATCGCTCCTGAAGCAAAACGGACCACCGCAGCCAGCGGGAAAGGGTCCGATTGGACCCCCCACCTGCTGGAAGGCAAGCACGTACCGGTACGTGCTTGTGCCTGTCGGTGCCATTGTGCCAACGTATATTTACATGCAGCGGTCCTTAAGTGGTTAATCTTCCTTCCTGCTCAGCCCACAGCTTTGGGTCCTCTGACTACACCATGCAGACATGCATGCTTCTCCCTTGCTTGCCTGGACTCCTCGGGAGGGTGGAGCCCAGAACCATGGTCAGGTGTCTGGAAATAGTCCAACACACGCCTGACCAGTCAATGTGTTGGTGAATCCCAAAATCTGGACCCAGGACTTGGGATTTTATCGCACCCGGATCACTACGAAATCCTCGGGCTCCAGATCCCAAAACAGATTTCAGTAAATAATGAGGAAACTGAATAGTCAGTTTCCTCCTAACGTTGCAAGCTCCCTGGAGCCCCTTAACCCGCCTGGTTGAAAATGCTGGCTCCATACACTGGTGGGATACCACACTACCACAATTATATATATATATATATATATATATATCAGCCGAACATAAATCCTCTACCCACTCCAGCAGACCAGGATATCCACGCCGATCTCCTACTCAGAACTTTCCCAGTCACAGTATCCAAAAAAATAAAAAATAAAAAAAAAATAAAAAAATAAAAAAAGAGGGTCAGAATCTTCCTCTTCTGCTGTTACTTTCAGCAACGTCTTCTCTTTTTTTGCTGAAAGTAACAGCAGAGGACCAGGATCTGTACACTGGTAAAGCTAATCCATTGGCCAAATTTACAACAGAACAGTTCTCCCTGCCTTCTACTGTCCAACATTCTTGGGTGGATAGGCTCCTTATATAGCTCTCCGGAGGCTCGGGTGAAGGTAAATGGACCCCTCTCTGGCACTTTCCCTATACTGAATGGGATGAAACAAGGATGCCCCCTTTCCCTGCTTTTTTCTGCCCTCACCCAGGAACAGCTGTTAAATATGAAAAGGCTAAACCCTAAGATTAAGGGGTTTCGGGTAGGGACGACCGAACATAAGCTGTCAGTACATCGCCGGCATACGCCATTTTATGTAGCTGACCTGCTGATCTCCCATCCCAATATCATGGCTGAGCTACAGAGATTCCATTCCCTTTCCAACTTTAAAATCAACTATAGTGAGTCAGAGATTCTCCCTCTTGTTATTCCCCCGATATGCGCTGCCAACTGCAAGCCCCCTTTTCTTTCACATGGTGGAGTTACTCTTTAAAATATTTGGGAATTTTTCTCCCAGCCATATTTACAGTTATACAACTGCAACTATGCCTCTGCTTTCCACAATTAAAACGGACCTACTGCGATGGGATTGTGCCATTTTTTTCATGGATGGGCCGAGTCAGTATCCTGAAGATGAATATATTGCCAAGAGTCCTCTTATCCTCAGATGGTGCCTATATCGCTACCCAGATCTTTTTTCACAGCCTTCAACAGTCTGTGCTTGAAGTTTATCTAGCATGGCCGGAGCCCCCACCCCCATCTAGCCCTATGCAGCGTCCTAAGCGGTTGGGAGGACTGGGGGTTGCTTCTATGTAGAGGTATTATATCAGACTGGCAACATCACACCACTACCAAATCCTGGGTCCCCCTTAAACTTTTAGCTGGACATAACCTGTCTCATGCTCTGTGGCTCCCCCAGGATTGCCGAGGCCTCTCAGAATTCATGTCTCCTGTCTGTCCATGTGTTGCGGTTGTGGGATATCTTAAATGCTCAGGGGCTGCTGTCCCAACTTGCACTCCTGGTTCATTCCAGGGGGAACACCTCCTACTTCGGCATGTGGGCAAGGGATGGAGAAGCATGGTTTGGAAGCTTCATACATAAGCAGGGCCTAGTCTCATTAGACTGGCTCCGTTCCCAGTTTGACCGATTCCCGATGGACAAGTGGCGCTACAGATTGTTGCATCATTTCGTTCAGAGTGTACCTCATACCATTAGGCCCCCATCCTCCCTGACTCAGTTTGAGAAGCTGTGCATGTCTGGAGACCCTGTCCACGCCATCAAGGTGCTCTATGAAATGTTGCAGTCTGTTGAGGTTTGGGGTAGTCCAGTATGGGAATGGGAGAGAGACCTGTGGCATACGTTTTTACGAAGACTCAATTGGATCACTTACAACTCTTGTGGATCCCTTATCCACAAGAGTTCTGTGGACACAAAAATGCAGGAAAATAGCTTTAAAAGGGTAACTTCACTTTCGCATTGCAAAGAAATAAAAAATATAGCACCTATAAATGCAACACTAATCATATTGTAATTGAATGTTATTAAAAATTACCTTTCCAATCTACAGCCACTGTAATTTTCTGAGAATGCATTGCAATATGGCTACCTGGAGTTTTTCTGTACACAGAAAGTGTACTAACCACTCTCCAGAAACATTTTCTGCTGTGCGATTGGCTCACCAATTTTCCCAGTAGTCTGCCTAAGATACAAGTCAGATTTCAGGCACCCCCTGCAACAAAAATGTCATTTTTGGAGAGATACTCAATAAGAGCATGTCTATAGGGATGCAGGCCCAGCTTATTTCCTCATTAGTGCCCTACAGATGCACACCTGACAATTATGAAACCACTTCCATTAAGTGGTTAACTCAGTAGAGACAAAACACACATGGATTTCTTCAGAATAACTGAAGAGGTAGGAATCTGCAACAAAGGTTGTTATAGTCCTTGAAATGTACATAGGTCACCCAGAGGGGAATGTCATTTTCACAACAAAAGTGGGAGTTACGCTTTAAGCTACTTACCTGGTGGTACAGAGTTTCGGACACTTTAGCCAGAATTTATCCGGGCAATATCGGATGTCTGTTGGAGGGGCTGTGGGCTTTGAGGTACCTACTTACACATATGGTGGGAGTGCCTGAGGCTTAGGCCCTTATGGCAAGATATCATAGCCCAGATAAAGGTTAAACTGGATATTAATATGAATATCTCCCATTGGAGTTTCTACTTCACATGCCATCCATTCCTCTTAGTAACTACCGTAGATCGATTCTGCCCCACCTTTTAAATGCTGCAAGGAGTTTAATTCCCATGTATTGGAAGTCAACACATTCCTGGATGACCTGATTGAATTTGTCTGGTTAATAATATCACAGCGGAAGGGTAATGGGTGGCAAAGTGCAAGGACAGACACAAAAAAAAAAAGTTTTACAGGGTCTGGACCACCTGGATACATTACGCCTCTAGTGCTGTACAGCTGCCAGAGTTTATTACCTCTAGATCCTGTCTGCCTCTGTTTTTGTTGCCGGAGACCCCTACGGTAATAATTTAATATAAACGTTATTGAGGCTGGGACCTGCATGCTGCTGAATATTTGTGCTAATACTTCTTATGATTTCAGATATAGTGCTGACTGTTTGTTTTTGTTCTTTGAACCTTTGGTTTGTAGTGTTCATAGGATCTATGACCCTCCCATTACCCCTTCCTCCTCTCTTTGTCCTTTCTCCCATTTCTCTTTTTCTCACTCCATGTCACAATAAGTTCACAGCTTACAGTAATGTACTGTATATGGGAGCATAGCCCTGGTTTGGTACAATGGTTTAGAAGCACAACCCCCCCCCCAAGATATTTGGATATAAAACGGTGGAGTCATATGACGTTTGCAACTGTATGTACCAAAGAACTTTCTGAAACTAATGTCGCAGGTTTGTGATCCATGGTCCATTGCTTTTTTGTAGGTTTTTTTTTTGGGGGTTTGATTACTTACTGTACATCATCCCTTTCTTTTTGAAAATTTAAATAAAAGGATTATAAAAAACACACAACAAAACAAACACATATTACTAGTAAGAAAGCAGGTCGTAACACATTTGTCCCATTAGAGATGATCAGGGAACGCTGCTTACAAGTGACAGGGAGAACCCAACTGTAATAAATACATTCTTCCCCTCAGTTTATGTCAATGAATCCAAGTTCTGCGAGCTGAGATAACATGCACTGCATTGATGCATTCACAAATTTCACAGTAGCCATGAGATAAAACAAAGTTCAGAAATATTTCTTTATCACATTGTTTTGAAAATCTATGTACACTACAAAACGTTAGGATTGAATCGGTTCTGATAATCGCTGTTTTACCAACCCGACAGCTTGTTATTCTAAATATGAAACCTTCATTTTGTTTGCAAATATTGAAGAACTACCAGCAAGAATAAGTCCTTACATTTAAAGAGCACTTGTCATTTCAGATCCATTGTGGAAGCCCCTGTTAGCGGACATCCACTCACCTGCTGCCGCCACGTCCCTCACCTTGTGTCACTGCCGCATCACCAGCCATCCCATTAAAGCGAATGGGTCTGTTGGTGAGTCAACAGCGGGTCAGAGATGACAGTTGCTCTTTAAAAAGTATGATTTAAATCAAGCCTTTTTACCAGTGATTAGGACAGTGATGGTGAACCTTGGCACCCCAGATGTTTTGGAACTACATTTCCCATGATGCTCCACTACACTGCAGAGTGCCAGAGTATCATGGGAAATGTAGTTCCAAAACATCTGGGGTGCCAAGGTTCACCATCACTGGATTAGGAGGAGGAGTATAATAAACAAGTGTCATGCTGATAACATTATTTTGAATGCTCCCTTGTGGCTGACAGAAACTAGTGCTCAACTAAAGGCTAGAAGAAAAAAGAAAAAAGAAAAAAAAGAAAAAAGAAAAAAAAAAAAAAAAAAAAAAGGAAAAAGTGGTAATAAACCCAAAACAAAAAAATGTATATATATTGCACCTTAAATCTTCTGTAAACCCTCAGCCCTTGTAAAACCACCAATTCAGTTTTAACCACTTGACCACTGGGCACTTAAAACCCCTTCCTAACCAGACCAATTTTCAGCTTTCGGTGCTCTCACATTTTGAATGACAATTACTGTGTCACACAACACTGTATCTATATGAAATTTTCGTCCTTTTTTCACACAAATAGAGCTTTCTTTTGGCGGTATTTAAGCAGGATTGGGTTTTTAATTTTTTTGCGCTATAAAAGAAAAAAAAAAGAAAAAAGAAAGAAAGAAAATTCTGGAAAAAAAAATGATTTTTTCTTCGTTTCCGTTATAAAATTTAGCAAAAATTTGTAATTTTTCTTCTTAAATTTTGGCCAAAATTTATGCTACATATCTTTTGGTAAAAATAAGTACAAATTGGTGTATATTATTTGGTCTGTGAAAGTTAGAGAGTCCACAAGCCATGGTGCAAAACACAGAAAATTGATCACACCTGAAGTACCCTAAGGCCCCTTTCACGCGGGACGGATCAGTAATGATCCGCCCCGTGATGATCCACTTGCTCAGCGGGGATCGCTCAGTTGTCCCCGCTGAGCCGGAAGGTGGACAGGGCGGTCTCTGCACGCTGTGCAGGGACCGCCCTGTCAGATCTCCGTTCTCTATGGGGGGATCAGATGAACACGAACCGTCTGTCCATGTTCATCCGATCCGCAGACGGATAGAAAAATAGGATTTTCCTCCTTCTGCAGAATCGGACAATTGCGGAGGCAGATGATAGCAGGTGTCTGCGGATGTTCATCCGCAGACACCCGCTATCCCATAGGAATGCATGTATGTCCGAATTTCATCCGCAAACGGATGGATGAAATATGGACATACGGTCCGCATGTGTGAAAGGGGCCTAACAAGCCAGAAAAGTACAAATACCCCCCAAATGACCCCTTTTTGGAAAGGAGACATTCCAAGGTTTTTAGAGAGTCATGGTGAGTTTTTTGAAGTTGTAATTTTTTCCCACAACTCTTTGCAAAAATCAAGATTTTTTTTCACAAAATTGTCATATTATCAGGTTATTTCTCACACACAGCATATGCATACCACAAATTACACCCCAAAACACATTCTGCTGTTACTCCTGAGTATGGCGATACCACATGTGTGAGACTTTTACACAGCGTGGCCACATACGGTGCTCCCTGCATGTTGGGCCACTGTCAGGCGTTCTGGAGCACCCAGGCCAATTCTGACATTTCCCTCATACATGTAAAAATCATCATTTATTTGCTATAAAATTGCATAGAACCCCAAAACATGATATATGTTTCTTTTTTTTAGCAAAGACCCTAGAGAATACAATGGCGGTCATTGCAACTTTATCTCGCACGGTATTTGCGCATCAATTTTTCGAATGCTTTTTTGGAGAGAAAAAAACCAGCTGTGCTTAAAAAAAAAAAAAAAAAAAAAAAAAAAAGAAGGTTAACTTAGCCCAATGCTAATGTGAAAGATAAAGTTACGGTATTAACATGTCACCCTTCAAAATTGCACACGCTCATGGAATGGTGCCAAACTTCGCTACTTAAAAATCCCCATAGGCGATGCTTTAAAATGTTTTACTGGTTACATGTGTTGAGTTACAGGGGAGGTCTAGGGCCAATATTATTGCTCTAACATTCGCAGAGATACCTCACATGTGTGGTTTGAATACCATTTTCATATGTGGGCGGGACTTACGTATGCGTTCTTTTCTGCATGCAAGCACACGATGACAGGGGCGCTTTAAAAAAAAAAATGTATTGTTCATTTTACTTTATTTTGAAACTTTTTCCACAAAAATAAATTTTTTTCATCACTTTTATTCCTATTACAAGCAATGTAAACATCCCTTGTAATAGGAATATGGCATGACAGGTCATCTTTACAGTGAGATATGGGGTCACTAAGACCCCACATCTCTCACCTCTAGGCTGAGAAGCGTGAAATAAAAAAAATAAAAATAAAAAAAATAAAAATAAAAACATCCTGGCTTCGATCGTTAGAACCGATAGAAGCACCAGAGGGCAGCAGGAGGGGGGGGGAAGACATCCCCTCTCGCCTCCTGTAAGAATGACCAAGAGGTAGAACAGCCAATATGATCATTCTTATGGTGTAGGACATCATGTAGGGTAGCTACAGGCATCATTCAGATATCCCCGCACAAAGTCAAGGACGTCATATGAAGACCAGAGGGCAGAAAGTGGTTAAAACACATTTTATTTATTTATTTAACACAAAAGTTGTCCATTTATACAATATTTCTAACACATAGCATGTACATACCAAAAATGACACCCCAAAATAGATTTTCCTACTCCTCCAGAGTACGGCGATACTACATGTGTGAGACTTCCACAGCCTGGCCACATACAGAGGCTAAGTACAGCCGAGTATGGCCGAGCATGGCTGGGTATCGCAGAGTATGACTGAGCATGGAAGGATGTGACTTAAATTGTCACAGAGCAGCGCTGTGAGCACAACAGATCCAGCCCACAGCGCTGCCATGCCATCCGCTCTCTCCCCCTCTCCCCTCGCACTGTACTGATCGGTACAGAGAGGGGAGGGATGACGCCAGTTTGTTTACAGGTGATAGCTCCGTCAACTTTGATGGAGTGATCACATAGTAAACTGCCGCTATCAGCAGCCATTTACCGTGATCCGCGGTGCGACGGGTCCGCCGGACATGAATGTTCCCGTGTGCACGCGGGACCGCCCTGTTATCCGCAGGCTCAGCGGGGACAACGGATCGATCCCCGCTGAGCAAGCGGATCATAACGGGCGGATCATTACTGATCCGTTTCGTGTGAAAGGGGCCTAAGTACCGGTTTCCTCCATGAACTGTAGCTACCCAGTGCTGGCAGCACTCATGTAGTCTCAGACCATGACACTCCCACCACCATGCTTGACTGTAGGCAAGACACACTTGCCTTTGTACTTCTCACCTGGTTGTCACACACGCTTAACACCACCAAAAAGTTTATCTTGGTCTCATCAGACCACAGGACATGGTTCTAGTAATCCATGTTCTTAGTCTGCTGGCCTTCAAATTGTTTGCAGGCTTTCTTGTGCATCATCTTTAGAAGAGGCTTACTTCTGGGACCCCTTCAACCTCTGCAGCAATGCTGGCAGCACTCATACGTCTATTTGCCCAAAGACAACGTCTGGATATGATGTGGAGCACGTGCACACACACACGCACACATGTTGCACAAGGTGGATAAAAATTGATAGAGAATCTATTATAACAAGTAGTGTTGTGGTCGGTATTTGAACCAGTGACCCTTCTTACTGCTAGGTGAGAGTGCCAACCACTACACCACTGTGCCGCCCCATGAGGCCTTACATTTAAAAAGAGCACTTGTCATTTCAGATCCATCATGGCAGCGCCTGTTAGCGAGCATCCACTCACCTGCAGCCGACACGTCCCTCAACTTGTTGTGTCACTGCTGCATCACCAGCTGTCCCATTAAAGTGAATGGCACTGTCGGTGAGTCAACAGGGGGTCAGAGGAGAAGCCAAAGCAGGACAGAGATGACAGTTGCCCTTTAAAAATTGTGATTTAAATCAAGCTTTTTTTGCTAGCGATTTAAGTTAAATCCACCCTGGTGCTGCAGCTTAGTTTCAGGGTCTTGGCAATCTTCTTATAGCCTAGGCTTTCTCCATCTTTATATAGAGCAAAAAAAAAAAAATTGTTCTGATCCTCAGAGTTCTTTACCATGAGGCGCCATGTTGAACTTCCAGTGACCAGTATGAGAGCGAGCGATAAACACCAAATTTAACACTCCTGCTCCCCATTCACACCGGAGGCCTTGTAACACTAAAGAGTCACATGACACGGGAGGGAATATGTCTAATTTGGACATTTTAGGGGATGGAAAATGTACACTGTTATACAAGCTGTACACTCACTACTTTACATTGTAGCAAAGTGTCATTTCTTCAGTGTTGTCACATGAACAGATATATTCAAATATTTACAGAAGTGTGAGGGGTGCACACACACATACATATACACACACACACACACACACACACTTTCAGATGTGTAAAAGTTCCAGGGGTGAGGTGCATGTCGGTCACAGGAATATGTTCAATGCCATCAGGGCAAAGGAAAGGGGATTGCTGCACAAAATTACATTACTGAGTTTTTTTTTTTGTTTTTTTTTAAAAGACATCAAAGTTACATGGTATTCATGGTAACAGTTTTGGGCTTAGGTAGATAAATGCCCTTCTTCAAAGGCCAAATATTTTGTCTTTAAAGTAGGCCGTTATCTGCCTAAACTTTTTCATTAAAGTATTTTTGTGCAACAATCCGGTTTCTATAATATATACAAAACATTTTATTTTGATCAGTTGCTTCTTGCACAATATCAACTTTACATGACTTGTAGAGCACCTCATCTTCCCTCTTCAGTGTTGCACTCCCGACACAATCTTCTTAGCAATTGTTACATTCTCCTCCCATATAATTGTGCTCATAAGTTTACATACCCTGGCAGAATGTATGACTTCTTGGCCATTTTTCAGAGAATATGAATGATAACACAAACATTTTTCACTCATGGTTAGCATTTGTCTGAAACCATCATCAACTGTGTTTACTCTTTTTAAAATCATAATGGCAACAGAAACTACCCAAATAACCCTGATCAAAAAAGTTTACACACCCCAGTTCTTAATACCGTGTATTGCCCCCTTTAACATCAATGACAGCTTGAAGTCTTTTGTGGTATTTGTGGATGAGGCTCTTTATCTTCTCAGAGGGTAAAGCTGCCCATTCCTCTTGGCAAAAAAGCCTCCAGTTCCTGTAAATTCTTGAGCTGTCTTGCATGAACTGCACATTTGAAATCTCCCCAGAGTGGCTCAATTATATTGAGGTCAGGAGACTGAGATGGCCACTCCAGAACCTTCACTTTATTCTGCTGTAGCCAATAACAGGTCGGCTTGGCCGTGTGTTTTGGATCATTGTCATGTTGGAATGTCCGAGTACGCCCCATGCACAGCTTCCTGGCTGATGAATGCAAATTTTCCTCCAGTATTATTTTGATTAGAGGTCGACCGATATGGGTTTTTCTCTGGCCGATACCGATGCCGATATTTAGAAATCATGGCGGCCGAATTTTTTGGGCCGATATGTTAGGCCGATTTTATTTTATTTATTTATTTTTAATCCCCCTTGATCTAACACACCTTTCCCACTGGGGCGTTTTTTAAGGCGCTTTTGGGCTAAAAATAGCGCCTGTAAAGTGCCTGCAAAATGGCTCCCCTGCAGTCTGTGTGAAAGACAGAGTGCTTTCACACTGAGGCGATGCGCTGGCAGGATCTTAAAAAAAAAGTCCTGCAAGCAGCACGTTTGGAGTGGTGTATACCGCTCCTCCACCACTCCTGCCCATTGATATGAATGGGCACCACTGCCGAAGCGCATGCAATGCGATTTGGCAGCGGTGCTTCATGGGCGCATTTAACCTCTTCCTTGGCCGCTAGCTGGGTTATATGTGCCCCACTAGCAGCCAAATAGCACCGCTAAAATGATGGTAAAGAGCCGCTAAAACTTGCGATTTACCATCAACGCCTGTCCGCTCCAGTGTGAAAGCAGCCTTCATAAGTGATACAGAAAATTTCTTACATTTAAACATTTATTAAACAAAACAAACCTCCAATCAGTTTACTTGTATGTATGATCTAGATTTAAAAAAAAAAAAAAAACCTATATATTAAATAAAAACAGGTAGTCAAAACTTTTGGACAAAAAAAAAAAAAATGGGCTAACTTTACTGTTTTTATTTTATTTTTATTTTTTAAATGGTGTATTTTTTTCCCAAAAAAATGCATTTGAAAGACCTCTGTGCAAATGCCGTGTGACATAAAATATTGCAACAACCGCTATTTTATTCCCTAGGATCTCTGCTAAAAAAAATATATATAATTTTTGGGGGGGTCTAAGTGATTTTCTGGCAGAAAATACAGGATTTTTACTTGTAAGCAACAAGTGTCAGAAAAGATTTAGGCTGGGTTCACACCGCTGCGGGGGGAGAACCGGATGTGATTCGCACAGCAAATCACATCCGATCTCCGTAGCACTGCGAGTTCAGCCATACAGATAGTATGGCTGAACTCGCAGCTGTCCCGCAGCAAACTCGCACAGGACCCTTTTTTGGGTCCGCAACGGAATCGGATCGCATGGGGGTTCACACCATGCGATCCGATTCCTGTGCGAGTCGGCAGATCGCACTGCGATATGCCGACGGATCTGGGGGTGTCATTAACATAACATTGACACCCCCAGCCGTCCGCATAGGGCAGTGTGAACTGCCGGCGGGAGGTGAGCGATGCGGGAAAACGCCGCGGATTCGCGGCGTTCCCGCATCGCAATAGTGTGAACCTAGCCTTAGTCTTTAAATGGTTAAACTGAGAACTTCTACACACAGAGATGACTTCATTCATTCAGAAGTGTAAACATTGTATCATTTAGTTCTTTTCTTGGCAGTCTGCCCAGAGTGGAGGAAAGTGTTGCTATGACGACTCAGGCAACTCACACTGACTTCTTACAGAAGTCATTTCAAAGTCCCTAGAATCGGCTTTTTATCAGCACAATCGGCAGATGCCGATTATTTAAAAAAATGCAAATATCGGCCGATATATCGGCCGGCTGATATATCGGTCGACCTCTAATTTTGATACCATACTACTGCATGCATCTTGCCAACAGTTTTGACCAAATTTCCTGTGCCTTTGTAGCTCACACATCCCCAAAACATTAGCGATTCACCTCCGTACCTTTCTTCATAGGCCTTGTTGACTCCTCTCCAAATGTAGAGTTTTATGGTTGTGGCCAAAAAACTCAAAATTTTGGTCTCATCACTCCAAATTACTTTGTGCCAGAAGGTTTGAGGCTGGTCTCTGTGCTGTTTGGCATATTATAAGTGGGATACTTTGTGGCATTTGCGTAGTAATGGCTTTCTTCTGGTGACTCGACCATGCAGCCCATCTTATTGTGCATCTTGAAACCACATGACATTTTCAGAGAGTCCTGTATGTCACCTGAAATTTTTGTGGCTTCATTTGCATCCTGAACAACTTTCCTGACAGTTGTGGCAGACATTTTAGCTGGCCGTGGTTTGGTTTCAACATAAACCCTCATTTTTCACTTCTTGATTAGAGTTTGAACACTGCTGATTGGCATTCTCAAATCCTTGGAAATCTTTTTATATCACTTTCCTGAATTATACAGTTCATCTCCCTTTTCCCGCAGATCCTTTGACAATTCTTTTGCTTTCCCCATGACTCAGAATTCAGAAACATCAGTGCAGCACGGGATGAAAGATGCAAGGGTCTGTCAGGAGTCCAGAAACACATTGACATCTTATACACACACACACTAATTACAAGCAAACAGATCACATGTGAGGATGGATACCTTTAATAGCCATTCAAACCAGTTTGCGTCAACTTATGTGCCTGTTACAAGGCCAAAATCACCACGGTATCTAAACTTTTAAACTGAGTTATTTGGGTAGTTTCTGTTGCCATTATAATTTAAAAAAAGAGTAAACATAGTTGACTGAATGGTTTCAGCCAAACATTAACCATGAGTGACAGGGTATACAAACTTATGAGCACAACCAGGGCCGTCTTTAAGGCAGGGCAAAAGGGGCAGCTGCCCTGGGCCCTGTCATTGTTGTAGGGCCCAAAGCAGCTGCCTCATATGTGACAACTGTCCCAGTTTAAATTCCCTTGAAGTTTTAGTCCTGTGCTGTGGCCCGATATCTCAGTGTGAAATGCTGCTACTATTGCTGCTCAGCTCTGCTCTATTGTTGTATACCGATGACTGACCTGCAGACCCTGCGTTTACATATAAATAACCATCATTAATATGCAAATAGCGGCGGCATTACTAAGTAAATATGGGGTTGGCGGTATTGATATGTAAATAAAGGTATCAGTCATATGTATATCATGCTCCCCTGCAGTGAGGAGATGATGTGCTGTAACCTCTAGCAACCAATCAGTGAGCAGTATTACTGTACAGTAATCCCTAGAAACCAATTAACGAGCAGAAATCATTTTCTGTAACCTCTAGGAACTAATCAGTGAATCGTAATGTGTGCTGTAACCTCTAGCAACCAGTCAGTAAGCAGTAATGATATGCTGTAACCACTGGCAACCAATCACAATTGCTGCCTGATTTGATACAGTAAACTGATTTTAAGTCTAGCTGCTATTTATTGTATGTCTCAGAGCAGGTGTAGAGTGAAATTGAATGGGAGCCCAGGGTCCAATCAATATTAACCACTAGAGATCCGCGCTATAGCCAAATGACGGCTACAGCGCGGACCTCCTTTGCCGGCCTGAGGGGCGCGCGCAGTGCGCTCTGTGATCGGCGAGTCTATGAGACTCGCCTGATCACGGATCCGAGCAAGGGGTCGATCCCGACCCCTTACCACGTGATCAGCTGTCAGCCAATGACAGCTGATCATGTGATACAACGGAGCCGGTAGTCGGTTATTATTCCTCCTCGCGCTCTCAGCGAAAAAAAAAAAAGAGCCGATCACTGGCGGCCGTGATCGGGACATCAGTCCCGATCACGGCCAGCTTACCAGTGCCCACCTGCCCCCCTCAGGAATAAATAAGTGCCCCCCCGTAAGTGCCACCCAGCAGTGCCACCCACAATCTGCCTCAGCAATGGTACTGCACCCCAGTGCCACATAACCGTGCCCATCAGTGTCATCTACCAGTGCCCATCAGTGCCCAGCAGTGCCACCTATCAGAGCCCATCAGTCCCATCTATCAGTGGTACCTATCAGTGCCCCTTAGTGCCACCCATCCGTGCCATCTTATCTGTGCCCATCTTTGCCCATCAGTGCCGCCTTATCTGTGCCCATCAGTGCCACCTTATCTGTGCCCATCGGTGCCACCTTATCTGTGCCTATTAGTGCTGCCTTAACTATGCCTATCAGTGCCCACCAGTTCAGCCTATCAGTGCCGCCTCATCAGCGCACTTCAATGAAGGAGAAAAATGACCTGTTTGCAAAATTTTATAACAAACTATTAAACATGATTTTTTATTTTTTTTTATTTTGCATCTTTTTTTGTTTGTTTAGCAAAAAATAAAACTCCCAGCTGTAATTAAATACCACCAAAAGAAAGCTCTATTTGTGGGAAAAAAATGATAAAAATTTAATTTGGGTACAGTGTTGTATGACCGTGCAATTGTCATTCAAAGTGCATCAGCGCTGAAAGCTGAGAATTGGTCTGGGCAGGAGGGGGGTTTAAGTGCCCAGTAAGCAAGTGGTTAAAGACGGCCCTGAGTACAACTGTAGGTCTGCTTTTCTCTCCTTTATTGTCATTCTGTGCTCTCACTGTAGTACACAGAATAGGTAGTGACTGCACTCCCAGGAATTGTTTTGGGCCATGCTCACTGATAGACAGCAAGGTGAATTCACATAGGCATGCTGCACACTCCGCTGCCACAGAACACAGACTCATTCACAGCAGACCACACACTCAGTCACAGCATGCGGTCAGAAAGGACTGAGTCACAAAACTTCCAACACAGAGCACTTCTGGGTTTTCACCGTCAGCATGCGGCTGCTCTGAGTCAGCTCAAATGCAGATCATGGTTTCTTTGTTCCCAATCTGTGTCTATGGACACAAAGGGGGCTTCAGAGTTACAACAAGCAAATGATCTCCATAAAAAAAAAAAAAAAAAAAAAAAAGTCTCCAAGTAATAGCATGTATGCTATCCTATCTTGTCCTCTCATACTTTTCACTTCTTCCCTGCACATATACAGTATTTATTGTGTAAGCTGCCATAGCCTTCTCTACGCTTGGGCTGGAACAAATAATCAACAGACTGGATTATGAAAATAGTTGTCAACTATTTTCATAATGGTAAGCCAATTAGCTTGTCTTCATACAGAATGCATTATTTGTTTGCAGATCAGAAACAATTGAGTACTGTCCATGATATTCTTTTTTTGCATGAACATACAATTGTTCAGGACAAGCTTTCGGGTTATGTCCCCTTCTTTAAGGTCCCTGCAGTACCTTTTGCAGATCAGAAAACAATGCAGCACACATACAGCTCAGTACACTGTCCATACATGTCAATGAGTGCCTGAGAATTGAGAGCAGGAATAGGGATTTGTGTGTGTAAACCTGTTCTGGTCAGGGGAGAGAAAAGACATATCATTTGTTCCTACTAAGTAGGAACAACAATACTACTCCTCCTCCAGTCAGTCCTATCCCCATACAGTTAGAAACACCAACTAGGGAACACATTTAACCCCTTGATCGACCCATAGTGTTAACCCCTTCCCTACCAGTGACATTTATACAGTAATCAGTGCATTTTCATAGCACCGATTGCTGTATAAATGTCAATGGTCCCAAAAAATGTGTCAAGTGTCTGATCTGTCCACTGCAATGTTGCAGTACCACAAAGAAAAAAAAAGAAAAAAAAAAACAAACAAACACACACACACACACACACACACACGCAAATCACTGGCATTATTGGAAAAGAAAAAAAAGCCATAGATCTTTCCCTCAGGTTTGTAGACGCTATAACTTTTTGCACAAACCAATAAATCTACGTTTATTGCATTTATATATTATAGCAAAAAATATATATTTTTTTCAAAATTGGCGCTTTTTTTTGTTTATAGCGCAATAAAATAAAAACCGCAGAGGTGATCAAATACCACCAAAAGAAAGCTCTGTTTGTGAGAGAGAGAGAAAAAAAAAAAAAGGACATTTTGTTTGGGTACCATGTCGCGTACAATTGTCAGTTAAAACGAGGCTGTATCGCAAAAAATGGCCTGGTCATTAACAGCCAAATCTTCTGGTCTGTAAGTGGCTAATGACAAGGAAGGGATTAAAAACACTTACAAGATGAAAGTGAAAAACGAACAGGGATATCAATGAATCCATAACACCTGGGAGTAAAGACAGCAGCAGGTGAAAGTTCCAGCCGACCAGTGGTGGTAAACACTGTGTCTGACCCAAAATGGGGAGCTGTGCCTGTTAGACCAGAATGCAATCCAAGCAACCGGAAGTGAAGTCAAAGTGGGTGGGACATGTTTCAGAGCGTTTCTAGTCACTCCTTCAAACCAAGAGAATCGCACATCAAATCAGAGCCTATCGTCGGCAATGGCAGTGTCCGAACCGGTGAGATGACAACTTTGTGCGCTGCACCAATTCCTAAAACGTAGTTTCTGCACTACTAATGGTGACTTCAATAGACATCTGTGCATGAACCCGCACAGATGTCTGTCAAATCGCCCCTGAAGTCCGACTGAAATGACGGTTTGAAATTGTGCAAGTTCAGCTGAACTCAGTGTGATTTATTTATTTATTTTTTCGATTTAAAATCGGATAAATAAAAACTAAAAACGAAAACACTCCAAACCACTTCTCCAAAACATGATTTACCAAGACCCCTTTCACACTAAAGGCATTTTTTCAGGCGCTAAAGGGCTAGAAATAGCCCCTGTAACATGCCTCCCCTGCAGCCCCAATGTGAAAGCCCGAGTGCTTTCACACTGCAAGCAGCATCTTTGGAGCAGTGTAGGAGAGGCGTATACACCGCTCCTCTACCGTCGATGCCCATTGAAATGAATGGGCAGCGCTGCCGAAGCGCCTGCAAAGCTCTTTCGCAGCGGTGCTTTTCGGGTGCATTTAATGCTTTCTTCGGCTCCTAGCAGGGATTGAAAGGCACCCCGCTAGCGGGTGAAAAGCATTGCTAAAGCCACTTACAGGAGAGCACTTTGCAGGCTGTCCTCAGGTTCTGCTTTTGCAAAAAAAAAAAAAAAAAAAAAAAACGCAGCACCTGAGGACAGCTGCATGATTCTTTAGCAAAGGTTTTAAACTATGGAGCATTTTATTTTTTATGCACCACGGTATTTACGGATGACCCGATTGCTTGTGAAGTGGCTGGTATAAGTTTGTGACTATGTCTATGGTCTCCTGGAAGCCAAGCTGTAACCCATTATATGCCTCCTTTGATCCTCTGTCATAGGGGATCATGATGATCCATTAAGAGTCCATTTCTGCTGTTCTGGTGGTGGAATCAATACGGCCTGCTGTTTCTAGAATGCGGGGACGGTCTTGTTCACGGCTATATGGACTTTTATTTCACACTGCACTGATCTATATTCATTTGGTCACAATGTTTTGATTTTTTTCAACGAATTTTGCGCACTTATGAACTTTGTACGCGTTTTACTGTCAATATTTTTGATATATTTACAGGCACATTATTGTTGATTTTGAATATTTAATTTTATGGTGGATATATATTCACCACTTATATTTGATTGCTTTCATTTTTAATTATTTGTCACATTATATATAGCATGTTTCACATCATTTGATTAATGTGGTTCGCATATGTGTTTTTTTTTTTTTTCCCCATTTTGGTTTTAGAATCATATGCGACTATTTTTTCACTGAAATCAATGGCCAGCGCTGCCGAAAAGCCCCGCTAAAACTAGCGCCGCTTTACTGCCAATGCAGCCGCCACTTCATTGTGAAAGTGGTCCAACGCAGACAGGTGCAAGTATGAAAAGGCTCTTATGGAGTAGAGCACATTCACTTTGCAAACTAAATTTTCACTAAGGCCACTTTCACACAGAGGCATTTTGCAGGCGCTTTTGCACTAAAAATAGCACAAATATAATGCCTTTTCTTAGGCAAAAAATGCCAAAAAGCCCAAAACACATCCGGTTTAGGAGCAGCAGTGTACATAAGGCCTTACCCTTGACATTTGACCTGTCAGTCTTTAACCACTTTCAGACCGGACCATTTTGCTGGTCAATGACCAGAGGTCTTTTTACAATTTGGCACTGCGCTGCTTTAACCACTTGCCGACCGCCGCACGCCGATGTACGTCGGCAGAATGGCACGGGCAGGCATAAGGGCTTACATGTACGTCCTTGCCTGCCCGCCGGTCGGGGGCCCGATCGGGCCCCCGCCCGGTGCCTGCGGCGGTCGGTATTCGTTCGGGAGCGATCCCGGACGAGGGGACGGCCATTCATTCATGGCCACCCCCTCGCGATCGCTCCCAGCGAATGAAAATGTCCGGTGACATCACTTCCTCTCCTGTAATGTAAACACAGGAGAGGAAGTGATGTATTCTCTCCTCCGTGTCGGTAGTTTTCGTTCCGGCACCGAGGAGAGAGGTTCGTGAGTTGCACCAACACACCCCACATACAGTAAAACATGCCAGGCACACTCACACCCCCCCCTTTACCCCCCGATCACCCCCAATTACCCCTGCCCCCCCAGTCACAGTGACACCAATTGCTTTTTTTTTTTTTTTTTTTTTTTTGCATTGGTGTCATTTGTGACTGTAGTAACTGTTAGGGCAGTTAGGGTTAGCCCCCTTTAGTTCTAATGTGCTCCCCTAACCCCCCCAATAAAGGTTTAACCCCGTGATCACCCCCCGTCGCCAGTGTCACTAAGGCTGGGTTCACATTGCAGCGGTTTATGAGAACGAATGTGATTCGCACCGCACTGCAGTGCAAATCACATCCGATCTCTGTGCGATTCGAGTTCAGCCATACAGATAGTATGGCTGAATTCGTGTCGCACCCGCCGCAAATTCGCACGGGACCCTTTTTTTGGCCCGCAGCAGAATCGGATCGCATGGGTGTTCACACCATGCGATCCGAGTTTGCAGATCGCACTGCGATATGCGAACTGATCTGGGGGTGTCATTATCATTTCACTGACACTCCCAGCAGTTCGCATAGGGCAGTGTGAACTGCCGCCGGGAGGCATGCGATGCGGGAACCCGCCGCGGATTCATGGCGTTCCCGCATCGCTCCAGTGTGAACCCAGCCTAATAAGCGATAGTTTTTCTGATCGCTGTATTAGTGTCACAGGTGACGCTAGTTAGGCAGGTAGGTATTTAGGTTCGCCGCAGCTTTTTATAGCGCCAGGGACCCCCATATACTACCGCATAAAGCCCCCTGATTGCCCCCTAGTTAACCCTTTCACCAGTGATCACCATATAACTGTTACAGGTGACGCTGGTTGGTTAGTTATTTTTTTATAGTTTCAGGGCACCCGCCATTTATTACCTAATAAAGGTTTAACCCCCTGATCACCCGGCGGGTGTCATTTGTGACTGTAATAACTGTTAGGGCAGTTAGGGTTAGCCCCCTTTAGTTCTAAGGTACCCCCCTAACCCCCCCAATAAAAGGTTTAACCCCGTGATCACCCCCCGTTGCCAGTGTCACTAAGGCTGGGTTCACATTGCAGCGGTTTATGAGAACGGATGTGATTCGCACCGCACTGCAGTGCAAATCACATCCGATCTCTGTGCGATTCGAGTTCAGCCATACAGATAGTATGGCTGAATTCGTGTTGCACCCGCCGCAAACTCGCACGGGACCCTTTTTTTGGTCCGCAGCAGAATCGGATCGCATGGGTGTTCACACCATGCGATCCGAGTTTGCAGATCGCACTGCGATATGCGAACTGATCTGGGGGTGTCATTAACATTTCACTGACACTCCCAGCAGTTCGCATAGGGCAGTGTGAACTGCCGCCGGGAGGCATGTGATGCGGGAACCCGCCGCGCATTCGTGGCGTTCCCGCATCGCTCCAGTGTGAACCCAGCCTAATAAGCGATCGTTTTTCTGATCGCTGTATTAGTGTCACAGGTGACGCTAGTTAGGCAGGTAGGTATTTAGGTTCGCCGCAGCTTTTTATAGCGCCAGGGACCCCATATACTACCGCATAAAGCCCCCTGATTGCCCCCTAGTTAACCCTTTCACCAGTGATCACCATATAACTGTTACAGGTGACGCTGGTTGGTTAGTTATTTTTTTTATAGTTTCAGGGCACCCGCCATTTATTACCTAGTCTCACTAGTGTACCCCTAAATTTAGGGGTGTCTACTTTCCAAAATGGGGTCATTTGGGGGGGGGTTTGTGCCATCTTGGCATTTTATGGCCTTCAAAACTGTAACGCCCTTAGAAAGCCTGAAGGCGGTGCTTGGTTTTCGGGGCCCCGTACGCGGCTAGGCTCCCAAAAAGTCCCACATATGTGGTATCCCCGTACTCAGGAGAAGCAGCAGAATTTATTTTGGGGTGTCATTTCACATATGCCCATGGCATGCGTGAGCAATATATCATTTAGTGACAACTTTGTGAAAAAAAAAAAAAAAAAAAAGTTTGTAATTTTCCCGCAACTTGTGGCAAAATATAAAATATTCCATGGACTCAACATGCCTCTCAGCAAATAGCTTGGGGTGTTTACTTTCTAAAATGGGGTCATTTGTGGGGGTTTTGTGCCATCTTGGCATTTTATGGCCTTCAAAACTGTAATAGGTAGTGAGGAGTGAAATCAAAAATTTACGCCCTTAGAAAGCCTGAAGGCGGTGCTTGGTTTTCGGGGCCCCGTACGCGGCTAGGCTCCCAAAAAGTCCCACATATGTGGTATCCCCGTACTCAGGAGAAGCAGCAGAATTTATTTTGGGGTGTCATTTCACATATGCCCATAGCATGTGTGAGCAATATATCATTTAGTGACAACTTTGTGTAAAAAAAAAAAAAAAAAAAAGTTTTTTTTGTCATTATTCAACCGCTTGAGGCAAAAAAATAAAATATTCAATGGGCTCAACATGCCACTTATCAATTTCCTTAGGGTGTCTACTTTCCAAAATGGGGTCATTTGGGGGGGTTTTGTACTGCCCTGCCATTTTAGCACCTCAAGAAATGAGATAGGCAGTCGTAAACTAAAAGCTGCGTAAATTCCAGAAAACGTACCTTAGTTTGTAGATGTGACAACTTTTGCGCAAACCAATAAATATACAATTATTGACTTTTTTTTTACCAAAGACATGTGGCTGAATACATTTTGGCCATTTTGGCCCGTTTATATCGCAAAAAATAAAAATCGCAGAGGCAATCAAATACCATCAAAAGAAAGCTCTATTTGTGGGAAGAAAAGGACGCAAATTTTGTTTGGGTACAACATTGCATGACCGCGCAATTACCAGTTAAAGCAGCGCAGTGCCAAATTGTAAAAAGACCTCTGGTCATTTACCAGCAAAATGGTCCGGTCTGAAGGTGGTTAACTGGTAATTGCGCGGTCATGCAATGTTGTACCCAAACAAAATTTGCGTCCTTTTCTTCCCACAAATAGAGCTTTCTTTTGATGGTATTTGATTGCCTCTGCGATTTTTATTTTTTGCGATATAAATGTAAAAAGACCACAAATTTTGAAAAAAAATGATATTTTCTACTTTTTGTTATTAGAAAAATCCAATAAACTCAATTTTAGTCATACATTTAGGCCAAAATGTATTCAGCCACATGTCTTTGGTAAAAAAAAAGTCAATAATTGTATATTTATTGGTTTGCGCAAAAGTTGTCACATCTACAAACTAAGGTACGTTTTCTGGAATTGACGCAGCTTTTAGTTTATGACTGCCTATATCATTTTTTGAGGTGCTAAAATGGCAGGGCAGTACAAAACCCCCCCAAATGACCCCATTTTGGAAAGTAGACCCCCTAAGGAAATTGATAAGTGGCATGTTGAGCCCATTGAATATTTTATTTTTTTGCCTCAAGCGAGTGAATATGACAAATGACAAAAAAATTTTTTTTTTCTTTACACAAAGTTGTCACTAAATGATATATTGCTCACGCATGCCATGGGCATATGTGAAATGACACCCAAAATAAATTCTGCTGCTTCTCCTGAGTACGGGGATACCACATATGTGGGACTTTTTGGGAGCCTAGCCGCGTACGGGGCCCCGAAAACCAAGAACCGCCTTCAGGCTTTCTAAGGGCGTTACAGTTTTGAAGGCCATAAAATGCCAAGATGGCACAAACCCCCCCAAATGACCCCATTTTGGAAAGTAGACACCCCTAAATTTAGGGGTACACTAGTGAGACTAGGTAATAAATGGCGGGTGCCCTGAAACTATAAAAAAATAACTAACCAACCAGCGTCACCTGTAACAGTTATATGGTGATCACTGGTGAAAGGGTTAACTAGGGGGCAATCAGGGGGCTTTATGCGGTAGTATATGGGGGTCCCTGGCGCTATAAAAAGCTGCGGCGAACCTAAATACCTACCTGCCTAACTAGCGTCACCTGTGACACTAATACAGCGATCAGAAAAATGATCGCTTATTAGGCTGGGTTCACACTGGAGCGGTGCAGGAACGCCACGAATCCGCGGCGGGTTCCCGCATCGCATGCCTCCCGGCGGCAGTTCACACTGCCCTAATGCGAACTGCTGGGAGTGTCAGTGAAATGTTAATGACACCCCCAGATCAGTTCGCATATCGCAGTGCGATCTGCAAACTCGGATCGCATGGTGTGAACACCCATGCGATCCGATTCTGCTGCAGACCAAAAAAAGGGTCCCGTGCGAATTTGCGGCGGGTGCGGCGAATGGCTGAACTCGAATCGCACAGAGATCGGATGTGATTTGCACTGCAGTGCGGTGCGAATCACATCCGTTCTCATAAACCGCTACAATGTGAACCCAGCCTTAGTGACACTGGCGACGGGGGGTGATCACGGGGTTAAACCTTTATTGGGGGGGTTAGGGGGGTACATTAGAACTAAAGGGGGCTAACCCTAACTGCCCTAACAGTTATTACAGTCACAAATGACACCAATGCAAAAAAAAAAAAATGCAATTGGTGTCACTGTGACTGGGGGGGCAGGGGTAATTGGGGGGTAATCGGGGGGTAAAGGGGGGGTGTGAGTGTGCCTGGCATGTTCTACTGTGAAGTGTCGTGTTGGTGCAACTCACCGATCCTCTCTCCTCTGTGCCGGAACGAAAAATACCGACACGGAGGAGAGACTACATCACTTCCTCTCCTGTTTACATTACAGGAGAGGAAGTGATGCAATGCTTCACTCCCATTCGTCAGGAGCGATCGCGAGGGGGTGGCCATGAATGAATGGCCGCCCCCTCATCCCGGATCGCTCCTGCACGGATACCGACCGCCGCTGGCACCGGGGGAAGGCAGGGACGTACAGGTACGCCCATATGCCTGCCCGTGCCATTCTGTCGACGTACATCGTCGTGCGGCGGTCGGCAAGTGGTTAAAGAATTTACAGAATTTTGGCATTTGTTTAATTTTTTGCAGCCCTTCCCCGCTCACTTGTTTCGAAATATGCATTTCCCACAGGAACAATTGTATCCGGGCTCCTGCCATCTACAAAGCCTCACTATGGTTTCCTTAGGTCACCTAAAGGACCTAAGGTGAACCATAAGGTTAGAGCTGTCGTGCAACAAGGCTAATGTTCCTGACAAAATCCTCCTAAAGCCCCGTACACACTATCAGATTGTCTGCTGAGTTTTTCCTTCAGATTTACCAAAACCATGTAGTAGAAGGGCCTGCCTGATTGCTTACACATTAAAACTCCTAAGGTTTGACCTGATATTATATGGTTTTGGTAAATCTGAAGGAAAAACTCAGCAATCTGATAGTGTGTACAGGGCTTTACAAGCAGTCCTATTGAAAATGCATTTCTGAAATGGTGACACTTACAACAAGTAGCCTTTACAGATCTGCTTTCGGTCCCCAACACACTGAAAATATTGAACTTACACCATGTGATTTCTGCTGTAAGATCAAAGTTCAAGTAACTAAGAAGAACTGTGCACAGAATAGGTTGTTCTGGCCAGCTCAGTAGATTGCTTTAAGAGAGGCCTGGATACTTTCCTAAATATACATAATATAACTGGGTACTAATATTTATAGGTAAAGTTTCATCCAGGGTGGGGTATATGGGATTGTAGAATATTTTTTATTTTATTTTTTTATGGTTGAACTGGATGGACTTGTGTCTGTCATTTTTCAACCTGATTAACTATGTAAGAAGCAAGTACAGAAAACCCTATTGCCCGAAATAAAGTGTCCTTGTATAACTTGTGAGCTGAACAGAAAAAAAAAAAAAAAAAAAAAAAGAAGTAGTTATATTGCTTCTGTAAACTATGTATCTTGACATCCCCATTTAAAAAAGGAGAAGTATAGCCAAAGCTCGTTTGGCTGTACTTCTCCTATGGATCACAGGAGTGCAATTTGTTTTGCACTCCTATGATCCATTTTTTTTTGCAAAGCGGGCTGAAGTCCACTCTCTGCTGACTTCATAGAAGTCAGTCCAGGAACCGCATCATGGCAAAAAAAAAAAAATGGAAGTTGAGATCCGCCAGGTACCTGGAACGTCATCCGGCTCAACCTCTCAGCGAGCAACCGAGAGTCTGAGCCAACCGCTCACTCCCCCTCCACAGCTCAGTGCTCCAGTGAGCAAGGAGGAAGCAGAGCGGAGAGCTGCTGACTGACTGTCAGCAGCTCTGTTTGGGGAACTGCCAGAACCGAGCAAATGGCGGCGTTTGATCGCTCAGTTCTCAATGTAGAGGTGCCGGGGGACAGATGCAGCATTGGACCGATGCTGCAGCCACCCAAGTATAAATTAGGGAAAAACAAACAAACCCATACCTCACTTTTAATGGAGAAGTGTGAAAGGAAAGTCTAGCCTGGGTGAAAACCATGGTCCTCTCCTATACAAAATAAAGTAAGCTAGCGTAGCCACCCAAGGACAATACTGCTGCTATTTACAGGATACCCAGGTGAAAAAGGAAATCAGATCAGTGGATGTTACATTTATGAGAGGATCTCCACTTTAAGGCCCCCTTCACACTGAGAAGCTTTGCAGGCGCTAGATTGCTAAAAATAGCACCCGCAAAGTGCCCTCAAACAGCCGCTGCTGTCTCTCCAGTGTGAAAGACCGACTGGAGTGGTGCGCTTGCAGGACGCTGAAAAAAGTCCTGCAGGCCACATCTTTGGAGCGCTGTAGGAGCGGTGTATTTACCGTTCCTAAAGCGCCCCTTCCCATTGAAAACAATGGGGCAGTGCTCCAAACCTGCAGCGCCGCTTTGTGAGCGGTTTTAACCCTTTTTCGTCCGCTAGCAGGGGTTAAAACTGCCCCGCTAGCGGCCGAAAATCACCGCTAAGACGACGGTAAAGCACCACTAAATATAGCGCCGCTTTACCACCAGCGCGCCCAGCGCCTCAGTGTGAAAGTAGCCTAACTGTTACCTCCTTGGATTCTCCCCATTTATTGGCCTTCCTCCTACGACTACCACCTTTTTTTGGGGGGGAAAAAAAAAAATTAATAAAAAGACACTACCACCTTTCTTATTCCATCTTTCCACCCATTTCTGCTGCAAGGTGGCTCGACAATATCCAGCAAATACAAATTTAAGTCAGACATGACTAATAAAAGCCAATGTCCAGGGGGATGGGAGGAAGGAAAAAAAAAAAAAGCCAGGAATTGGGCGTGATTGCATCTACAATATGTATTCCTTACAAAATCATTACGTTTAACCACTTCAGCCTAGGACCATTTTGCTGGCCAAAGACCAGACCACTTTTTGCGATTCGGCACTGCTTTAACTGACAATTGCGCGGTCGTGCGACGTGGCTCCCAAACAAAATGGACGTCCTTTTTTTTCCCCCACAAATAGAGGTTTCCTTTGGTGGTATGTGATCACCCCTGTGGTTTTTATTTTTTGCGGTATAAACAAAAAGAGAGCGACAATTTAAAAAAAAAAAAAACCACGCATTATTTTTTACTTTTTGTTATAATATCCCCCAAAAATATATATAAAAAAATAAAAATAAAAAAAATAACTTTATTCCCCTCAGTTTAGGCCGATACGCATTCTTCTACATTTTTTAATTTTTTTTTTACCAAAAAAATAAATAAATAAAATCGCAATAAAGCGATTCATTGATTTGCGCAAAAGTTATAGCGGTTCCTTCAACAGCCATGCCATTAAAACCCAGCGACGGTAAAGCAGGATGGAGTATCGGACCTTGCGATAAGAGGTCGTCACCCGCCAGGGAGCATCTACCACCAGGCATACTAGGTCGGTGTACCAGGGACGTTGGGGCCAATCTGGAGCGATCAGCATCACTGGAATCCCCTCAGCCTCCACTCTGCCAAGTAGGCAAGGCAACAGTATGAGTGGAGGGAAGGCATAAATCAGCCGGTACTGCTCCCACTGAGCCACCAGCGCGTCTGACCAAGGATCTCCCGTCCTGGACACGAAACTCCGCACCTTGCGATTGAGCCAAGAGGCCAGAAGAGCCACATCTGGTGTGTCGCAGGCAAAAGAAGCCTGAACACCCCTGGATGCAATGACCATTCTCCTGGGTCCAGCACTTAGACTTAGATAGTCCGCCTGCCAGTTTTTATTCCCGGGATGTATATGGCCGACAGGGCTGGTACGTGTTACTCTGCCCACCGAAGGATGTGAGCGACATCTCGTGCCGCAGCCGAGCTCCTTGTTCCCCCTTGATGGTTCACATATGCCACCGCCATGGCGTTGTCTGACTGGATCCTGATCGGATGCCCTCGTAGCCTCATTGACCAAGTGGAGAGACATAGCCCGATTGCTCGAAGCTCGAGCACATTGATCGGTAACAGAGGTTCCTCCCGCGATCAGAGGCCCTGGGTCGGCTGTACTCCCAGCACTCCCCCCCCCAGCCGGTCAGGCTGGCGCCCATTGTGATCACCATCCATGAAGAGGCAGGAACAATTTCCTGGACCGAAGGGCCGGAGACCTCAGCCACCAGAGAAGAGAATCCTTCACTAACGGGCTAACCCGAATCTGCCAATCCAGGGATAACGTAATTTTGTCTCATTTGGACAATATCTCCCTCTGCAAGACTCTGGTGTGAAATTGGGCATACGGTACCGCCTCGAAGGAAGCTACCATGAGACCCAGAACTCGCATGCAAAAACGCAGCGATGACCACCTGCGGTTCATCAACAGCTTCACTGCGGCTCTGAGAGTCCATAGTTTGCCTGAAGGGAGAACGCTTTCGCTTCCACGGAGTCCAGCAGTAAGCCTAGGTACTCCAGGCGCTGAGTCGGCACTAGTACCGACTTTGAGGTTCAAACACCCACCCAAACTCCTATAGAGTTTGCATGGTGATCGCCACATCCTCCCTCAATTCTGAGGAGGAAGCTGCTCTCAGGAGATCATCTAGGTAACCCACGATTGCGATCCCACTTTGTCACAACAACGCCAAAATTGGAGCCAGTACTTTGGTAAAGACTTGGGGCGCTGAAGCCAGGCCAAAAGAGAGGGCCACAAACTGGTAGTGCTCTTCCCCCCCTACTGCAAATCGCAGAAATCTCTGATGCCTGAGGCATATGGGTATAAGCAAGTACGCATCCTGGATGTCCAAGGACGCCAGGGAGTCCAGAGTGCAGCAACTACGTAGCGAACCGATTCTATTCTGAACCTTTGTACTTTCACAAAGCAATTGAGGGCTTTTAGGTCCAGGATTGGATGTACCTCTTCCTTCTTAGGGACTACAAAAAGATTGGAGTAAAATCCCTGAAACCTTTCCAGCTTTGGAACAGGCACTATCACCCCGTGTCTGAGCAGGTCCCTTACTGCCCCAAACAGCCGGGAGTAGGTATGCTGGAGGGAGAAAAATCTGTTTGGTGGCCAAGAGATGAACTCTATCTTGTAGACCGATGAAATCAGTTTTCAGACCTATTGGTCAGACAGCCAAGGCGCCCACCGAGCTGCAAACTCCTAAAGGCGACCCCCACCCGTGTCGGGTGGGGGCAAACCTTCATGCAGTAGTACTTTTGCTTGCAGGCTTGCGAGACTAGGGACGCTTCTGTCCCTCAGCAGTCGTTTTGTCGGACTGGGAGTGCTTACCTGAAGTTCCGGGCAGATGAAAAATCCTCTGAGTGGAAAAAGGAGGAGGACCCTTGCCTGCGGCGTAGCTCCTTACCCTTATTGGACTGTGGGAGCTATGTGCTCTTCCCACCTGTGACATTCTTATCAAGCTAAGCTCCAAATAGCCACTCACCAAGGAAGGGCAAATCCGTCAAAGCTTTTTTAGATGCCTGGTTTGCAGACCAGCATTTCAGCCAGATCAGGCACCGCAGCACCACTGCTGATACCGATGCTCTGGAGAGCAGGGGAAGTGTATCCAGGGCCGCATCACAGACCTGCAAGGCTGTGCACCAACTCGTCTGCTAGTTCGACACAGATCGGAGGAGACTGTTGCTTCTCCAATTCACAGTGCAATCGTTTTGCCCAATCAGTAAGGGTCTGCAACACTAATGCCGTGGACAGTACGGGTCGTAGCGCTGACCCCACTACCACAAACATAGACCAGGCCACTGCATAGGCCCTCCTGTCAGTAGGGGCCTTAAATGCAGGGGCCCCTTCTACCGGAATCGCGATTACGTTATTTAACCTGGATACTGGGGGGGTCAACGACCAGGGGAGGCCCTCTTCAAAAGGGGAACGCACTGCCATTCTTTTTGGGACCAAAAGGTCCGTTGTGGGCTTACCCATTCCTTGTATATGAATTTATTGAAATAAGTCAGATACGGAAAGACCTTAGGTGTACAGGCTGTCTTACAGGACCCAAAAGGGACGGCCACCTTAGCAGAGGATCCTGCTGCATCCTATATTTTCAGGGTGTCACGCACAGTGGTGATAAGTGCTCCAACTAGCGATTTTTCCCGCAGAATCACTCACTGTCCAAACGGTCCTGGTCAGCATCCTCTGACACATCAGAACAGTCACCACAGGGCCCAAGTCTGAATCAGAGGGTGGGGCCCATTTTTTTACCTCCCTTGCGCCCGCACACCGCCTCCACCCTGGCAACGTACATTTCAAGGACCGCCGACAAAGCGTCCAAAGGCACTGCACTATTATTTAATATTGGAGTATCGTGAACAATCTGCTGGTATTTATATGCGTTGACATGCGAGGAATTAATCCTATCTGATTTGATTGAGTGTGGACTATCTAATGGGCATCTGATGCTGAGGATTTTTGTTAACATTTTAGGACCACACTTCAAGAACACTATGGGCCAATAGGAGATGCAGTGAACCCTTTACACCACAAATTTAGCAGGCAGGGATTCTGCTGCCAAGCATCCTTATTACGACCGAGTCTGTTTTCGGTGTCTACCCACTTCTCCTGTAATGCATTCGCTTACCGTTAGAGTGCACAGTCCAGTCAAATCTGTTCTGATACGGTAGTATCTTTCATGAGAGAGGTGCAGCATTCCTCCTCAGTCCGGTGCAATCTAAACGTATCCAGACCATGTCTGATCAACGAACATCTAAATAGTTTCATAGTTGGCAAGGTTGAATAAAGACAATAGTCCATGTTGTTCAACCTGTGTAGGTGCACGTGTGTCAGTGTCTAATTATTTCCCATATCCCTGCATGTTGTGTTCTTTAAGATGCACATCCAAGAAGCTGTTAAAAATATGCATACTCCCACAGCCACCACCGATTATGGAGGAGTTCCACATCCTTATTACCCTGACTGGTAAAAAAAAAAAAAAAAAAAAAAAAAAAAAAACCCCTCTCACATTTCCTCTCAAGCAGGAATTTTAGTGTTTGCAGTCGTTCCTCGTAATTGAGGTCCTCCAATCCCCTGATTCGTTTTGTTGCCCTTCTTTGGACTCTCTCCACTTCCAGCACATGCATTCTGGAGTACTGGTAACCAGAACCGGACCTAATACTCCAGATGTGGCCTAACCAGAGTTTTATTAAGTGGTAGGGTTATAGTTTTATCCCTGGAGTATATCTTTTTTTTTATGCATGTCACTATTCTGCCGGCTTTGGTAGCAGCAGCTTGACATTGCATGCTATTGCTCAATCTGTCATCTACCAGGACTCTCAGATCTTTCTCCATCCTTGATTCCTCCAGCACTTCTCCTCCAGTTGAGTAGTTTGCATTTATGTTTTTTGCCTCCAAGTGCATTACCTTATATTTTTCCACATTAAACCTCATTTGCCACGTAGTTGCCCACTCCATTATTTTGTTCAGGTCTTTCTGGAAAGTTTCTATATGCTGATGTGAAGTTATTGCACTGCTTAATTTTGTGCCGTCCGCAAAAACGGAGATTGAGTTATTTATTTCATCATCCAAATAATTTAGGCTGCATTCACACCTGAGCGTTTTTTATAGCTTGTAAAACGGCAGAAAAAACACCCGAAAAACGCCCAACAAGCAAAATCCCATTCATTTAAATGGCCCCTGTTCACATCTGAGGATATTTATGGCTGCGTCGGAATTGTACACGACCTGGTATTCAAAAAAGAAGCAAAAACGACCTGAGAGACCATTTGAAGGCCTTTTTGAGGCAAGCATGCAAATAGCCTCTCAACCGCAAAGGGCCACCAAGAAATTGAGACATGATTAGCTGAAGTGATTAAACCCAAATCCAATACTTAAGGATTATCACCAGATATACTAAACAAAATCAAGTCAATAGGATAATTTCTAAATATTGGCATCTTTTAAAAATAGACCCTCTACTATATTCCTTTGTACCAGTGAAACCGTCCATTACATATCGTAGAACAAAATCCTTAAAAAAAAAAAATAAAAAAAATAAAAAGGAAGGACATTCTAATACAAAGTGAATTTACGGGGGAGTTTCATGCTGACCCTTGCAAATACCCTGGTACTCACCGTTGTGGCAGTTGTAATTTGCGTCAATATATGTACGTCGGTGAAAATGTAGTTTTACCCAATGGTAAGACTTTCAAACCAGTTCATTTTGCAAATTGTAAAAACCATAGGAGTTGTCTACATGCTGATGTGCCAGTGCGGCGCATTTTAATGTTTATAATGTTTTTAAGGTTGAACTGGATGGACTTGTGTCTTTTGAACCTGACTAACTATGCAACTCTGTAACTATGTGGGCAAAACCAAACAACCATTCTATAAAAGAGCGTAAAGACATTACCAGCATGAAAAATAAATAAATAAATCTTCCCCAGAGCATCCCCTGGACCGCCATGTAAGGGATATCCATGATAGTATGATCACTAAAATTAGGTTTCTTATATTGGATAGAATACAAAACACTCGGTGAGGGGATTGGAATAGGATCTTGCTGCAGCGAGAAACCAGATGAATAGCAACTTTGAATTCTACATCAGCCCCAGCTCTTAAGCCCCTTTCTAGAAGGCTTTGCCTCGGGTGGATGGAAGAATGAAAATACTATACCACATACTTGATATGAGGGTCTTGGTATTTTCATTATTATATACTGCCTATGCTCTTTTATATTAAATGGGATCTAGATTCTATATATGTTTGGTTAATTTGTATATATAATCATTATCATTTTTCATAATTTAGTAGTATGGTTGCGATCTTTGGATATTCTATCTAGGGCTGCAACTAACAATTATTTTCATAATCGATTAGTTGGCCGATTATTGTTTTGATTAATCGGTTTAAAAATCGTCAAATCGATGTTCATTTTCAACCACAGTGACGGGAAAATTTGAAAATAGAAAACTTCTTGGTCAAAGGAATTTTCAGACAGTGTATGTGGTTTTCATTCAGAAATGACATTACATTTTAAAAACAATGTTAAAAACAAGTGAAAATTTCAAACAAAAAAATCTTTCATTCAGTGAATGTACAAAGATTTTTCGTCGAAATATTCTCATCTGAAAATTGATCTGTATGGCCAGCATAAGGCTCGGTACACACCTATGCAGTTTGCTTTTGATCTGTTTCTGCTGTGCTTTTTGCTGTGAGTTTTTGATTTCTGTGTACGTGATTTTACTGCAATTTGTGTTTTTGCATTTTTTTGGGGCAGATTAAAAAAACACAAATTGATTCAAAAACGCATTTCATGCTTTTCTGCAGCGTCTCCATTGAAATATACTGAACCAAAGAAGCACCATTTTGCATTTAAAAGTCCCTGACCCTTTCCAAATACACAGCGGCTGAAAAAAATAAAAATAAAGCATGGATGTGAACGTGTCCCACAGGAAACCATGTAAATGAACTGTAGTGCAGTTCTGCAAAAAGCACCAATAAACATAAAGATGTGAACTAAGACATTTAGTAACATAATGGGGTTAAAAAAATGACTAAAATGAGCCCTTTATAGCATAAAAAAAAATAAAAAAAAACATTAAAAAATAAAGCAGATTACTACTTTAAGGGGTTAATTTTTTTACTGTAGAACTGTGAAAGTAATATTTACAGTAGTGATTTGCTCTTTTTGTACTATAAAGGGCTCATTTTAGTTTTTTTTAACCCCATTATGCTACTGGCCAATTAATCGATTATGAAAATAGTAATCGATGAATTTCATAAATTGATTTGTTTGTTGTTTCAGCCTTAATTCTATTGTTTTCTGTATACCCCTTTTTCTGCACATTTTTCGCTCCACGATATGGATTCTGTATGGTCTTACATGACATGAATTAATATTTTTTCTACATATTCCTTCTCTCCGTTTTTCAGTTGTCTCCCACCTGGCGCACCCAGGGATGTACACGCCTCCATCAGGCAATGTCATCCTGGTTTTATTCATGGCTTTGCTATGGACTGCGTTGGTGCATGCTTAGCGCAGGGCTTCACTCCCTCCCCGAGGTGGTGCCGGTGCGCTTCTCCTGCGGGGGGCCCCCCGCGCCTTCCCCTAGTCGGGACTGCAACTTGCCGCTCTTTGTATACCAGTATTTGGGGTTTTCTACAATGCCGCGCACACTAGCATTTTTCTATATAAGGCTGGTCTTTCGGTGTTACCAATTCATTATTTTGCTTTCAAAGAATTTGAGTAGGTCAGTACATATTTTGGCTTTTAAATTTTTATTTGAAAAGCAGTTCTTTTTCTCTTTGTTTAGATTTTTAAAGAAGTACATAGTTTATTTGTCATTATTTTTAGATCTTTAGTCTGAGGTTTTTCCCTGTTTGGGGATTGTGCAGGGACCCTTGCTGGGATTCATTGACTTTTTGCATCTGGAGAGAACTTGCTTGAATATTAGCTGTACATATCTTTTCTTGTTATGTGGGATACCATGCAGAATCACCATTGATGTAAGATCTAACTTTTTCTATGTCCTCATTCATTTGCCCTTGTACACTGTATTTGCTGAACAGAAATAAATGTATGTTCTAACTGATATACTAATATAATGTGCCTTTCATTAGACATTTGGCTCTATACGTTCGTAAATTCCCTGAAGAAGGGCATCAAGCCGGAAAACGATCGTTGGTCTTACTATGAGCCGTTTTTATGGATTTTATTCAAACTGATTTGTATATTCCACATGATTTCTCTCATGAATGTTTGTACTATATAAAATAAACGTTATACTTCATTGTTTTCAGTCACTTTTAAAATCCCATTCCCTAGGGGAATTGTTCTCTTTTCTTCATATAACCGGGATGTGGTGACTCAACATTTGCTCTCTGAATAGTGGGTTTCTTTGTTCACATCTGAGTGGTTTGTAGCCTGAAGCAAAAACGCCTGAAGGTCAAAAAAAGTACACAAGCTTCTTTTTGGGCAGATTACAGGAGTTTTTCTGCTTTTTAAAAGGTGCACATCCAAGACCTGTGCAAAATCATGGCAAAAACACGCGACTTTCTGCCTGGAAACAAATCAAATAGAAGTGATCCCAAGACAGAACCCTGGGGTACCCCGCTTACCACTCCAGACCAGTCTGAGTACATGTTATTTATCATGCTTTGGACATGCCCCTGTAACCAGTTTACCCAAGAACAAACCTTATGGTTCATGCCTGCAGGCTTCAGCTTGTAGATTAAGCCCTTATGTGGGACTGTATCGAATACCTTTGCAAAATCCAGGTACATTAAAGAGGAAGTAAACCCTGATGGGTTTACTTCCTCTTTTTTTCCCTGCAAAGGTAAAGCATAATGGACTACTATGCATCGCATAGTAGCTCATTATGTTTCACTTACCTGACACAGGAGCCAGCGAAGTCGCCGCTGTCCCCTGTAGTCCGCCGCATCCATCTTGCTGGTGGCGTCTCGCAGCTCTGACGAATCACAGCGGCGAAGCCGCGATGACGTCACTCCCGCGCATGCGCACGGGAGTCGCGTCTCGCAGCCCCGCCGCTGCCATTCGGTGAAGCCGCGATGACGTCACTCCCGCGCATGCGCACGGGAGTCGACAAATTAGGCAAATGCATTCTTGGACTTGCCGCATTTAGTGCGCCTGCACGCCGCTGTCTACGGCGCATGCGCCATAGACAGCGGTGCCCATTTTCGGGCAAATATCTCCTAAACCATATAGGTTTAGGAGATATTGCTTGGACCTACAGGTAAGCCTTAATCTAGGCTTACCTGTAGGTCAAAGTGGTTTGAAAGGGTTTACTTCCTCTTTAAATCCACAGACCTTCCCCTGTCTAGATGGCAGCCTACTTCCTCGTAGAATGTGAACAGATTGGTCTGGCAAGAAAGACCTTTCGTAAACCCATGCTGATAACTACTTATATTCTTTTCTTCAGTAAAATTTTGGATATAGTCCCTTACCATCCCCTCCAATAATTTACCAATGATTGATCCTTTTTTCAATATTGGTACCACACTGGCTTTTCTCCAATCAGCAGGTACAAATCCTGTCAGTATGCTGTCCACAAAGATTGGGAATAATGGTCTGGCTATAACCTGACTGAGTTCTCTGAGGACTCTCAGGTATAAGTCATCTGGCCCTGGTGATTTTTTTGTATTAGTTTTTCATTCCGGCTCCTGTTAGCCACGAGGGTATACCCTGAGATGTGTCACAAACAGTACTGATGCGGTCGGCATACCCCTCCTTTTCCCCGTGTAAAAACTGAGACAAAGGCATTAAGTACAATTGCCTTCTCTGTCATCCGTAACCATCCTCCCATCATTGTCTTTTATGTGGGCAATGTGCTCTAGTCTTGCCTTTTTACTGTTAACGTATCTAAAAAATGTCTTTGGATTTTTTTTTACTCTCCTCCACTGTGTCTTTCGTAATCTTTTTTGGCCATCCTAATTGCGTTCTTACACTTCTTATGGCATTCCATGTAGTGTTGGAATGCTGAACCATCCTTTGTTTAACCACTTCAGCCATGAAAGAATTTACCCCCTTATTGACCAGGCCATTTTTTGCAATACAGCACTGTGCTGCTTCAACTGACAATTGCGCGGTCGCGCAATGTTGTATCCAAACAAAATTGACGTCTCTCCTTTCCCACAAATAGAAAGTTTTCTTTTGGTAGCATTTGATAATTTCTGTAGTTTTTATTTTTTGCACTATAAAAAGAAAAACAAAATTTTGAAAATAAAAAATATTTGTACTTTTTGCTATAATACATATTCAATAAAAAAAAAATAATACATTAGTTTAGGCCAATATATATTCTTCTACATATTGTTGGTAAAAAAAAAAAAAAAAAAATCTCAATAATCATCTACAAAATAGGGAAAAGATTTATTGACTTTTTTTTTTTTTTTTATAACTTTTATTTATTTTATTTTTTTTATTGTTTTTACTAGCAATGGTGGGGGACCAGCCATTTTTAGCAGGACTGCGACATACAAATCTGACCCCAAGTGACACTTTTTGGTGACCAGTGCTATAAAAATGCACTGATCACTGTATAAATGGCAGGGAGGCAGGGAGGGAGGGGGGGGGAGACCGGATCACTAGGAACAGTCAACCTCTAAAGCCTCCTTTGTCAGAATGGGGATCCGCCTTGGTTACATAGGCAGATCCCCATTCTGGCTCTGAGAAGCGATCATGGGTGGCCGCTGGGCATGTGCATCGGTTCTTGCGATGCATCTATTACACAAAACATACAGCTACGTCGTTTCGCGCAATAGAGCCTCCCTGCCGCAGTATATGTGCAGCAGGTGGTCTTAAAGTGGTTAATATGCTCCTAAAGCATTCCCATTTTTCTTCCATGTTCAGTGCATCTAAAATTTGGTCCTAGTTGATGTCATGTAGTAAGGACCGTAGTTCAGAAAATGTACTCGTTTGAAATTTAGTGTTCTTGTGCTGCCCTCGTGCCTCCTTTTTCCATATTTTACATTAAATGTGATCATCCTATGATCGCTAGATCCCAAGTTTCCCCGTATTTCCACACCCGAGATCAAACTTGGATCATTCGTAATTAATAAATCTAGCAGGGCATTCTTTCTAGTTAGGAAATCCACCAAATTGGGATATGAAGTTATCCTGCAAGACATTCATAAAATGGCAGGCCTTTAATGAGTGATATGTCCCCTCTGCCCAGTCAATATCTGAATAATTGAAGTCCCCCATTATGAAATAAGGGGTTTGGGAGCCTGGTCCCCAGCCAGAGCTCACTGAGGAAAAGAGGGGGTGCAAGTGGACTATCTCTGTACAATACAAAGAGGGATACAATTGAATATGTAGACAATTGAATGGAATTTAGAGAAAGTTTATTGATACACAATACATGACAAAGAGAGTCAGTAAGAAAATTAAAAACACAGGTGACTTGGTCATGGACAGTGTTTCAACTAGTTTTGCAGTCGGTCCGATAGGAAACATTCCGTCGGAATCTCCGACCGTGTGTACAAGGGCTAAGGCAGTAGTCATCAACCCTGTCCTCAGGGCCCACTAACAGGCCAGGTTTTATGTATTACCTTGGGGAGAGCAGCAAAGTATATCACCTGTGATGTATTTCAGTTATCTTGCAACCCTGGCCTGTTAGTTGACCCTGAGGACAGGGTTGATGACTACTGCCTTAGCCCTTGTACACACGGTCGGAGATTCCGACGGAATGTTTCCTATCGGACCGTTTTGTCGGATATTCCGACTGTGTGTGGTCTGCATCGGACTGTTTCCGTCGGAATATCCGACGGACCATGTTTTCCAACAAAATGCTCCTATCGGACATACTCCGATCATGTGTAGCCTACTCCGACGGACAAAGTGCCACACATGCTCAGATCAAATTCCTAGACCAAAGCTATTGGCTACAAGCGTGAACGTAGTCCCGTCGTAACGAAATAACGTCATCACATTATGTACAATCGGATTTTCCGACAACTTAGTCCGACCGTGTGTATGCAACATCCCTTCCGGACCTCTTCCGGAATTAATCCGTCGGAATTAATCCGACGCATTTGGTTGTCGGAATCTCCGACCGTGTGTAACTTTTCCATCGGTACCTCTTGGTATCCCCTATCAGTGGGAAGTTTTTCCTTCAGGGTTCCCTTATACACTGCAAGCCGCTAACTAGGTACATACTTTACATTCTCATTTTCACATGTTCAACATGATTCACTTTCACTACACTTCCCCATTCAAACTTGCAAGCCCGCCCTCCCTCTCCCCCCCCCCCCCCATTCCCCCCCCCCCCCTTTCCTCACTCGCTCACTCACCTTTTCCTTCTTTCCCTCCTCCATTCCTTTTCCCTCTCTTTTGCCTCCCCCCCACACCTCCTTACCTTCCTCTCCTTTTCCCCCTCTCCCTTCCCTTTTCCTCTCTCCTTTTCTACCCCCCTTTATTCATTCCCTTTTGCCATTCCCCACAGTGGTGCACAGGTTTTTGCTTTTGGTCGCATCAATTTAGTTGTTTGGGTTGCATTTTTTTTTCACATTTGAACCACTAACCTTTTTCTTTTGGTAACCTTCCACTAATCCACATCACTTACTTTTATTTATCCCACTTCCATTCGCTACCTAGTGTTTTGGTTCATCTATCTTATGCACTCTATTTTACCCAGACTCCAGTCCCTTGCCAATCTACCCCAGTCGCAGCGGGAGACTTCACTGGCGACATCTTGTGCCATGTGCACATCAGGACTTGGATAAGCAGCCTCACATTCCTTCCTCCCCCTTACAATATATAAAATACACATTTTTCGGAACTGTCTATATTTCCTGTATACGGTTGACTATATTGTCATTGGTCTCATGTCGATTAAATTGCAGATGTTTTTCCAGATGAAGTGACTCAGCCTACAAAAGTTGAAACACTGTCCATGACCAAGTCACCTATGTTTTTCATTTATTACTGACTCGCTTTGTCATGTATTGTGTATCAAACTTTTTCTAAATTTTATACAATTGTCTGCCTCTTTGTATTGTACCAATATAGTCCACTTGCTCCCCCTCTTTTCCTCGATGAGCTCTGGCTGGGGACCAGGCTCCCAAATCTCTTATTTCATCAAGTCTTGGATGATAATGCAACCTTTGTTTTAACACACATACTTATTGATATTGCTTTTAGAGGCCATCAATATTATGATGACAATTCCCTGTCTCGCTGCCATTTCTAACTGTGACAGATTCCTCCTCCTTCAAGTTGAGAGGCCTATAAACATACCCCCAACTATTACATTTCCCACTTCTTCTCTTTGAAGTTCTAACCATACCGATTCCACCTGCCCCCTTGTCCCATTTACAATGTCACTCTACAACCCTTCCAACATTTTTTTTTACATATAGACACACCCCCCAAAAATTAGCCCTTTTTTTTATATTGTGAAAGATAATGTTAATGTTACGCCAAGTAAATGGATTCCCAACATGTCGCGCTTAAAAATTGTGCCCACTCGTGGAATGGCGACAAACTTTTACCCTCAAAAATCTCCATAAGCGACATTTAAAAAAATTCTACATGTTGCATGTTTTGTGTTACAGAGGAGGTCCAGGGCTAGAATTATTGTTCTGGCTCTACCAATCACGGCGATACCTCACATGTGTGGTTTGACTACAGTTTTCATATGCGGGGGCTACTCACATATGCGCTTGCTTCTGCGTGCGAGCTTGTCGGGACGGGGTGTTTTTTTCCTACTAGGGTTTTATTTATTTTTACACTGTTTAAAAAAATAAAAATAAAAATGGATCGCTTTTATTCCTATTACAAGGAATGTAACGTAAACATCCCTTTTAATAGAAAAGAGCATGACAGGTCCTCTTAAATATGAGATCGGGGTAAAAAAGTCCTCTCATATTTGGACTGAAATGCAATAAAAAAAATAAAAAAAAAGTCATTTAAAAAAAAATGACATTGAAAAAAAAATAAAATGTGCCTTTAAGAGGTAAGGGCGGAAGTGACATTTTGGCGTCACTTCCGCCCTGCTATGGTATGGATAGTCTGCCCATACCTCTGAGATGGACAGGTAGTTACACTCTGACGGGAAGCAATGAACAGCGCCCTGGTAGTTAATTAAGAACTACAAGCTGACAGCCGCAAAGGCTTATAGTTTTCACATTCACAGAACACTGAATGAATGGTGAGGGAGCAGTGTTTTTTTTTTTTTAATTGGAAGAGCGAGCATTGGGTTGGGGGGGGTTGGAGAGGTGGAGAAGATCCCTCGCTCACTGTCAAAATGGGGGATCAGATAAGGTAATCACCATAAAGATGGTTGTGTGGGGTATGGAGGCCTCCTGGTCCCCTGAAACTCTGTGCGATTCCCTTTATATAGGTGTTCACCTTTCCTATCCCCCAAAAATATATTTAAAAAAAAAAAAAAAACATTTTTTCCTCTCACTTTAGGCCGATACGTTATTCTATATTTTTTTTTTTTTTACCAAAAATAAATCGCAATAAGCGATTATTAATTGGTTTGCGCAAAAGTTATAGAGTTTACAAAATAGGCGATAGTTTTATGGCATTTTTATTAATTATTATTATTTTTTTACTAGTAATGGTGGCGATCAGTGATTTTTATTGTGACTGCGACATTATGGCGGACACATCAGACATTTTTGACATATTTTTGGGACCATTGTCATTTATACAGCAATCAGTGCTATACAAATGCAACAATTCCTGTGTAAATGAAACTGGCAGTGAAGGGGTTAACTAGGGGGTGGCAGTGTAGGGGTTAAGTGTTCCTAGGGGCGTGTTACTACTACACTGTGGGGGGCTAGGCTTTGTGTTGGTGAACACTGATCTCTGCTCCAATCACATGGAGCAGAGATCAGGGTCACTTGTTGCTAGGCAGAACGGGGAGATGCTGTTTACAACGGCATCTTCCCGTTCAGCCTCCCTGTGAGATGATCACGTGTATCCCCGCGGCGATTGAGTCCGCGTGTTACTACTACACTGTGGGGGGCTAGGCTTTGTGGACCTGCCACCGGACTCACGGGGGTCCCGACCGGCACGCGATGGCAGGGTGGCATATAGAAATGGACGTACCTGTACACCAATATGCCTGCCCGTGCCATTCTGCCGACGTACATAGGCGTGCACTGGTCGGGAAGTGGTTAAAGAATTAAAATATTATTATTATTATTATTATTATTATTATTATTATTAATAATATGGGGAATGGGGAGGCTGATGCATCTGTAACACATTACACCCAGAATATGGGAATATAGGTGTAACATGTAGGAAGTTACAAAAAGGTGAACTTATCCTTTAAGCAGAACACTAAGGCAGCCCATATTGGTCCAATAACCACATCCACAGACTCAATGTGGATGGATGAATCCTTCCCACTGTGGCATTGTATAAACAATGATCATTGTTGCCGCCATAACTGATCATTCAGGAAAATCCTGACAGGCTGGTTGTATGCAAATTGATTGATAGATCAACTTATGTACAACTAGCCTGCTCGTACATGGAGCAAAATTCAGCTGGTTCCTGTTGAAGAGACTACATTTTGATCCACGCATGGCCTGCTTAACTGCTATTTGTTGTTAAACAATTAATTTTTACTGAGCCATTGTTTACTACAGATTAAAGAATCAAGTCACAATTGAACTACAACACATATTCTAGTAAACCATTACACTCAGAGCTTAGTAGTCAACTGTTGCAAAACACTGCACTTTTGTCTGCCTGTATTTATAAAGCATACACCAATCTGTTCCTCTTGTGTTATAAATGACGACAGACAATAGACACATCGAACAGTTATATCTTTTTTTTTTTTCATTTTTAATGAAGATACTGAAACTGAACAACAAATTTAATAATTATATAAATATCTTTGTACAGCAAAAGCAAATATTGGATACTTCTGTAAAGGTGGAAGGTTTTTGTACCCTAATGGATTCTCTGCTCGAAGGTTAAAAACCTTCTCTGATCAGGATCCCCTCCAGCCCCCTAAATACTTACTGGAGCACAATCTCAATCCAGCGCTGTGCTTGAGAGCAGCAGAGAGATAGAGATATTAGATAGATAGATACATAGATAAAATATTGAGGGAGCAGCAGGAGGTTACTGCTGTCAATCACAGTCTGTGAGGAATGAGCCAGGGGCAAGCTGCTTGCTATGGGGCCATCCTGCAGGAGGGAGGGGGAGGAGCACCACTGGTAGACCTGTGAAGAGGAAAATTGGGGTTACGCTGTGCGAAATCATTGCACAGAGCAGGTAAGTACGACTTTCTCTCGGTGCTTAGTCATCATGTCATCGGTGCTTAGTCATCAAAAATAATAATAATAATAATAAATATTATATAAAGATACAGTAATATTGCTACCTTAAAAAGAGAAAAGGCACTGGGCGTAAAGGGCATATATGATCTATACATGCAGGGTGTGTGTGTGTGTGTGTGTGTACACGACACTTCAAAAGGTTCACACATCTCCGGGGCACATTGCGCAAGGGCCTGTGCATCTTTGGCTGTTTCAGGTCCAAATTCAGGCATAAATTCGGGCGATACGTCCCCGAAACAGAACAGAGATGCATCTGAGCTGCATCCGCACACAGGATGAACCCAGCCTTAGACTGTAAGGCCCCTTTCACATGGGCCAAATCCGGTCTTCTCAGCAGGGGATCAGTAAGCTGATCCCCAGATGAGCGGAGTGGGTGGATGATAGATCTGTGTCTGCTCCACTGATGCTAAACGGACACGCTCTGCTCTTTGGGCAGTTGGATGTAAACAGACTGTTTACACCCAACTACCTTCCAATCTGATCAGAGGGCAACGGATGTCCTTCTGTTTGTTTTTAATGGATCAAATTGGAGGTAGGCGAGTGTAAATGGACACAAGTATGTTTACATCTGCTGCTCCATAAAAAGGTTAATGGAAGGTCTAAATAAATAAAATAAAAATAAAAAAAAGCAGACAGGCAGATTGATCGGACCGCTTGTGTGGAAGGAGCTTAAAGAAAAAGTCTAAAGCCTCGTACACACGATCGGATTGTTGGCCAACAAAACCTTGGACCTTTGTCCGAAGGGCGCCCAAACTTGTCTTGCATACAAAACGGCAAGGAATTGTCGGCCAACAAACACGAACGTAGTGACGTACTACATGTTTTTTTCAGCTCTTTAGTGTCACCCTTTGGACTCCTTCTGCTAATTTTGTGTTGGTAGAAGTTTGGTGAGTGTTGATTAATGCTTTTCATTTTGCGCTTTTCATTTAGCGACTGAATGGTCGCTCGTCAGACATTTTGCGGAATCAGAGGAGATAACATGTTATTGGAGTTATTGCTTTGACATTTTTTTTGGTTGAATAATGATTTGATATATTTTCTATATTTATGGATGCATTGCATTTATGGTTATTGGATGCATTATTGGCAGATAGCATGTCTAATTTTATTTGTTTACTTTTTTTAATGCACAATAAAAAATAAAAAAATAAAAATGTGGAGAATATACTTGGCTATGTGTTTTACTTCAACTGACAGTTTGGGAGTAGGCAGTTACATTTAAAAAAAATACAATGTAAAATTGACAAGGGACACCGACATAGTTACATCTTTGATCTTAAAAACTACGGGATAATGGTGGTGTGGTAACTTGCTGCTGCAAAAAAAAAAAAAAAAAAAAAAGGCCTTTCAAATTTTGTTTGCAATAACTCCATCAGTATCACCAGCAAAGCAGCTTCATTATTATCCCATTAAAGAAGAAGAGAATAAGCGCTGCATTTCGAGATTTCATAGTTTGCCACATCACGAATGTTAATTCTCCATTACGAACGCTGGTTTACCATACCGACCGCTTGTTTGTACTTGGGACTTTTGTCTGATGGTCTTGTGTACACACACTCAGAAAATCCGACAACAGAAAATTGTTTGCGGAAAATTTTAAAATCTGCTATCCAACATTTGTCCACGGAAAATCCAACAATTGTCCGATGGATACATACACATGGTAAGATTTTCCGCCAACAGCCGGTCATCACACATTTCCTGTTGGAAAATCCAATCATGTGTACGAGGCTTAGGGCCTCATGTACACTGCTGCTGATAAACAGACATTTAGGGGCAGTTGGGTATTTTTTTTTTAGCAGCCCCTGAACTCTCTTCTATGTTATTACCTTATCAGTACATGTACAGTGTGTAGTTTATAGTTGTTTAGAGGCAGTAGAGTTTAGTAGCATTTTTTAATTTAAAGAAAAAAAAAAAGCGTTCAGGACAGAAGTTAATTCGCATTTGAAACGGCAAATGATTGTAACCATGCAAACGTGTCTAAACATGGTAACTTGCATTTAGCCATGTTTCATTTGTAGGCGGTTTAATGGAGATACATTTCTGACCATTTACAATGCAAAAAGCGCTTTTAAACGCAAATGTGGCATGTAAATGCGGCACAACCGAGGTTTTTAACCGTCGGTTACTAGCGGTTAAGTTCAGGAGAGGTTTAAATAGTTCCTGTGAACATGAAGCCTAAATGAAGCCAAAGAAAAAAAATATGCGCACAGCTTTGATGATGCAAGATTTCTTCAATCAGTGCCATTGGACAAAGGTGTAATGATCTATACAACATGCCGCAGAAAAATTATCTTACCAGTCCATAGTCATATGACATTCGCAGATGGGATCTCCCATCCTGAGTGGGCATCATCTGATGTCCTCGGCTTCCCGGCTTTATAGGTGGCGAGCACCCACCGTTTCACTGAGGAGCCAATGCACATGCCCGGCAGCTGCTATGTCCGCCAGGCACTCACAACCACTTGCTACAGTTCAGGACTGTGGATGTGTGTGTTTGTGTGTAAATGCACTTCCTGTCCTGCGAGAAGAGACTGATTGTGTGTTCATACAAAGTATGAACACTGATCAGTCTCCTCCCCTATTCTGTCCCCACCCCTACAGTTAGAATCACTCCCTAAGTAACACATTTAGCCCCTTTATCACCCCCCTAGTGTTAACCCCTTCCCTGACAGTGACATTTATAGCACTGATCGCTGTATAACTGTCAGTGGTCCCAAAATAGTGTCAAAGTGTCCGATATGTCCGCAACAATGTCAAAGTAGTGATAAAAATGTTAAAAAAAAAAAAAAAAAAAAATCAGCAGATTGCCACCATTACTAGTAATAAGAAATAAATAAATAAAGGAAAATAACAAAAATGCAATAAATCTATCCACCATTTTGTAGGCACTAAAGCTATTGCGCAAACTAATCCATATTATACGCTTATTGTGATTTATCAAAAATATGTAGAGTAATACATATCGATCTAAACTGAGGACATTTTTTTTTTTCAATATCCTCAGTTTAGACCGATATGTATTCTACATATTTTTGATAAATCACAATAAGTGCATATTGATTGGTTTGTGCAATAGTTTTAGTGCCTAAAAAAAAAAATTGTGTATAGATTTATTGCATTTTTATTATTTTTCTTTTTCAAACTTCTCGCTTTTTTTTTTTGTTTATAGCACAAAAAAATAAAAAACCACAGGAGGTGAAAGGCTCTATATGTGGGGGATTTTTTTTTTTTTTAATTTGGGTACAGTGTTGCATGACCATGTAATTATCATTCAAAATGTTACAGCTCAGAAAACTGAAAATTGGCCTGGGCAGGAAGGGGGTAAAAATACAAAAATACAGGAGAGATAGAGAATTACACACATATACACACACACACACACACACACACACACCTATGAAACAAAACTGCCCAGGCAGAGCCAACATACCAAGTACAGGCATATCCCACTTGTAAATACACAATGGGGTTTATTTACTAAAGCTAAAAAGTGCAAAATCAGACTCACTTCTGTATAGAAACCAATGACCTTCTAACCCCAGCTTGTTCAATTAAACTTTGGTAATAACCCGAAAGCTCATTGGTTTCTATACAGAAGTGAGCCTGATTTTGCACTTTTCAGCTTTAGTAAATAAACCCCCATTGTGTACTTACAAGTGGGGTATGGCTGTAAAACAAGACTGTTAGAACAAACTTCAGGCAGACCACCGTACGATTTTACTTTCCCAATGATACAAAGCCCAGACAGGCGCGCACACGCATATATACGTACACGGCGGGTCACCTCCTAGATTAGAAGCTCTGCTCAGTGATAAGTAATTAGCGCCTCTGACAACAGAAGGGCTCCAGGGGCGGGGTGTGCCGGTGACGTCATGACACTTCAGGTGAACGCTGCAGACCTTCCCCAGGGGCCCGTCCTCTCCTATCACACACAACACATGAGGAAGTTCACAGATAACTTACCCAGCAAAGACTCATCACTATGACTTCTCTGTGTGCCGCCCTCCGCCTGTCCCGCTGCCCCGAACTCAGTCTCCGCGACTCCGTCCTGCTGCTCCACAGGAACCACAGTGAAGTTGGTGGGCATCCTGAGGGGGTCAGGCAGGGAGCGCCGATACCTGGACTACACCAGAGCCCCGCTGCCACAGGGCACCAGCACTAGGAAGAGCAGAAGGGTCAGATTGATAGAGGCTGTTCTCTTCCCCGCCCCGGTCCGCTCTCCGCCCGCTCCTTTAACCACCTAGCGCCCGGATAATATTGTCAGTGGGAGCTCAGGGGTTAAGTCAGGTGGGCGGGGCGGCCAGCCAGACATCGCGCTGGCACGTGACAGCCATCGATGGACAATCATCTGACTGCCAGAGACGGGCGCGAGGCTGCTGCCGCCAAAACGGTTTAAACGTGATCATCCCCTTTAACCTCTCCGTGCCAGCGACGTCTCCACTCACACTAATAGTTACCAGACCCAATTACCCGAGGAAAGTCACACAGAGGTGTACGGATAGCATTCCTGTCATATTTCTGCTGAGAACCAGGGACACCTTTTAGCCATAGCAATCCTCCATGGAACACTCCTAGTCCATCGATACTTCATCTTTCCAAATGGAAGCCATTTACCTCTGTAATGGGATAGAGCTGGAGGAGGTGTGCAGGAGCCTGGCATGGCACCCTTCACCCACAAACACACCTTCCCTGCAAATATGTGTGCATTTATTAATCTAGGTATACAACCATGGACTCCGCACATGTGGTGGCTGTATTCATCTTTTTGTTCTCTTTATTTTCCCCTGGTGAACACATTAAAGTTGAACTCTTTTTGTTCCTTTTGGGACAAAAATTTGACATGAATAAATAAAAGCTGATCATTGTAAGCACCCCCCATCAACGGTAAATGGTTTGTCTCACCCTTGTAACTACCACTCTTGCTTGGTCTGTTAAAGTGATTATAAAAAAAATAAAACAGGAAGGTTTACAAACAACAAACATGTCATACTTACCTCCACTGTGCAGCTGGTTTTGCACAGAGTGGTCCCGATCCTCCTCTTCTGGGGTCCTCCTCGCATCAGATAACCCCCTAGGATAGAGGTAGGGAACCTCAGCTCTCCAGCTGTTTTGAAACTACAAGTCCCATGAGACATTGCGGGATTTGTAATTTCAAAACAGCTGGAGAGCTGAGGTTCCCTGCTCTAGGAGAAGATCGTTTCCATAGACATGAATGCCGGTCTTGGCCCCGGCACCCACATCATTGGATTTGATTGACAGCAGCGGGAGCCAATGGCTGCACTGCTATCAATCTATCCAATCAAGAGCCCCATGTAGAGAGGGTGAGCATGTCTCTGCCAAGGGGATAACGGGGTTCAGGTAAGTAAAACGGGGGGTGATCATTTCTGTATTCTTTAGAATTATTACATCATGTTAGAATTTTCAATTCCTCATTCAGCACTGGGAGGAAGCACCCCCCCCCCCCCCCACTCTACATAGGCAGCAGAATGAAGATATTTTCAGAGCTGTGCTGTGACAAGACAAGCTCTCTGCTAATCTATATATAGCAACCTCCCATGATACAAACTGCAGGCTGCTTTTATCTCCTGTCTCAGAGAACTTGTCAGAAGTTATCAGCTCTTAAGAATAGCCACCCCCTTTTTCAAGGTAACAAAAATAGTTGGACAATTTAATGAAAAGCCGTTTCATGGCCAGGTGTGGGCTACTCCTTCGTAATTTCTTCATTAAATAAGCAGGTAAAAGGTCTGGAGTTCATTCTAAGGCCCCATACACACTATTAGACCCGTTTCACACTGTGGCGCTTTCACAGCAAAAAATGGAATTACGTACCGGTAATGTCCTTTTCCAGGAGTCTTTCAGGACAGCCACCTTTGAGAGACACTGGCTCCTCCCCTCTTAGGAAACACCGCCTTCATTTTCATGATTTAAGCCTCCTCCTCCCTTCGTTCCTCAGTTCTTCCAGAGTACCTCCGGCCAACTGGGGAGACACAAGAACACGTCAAATAAACAAACCTTTAAGTCTTACCTGACGGCCTCATGTAATGAGTTCCCGATGATCTGCAAAAAACTTGGGTGGGAACCGGTGCTGTCCTGAAAGACTCCTGGAAAAGGACATTACCGGTACGTAATTCCATTTTTCCCCAATCGTCTTTCAGGACAGCCACCTTTGAGAGGATAAGCGAGTACCCTGTCTTAGGGTGGGACCTACTGCTTGCAGCACCTTGTGACCAAAGGGCTTGGTCTTTGGCTGAGAGAAGATCCAATCTATAGCGCTTCACGAACGTAGAAAACTTGAACCACGTTGCGGCTCTACAGATCTGTTCAGGAGACACACCAGCCCACATTGTCTGCGGAGTTGCCGCTGTCCTGGCTGAGTGTGCTTTAATTCTAACTGGAGGCTTTAATACCCCAACCGCGCAAGTCTGCCCAATGGCTGACCTTAATCATCTGGTTAGCGTACGTCTAAAGGCTTTGGAACCCTTCCTAGCCCCTGGAAGTAACACCAAAGGTAAATCAGACTTCCTGAACTGGCTTTGTGTAACCAAAATAATGAAGGACACGTCCAAGAAGATGTGTTCCTGTTCGCTCACTGGTTTTGAACGAAAAATAGGCAGCATAATCTCTCGGACTCTCTGAGGATTAGAGACTACCATTAGGTAAAAAGGCCAGAATGATCTTAAAAACTGAATGGTCTGGAAAGGGAGTGCCTTAACAGAAAGGGTTTCGAGTTTACTCACTTTCCTTGCCGCAGTGATCGCCACAAAAAACACAGTTTTGAGAGTGATCAACCATAACCAGCCAGATTCCAATTGCTGAAAAAGGTTCCTTTGTGGGAACCTGTAAAACTAATGAGTGACCCCGACTGGGAAGGGGGCGACCAAAGGCTTGGTCTTTGCCTACTTAAGGCTCTAGGAACCTTACTATACCAAGGTCTGATGATAGATGCCCTTCCAGGAATACGCTAAAAGCGAAAACCTGACTCTTCAATGTTTATGGGGCTAAACCTTTATCTGCCCCTGACTGCAGGAACTCTAGAACCGTCTCCATACCTTCAAGAAAATGGTCTGAGTTTCTATTTACCTGCAATTCAGAAGAGTGGCTATTAAACAGTCTGAGACCTCTTTGCCCTTCAGCAATTCCTTCTCAGTAGCCAAGCTGCAAGAATCCACCTGGGGACCGCAGACTGGACCCTGGGAGAAGGGACACTCCTAGACCGGGAAAACCCGGGGGGGGGTTCTACTGACAGGCCCTTCAGAATGGAGAACCACGGCCTCCTGGGCCCAAGAGGTGTGATTAGAAAATAGGTAGTAATCTCCACCTGAAAACTTCCCTGACCCTGCAGGAATCAGAACGGGAGGGGAGAAAGCATAGCACTTAGAGAAACCCTAACTCTGTGCTTTAGTGTGTCTGCTCCCGACCTCCCATCTCCCCTGTTCATGGAACAGGAGATGGCTTCCTTTGCGTTTTCCCTTGAGAAAAAGAGAGGTCTATCCAAGGAATCCCCCAACTCTGGGTGATCCATTCGAAGAACCTCCTGCTTGAGAACCTGGTTGCTCTGAGGAAATCTAATATCAGGATTTGCTCTCCTTCAAGACAGATCACTGAAAAGACAGGATTTTAATATTCGGCCCATCTGAGGATGGCCTTCGCTAGGACCCATAAGGATCCGCTCCAGGAGTCCCCGTCCTGTCGACGCAAGCCACTGCCAAGGGATTGTTTCCACGACTCTTACATGAAGTCTCCAGAGAACTCTGAGAGGTCCTGAGAACCAGATCTACTGTTCTCAACTCCCTCCAATTTGAGGATCTCTTAGATTCCTTCCTGTACCAAACAGGAGTCTAGGTGTGTACCCCAACCTAAGCCGTTCGTATCGGTATCGTAACCACCCTGGATACTGGGAAACTCCATTCTAGGTCTTGTAACAAACGTGCTCCCTTTCCCAAAGGGACCTCTTTACCTGAGTTGGAACCAAAGAGTCCCAAGACCCCTGACTGTGGTCCCAAAGCTTCAAGATGAATAGTTTACAGAGGACGGTAACATGACCCCGTCCACTGAACTGCTAGGAGCGTGGCTGTCAGTAAACTCAACCTGCCTAACTGAGTTTTTGACGGTTGCCCTGGAGAAACAACAGTGCTCTGTCTATCTTCTGGATCTTCTCCAAGGAGGGAAGACCTTTTGTTCTGTTGAGCCCAGCACCTACCCCAGGAAGGTGACCCCCTGGTAAGGAATTTAAGTTGGGTTTCTCTAGGTTCAGAGGCCAACCCAGGCTCACTAACAGGTCTTTTGTTACCTGTTGCTCCCAAATCGACTGCGTCAGAGAAGGTACAAACCGGAGAAGATCTTCAGGACACACGATCACCGAGACTCCCCTGAGACGCAGGAATGCCAGAACATCTACCATCACTTTGGTGAAGATAGGAGGAGGAAAGGGATAGCCCAAAAGGGAAGTGCTTTGAACTGAATGTGTAGCACCCCTACAGAAGTTATCACTGCCAGCCTAAGGAAACGCTGGTGGTTCTCTGCAATGGGAATATGCAGGTATGCATCCATACTATCCATGCCCTGAAACAGTTTTGGTGGAAGAGGTGCCCTCACCCAGTGACCAAAACCAACGAAAGCCATCTGTAGGTGACTAAGACACACAGACATTTCAGGTTCAGGATGAGCCTGAACTTTTTTCCCCAAAGGCTTGTGAACCACAAAAATGTGAGAATAGGAGCCCTTTCTATATATCCTGCTGGGACCTGTATTACCACTTCCTGTTCCTCTAACTCCTGAAGAGGAAAGAAGGGCACATTTTGGCAGCTCAGTGACAAGGAGTCTCAAAAGAGGAGAGTTCTGAAAACTCCAAACGGTAACCTCTTACGATGATCCCCAACACAAACTGATTGGAGGTGATCATCTCCCACTGGGGGAGGAAGGCCTCTTTTTTACTGCTCCCCATATTTCTTCTTAAGGGGAAAGGCCTTTTTCTTATCAGCCGTGTGATCTAGCCCTGCTTCAAGACCTGGCCCAAACTGCAGTAAACAGTAGCAGTAACAGCAGCCTCCTGTAAAAAGGATTCCAGAGCTTTGCTTTGGACGCCTTGTCCCCCTGCCATGCCTTGACCCCCTGCCATGTCTTCAGCCTTGAGGCCCTCCAGGCTGAGTTGGTCAGAGCCGAAGATCTTGCATACATTCGCCTGGATTGAATCGAAGCAGCGTATGCCAACACCTTAAGCAGCATGGGAAAGGAGGATAGAAAGTCTCCTCTGCCGTCATTGCTTCATGCATTAATCTGGCTAAGCCGACACTTCATATTATGAGCCACCACTGTGGCCGCTATGGCAGGCTTAGATATTTTCTTAAGAGAAAAAGCCCATGCATCCTTCAGAAGTGAGTCCATCATTTCAAACATAGGGTCTGAAAGCATTCCCATGTCCCTGAGGACAGGTCAGTATGCCTGGACGTCTGAAGAAAGGTAGTCTCTAACCTGGGAGATTCTATTCCAGACAAGAGCTTCCTCTTCCGCCCAAGAAAAAACCTTTGCTTTAATGCACCAGAAAAGAAAGGTTTTCCTTCGGGACCCCGCCATTCCTGATGGCATCGATCAAGACAGCATGAACCGGGAACACCCGCTTCCCCCAGGTCCTAGTACATCTGATCATGGGGTGACAATGCCTTCTTCCTAAAGTGGTATGAATAGCTCTCAAGAGCTTATCCACTTCATCCAGGGGGAAGTTTATATCGAGGGGTTCTTTTGGGTTCCCCACCCAAGCCCTCACCTTTATCAGATTCCCTTGGGAGTCTGAGACGGCACTGTCAACTTCTTCCTCAACTTCCTCTCTGGAACCCTCTAGACTCTCCCTTAACCTGCAGGAGGAACATCCATCGGGTTAGGTGGAACACTCTGCTGTGCTGGTGAAAGAGTGCTCTGGAGCTGAGGCCACTGGAACCTTCCCAGAAGCCGCCAGATATGCACCGTGTTCTGCTGCCTGTTTCCTGATGGCGCTCAAACAGGGACCTGAACCCTCTGAGGCCACTGGAACCTTAGGTTAAAGGTCTGACTGAGCTATCCGGTGCTTCAATACACTCTTTACCAAGTGCCTTTGAACCAGGGATTCCCCAAAGAGGCTCTATATGAAGGACGCTCCCTCCTAGAACCAAGGGGAGACTTGCTCATGTCCTTCAGAGACCTAGAGCTAAAAGAGCAGCATAAAATCCTAAAAAAAAAAGAAACACCAGCACTACTTAAGAGGACCACCGGGAGTGCCCTCCCCTAGGATCAATCTCCATCTGGATCCCAGACGCACTGCCCTTCCCCCCGACCACCTAGGGGGAAAAAACACCAGTGGAGCTACTGGTTGTAAGGTAAGGGAACCCCTCGCCAGGGCTTTTACCTTTGAGTGGCTGGTGCCGTTACTCCTGGAGCTCCCGAAGCCACTGCTTTGGACATTCTCCTGTTGAGGAAGAGTGGTACGAACGTGCCTCCAACAGCTACCTGTGCAACTGTAGAAAGAGAGGCTGCACCAGCCGAACGCTAGGTTCCCCTCCACGTGCCGCGTCCGGAACCGGAAGACGCGGATCCAACGAAGAGGTCCGCCCCCACCGGAATTGACGTCGCCCGCCAACCGGTCCGGCCTCTGGCTCCCAGCCGACTGGATACACAGGGGGGCCTTGGACGTCCTCGTTGCAGCGCCCCACTGGGCGAAACGCAGGGATGAACCTCCCCAAAAACTTCCTGCTTTCCCCAAGCGAAGATTGGAGTGCGTATATAGAAAAAGGTCAGTCAAAAGTTCAGCTTCCCCAGCCGACCGGACTGCCTGTTCCGTTAAAACACCCGCGGGTGAACGGACGGACGACCCTGTAAAACTTCCTGCTTTCCCCAAGCGAAGTTTAGGGTGTATAGACAGTACGAACGCTTCAGCTCCCCGCTGATCCGACTGTCAAGGGCCGACCGATAGACGGTCGGGTAACCGAGTGGGGCCGGGGCTCCGCTCGGATAGCTTCAGTCTCACCAACCGAATTCAGCTAAGGTTCCTTAGCGATGTCTCCCCACCGGAGGAAACACCATAACTGAGGAACGAAGGGAGGAGGAGGCTTAAATCATGAAAATGAAGGCGGTGTTTCCTAAGAGGGGAGGAGCCAGTGTCTCTCAAAGGTGGCTGTCCTGAAAGACGATTGGGGAAAAAAAGTCCCCGAAAAACTCACAAAAACCTATTCTCATTAAAATCAATGAATGCTTTCACTCTGGGTGGTGAAAAAAGGCCCCTCTCCATTGAAATGAATGGAAAGCGCTTCAAAAAGCACCAGGAAATGTCTTTAAAAGTGCTCAGTGTTTTAGTGCCTGAAAAAAAGCCTCAGCTACAAACCCAGGATGAAAGCCCGAGTGCTTTCACACTGGGGCGCTGCGCTGGCAGGGCGTCACAAAAGTCCTGCCAGCAGCTTCTTTGCAGCAGTGAATATACCGCTCCTGCCCATTGAAAACATTGGGGCAGTGCTGCTATACCACTGGCAAAGCGCTGCTGCAGCAGCTTTTTGCAGGCAGATTTTACCCCTTTTCGGCCCGAGCACTGCTAAAACAACGGTACAGCGGCGCTAAAAATAGCGCCACGGCTCAGTGTGAAAGGGGCCTTATATTTTCTGCAGATTTTTGTCTTCAGGTTTACCAAAACCATGTAGTGCAAGGGCCTACCTGATTGCATACAAATTGAAACTCTTATGTCCTGTACACACAATCGGACATTCCAACAACAAAATCCCATTTTTTTTCTGACGGATGTTATCTCAAACTTGTCTTGCATACACACTTTCACACAAAGTTGGGAAATTTTGAGAACCAGATCTCAAATTTTCTGCGACAGAAACTGTTCAATGGAGCCTACACACAGAATTTCCGAGCCAAGCGTGAGAGGAATTCGGTCGGAAAAACCATCCAAGTTTTTTTACGATGGAAAATCCGCTCGTGTGTATGGGGCATTAGTTTATTAAGGCAGCTCCGTCATCTCTTCCAATCTCTTTACCCTCTCCAGCTCTTCTGCTGGGTCTCTTCCGCTGTCTTCTCGCTCTTTTGCCTGGTCTTCTCTGCTGTCTTTTCCCTCTGTTCTCCTTCCGATGTTGACATGACGCTCTCTCCCACTCTAATGTTGAGTGTGCGGTGTGCCACTACTTATATTGGCATGGGGTGGGGTTAACAGAGGCACACCATTTATGACGTCACCTCTCATCATGGCCCGAGCAGTGATATTATAAAAGGTGGGGCCTCCATATGACATCACGCGGTGACCCCGCCCCATGGCAATATAAGTAGTGGCGCACCCGCGTTCGAGAAAAAATGGAGACAGAGTGGAGAAGAACTGGAGAGGGGCAAAGAAGCGACAGATGCAGAAGACGTCAGAAGAAAAGCCGGAGAGGGAAGAGGAGATCTGAAGAGTCTATGAATTACTTTAAAAACCTGCGTAATGTGTTTTATTTTTTACACTTTTTTTTTTTAGGTGAATGGGTAGGGGTACAATGTACCCCATACTCATTCACATAGGATGGGGGGGCGGGATCTGGGGGCCCCCTTGTTAAATGGGGCTTCCAGATTCTGATAAGCCCGCCACCAGCAGACCCCGACAACCAATGGCCAGGGTTGTCAGAAAGAGGCCTTTGCCCTCATCAACATAGGGACAAGGTGCTTTGGAGGGGGGGTCACAGGGTCACCCTGCCCTAAAGCACTCACCCCCCATGTTGAGAGCACGTGGCCTGGTATGGTTCAGGAGGGGGGCGTGCTTGATCGTCCCCACCCCCTTTCCTGACCTTCCAGGCTGTGTGCTCAGCGTTTGGTATGAATTTTGGGGGGACCCCCATGCTGTTTTTGTTTTTATGTGCCATGGATTTCTCTTCAAGACCATCAGAGCACAAGTCGCATGCCAAAATCGGATCAGTTAAGACAGCGATCCAATTTTCATCTGACTTCAGTGATATTCAATGGGCTGAGGTAGGATCAAAGTCGGACCAAAGTAGCGTGGGGAGCATTTTCAAAGTCGGACCGACTTGTGACGGACCAGTTAAGATGGCTCCCTATGGAAACATTGATTTTCACGTGTCATGCGACATAAGCTCCCAATATTGGAGCATTTGTTGTACCAGTGTGAACCAGGCCTCAATGTGGTATTTGCATTTGGGCGGCGCAGTGATGGAGTGGTTAGCACTCTCACCTAGCAGTAAAAAAGGGTCACTGGTTCAAATCCCAACAATAACACCTGGCTGGAGTTTGCATGTTCTCCCTGTGCCTGTGTGTGTTTCCTCTGGGTACTCCGGTTTCCTCCCACAATCCAAAGACATGCTGGTAGGTTAATTGGCTTCTGTCCAAAATTGGCCCTAGTATATGAATGTGAGTTGGGGACCTTGGATCGTGGGCTCCTTGAGGGTAGGGACCAATGTGAGTGTGCAATGTATGTGTGGAGCGCTGTGTAAATTGATGGCGCCATATGGGCATCTTAACTGCTTAAGGACCGCCTCCTGCACATTTATGTTGGCAGAATGGCACAGGTACGTTGCTCTTCAAGTGCCCAGCCTTTGGGCACGCTCACGACCCGGTCCTGAGCTCTGTGACCATGGCTGTGGGACCCGCAAACCCGATCGCCATTGGTGCTCCACGATCGGGTCACAGAGCTGAAGAACGAGAATGTGTAAACAAACCTCTCCCCGTGCTTCCTAGTGTAACTCACCGATCATCTGTTCCCTGTTATAGGGAAAGACGATCAATGACGTCACATGCCAAGCCACGCCCCCAACAGTAAAAAAAAACACACACATCCCACGTAACCCCTCCACGCCCCCTAGTGGTTAACTCCTTCACTGCCAGTGTCATTTACACAGGAATTTAAATAGCACTGATTGCTTTATAAATGACAATGGTGTCAAAAATGTCCGATTTGTCCGCCATAATGTAGCAGTCACAATAAAAATCGCTGATCACCACCATTACTAGTAAAAAAAAAAAAAAATTAATACAAATGCTATAAAACTATTCCCTATTTTGTAAACGCTATAACTTTTGCGCAAACCAATCAATAATTGCGATTTTTTTTATACCAAAAATATGTAGAAGAATACGCATCGGCCTAAACTGAGGAAAATTCGTTTTTTTATATTTTTGGGGGATATTATAGCAAAAAGTAAAAAATATAGAATTTTTTTCAAAATTGTCGCTCTATTTTTGTTTATAGCGCAAAAAATAAAAAACGCAGAGGTGATCGAATAACACCAAAGAAAGCTCTATTTGTGGGAAAAAAGGACGCCAATTTTGTTTGGGAGCCACGTCGCACGTCCGCGCAATTGTCAGTTAAAGTGAGGCAGTGCCGAATCGCAAAAAGGGGCCTGGTCCTTTGGCTGCAAATTGGTCCAGGGCTTAAGTGGTTAATGAGATACAATGTACAAAGATGCTGCTTGTAGGACTTTTCTTCCTGTCCTGCAATTGTAGACACGCACCCACACTCACTCAGGTTGGACTGGTGTCTTTATTCAACCTTACTAACTATGTAACTATGAATCTTTTGCTGTTAACCTACATCATGCATTCAAATGTGCTGTCCATGCAAGCGAAACAGGCCATTGTATGGCTTTAACCGGTTCCCGACCAGCGCACGCTGATGTACGTCGGCAGAATGGCACGGGCAGGCACATTGGTGTACAGGTACATCCAATCTTTAATGCCGCACTGCCATCGCGAGCACGCCGCCGGCATACCCGCGATCGTCTCACGGGGCGGCTGAACGAGGAAATGCCATTGTAAACAGCATTTCCCCGTTCTGCCTAGCAACTAGTGATGCTGATCTCTGCTCCATGTGATTGGAGCAGAGATCAGCGTTCACTAAATTAAAGGCCAGCCCCCAACAGTTAGTAACACACCCCTAGGAACACTTAACCCCTACACTGCCACCCACTGGTTAACCCCTTCACTGCCAGTGTCACAGGAATCACTGAATTTATATAGCAGTGATTGCTGTATAAAATGACAATGGTCCCAAAAATGTGTCAAAAATGTCCAATGTGTTCGCCATAATGTCGCAGTCACAATAAAAAAAAATAAACAAAAAAAATAAATAAAAAACCCCATCGCTGATCGCCGCCATTACTAGTAAAATAAAAAAAATTATTAATAAAAATGCTATAAAACTATACCACCAAAAGAAAGCTCTATTTGTGGGAAAAAAAGGATGTCAATTTTGTTTAGGAGCCACGTCGCACGACCGCGCAATCGTCAGTTAAAGCGACGCAGTGCCGAATCGCAAAAAGTGGTCTGGTCTTTGACCAGCAAAATGGTCCAGGGCTGAAGTGGTTAAAATGAAACAAATCCATCATAGAGATTGCAGCAACAGTAGGAATGGCCAAATCAACAGGCATGTCTGTGATTATTTTTTTCTATACAATTAAACAATTGAATAAATATTTTCCAAGATTAGTGATTCCATACTTTTTGCCAATTGTATAATACATTAGTGTAGACTACAAATGCTAAAGCAGTAATGTATACTGAGACATTGCCAAAAATATTTTGGGGACTGTAAGGCCTGATTCACACTGGTGTGACATGAAACTCATGCGACTGTTGACCTGACTTTGCCCTGCAACTGCAGTCCAACTTCATTGTGACATTAATGAATGGGATCCGATTTTGATCAGACTTTGAGAAAATGTTAAAAAAAAAAACGATGTGGGGTCCCCCCAAAATCCATACCAGGCCCTAATCCAAGCATACAGCCTGAAAGGCCAGGAAAGGGGGGGGGTGGAAGAGCAAACGCCCCCCCCCCCCGAACCATACCAGGCCATATGCTCTCAACATGGGGAGGTGCTTTGGGACGGGGGGGCTCTGCCTACCCTGGGTGAATGGGTAGGGGTGCTGTGTACTGCATACTCATTCAAAATTGGAGGCGGGATCTTCCCCAAAGAACACCTCTCCCCATGTTGAGGGAATGCTCTGCCAGGCTGCATGCTTGTATAAGATGGATTTTGGGGGGACCCCAAGCCGTTTTTTTTTTAAATTTTGGCGTGGGGTTTCCCCTCAAAATCCATACTAGACCCGTATGATTTTTACATGTAATGCGACTTGTGCTCTCAAAGTCAGAGCGCTTGTCGCATCAGTGTGAACCAGGCCTTAATGCTTACTATAGTTAACCCTGGCTGTACTGTGCTGGCAGATTTTGAGTACTGTCTGTCCTAACAAAGGGTTAAAGATCTAGAAACTGGGCCTCTGAATTGTATGTGAATAAGGGAACACTCCGTTCATCTTTCTTATGCTGGCCATACATGGCTCAGGTATTTTTGTTCAGCCAGCAGACTAAAGGAAAAATACTGATCCGTTGCCTCCATCAACACATTTAGGCTGGGTTCACACCACAGCGATGCGGGAACGCTGCGAATCCGCTGCGTTTTCCCGCATCGCACACCTCCCGCCAGCAGTTCACACTGCCCTATGCGGACGGCTGGGAGTGTCAATGATATGTTAATGACACCCCCAGATCCGTCCGCATATCGCAGTGCGATCTGCCGACTCGCACAGGAATCGGATCGCATGGTGTGAACCCCCATGCGATCCGATTCTGTTGCGGACCAAAAAAAGGGTCCCGTGCGAGTTTGCTGCGGGAGCGATGCAAATTCAGCCATCCTATCTGTATGGCTGAACTTGCATCGCTACGGAGATCGGATGTGATTTGCGGTGCGAATCACATCCGGATCTCCCCCCGCAGCAGTGTGAACCCAGCCTCAAGGTGGATGGGGGAATCTTTCCTGCTGTGTCATTGTATTCTAACAAGGGCATCAAAGCAACATTTTTCAACAAGGATTAGACATCAATCGACCTCTCATGAACTGGACCAGTCATAGATAGACTGTTTTTACTGGTCCCTACCAAAATTTTGATAAATCTATACACAGCTTTAGTTAGAGGGGACAGACTCACACATTTTTTTTTTTACCTGCAAGCTATTCTGAACAATTTGAAATAAGAGTTTACTCTTATTTCAAATTGTTCAGAATAGCTTGCAGGTAAAAAAAAAAATTTGCGAACACAAGTGAATGGAAACACAAAAATTGTTTTTTTTTTTTTTTTTTTTTTTTAATTATTGCTAAAATGATTTTTCACTAGAATTTTTTTTTTTTAGAAATGACAAGAAAGGGGGGGCGTGGCCAAGATGGCGCTGTGAGCGGCTGCTTTTCTAGAGAGCTCCGCTCCTTCTCAACATTGATCCAGATCCTGGGCAGTTTTGTATGTATAGTTCACCCCTCCAAATCGGGAGGTTGAAGAACACTGCAGTGGACACTAGGAGGGGAGAAAGGGTGCGAGCCGTTGGCCGCCAGCGCTTCCCCTGCACACGTCTCGGCCCATCAACTAGCTAGGCTGCAGCCATGGCCTTTCCTAGCACACCCTGCAGCTCCAGAGGGGGGACACCATACGGCAGGGGTGTCCAAACTTTTTTCAAAGAGGGCCGGATTTGATGAACTGAACATGCGCGAGGGCCGACCATTTTGCCTGACATTCTTTGAATCGTTAAAATTCGGTCTAAGTGTGTTCGTTCGAGCTCTAATACACTGCCCAACAAGAATTCTCTTGCCTTTGTGGCTGTGTGTGGGAAGAAATGAGCTTGGGCGTATTTGTACATACTGTATTAATTGGCGTATAACACACACCTTCACTTTAAGAGGGAAGTTTCAGGAAAAAAAAATGTTTAAATAAAGAACTGTGAAGCAAAATAATGGTCAGTGCCCACCAATGCAGCCTAATCAGTGCACATCTGGAGACCCACCTTTGCCAGGAACACACCCACCACAGCCAGGAATGCCCCCCCCCATAGCCAGGAATGCCCCCCCATAGCAAGGAATGCCCCCACCATAGCCAGGAATGCCCCCATTATAGCCAGGAATGCCCCCATTATAGCCAGGAATTCCCCCACCATTGCCAGGAATTCCCCCACCATTGCCAGGGACACAGCACCATTGCCAGGGACACAGCACCATTGCCAGGGACACAGCACCATTGCCAGGGACACAGCACCATTGCCAGGGACACAGCACCATTGCCAGGGACACAGCACCATTGCCAGGAATGCCTCCCCAAATGCCTCACCATTGCCAGGAATGCCTCCCCAAATGCCTCACCATTGCCAGGAATGCCTCTCCAAATGCCTCACCATTGCCAGGAATGCAGCACCAATGCCAGGAATGACTCACCATTGCCAGGGACGCAGCACCATTGCCAGGAATGCCTCCCCAAATGCCTCACCATTGCCAGGAATGACTCACCATTGCCAGGGACGCAGCACCATTGCCAGGGACGCAGCACCATTGCCAGGAATGCCTCCCCAAATGCCTCACCATTGCCAGGAATGCACATACTGTATTAATTGGCGTATAACACACACCTTCACTTTAAGAGGGAAGTTTCAGGAAAAAAAAATGTTTAAATAAAGAACTGTGAAGCAAAATAATGGTCAGTGCCCACCAATGCAGCCTAATCAGTGCACATCTGGAGACCCACCTTTGCCAGGAACACACCCACCACAGCCAGGAATGCCCCCCCATAGCAAGGAATGCCCCCACCATAGCCAGGAATGCCCCCACCATAGCCAGGAATGCCCCCATTATAGCCAGGAATGCCCCCATTATAGCCAGGAATGCCCCCACCATAGCCAGGAATTCCCCCACCATTGCCAGGAATTCCCCCACCATTGCCAGGGACACAGCACCATTGCCAGGGACACAGCACCATTGCCAGGGACACAGCACCATTGCCAGGGACACAGCACCATTGCCAGGGACACAGCACCATTGCCAGGGACACAGCACCATTGCCAGGAATGCCTCCCCAAATGCCTCACCATTGCCAGGAATGCCTCCCCAAATGCCTCACCATTGCCAGGAATGCCTCTCCAAATGCCTCACCATTGCCAGGAATGCAGCACCAATGCCAGGAATGACTCACCATTGCCAGGGACGCAGCACCATTGCCAGGAATGCCTCCCCAAATGCCTCACCATTGCCAGGAATGACTCACCATTGCCAGGGACGCAGCACCATTGCCAGGGACGCAGCACCATTGCCAGGAATGCCTCCCCAAATGCCTCACCATTGCCAGGAATGCCTCCCCAAATGCCTCACCATTGCCAGGAATGCCTCCCCAAATGCCTCACCATTGCCAGGAATGCAGCACCATTGCCAGGAATGCAGCACCATTGCCAGGAATGCAGCACCATTGCCAGGAATGACTCACCATTGCCAGGAACGCAGCACCATTGCCAGGAACGCAGCACCATTGCCAGGAACGCAGCACCATTGCCAGGAACGCAGCACCATTGCCAGGAATGACTCACCATTGCCAGGAACGCAGCACCATTGCCAGGAACGCAGCACCATTGCCAGGAACGCAGCACCATAGCCAGGAATTCCCCCACCATAGCCAGGAATTCCCCCACCATTGCTAGGAATTCCCGCACCATTGCCAGGGACACAGCACCATTGCCTGGGACACAGCACCATTGCCTGGGACACAGCACCATTGCCTGGGACACAGCACCATTGCCTGGGACACAGCACCATTGCCTGGGACACAGCACCATTGCCAGGAATGCCTCCCCAAATGCCTCACCATTGCCAGGAATGCCTCCCCAAATGCCTCATCATTGCCAGGAATGCCTCACCATTGCCAGGAATGCAGCACCATTGCCAGGAATGACTCACCATTGCCAGGGACGCAGCACCATTGCCAGGAACGCAGCACCATTGCCAGGAACGCAGCACCATTGCCAGGAACGCAGCACCATTGCCAGGAACGCAGCACCATTGCCAGGAATGCACTGACGAGCGCCAAAGGAGAATCTCCTGTTTACATGGCGGCTTCTTTAATAGAAAGTCCCGCCTCCTTTGATGGACAGAAAAGTCGTCCAATGGCAGTGCAGGAGAAGGACTTCCTATTACAGAGGCCGCCCGTAAACAGGAAATTCTCCTGTGTACGGCGCTCGGTCCTGTCCTCCCTGTACCTTCCGAAGCATATATATCAGGGGTAATGAATTAAAATTAAAGGAGGTCCGGTCGCCAAAATTTTCTTTGGGCCGAGGTCCGAATCTCAAGTCTGTGCTACGACTCAGAAATATTGTAGTAACTGTATATCTATCAAAAACATGAGAAATGTACAATTTCCTTAGCATTTCAACAATATTTATTGTCAAGTTAAATCTGGTGTCCCCATCACAGTGCCCCTTTAAATCAGGTGTCCCCATCGCAGTGCTTCTTTAAATCAGGTGTCCCCATCACAGTGCCCCTTTACATCAGGTGTCCCCATCACAGTGCCCCTTTACATCAGGTGTCCCCATCACAGTGCCCCTTTACATCAGGTGTCCCCATCACAGTGCCCCTTTACATCAGGTGTCCCCATCACAGTGCCCCTTTACATCAGGTGTCCCCATCACAGTGCCCCTTTACATCAGGTGTCCCCATCACAGTGCCCCTTTACATCAGGTGTCCCCATCACAGTGCCCCTTTACATCAGGTGTCCCCATCACAGTGCCCCTTTACATCAGGTGTCCCCATCGCAGTGCCCCTTTACATCAGGTGTCCCCATCACAGTGCCCCTTTACATCAGGTGTCCCCATCACAGTGCCCCTTTAAATCAGGTGTCCCCATCACAGTGCCCCTTTACATCTGGTGTCCCCATCACAGTACCCCTTTACATCAGGTGTCCCCATCACAGTGCCCCTTTACATCAGGTGTCCCCATCACAGTGCCCCTTTACATCAGGTGTCCCCATCACAGTGCCCCTTAACATAAAATGTGCACATCAGGATTTCCCTTAACATAAAATAAGTGTCATGCTGATGGGCACATTTTATATTAAGGGGCACTCTGATGGACACAACAAAACATGCCCCTTAACTTAAAATTTGCCCATCAAAGTGCCCCTTTTAATATAAAATGTACCTATCAGTGTTGCTCTTAAAATAAAATCTGCCCATCAGCGTGCCCCTTAACATGAAATAAGGGTCACACTGATGGGCACCTATTATGTTAGGAGGCATTCTGATGGACAATTTTTATTTTAAGGGGCATGCTGATGAGTATATTTTTAATGTGCACATCGATGGGCATATTTTGTAGGGCACATTTTGTTGTACCCATCAGCGTGCCCCTTAACAAAATATGCCCATCGATGTGCACATTAAAAATATACCCATCAGCGTGCCCCGTAAAAAAAAATTTGTCCATCGGATTACCCCTTAACATAAAAGGTGCCCATCAGCGTGACCCTTATTTTATGTTAAGGGGCACGTTGATGGGAAAATTTTATGTTAAAGGGCACTCTGATGGGCACATTTTATTTTAAGGGACACGCTGATGGGTATATTTTTAATGTGCACATCGATGGGCATATTTTGTTAAGGGGCACCTTAACAAAACATGCCCATCAGTGTGCACATAAAAAAATATATCCATCAGCGTGTCCCTTAAAATAAAATGTGCCCATCAGAGTGCCCTTTAACATAAAATTTTCCCATCAGCGTGCCCTTTACAAAAAAAAGCCCCTTAAAATATGCCCAACAGTGTGCACAACACTGATCACTAATAGATAACTAATGTGCCCACATACCTTAACTGCAGGAGTGTGGGCACAACTGAAGCTGCCTTGCGATGAGATCCGGGAACCGCGGGCAGCAGGGGGGCGGGGCACGCACGTGACGTCACACCCCTACTGCCCGTGTCTCTTCAGCTCCGAGAGACGCGGCCAGGAGCAGGGGGCGGGCGCTTGCGCGCAGCGTCACTGGTTGCTGGGGAAACCCGCGGTCCCAGCAAACCAGTGATTGCTGTCGCTTGCTACACTGGCAGCGCTCGGTCCAGCCATTTAGTGACGGCTGATATATATCTTTTGTGGCCCCGGCGCTGGGAGATCGTCGGGGGCCACAAAAGATATGTATGTCCAAATAACCAGGCGGGCCGTTCAAAACCGGGCCGCGGGCCGCAATTGGCCCGCGGGCCGGACTTTGGACATGCCTGCCATACGGCTCCTGTTCGTAGGGCCGTCCTGTCCACTTCACACAAGACTCGGATGACGGCGGAAGAGGCTGAACTCCGGTGGATACCGGATCACCCAGGACACAGCCCGGCCCCCACGTGCAACTAGGCAGCCGCCACAGACTTTCCTAAGGGGCCCCGAGATTGCGGAACGGCCCGGAGGCACCCCGTGACCCCTGCTCGAGCAGCGGGAGCTCTACACAGGACACAGACCGGAGCATCTAGAGCAAATAACCCGCTCCCCCCTCATGTAGCTAGGCCGTAAGCAGAGGCGTGGGCGGCCTTTTCCTGGCAGGTCCGGGTCAGACTACTGCTGCACTTCAGAAACTGCTGGTAAGGGAGGGGAGACTGACTGGGGCCCTAATTCTTACCAGAGACTCTCCCGGACACCTCCTTACCCCGCTAATAGACCCCACCAAGCTACTCACAGCACAGACAGCTCACAGCGAGGGCCCTAAGGCATCTGAATGAGGCGTCGGAACTCAGGCACAAAGTTTAGTAAAGGGGGCAAAAGATTGACTTTCCAGTCGCAGTCAGACCCTCCCCGAATGCCCACCGACTCCGGGTGGAGGTCCGCACTACCTGGAGCACCCACAGAGCCTCACAGATGGGCCCCATGGACTCAGCCGAGTCCCGACCTCCCTAGCTGGTGGACATAATGGTGGCCAATTGCAACTTGACAATCTACCTTAACAGCAAAAATAGAGGTGGTGCAGATGGCCGTGGGCCTCATATGCCAAGATATAGACAAACTCAGGTCCAGAGTCACTGAGACCGAACAAAGAGTGAGCAATAATGAAGATACAGTTGTGGAACATGGAGCAGCACTCTGTACCCTTCAAACCAACGTGAAAGCCCTGGAGTCAGACAGAGCCGAAGATGCCGAAAATAGAAACCGATGCAACAACCTGCGCATTGTCGGCCTACCCGAGGGAGCAGAAGGGAACAACCCCACGTGCTTTGTAGAAGGTATGCTACATGACCTCCTCCCTGACGCTCGCCTGTCACCCCATTACGCAGTGGAAAGGGTACACCGCATACCACCTAAGCCGAGGCCCCCTGGAGCCCCCCTGCGAACCTTCATCTTTGTCTCCTCAACTTTGGGGATAGAGACGAAATTCTTTGTGCCTCTAGAATTGTTGGGGACATTTGATATCAGAACACCAAGTTGCTGATTTTCCCTGACTATTCGGTGGAGACCCAAAAGCTCAGGAAATCCTTCGACCATGTCAAAGCGGCATTGAGAGCACACAACATCCGCTACAGCGTCCTCTTCTCAGCTCATCTAAGAGTCCAGGATGGAGAGAGACGACCTGCTTCTTCATTACCCCTAGAGAGGCATCTACCTGGCTGGACTCACTGCCACCGGCCCATTGATCGGAAACATGCCATGTACCACTTGGCATCCTCAACTGTGATGAGCTTCACCCGGGCCCAGGCCTGGGTTGAGCACAAACTAACCCACAGATGGGATATCTAAACCTTTGTTGGACCTGTTGTGCCCTGTTAGCACCCATGGTGTGTGCAGCTCCGATTGCGGAAGTTAGCCCCCCTGTTGATGTGGGTATTCAAGTTAGTGCTCTTGACAAAAAGATATAGTCAGAAGACTGTTACGAATTGCTGCTTCTCTATGCTTGTTCTGTCCCCTCCTAGGGCGTTAAGGCCCATACGAACTATGCTCATCCACTATTGGATTGAATTCACTGTTGGGACAAATTTCAGGTTTCCTTTCTCCTCTCTGACCCATGTCCCCTACAGTCTGTTACAATGAGCCAGCGGTCTCTCACACGGTCTCATACTTAAGGAGCCGCTCAGACTACTGCTATGCGTTAAGATAAAAAGCCTTCTGTGTGTAGCAGCCTCCCAAGAACCCCCTAATACTTACCTGAGCCCCCTCTCTGTCCAGCGATGTCCACGATTCCCACGTCCACTCCAGACTCTCCCTCCTGATTGGATGAGACACAGCAGTGGTGCCATTGGCTTCCGCGGCTGTCAGTTAAAGTCAGTTAGCTAATCAGGAGAGAGATGGAGCGGAGCCGAACGGCAGCTCCATGTCTGAATGGATAATCGAAGCTGCAGCTCAGCTCGGGTGCCCCCATAGCAAGCTGCTTGCTGTGGGGGCACTCGACAGGAGAAATGGGCCCGGAGCACAGAAGAGGGACCCAAGAAGATGAGGATCCGGACTGCACTATACAAATCCAATTGCACATAGGAGGTAAGTATATCATGTTTATTATTTATTTTTTTAAACAAGACTTTACAATCACTTTAAGCTCGCCATAGTTCGATCGAAATTCAGCGGGGTCAGCAGGAACCGGATACAATTTGAATGGCTTTACAATCACTTTAAATTTGAAAACTGACAATTTTATTGTTTTTCAAAATGTCATTGTTGTAGAAAGCATATATCTGGCAAGTTATCAACATACATTGTGGCTAGTGATAAAACTCAGACATGCAAATCATATATCCAAAGACAGTATTTGGTATCATCAGATCAGGTTGCGTAGGATTCCGAATTTCTGTAGCACAACAGAGTCTAACCAGTAGAAGTGCGTGTGGAGGAGAAGAAGAGCAAAATGAGAAGGTTAGGAAGAATCAGAAAAGCGAGAGAAAGCGGAGATGACCAGATAGAGAATAGTGGGGGGGGGGGGGGATAGAAGAGGACAACCTCTCACTCTAGGGGCTCTGCACTACCCAGGGACACCAAACACAAGTGACCCCCTTGAGGTCAAGGTTCATCAGGGGATCAACCAGGTTGTAGGGTTCTCCAGCATAACCCATGGCTCCCACACTCGATTGTGTGCATCAATAGTATTATTTAGGGAGGCTGTCAGGTACTCCATCCTTTTAACATCTCTGATCCTGGAGTGCAGTTCAGACAGTGAGGGGGTTCCCATCCTTTTCCATTTCAGGGCCAACAAACACCACGCTGCTGTTAGCACCTGGGCTAAGAGCTATTTAGACAATTTAGAAAAGGAGAGGGGTGAGACAATAACTTTAAAGTTTAGTGTAAATAGGTATTAAAACGTTTTTTTTTTTAAACCCAGCGATCAGAGAGAAGGGGCTGGGAGGGAGGAGTAATTGTATCCTGGAATTGGGCTTTAAAACTTAATATGCATCATAAGCTTCCTGATATGCCTCTTCAGTAGAATACATTCTTCCCTACAACTCTAAGAATAGTTACAGTAAATCCATTTTTTTTTAAAACATTAGCATGGGAACAGCTTTTCTCTGGAACATTATTTTTAATTAAATGTCACCAAGCATGGTACATGCAAAACCTTTTATGCTACCCAAAAAAAGAAAAGCATGGGAAAAAGAACAATATATTAATATTATATTTTTATTGCTAAAGTTTTTTTCTTTCTTAGTTTTGGATGGAATGGGGAAAGATTAGAAACCCCATTCAGTTTTTACTGTTATCTAGGGCTCAAAGATTTACCCTCACTTCCTGTCATACTGACAACAAGGAAGACAGGAAGTGAAGGAAGCAGAGTGGGGTGTTAAAGTGAACCTGTTGCTTTGCCCTGCTTAATCAACAATATTGCCTGCGGTTTCCCTGCAACTGATCTTTCCGTATTGTTCTGCTCTGTGTCTCTGTGTGAAGGCAGCCACTTTGGTAGAGGCAGGGCATTTCTTCCTCATGTCAGAGACTCCAGTAAGAACAGTAAACAGCACAGTAGTGACATCTCCAAATCTCCTGAGATTAGCAGCTGAAGGCACAATGCCTAGCCACAGAAATTTGACAGGTTACGGTTTAGGCATAATAAATATTTCTACATGGTCTCTATAACATAGCAAAACTTTCCTTTTCAGTTCAGGTCCAAAGTCAAAGATAAAAAGTGTTGCTGCTATGCGTAGAATGCAGGGAAAGGCAAGAACATACACAACACATATAGAGAGACGTGTCTGCACAGCACAGCAAGCTGCTCAATGCCTATTGTAAGAAAATACTAAGGTCATGCAACCCAAAAAACAAAATACATTTCTGAAAGACATAACTTCTTTAACCACTTAAGGACCAGGCCTAGTTTTCAGACTCAGTGTTTACAAGGTTTTTTTTTGCTGGAAAATTACTTAGAAAAAAAAAAAAAAAATTACACACACATTATATATATATATATATATATATATATATATATATATATATATATATATATATATATATATATATATATAAAAATATGTTTGGGGGTTGCAACACCCTAGAAAATAAAATAAAATGGTGGTTGTTGCAATACTTTATGTCACACAGTATTTGCGGAGCGGTCTTACACGCGTACTTTTTTTTTTTAGAAAAAAAATACACTTTAAAAAAAAAAAAAAAGACAACCATAAAGTTAGCCCATTTTTTTTTTACATTTTGAAAGATAATGTTACGCAGAGTAAATTGATACCCAACATGTCACGCTTCAAAATTGTGTCCGCTTGTGAAATGGCAACAAACTTTTACCATTAAAAATCTCCATAGGCGACATTTAATTTTTTTTATAGATTACATGTTTTGAGTTACAGAGGAGATCTAGGACTAGAATTATTGCTCTCGCTCTAACAATCACGGTGATAACTCACATGTGTGGTTTGAACACATTTTTCATATGTGGGCGCTACTCACGTATGCGTTCACTTCTGCTCACAAATTCCCTGTATGTAAACATCCCTTGTTACAGAAAAAAACATCACAGGACCTCTTAAATATGAGATCTGGGGTCAAAAAGACCTCAGATCTCATATGTACACTAAAATGCAATAAAAAAAAAAATAATAATTTCATTTGGGAAAAAAAATAAAAATAAAAATTCTCCTTTAACTACTTACAGACCGGACCATTTTGCTGGTCAAAGACCAGACCACTTTTTGCGATTCGGCACTGCGTCGCTTTAACTGACAATTGCGCGGTCGTGCGACGTGGCTCCCAAACAAAATTGACGTCCTTTTTTTCCCACAAATAGAGCTTTCTTTTGGTGGTATTTGATCACCCTTGCGGTTTTTATTTTTTGCGCTATAAACAAAAATAGAGCGACAATTTTGAAAAAAACGCATTATTTTTTACTTTTTGTTATAATAAGTATCCCCCAAAAATATATAAAAAAAAAAAAAAACTTTTTTTCCCCTCAGTTTAGGCCGATACATAATCTTCTACATATTTTTGGTAAAAAAAAAAAAAAAAAAATCGCAATAAGCGATTATTGATTGGTTTGCGCAAAAGTTAAAGCGTTTACAAAATAGGGAGTTTTATAGCATTTTTATTAATAATTTTTTTTTTTTTTTTACTAGTAATGGCGGCGATCAGCGATTTTTATTATGACTGCGACATTGTGGGGGACCCATCGGACATTTTTGACACATTTTTGGGACCATTGTCATTTATACAGTAATCACTGCTATATAAATGCAGTGATTCCTGTGTAAATGACACTGGCAGTGAAAGGGTTAACCAGTGGGTGGCAGTGTAGGGGTTAAGTGTTCCTAGGGGTGTGTTACTAACTGTGGGGGGGTTGGGCTTTCATTTAGTGAACACTGATCTCTGCTCCAATCACATGGAGCAGAGATCAGCGTCACTAGTTGCTAGACAGAATGGAGAAATGCTGTTTACACGGCATTTCCTCCATTCAGCCGTCCCGTGAGACGATCGCGGGTATGCCCGCGGCGATCGAGTCCGCGGGTCCCGCGATCGGACTCACGGGGGTCCCGACCAGCGCGGGAGCGCGCCGCCGGCAGCGTGCTCCCGATGCCGGAGCGGCATTGAAGATTGGATGTACATGTACGCCAATATGCCTGCCCGTGCCATTCTGTCGACGTACATCGCCGTGCGCTGGTCGGGAACCGGTTAAACACATTTGATGCCACTTCCGCCAGTCAATGCTATGAAGCAGAGCTGGGGCACTCTTCCCCTCACTCGGCTCCATGCCAAACACAGCAGAGGACCCGATGGCCTCCACCACTACAAGCAGGTCTGGAGAGGGAGGGGGTGCCACCCTCCTGCCCCTGATAAAAGTGATTTTGCTGCGAATCGGCCGCAGAGATCACTTTTATCTGAAAGCGGACCGCCGGCTGAAGAAGAAGAAGCTATCTGCTCAACAGTATTCATCTTCAAAGAGTATAATGGCGGCGTGCGGTCCGTAAGTGGGTAAAGCCTAGTTCACACTGGTGTATTATAGCAAACGTGTGTACTAGGGCCATGTTTGTCCATGCAACCAGACACAGCCATTGCTCCCAATTTGACAGCAAATGCAATGTGATTTTCAAAATGTTTTTTGTACATTGCCTTTGCATTTGTCCCATTTGTATGAAATTTTTAACACTTAGCCTTTTTTTGTGTAAAACCTTAAGGGCCGGTTCACACTGCGGGCGATGCGAGGCGACACGACTTGCCTCGCCGCGATCTGACAAGTCGCCCCCGTTCTGTACAATGGAACCGTTCTGAGAGGAGCGACTCGAGTCGCTCCGACATTGACTTCTATACAGAAGTCATTTGCAAGTCGCCGCTGAGGTCGCGGCAGGTCGCGGCGAGGCAAGTCGGTGTCGCCTCGCATCGCCCGCAGTGTGAACCGGCCCTAAAGCTGAATTCTAGGAATTCAACTCCTTTGCAAAAAATGAAGGTCCACTATGAGTTAAAGTGGTTGTAAACCCTTACAAACCACTTTGACCTACAGGTAAGCCTAGATTAAGGCTTACCTGTAGGTCCAAGAAATATCTCCTAAACCTACACGGTTTAGGAGATATTTGGCCGAAGACAGGCACCGCTGTCGGACCCCACCGAAAAGATGGATGCGCCGGACTACAGGGGACAGCGGTGACATCGCTGGCTCCTGTGTCAGGTAAGTGACACATAATGGGCTGCTATGCGATACATAGTAGTCCATTATGCTTTGCCTTTGCAGGGAATGAAAGAGGAAGTAAACCCATCAGGGTTTACTTCCTCTTTAAGTCAAGCAAAGTGCATGACGCCTCCTGGGCTTAGCTTGTTTATTTATTTCAGATGGCTTTATTGTACTCTTTAATGACAGCTATCGCTGTCATTTCGGAAGAGTGACACTGATCCAATTGAGCTATGCATCTTGAACAGGAGAGTCACTGCATCTGCTATGCCCTCCCCTCACCTCCTCCTGCCCATTCACAGAAGCCTTTATATTATGTGAGCAAATTCACAAAATACATCAGCTTCTCGGAATAAGCAGCAGAGGGGAGGGCTGCTCAGTGTGCCTTTCTCCTCTATCACAACCCTGAATGTCTTGACTGTAATTCCCTACAGAGAAATAAACCTGCCAGATATAAATAATAAAGATAAACCCAGGAGATGTCATGAAGCTCCTTGGACTTAACTCATAGTGTGCCTTCACTTTTTACAAAGTAGCTGAAATCCTGGATTTCAGCTTTAATGTTTGGAATATTCTTGTAAGGTCACGGTATACCACTTGATGTAAAAAAAAAACAGGGTCATGACTCAAACAGCCAGGTACAAAAACATCCTTACAGTCAACAACCTGCACTCTCGCCTAGCCGTAAAAAGGGGCGTTGGTTCAAATCCCAACTACGAGACTACCTGCCTGGAGTACAGACCACATTCATTGTTTTATTTTTCTGATCTGTAGCCAAAGCAGTACCTTTAGGATATAAAAGGACACCAAACAAGCTTCAATGCAGTGCATTTCTGATGTACTGCAAAATACCCCTTATGAGCAGAGATGTCAAAAATCTCAATGTGTATTTCTGCTGTGCCACAAAACATCCCAGCAAGGACAAAGCTTCACTACTGAGTACTGGTGTGCAGCCAAGGAGTCATGGTGTATCCCTTCATGAAATAACTAAACAGGGGCAATTTATTTCATAGGCATAGCCTGAGCTGTATCTACCAACCCTTCACCACCAGTGAAGGAACAAATCTTAAAATAGTTGAACACCTTACTATAGTAGTTGTTGCCCTACCTTACCTCCGTAGACTGAGCAAACGCTAGCCAGCTCATACACAGGTGGGGCTGATCAGCAACTAAAGTCTCAATGAGCCCAGCCCTAGAGACCAATTTAGAAGAGGTGGTTACCAATTTAGCCTAGAGGTAAACAGCTACCTGCAGGCCTTAGACAAGCAACCGCGTAGCTCTTGCATAGGGTTGCACAGAAAATCCTCAATTAAAGGATATAGGTAAATCGCCTTTAGATCTGTCACTGAGTGGACTGTAGCCCAAACCAACAAAAATGTTTTACTTACCTCCTGCACTATACTCCCTGTGCCTGCGTGGGTTTCCTCTGGGTACTCTGGTTTCCTCCCACACTCCAAAGACATGCTGGTAGGTTAATTGGCTTCTGTCCAAAATAGGCCCTAGTATATGAATGTGAGTTGGGGACCTTGGAATGCGAGCTCCTTAAGGGTAGGGACCGATGTGAGTGTGCGATGTATGTGTGGAGCGCTGTGTAAAAATTTTCAGCGTTATATGGGTACCTTAAATAAATAATATATAATAGAAGAGCATCTTAATGAGACACAATGTACAGGGATAGGGACAACTGTACATTATCATTATTTATCCCTTGCGGACTATTTTTTCTCTGCTGGTCATTTTTTCTCTGCTGGTTATGTTTCTATTTTTTTCTGTGTATCTAGTATCTCATTCCTTTTGAATTGGGGAACATTCACTTTTTTGAGTAGTGTGTAACCTTTTAAGATCGGGGGGGCATATGTCATTTTCTTTTTCCTTCTGCTCTTTAAGGTTGCTATATGGAATGGAACTTTTTTTGTGTTTCTGTTTTTTGTTTTTAAACATCTTTCTGAACAGGAGATTTTATTGGTCTGAAGTTGCAACAGCTGAGTCGGCTTTTAATAAGATGCACTTGTGCTGTCATGTGATTTACGTGTTCTAAATGTGTTTGTAGTTTTTGCAACTTCTGTGGTTTTGACAAAGCACTTCCATAGTGTGAAATGCGTCAACATATCCGCATTTCCCCTGCCTGTACTCATCCAGTGCTTTTAATATTTATGCTTCAATAAAGACTTTATACTTTACTTTTTGTGGGTGTGCTGTTCATCCGAAGATTTTCTGTTCCAGGCATGATGATCTAACTGGGCTATGATCAAAACTACTGTAATTCTTCTTTCTTTTGAGAAACTCCCACGGTAAATGTCAAATCGTCAGTTGATGCTGAAGATCAGCTGGGTCATGAGCAAGACATTGACCTCAATTATGAAAGCAAATCAATAAAACACTGGCTTGGATCAAAATAAATTAAAAGCGGAGGTCCACCCTAAAGTGGACCTTCCGCTCATCGGAACCCTCCCCCCCTCCGGCGCCACAATTGCCACCTTTCAGGGGGGAGGGGGGTGCAGGTACCTGTACAGTACAGGTATCTGCACCCACTTCTGGGATAGCTCTCTGCGGAAAGGGGCGTAGATTACGCCCCTTTCCGCAAGTGCCCCGCTACCTGCGGGGAAACACACAGATCCCAGAGGCAGCGGGGACCGTCCTTATTGCGCAGCGCGACTCGCGCATGCGCAGTAGGGAACCGGGAAATGAAGCCGAAAGGCTCCATTTCCTGATTCCCATACTTAAGATGGCGGCGGCAGCACCCGAGAGACGATCTAGAGATCGGCTTCGGGTGCCGACATCGCGGGCGCGCTGGACAGGTAAGTGTCACCATTTTAAAAGTCAGCAGCTGCAGTATTTGTAGCTGCTGGCTTTTAAAAAAAAAAAAAAACGCGGAGTCCCGGCGGACTCCCGCTTTAATGTATTGACCTGACCTGAAGGAAGGGGAGGGGCAGAGATTGTAGGCCAGTAATTAGACTCTCAGTAGAGGAGAGGGCTATGTGAGGGGACAGTGAGAGGGGCTGTGCTAGAGAACTAATAATTCCAGAAGTAGTCACATTTTCTAGTAGCTTCAAAGGCACATTGCAAGTGCACAAAAAAGTCGTTTTACTTAACCACTTGCAGACCGGACCATTTTGCTGGTCAAAGACCAGACCACCTTTTGCGATTCGGCACTGCGCCGCTTTAACTGACAATTGCACGGCCGTGCGAAGTGGCTCCCAAACAAAATTGACGTCCTTTTTTCCCACAAAAATAGAGCGACAATTTTGAAAAAAACGCATTATTTTTTACTTTTTGTTATAATAAATATCCCCCAAAAATATATAAAAATAACTTTTTTTTCCCTCAGTTTAGGCCGACACGTATTCTTCTACATATTTTTGGTAAAAAAAAAATTGCAATAAGCGATTATTGATTGGTTTGCGCAAAAGTTATAGCGTTTACAAAATAGGGATAGTTTTATAGCATTTTTATTAATAATTTTTTATTATTTTTTTTTACTAGTAATCACACAGTTACTAGATCAGCGATTTTTATTGTGACTGCGACATTGTGGGGGACCCATCGGACATTTTTGACACATTTTTGGGACCATTGTCATTTATACAGTAATCACTGCTATATAAATGCAGTGATTCCTGTGTAAATGACACTGGCAGTGAAAGGGTTAACCAGTGGGTGGCAGTGTAGGGGTTAAGTGTTCCTAGGGGTGTGTTACTAACTGTGGGGGCGTTGGGCTTTCATTTAGTGAACACTGATCTCTGCTCCAATCACATGGAGCAGAGATCAGCGTCACTAGTTGCTAGGCAGAATGGAGAAATGTTGTTTACACAGCATTTCCTCCATTCGGCCGCTCCGTGAGAAGATCGCGGGGATGCCCGCGGCGATCGAGTCCGCGGGTCCCGCGACCGGACTCACGGGGGTCCCGACCAGCGCGGTAGCACGCCGCCGGCGGCGCGCTCCCAATAGCAGGGCCGCATTGAATATTGGACGTACCTGTACGCCAATATGCCTGCCCGTGCCATTCTGTCGATGTACATCGTCGTGCGCTGGTCGTGAAGTGGTTAACTGATCCTCCTTTCCTGCAGGCTCCCTCCAGGCTGTAAGCGCCGGACCGTTAGCACTAAAGCACAGCTCATTTTAGCACTTTAGCACTGTTTAAGCTGCGCTTTTGTACTGCTATTCGGCTGCTAGCAGGGTGCTTTTAACCCCAAAGAAGGGATTAAAAACTCACGTGTTGCAGCGCTTTCCATTCATTGCAATGAGCAGGGCGCCCCCAAGATGCTGCACATTACAGGCGCTATTTATTAATAGCACTAAAATGCCTGATAACTGCCTCGGTGTGAAAGGAGTCTAAGAGCTGGGGGGTGAGAAGCAACAGTACACTGAGTTTCTCAGTGAAGGGCTGTGAGGGGGAGGGGTGTCGGTACCAGTGTTAATTTCGTCCAGGAAAACATTTATCAAAATTTTCATCAGCTGCCTTTTTTTTTTTTTACAGTGACGAAAACAAAGCGAAAAGTACACCACAATTTCACCCACTGACAAAAACGATGAAAATCAATTCTGTTTTTGTCAATGAATGAAAACAAAATGTAAATGTGATGGAGGAACGTTTATCCACGTGAACTTCTGGTTTCCTTTTGCCTGTGTAGAGCCCATGAGCGCTCCTGCTCCCAGCAAGCAAGGTAGCGAGTATCAACCGTAGCATGCTTAGCAGTTAGCACTGTACAGCACCACAGGACTCTTCAGGCGACTGTCCAGGGCACTGTGCATTCCAGGCCTCCCGACGAGTCCCAACTCACAACTGTCCAGAGCACTGTGCATTACAGGCCTCCTCAGACCTCCAAACTACCATCCAGAGCACTGTGCAGCAATGCAGGCCTCTCAGACCACTATGCATTACAGGCTCTCAGACCATGGTCCAGAGCACTGTGCAGCATGACAGGTCTCTCAGACCACCATCCAAAACACTCTGTAGCATGACAGGCCTCGTCAGACCACCATTCAGGGCACTGTGCAGCATGACAGGCCTCATCAGACCACCATCCAGAGCCTTGTGTAGCATTAGAGGCATCCAGAGCGGCTAACTGTGTCTGAGTTTGTTCAAAACTTAATACCATAAATAATAACATATTCGAATTTTTTACTCCAGGAGTATACGAGGGGGAAATGCAAAGGAAATAAGTTCCCAGCATAGCTAGAGAACTGACCATGGTGTGTTATCCTGCTTAGCATGGTCAGTTTTATAGGAAAGCTGGGGGAACCACATGATTACCAGGGATTTAACACAAGGGAAGCAATACAAAGAGACCAGGATACTTTTTCATACATGGTACAGTAGGCAGACATCAGAAATATGAAATGTTGGGGTAACAAACACTTTAAATAAAACCTCAGTCTCCTTGTACCCATAAAATATGCTTTGATTGCTGTGCCAAAAGCAATTGCCTCAAAGACGTGTATAAACTTCAGCACAAGGTTTTACAAATACATTTTAAAATTCCATTACATATGTTGTTGTGCAGACTGAAAACAGAGAGTGCTAACACTTTTTTTCTGAGCCTACCTTAAAGAAGAACTTAATTAAAATTATTTAGGGATGACTTAAAAGCCACCAACTATTTAAAACATGTTGGTCAGTAGTCTGTAAGCATTTCCATGTAGTGTAAACAGCACAGTATTCTGTAAGTCGTAGAAGGGCACAGGTCAGAATGTTTAACACACAGAGACCGTTGCAGTGTTTTTATTTTCCATAAATTCTCTTTTTTTGGCCCTTAGACCTAAGTGAAAAAGTGCAGAAGCAGCCAGACTGCAAGGTAACATGTTTACTTATGCAGAAGTTCAGCTTTAATACAATTTGGCCACACCCACTAATCGCCACAGGAAGCTACATGCAAAAAAGTGCTCCAGGTCATTTACAACTTTACGTTTACAACACCTTTGCATTCATATACATGACAAAAAGATCTGTTCATATTTATCACAACAATCAGAAAAACTGACTGTTCATTAAAATGGAATTTCAGCTTAAAGCGGGGTCCACCCTAAAGTGGAACTTCCGCTGATCGGAACCCTCCCCCCCTCCGGTGTCACAATTGGCACCTTTCAGGGGGGAGGGGGGAGGGGGGGTGCAGATACCTGTCTAAGACCGGTATTTACACCCACTTCCGGGTATAGACTTCCACGGAAGTCTATGCCTCTTCCTGTCCCTGCGCGCTGTCTGCTGGAAAACACACAGGTCCCAGAGACAGCGCGGACAATTCCTATTGCGCTGCGCGACTCACGCATGCGCAGTAGGGAACCGGGAAGTGAAGCCGCTTCGCTTCACTTCCTGATTCCCTCACCTAGAATGGTGGCGGCAGCAGCCGAGAGTCGAGCGATTCATCGGCATCGCTGGACCCCGGGACAGGTGAGTGTCCATTTATTAAAAGTCAGCAGCTGCAGTATTTGTAGCTGCTGGCTTTTAATATTTTTTTCCGCAGTGCAGTCCCGCTTTAACCCCAACTATTAACACTGTCCCCTCTCCCATCCTAACACCTATGTTTACTGAACTGTGTAAGAAAGGTGCATATACTTACCTATTTTCAGCTCGCTCTGGTCCAGTCACATGATCTTCCCAGTGTCAGCCAGCAGTGGCTGCAAGGTAGAGGAGTGAGTGCTCCGAAAATGGCTAGTAAAGCCTGGAGTGGTGACGTTACCCATAGGCTTCAATGGCCCATCCATTATCTGCATTCCCTCCTCTCTCCTGAAGCCATGGTGGCTAACACATGGGAGCTGGATCACATGACTGGTGCAGCCTGAAAATAAGCAAGTATATGCTTATCTTTTTTTTACACAGATTAGTTAGCATAGGTAGGGAGGGGATAGGTCTGGGCGAGGGATACAGTTTCAAGATTAGTTAGGGGAAAGCTGGAATTCTAGGCCCAGTAAGATGTATTCATACCTATGAACATTAGTGTTTGTTATAGCCAAGCCTCTACTGTGTTATCTGAAAATGTCTCTACCTTTGCACTTCCTGACTTTATATATGACCTCCAAATATACAGATGACATATTGTATACACACATTTGCTAATAAAAATACAATCTGAATGTACTGTTGGCACTTTGTGTAGTATTTAGGAAAAAAAAGGTATTTCACTGGGCAGCTGTATCTGAACATTACTGCAGCCATATACTGTATCCTGGGTGCCTCTGCTGTGCTATACCATAATTATATGGACCCCTGCTGCCCATTTGAATCATACAAGGACACTTTTAAATATAATGAAACCACTCTCTAAGACATTTCCAGACTACCTGGATTTAAATGGGGATACGTTTGAACTGCGAAATGTGTCATAACGCTACCTACAAACCCCTTCTAGTGTCTGCTGACTTCATTTCCCTAGTGGCTGAATGGTATGTAAATGGAAAAAAAAAAGCTCACTGGGGAAAATTACAGATGTAAGTGTGGAGAATATTTATTAAAAAGAGAGAAGTTAAATTCCACAAATTCCAATAAGTGCTTTGCTGGTGTTTCAGTAAGGAACATAACAGCATGGGGATTTTGTGTTTATAGCCAAGAGAAGTAGAAGTTATTACCTGCACCTCTGACTCAAAGCCTAAATCCATCCATTTCTTAAGAAATACAGTAAATCAAATTTGTCTCTCAGGTCTCCCCAGCAGAAGAAGAAAATATTGTTTTTTTTTCAGGATTTAACAAAGACTATTACTTACCTTACCCCACTGTCCCTCAGTTGTCCTTCCTGCCTGTTCAAGCAGCTTGTTTTTATTGTATGTATTAATGTAGGAGTGCCCCCCCCCCCCATTCTGGTGCTGGAGAGAACGGGACTGGACCACCAAATACTGTGGAACCATGGAGTAAAGTATTACTCTCTGTTAAATAATGCCCTAATGAGCAGTATATTTTGCATGAGCCTGGGGCAGATTTACAACATACATTTATTTATTTTTTGGTCAGTTGGTTTTTCTAAGCCATGGCAAAAAAATTCAAATTTGTAAATCCTATTTTTAGTTTGCAATGCCAGTTAAAAATATTAAGATTTCCACAATACCCAACTGAGAATTTAAAGCGGTTGTATAGTGCATTTTTTCACTTTGACCTACAGGTAACCTATAAGGTTTACCTGTAGGCAAAAAGAATATCTTGATATTCCCCTCACAATGAGCCGCTGACTTCAGCGGCGCATGCACACCGGGGATTCTCGGCTGCAAGTCCGGCAGAAGCCAGACTGTGCCGCGAAGAAAGCTCCCGCGCGCAAGCGTAGGAGTGACGACATGGCGGCTCTGGCCACTCACAGCGCCGGAGCCGCGATACCCGGAAGACACGCCGAGGGAACATGTCCGCTCCCTCCGCGTGGACCGAGTGAGATGCCGGCGTCTCGTTCTAAGGTAAGTATTTCATAATGAGCTAGTATGCGGTGCATACTAGCTCATTATACCTTTTCCCTTACAGGTGTAAAAAAAAAAAAAAAGTCAGCGGGTTTACTCCTGCTTTAATGTGTTGCCACATGGGGATTGCAGAAAAATAAGCAATGATGCGTGTCTGAATGTTTATTCCATAGCTAACTGTAGTAGTGTAACCATGAATGCCGATATGTACTGTGACATACTGAAGCAGAGCATGATCCCCTCCCTTCAGAAACTGGGCCGTTGGGCAGTATTCCAATATGATAACAACCCCAAACACACCTCCAAGACGACCACCGCCCTGCTAAAGAAGCTGAGGGTAAAGGTGATGGACTGACCTAGCATGTCTCCAGACCTAAACCCTATTGAGCATCTGTGGGGCATCCTCAAATGGAAGGTGGAGAAGCGCAAGGTCTCTAACATCCACCAGCTCCGTGATGTCGTCATGGAGGAGTGGAAGAGGACTCCAGTGGCAACCTGTGAAGCTCTAGTGAACTCCATGCCCAAGAGGGTTAAGGCAGTGCTGGAAAATAATGGTGGCCACACAAAATATTGACACTTTGGGCCCAGTTTGGACATTTTCACTTAAGGGTGTACTCACCTTTGTTGCCAGCGGTTTAGACATTAATGGCTATGCGTTGAGTTATTTTGAGGGGACAGCACATTTACACTGTTATACAAGCTGTACACTCGCTACTTTACATTATAGCAAAATGTAATTTCTTCAGTGTTGTCACATTAAAAGTTCTAATAAAATATTTACAAAAATGTGAGAGGTGTACTCACTTTTTTGAGATACTGTAGCTCAAACTCTGACAGACTGGATAGAGAGCATCTGAACAGCAATGTTCAAGTCTTGCCACAGATTCTCATTTGGATTTAGTCTGGACTTTGACTGGGCCATTCTAACACATGAATATGCTTTGATCTAAACCATTCCGGCTCTGGCTGTATGTTTAGGGTTGATGTCCTGCTGGAAGGTGAACCTCCGCCCCAGTCTCAAGTCTTTTGCAGACTCTAATGCCCTTGTACACACGGTTGAACATTCCGATGACAAAATCCATCTGATTTCTGACGGATTTTGGCCCAAACTTGTCTTGCATACACACGGTCACACAAAGTTGTCGGAAAATCCGATCGTTCAGAACGAGGTGCCATACAACATGTACGATGGGACTATAAAGAGGCCAGTAGCCAATAGCTTTCGTTTCGTAATTTATTCTGAGCATGAGTGGCATTTTGTGCATCTGAATTGTCTACACATGATCGGAATTTTCATTTTCCGTCGGTAAGTCCAACCGTGTGTACAGGGCATTACATGCTTTCTTCTAAGATTGCCCTGTATATGGCTCCATCTATCTTTCCATCAACTCTGACCAGCTTCCCTGTCCCTGCTAAAGAAAAGCATCCCCACAACATGATGCTGCCACTACCATGTTTTACAGTGGGGCTGGTGTGTTCACAGTAATATGCAGTGTTCGTTTTTCGCCACACATAGTTTGCTTTTAGGGCAAAAAGTTAAATTTTGGTCCCATCTAACCAGAGCACCTTCTTCCACATTTGCTGTGTCCCCCACATTGCTTCTCGCAAAAAACAGCCAACGGGACTTCTTATGGCTTTCTTCTTGCCACTCTTCCATAAAGGGCAGATTTGTGGAGTGCATGACTAATAGTTGTAGTGTGGACAGATTCTTCCACCTGAGCTGTGGATCTCTGCAGCTACTTCAGAGTTACCAGAGTTACCATAGGTCTCTTAGCCCTTGTACACACGGTCGGAGAATCTGTCGGAACGAGTCTTATCGGACCGTGTCGTCAGATAATCCGACTGTGTGTGGTATGCATCGGACTGATTCCGTCCGAATCTCCGTCCGACCCAATTTTCCAACATGTTGGAAATATTTCCTGACCAACTGGGCCGGACGGACCTAATCTGATCATGTGTAGAGCATTTTCATCAGACCAAGTGCCACGCATGCTCAGATCAAATTCCTACATCAAAGCTATTGGCTACTAGCCTGAATGTAGTCCCATCGTAACGAAATTACGTCATCACGTTCTGAAAGATCGGATTTTTCGCCAACTTGGCCCGACCGTGTGTATGCAACAGTTTCGGACACAATGCGACGGACTAAATCCGACGGGAAAAATCCGATGGATTTGGTTGGCAAAATCTCCGACCGTGTGTACGTGGGCTTAAAGCTTCTCCGATTAATGCTCTCCTTGCCCAGCCTGTAGTTTAGGTGGACGGCCATGTCTTGGTAAGTTTGCAGTTGTGCCATACTCTTTCCATTTTTAGATGATGGATTAAACAGTGCTTCATGAGATGTTCAAAGCTTGGAATATTTTTTTATATCCTAACCCTGCTTTAACCACTTCCGCTTCGGAAGGATTTGCCCCCTTAATGACCAGGCCATTTTTTTTGATACGGGACTGCATCGCTTTAACTGACAATTTCACAGTCGTGCGACGTTGTACCCAAACAAATTTAATGCCCTTTTTTCCCCCCACAAATATAGCTTTATTTTGGTGGTATTTGCATCTCCAAAATAGGGGATAGATTTATGGAATGTTTATTATCATTATTTATTTTTTTACTAGTAATGGTGGCAATGTGGGATTTTTAGCGGGACTGCGACAATGCTGGCGGACATATCGGACACACTTGACACTTTTTTGGGACCATTGACATTTTTACAGTGATCAGAGCTAAAAAATAACCACTGATTACAGTGACAGAGGCTTTTGGAGGGGACTGAATGCTAGCCTCTGGCCTACCAACTATGGACCCTGGCATTTGAGGGAGCTACAAGCAATTAGGAAGATAGTCTTATGTAATGCAAAAGGACATTATTAAGGAGGCCATGATGGTCTCTGCCAGCTTGGGACTCAGTGGACAGATGTCAGTGAAAGGAATGCTGATTAATGAGATCTGGAAAGTTTTTCACCCAATAGTTTGTGCTCATTAACCCACTTTTGTCTCATAGCAAATTATTGGGGGATGTGTGTATACTTATGTATATTGTAAGTTGTAAGTGAGGAGACGGCAAGTCTACCCTGAAAGGTCATATCTCTGAGTTACCAAGTCTGGGTAAATGAATAGATTACTAGCTCATGTTAATTTATGTTTCTGGTTACAGGTGTATTGTTAGAGTAATATGAGCAGGAACCTCCTCTTCAACTGTATATAACACTGTATTATTGTTCTAATAAACAGTTCATGTTTAGCAACCAAACAAGTATTGCCTGGTTTGTTTTTGGGAGAGGTTGGAATATCTGATATCTATATTCAGACTGGGAGGAAGCAATATATGACAAAAGCACTCAAGCGAAGTGTGGGACATTTCATCACAATTACTGTATAAATGTCTCTGGGAAGGGGTTAACACTAGGGGGCGTTCAAGGGGTTAACTGTGTTCCCTAGGTGTGTTCTAACTGTAAGGTGGATGGGCTACCAGGTATATCACAGAGATCACAGTTTCCAATCACTGGGAACAGTAGATCTCTGACATGTCCCCTGTCAGAATGGGAAATCGCCTTGTTTACAAAGGCAGTGATTGCGGGAGTCCACCCGACTTACGAGCGTGCTTATGCAGCGGAAGTGCGACGGCGAAGGCACGAGCCCGTAACTGCACGAGCCGCTATACAGGCGATTCACACAGGAGAGCCGACCTGCTGCAGTATATCTGCGCAAGCAGGTCGGCTAGTGGTTAAACTTCTCCACAACTTTATTCCTGACCTGCCTAGTGTATTCCTTGGCCATTATGATGCTTTTTGTTCACTAAGGTTCTCTAACAAACCTCTGAGGGCTTCACAACAGCTGTATTTATACTGAGATTAAATTATACACACTTATTGTGTTCTTATATAAAATTATTAGAGGCAATTCGTTCCACTCGATTTTAGTTAGCGGCATTAGAGTAAAGGTGGCTGAATACAAATGCATGCCACACTTTTCAGATATTTATTTGTAAAAAGTGTTTAAAACCATGTATTGTTTTCCTTCAACTTCACAATTATGTGCCCCATTGTGTTAGTCTATCACATAAAATCCCAATAAAATACGTTTTTGGTGGTAACATGAAAAATGTGGAAAATGTCAAGGGGTAGAAATAATTTTTCAAGGCACTGTACATTCTTTTATGTTCACTTTGTACTTGCATTTAGCATGCACACAAAGCATCTGCTTCTAATGCCATTAGGCAACTGACAGCATCCGCTCAAAAGCACAAAGACAATTAAAAGCATATTTGCCATCAGTGTGATAAAAGGGATCTCTCGCTGATGGCAAATATTTATGCATTTGCCATTTCCAATTCTAGGGAGGTGGTATTTAAACTCATGACCTAAGTGCTACTAGCTAACAATGCTAAAGGTTAAGCCACAGTGCTTAGTACAACCAGACTTAAAATATAAAGAAGTATCATGATTACAGAATGAACATATGTATAAATAGATCTCAAACTTTTCATAAAATACGAATTAGACATAAAAAAAAAAGTTTGACATATATAGAATAGAGATGCAACTCTTATATCAATGATAATAATATAAATATCAGCAAAAGAAGAAAAACAAGTCACATCTACTAATTTTTGACAATTTTGTAATGATCTTGCATTTGTATTTTAGGAGACTATAGACTCTCTTGATCTATGTTCATTCCTTAGTCATTGTACTACTGTATATTTTAACTATAATTCTGGCGAGCCTTTTGTGCATGGTTGGGAATTCAGCTTGCTTTTTCCTCTGCATATCACCCGCAGTCTAATGGGGCCGCAGAACGAGCCAATCAGTCCTTGGAGCAATTCTTACATTGCTATATTTCTGACCATCATAACAACTGGTCAGACCTATTACCGTGGGCAGAGTTTGCTCCCAATAGTGCCTTGAATTCTGCTTCCCGATTGTCGCCGTTTATGGCGAACTATGGTTTCCAACCTTCCATGTTGCCTGACTCATTTATTCCACAGAGTATTCCTGCATTAGAGGAGCATATCCGTGGTCTTCGTTCCACTTGGGCACAAGTCCAGGAGGCTTTGTGACATGCTAATGATAGGTACAGACTCCATGCTGACTGCAGACACCTGCCCGCGCCTTCCTATCAGGTTGGGGACAGGGTCTGGCTGTCATCTCGCAACCTCCGACTGTTCTCTCACTGAAGTTCACACCTCAGTTTATTGGGCCTTTCTGTATTCTTAGCAGGATTAACCCAGTGGCTTACACATTAGACCTTCCTTCAAATATGCGTATTTCGAATGTATTTCATGTCTCCTTATTGAAACCTTTGGTCTGCAACGGCTTTACCACCTCAGTGCCACATCCTCACCCTGCACAGGTTGAGAACCATGAGGAGTATCAAGTACAGTCCATTGTTGACTCCCGTAGGTTCCGTGGGCGCATACTGTACCTCGTGCATTGGAAGGGGTATGGTCCGGAGGAACGCTCTTGGGTCTCATCCTCGGACGTATATGCCTCATCCTCCTCCGTGATTTCCATAGACATTTTCCCCTCAAGCCTGGTGATCCTCTAAAGGGGAAGAGTCATTGAAGAGGGGGTACTGTCAGGGCTGGGCTTAGCCCTTCCTTCTCTGAGCTGGCCGATCTGCTGTCGGCTAATTGCCAGCTCCTATCTCTTCACAGTTACTCAGCTGTTGATGATATCCTGCTCATCCGTCCTGCCTACTTAAGCCGTTCAGCCCAGAGGATCTTTGCCTTCACCTCACAGAGGCTGCATTCCTGTTAAAAGACTTGCTTGGCTGACATCTCTTCTGGCTCCAGATGCTGCTTGCTGTTTTACTACGCTCATTTCTGGCTCCCTGACGTTTGGCTTGTCTGACTATCTGTTTCGGTTCCTGAACTCTGGCTATATTTTGACTATGTTTGTTCTATTTACTTTTATTATTAAAAAAGTGTGATTTAAGTGTGATTTAACTGTACTCGCTCTGATTTCATGGTTTCTGACAAAGGGGTCTTTTTGGTTAACCAAATATTTAAAATGTAATTTGCGGGATTTCTATTTGTACCATATTGGTGATATCAGACCCGGAAGGATTTACCCCCTTAATGACAGGCCATTTTTTGCTATACAGCACTGTGTCACTTTAGCTGATAATTGTGCACTCGTGCGATGCTGTACCCAAATAAAGAAACTTCCCCACAAATAGAGCTTTCTTTTGGTGGTATTTGATCACCTCTGCGGTTTTTATTTCTTGCACTATAAACAAAAAAAGACAGACAATTTTGAAAATAAAACAATATTTTTTATTTTCTGTTATAAAACATACAAAAAAAAAAAAAAATTTAAAATCAAATGTTTTCATCAATTTAGGCCAATTTGTATTCTGCTACATATTTTTGGTAAAAAAAAAAAAAAAAAAAAAAAACCACAATAAGCGTATATTGATTGGTTTGTGCAAAAGTTACGGTGTCTACAAAATAGGAGATAGATTTATGGCATTTTTATTATTATTATTTTTTACTAGTAATGGCGGTGAGCTGAGATTTTTAGCGGGACTGCAACATTGCGGAGGACAGATCGGATGTGTAAATGACACTTCTGACACTTTTTTGGGGACCAGTGACATTATTACAGTGATCAGTGCAAAAGATCTGCACTGACATTGTACTAATGGCACTGGCAGGGAAGTAGTTAACATCAGGGGCGATCACGGGCTTAAATGTGTTCCCTGGGTGTGTTTACTAACTGTATGGGGGCTGGGCTGCCTGGGACAACAGACAGATCCATCTTCCTGCATAGCTGAAAGATAGGATCTGTGTGTCATCCCCTGATAGAATGGAGATCTGCCTTGTTTACTTTGGCTGATCCCCATTCTGACTCTGCAGGCAACGACACGGTCCGCCAGACCCGCTGATTGTTTCCCCCACTGGTCAATCGGCACGCGACTACAGAAAGCCATGTAAGAGCCTGATGTACACCTACGGCGATTTGCATAGCCGAGTCAACATGCCGCAGTATAACTGCAGCGGCTGGTCTGCAAGCGGTTAAAATTAATTAGTACACAGTATAACAAAATTATTTAAATTCCACAGCAACCTGAGCTGTACTGAGCTGAGTTGAAGGTGTTTTATATGAAATTTCTTCAGCAGTAATTTTGTCATTTCAACACTGCAGCCATTTCAATTAAACATGTTAGGAGATGCACACCTAGTGGTGGCTGGTGCACCCCCACTTGACGAAAATGGGCGTGGTTTCAGCAGAATAGTGGGCATGACTTAAAGGGGTGTGGCTCTTAGGGGGTGTGGTTAGCATCTGAGATGAGGGAGAGGGAGAGGGAGGGAGAGAGGGAAAGGGAGATGGAGGGACAGCAAGCCCAGATCCTACACAACAATAGACATATGTGTATTCTAAAGAAGTTTTAATGGAAATTTCTTTCCCATATAAAGCTTTTCGTTCATATTAAGTTATCATAGCTCTGGATAGAGTTTAGCCTCCCTTTTTTTTATACAATGTTTGTGGCCTTTCTTTTCTGGTCTCAAGAGACCACGTATAGTCATATTACGATTTAGGTAGCTTATTGCTTTTTCACTTTGGTTCTAGACCATTAATAATATTTTTTACTTAGGGGTTGTATACCTAAAAGAAATACATCTTTACATTTCAAGTCTTTCATGCCCTACAATAGCCTCAAGTATAGGCGTAAAAGATATTTTGAATAATTTGTTTTTCATTGATTAATGAATCCTGCTCAGACTCAATTTTATTTTATTTTATTTTATTTTATTTTATGTATTTGCTTTATGTCTAATTTTGATGATACATGATGTATTTGTCGATAATTAAAATTCAATAAAAACGATTGAAAGAGAAATATGTATTCCAGAAAGTTTAACAATCAGCAGATAAAGATACTCCAAACACCTGGTGTTAGCGCTTCAATCATTCCGGCACCATGGTTGTTATGGTGTCAGGATGATTGAAGCGCATTATTTCTATTATTACATTGTAATATAAAATGAAATTATTCAACTCACCATAATGCTGAATCAGTGGGAGCCCTGAGCGTGTCACCGGCCATTTCGCTTGCCACCAGATGCCATCAGGTGCCCCCAGCAGAGTCCCTCCTTACATCAGGTGCCCCCCATCAGTGTCCCTCCTTACATAAGGTGCCCCCAGCAGTGTCCCTCCTTACATAAGGTGCCCCCAGCAGTGCAGACCTCCTCACATCTGTGTCCCCAGCAGTGAAGTCCTCCTCACATCTGTGTCCCCATCAGCGGAGCCCCTCCTTACATCAGTGTCCCCATCAGCAGCAGACGACTCCTCATGTGTCCCCATCAGCAACAGATTTATGCTCACTTGTGTCCCCATCAGCAGAGCAGAGTCCTCCTCACTTGTCCCCATCAGCAGCAGAGACCTCCTCACGTGTCCCCGTCAGCAGCAGATTTCTCCTCACTTGTGTCCCCATCAGCAGAGCAGAGTCCTCCTCACATGTGTCCCGGGCAGCACAGCCCTCCTTCATGCCGCATCTGTCTCTGTCCCCTTCAGTGGCAGCTAGTACCCGGCTTTCTCCATGTGTTCAGTGGAGAGGGGAGGAGTCTCCCCTCTCCACTGAACACAAGGGGATTAGTCCTCATGGCGGTGGCCATCTTTTTGTAGCCCGCCGGAAGCGACATCTGGTCTCAAACTGAGAGCAAAGCACCAGGCTGTAGTGATACACAATAGGCACAAGCTGTTGGGCACGATGGACTGCGCCACAAAGCAGCTCCAAACCCCACAAATGAAGCGCCTTATCTGCAATCACATGATTGCATAGACGTGGCACTTTCCATAGTGCACTTTGCCCGTTGCCTGAACACAGTGCACTTAAGGATCTTTTTTTTTTGTGACTGCCTGGGGGTGGGGGGAAGTGGGCGGCACCCGGGCACCCCCTATGCACACCTAAGAGCTCTCGCATGCGGGAACCCTGATCCCGTGTTATACAGATTTGAGTGTTTTTCCCCCTTGGGGCTGAGGGGATTTTGTTGCATTTGTGAAATTGTCCTTTACCACTTATGTAGAGTGCTGCCCACAAGTACTATATGTGTAACCTAGATCAATGAACAAATTGGTCAGATAATGGTTATTAAAGTTTACCAAACTGTGCACACTAAAGTATGTACATATTTTGAAGGAGGAGGAAAAGCATTTAAACCGCTTAAAGCGGAGCTCCACTCACTCTGCTTTTTTGCCTCCTCCCCCCCTCCGCTGACATATTTGGCGCCTTTCGGAAGGGGGGTGGGTAACTGGTTTTGACAGGTACACGCTTCCACTTTGGGTGACTTTGCCAAGGCAAAGTCATCTGAATGTCCGGTCCCCCTCTTCCTTTCCCTGCTGCCAGGCCATTCACAATGCGCAAAATGCTTCGTGTATGCGCAGTAGGGAACCAACTGTGAAGCCTCAAGGCTTCACTGCTGGTTTCCCCCACCCGAAATGGCAGTGGCAGCACCCGAGACGCGATTGAAAAATCAGCTCGGGTGAAGACACTGCTGGATTTGTGGACAATTAAGTGTCCTAATATTACTATTTGTAGCTGCTAACTTAATTTTTCTGAAGGAGTCTGGAGCTCCTCTTTAATGATGAAGGTCCAAACAAATAATAACATCTGAAACCAGCTCTCGAAGTTTGTGTTAGTAATACCTTACATATCTTTTCAACTACTTAGTGTATCCAGGTGAATTATATTGTGCTGCTGTTTTCAGGACAAACTGGGCCTTTGTTTCGTGGTTAATGGTACTGACATCTCATTTTTTATCACTGTTAAACGAACCCCAAAAAAAACCCCAAGTACTTTATATTACTTTTTGAAATTTAATGGTATATTTCTTACCATTTTATTAACCACTTTCAGACCGGACCAATTTGCTGGTCAAAGACCAGACCACTTTTTGCGATTCGGCACTGCGTCGCTTTAACTGACAATTGCGCGGTCGTGCGACGTGGCTCCCAAACAAAATTAACGTCCTTTTTTTCCCACAAATAGAGCTTTCTTTTGGTGGTATTTGATCACCCCTGCGGTTTTTATTTTTTGCGCTATAAACAAAAATAGAGCGATAATTTTGAAAAAAAAAACATTATTTTTTACTTTTTGTAATAATAAATATCCCCCAAAAATATATAAAAAAACATTTTTTTCCCTCAGTTTAGGCCGATACGTATTCTTCTACATATTTTTGGTAAAAAAAAATCGTAATAAGCGATTATTGATTGGTTTGCGCAAAAGTTATAGCGTTTACAAAATAGGGATAGTTTTATAGCATTTTTATTAATAATTTTTTATTATTTTTTTTTTTACTAGTAATGGCGGCGATCTGCGATTTTTATTGTGACTGCGACATTGTGGGGGACCCATCGGACATTTTTGACACATTTTTGGGACCATTGTCATTTATACAGTAATCACTGCTATATAAATGCAGTGATTCCTGTGTAAATGACACTGGCAGTGAAAGGGTTAACCAGTGGGTGGCAGTGTAGGGGTTAAGTGTTCCTAGGGGTGTGTTACTAACTGTGGGGGGGTTGGGCTTTCATTTAGTGTACACTGATCTCTGCTCCAATCACATGGAGCAGAGATCAGCGTCACTAGTTGCTAGGCAGAATGGAAAAATGTTGTTTATACAGCATTTCCTCCATTCGGCCGCTCCGTGAGACGATCGCGGGGATGCCCGCGGCGATCGAGTCCGCGGGTCCCGCGACCGGACTCACGGGGGTCCCGACCAGCGCGGGAGTGCGCCGCCGACGGCGCGCTCCCGATGGCACGGCGGCAACGAATATTGGACGTACATGTACGCCAATATGCCTGCCCGTGCCATTCTGTCGACGTACATCGTCGTGCGCTGGTCGGGAAGTGGTTAAGCCATCACCAGAAAAAAATAATTCTCCTACTCCTGACAAAACCACATACAATGTGTGTATTTTATTTGTAGTTTATACCTGTAGTAGGGCCCAGAAACAATAGCGCACATTTTGCAACTAAAATACATGGACACTGACACTAAATTAAAAAAAATGCTTTTTTCTTTTAATCCTACCTAAAACACGCTCTGACCTTAGGCACTGACCTTGTTTTCGCTAATTTATTTTTTTTTATTTTTTTTTAAACAGACTTTGTTGTTTGTTTTTCTCCTCTAGCAAGGAGAAAAAGATATAATTCATCTTTTGCTCCATTTAAAAAGGGCAAAGAGCACAGGGGTGGGCTTATACAGTTACTGATCATTGTGATAGCCAATCACAGGCTATGACTACGATTATCCTATCAAAGGCCATTCCTCCCAGCTCCCAAACCCTAGTACAAGGCCTGTTTACACAGGAACACACACATGCAGCCCCGCAGAAGAACCACTTCAGTGAGGCCGCATATGTGCGTTTACTCGACAAGGGGTTACAACAAGCCATCTTCAGCAATTTACCTGTGGAGCTACTGTTATTGTGGATAAATTAGGACTCATGGACACTGCCACAAGGGGGCTGTATTTTGTGCATGAGCATCCAGAACCTCAATAAAAACTTCCTCTGGACCCACAGCAGCTGCGTACAGCCCCCCCCACAGCTGCTGCATTCAGGAATTAAGTGTGTGTACTGTACGCGACTACTGGTGCATGCCCTATACTAAATTTAACGTAGCATCTGTTATCCTTAATTCTGCAGACTATTCTTCCTAACTTTTCCCACTTGGAGAGTGGTGAAGCCTGTTAGGGTTCTGAATGTATATTTGTTCCTTTAAAATCCAGCTGAAAGTAAAGAAATAGATGTTCAGTCAAATAGAAATTTCATTAACAAACTCCATTTTACCATTATAACAGTTGCTAATTGTGTCTAAGGCTCGGTTCACACTGTAGCGATGCGGGAACCCTGCAAATCCACTGCGGGTTCCCGCATCCCATGTCTCCCGGCGGCAGTTCACATTGCCCTATGCGAACTGCTGGGACTGTCAATTGACACCCCCAAATCAGTTTGCGGACAGGTATCCGATCACATAGGTGCGATCTAATTCTGCTGCTGACCAAAAAAAGGTCCTGTGCGAGTTTGTTCTGAATGTGATGTGTATTCAGCCATACTATCTGTATGGCTGAAATTGCACTGCACAGAGATCACATTTGATTTGCACTGCAGTGCGGTGCAAATCACATCCGATGTCAGACATCGAACCAGTGGGAACCGGCCCAAAATGAGAACTCACAGTCCAATAATACCAGAGTGTTTGTTTAATGTTTAATGACTGTAACCCAAGCAAGACTCTAAGGCCGCGTACACACGCGGGGACTGTTCGCTCAACTTTGTCCGTCAAACAGTTTCAGCGGACAGTCCGCTCAAAATTAGCATGGACGGACTTGCCCACACACGACGAACGAACAGTCCGCTGAAACCGTGCGCGATGACGTGAACGGCACGTACGACGGGACTAGAAAACGACGTCCTATACACTGCAATGCAACCTTCGGCGTGTAAATTCTTTCTGAGCATGCGCGGAACTTAGTTTGACGAACAAGCCTACACACGGGCGGACTGTCCGCTCAAACCAAGTTTCAGCGGACAGTTTTTCGGAATTTCCGAAAAACTTTGTTCGTCAGACTGTCCGCTGAAACTGTCCGCTGAAAGCCCACACACGAGCGGACTGTCCGCCGAAACACTGTTCAGCGGACAAAGTTGAGCGAACAGTCCCCGCGTGTGTACGCGGCCTAACAGGCCCATACAAACCTCAGCACTCCCATTTTTTAAATCTGTTCCATTACATATGCTTTTCTGCACACAGCATACCTTCAGGGGTATAGGGTGCAAAGCCCAGCTTATAGAATGCAGTGCTCAAGAACATGAAATATACAACACAGTAGGGGTTATTTACTTAGCACTGCAAGTGCACTTGGAAGTAGATCTGAGGGGGACATGTAAGGGAAATAAAAAACAGCATTTTAGCTTGCACATGATTGGATGATAAAATCAGCAGAGCTTCCACTCATTTCAGATCTACCCCTTAGATTTATAGCGACTGCACTTCCAAGTGCACTTTCAAATGCACTTGTAGTGCAAAGTGGATTTTCCTTTCGTAAATAACCCCCCAGTGTCTAAAGTGCATAGTTCAGGAGTGCGTCACACAGGAAGTGTAGGGGAGAGGAGTGCATAACAGTACAGGGGTCTGGAGTGAAAAGCTCAGGAGGCAATGCTTCACAGAGTGAAAGGGCTCAGTACTGTTTAATGCAGAGTGGAGGGGTCATCAATGCTAGATGCACAGAATGCAGGGGTCAGGAGTTATTGGCACACAGAGGCAGCTGTCAGGAGTAGTTATTGCACAGTACACATGGCTCAGTAGTGTAAAATGTATGGTGTCCATATATAGAGTGCAGGACTCAGGAGTGCTATTTAACATACAGTACAGGGGTCAGAACTATGCGACAGAGAATGCAGGGGCCAGGAGTAGGTAATATAGAGAGTGCAAAGTACATAACACACAGACTAGTGTAGAAAGTAAAAACAAAAATGAGCCTCTCCTCCCAGTACATTTTAACCCACCCACTGCTCATATCCCCCACAGAACAGATCTTTCAATACAGTACCATTCCTCACCCAGTAAATATCCCCCTCCTTGAATATAGACCTTCTCAGTACAGACCACACCCTTAGTAAAGACTCTCAGCCCAGACCACGCCCTCAGTACAGACCACGCCCTCAGTACAGACCACACCCTCAGTACAGACCCCACAGTGCAGACTCCCCTTCCCTCCAGTACAAACATCCTTACTCTCCAGTGTCTCCACCAGTACAGACCCCTTTCCCCCCTAAACTCACTCATCAGTTGCAGGATCTGATATGCAGTGGTAGAGGGAAGACTTCCCCTCAGCTGTGGATGTGAGCAAAGCCACGACGTAGCCTCCCTCGGCTTAACATTCAAATGAGCTGTAAGACCTGCATATGAAAGTGCCACTATAGCTCATTAATACACAAATACCTCCATTATATCATTTATATTCAAATCACTGCATATAAATATACTGTATGCAATTGTATTCATATGAAAACCACAGTGAACAAAATGTACAGTGGCAGAGCCCTTGCGGGATAAAGCCACTGTGGTCTAAGCTGAAAAAGCAGGACAGTCCCATACAATCCGGAACTCCTGAAAGGTATGGTACAGCCAAAACCTATTGTGTGGCTTCCTCCTCAACCTTTAGGGGAACTGTATTTGTTAGAATTACGCTTTGGTCTATTTTATCTCCATATTTAGCCATTTGCCTACCGTTCAGCTTTAATTGGCAAAGTCATTATACATTGTCACATCTGCCTATTTATTATAGACAATAATGCATCCCAAGTCTGAGATTCTTTTAATTTAAATAATGCTTACTTAAACAATATTTATTTGAATAATAATGTGTCTTCTTACCAGCACAACGGTTTCTGTAGTCTGCTTATGAAACTGATATGGTGGGTTTTTTTAACCTCAAATATATTTGCTTTAGCTGGCCCTTCATTCCTTTCCCTCTTTCCTTTTTCTTGTCTTAGATCAGTGATAACATCACTTATAACACCAAAAATATAGCCCGACTGAACTTTGAGTTGTATTCGGCTGAATACATTTTAGATTCAGCAATACAAAAGTCTTAGTTTGTTTCATTGTTTCATTTACAAAGCTGACAGAGCCAGAGCAGAAAAGTCTGTCCCCTACCAGTATGCCGCCAAGAGGAACCATTGCTCTCTGTGTGCAGTGCTTTCTCTGCAGAGATCTGACTCACCCCTTGTGGTAAATCTAAAGCTCTTCAATCAGCAGGAAACTTTACAGATTGTGAAGCTACAGGTCTGACTTAGCAGTGAGCATTCCAGACCCCTGCAGAGAGACCACCACTTCCTTCCAGACTAGAGTTCTTTCTACTTAGGCTGTGGCTGCATTCTAAAAGACAAAACTGTAAAACGTTGTGCACCTTTTGTTGTGATGCACCTGGAATGTTTTTAGCAGATTTAACCTCTTCCCGCCCAAGGTATGTCATATGATGTCCTGGACTTTGAGTGGGGATATCATATTTTTCGTCCAGTGATTCCCTGTATGTAAGAACAATTATATTGGCAGTTGGAGAAGGAATCCACTGGTGCCGGAATTTAGCCATAGAGATTTCTAGTGACCAGATGGTCCCCGACAATCTATATGAACTTCAGGAGGAGCGACATTATGAAGTCACATTGGGGCCGACAGAAGTGAATAATGCCAGGGAGTCGGCTGGAAAGCCTGAGATCATTTATTCTTATAGACCCCACATCTCTCCATAAAGAAGACCTGTCAGGCACTATTCCTATTAAAAGGGTTGTTTACATTATTTGTAATAGGAATAAAAGTGTTAAAAAAAAAGTTAAAGAGAAAGTGTAAAAAGAAAACAATTCACATATGTAAACGGCGTTCAAACCACACACGAGGCCTCGCCGCAAACGTTAGAGTGGGAACAATAATTCTAGCCTTGGACTTCCTCTAACTCTAAACAGATAGCCTGTAAAAATGTTTAAAGCGGCGCCTATGGAGAATTTTAAGCACCAAAGTTTTGTGCCATTCCAAAAGTGTGCGCAATTTTTAAGTGTGACATGTTAGGTATCTATGTACTCAGTGGGGTGGCACAGTGGTGTAGTGGTTAGCACTCTTAACCTAGCAGTAAAAAGGGTCGCTGGTTCAAATCCCAACCACGACACCACCTGCCTAGAGCTTGCATGTTCTCCCTGTGCCTGCGTGGGTTTCTTCCAGGTACCCCAGTTTCCTCCCACACTCCAAAGAGATGCAGGTAGGTTAATTGACTTCTGTCCAAAATTATCCCAAAAAATTGGGCTAACATTACTGTTTTTTTTTTTTAATTCATGAAGCTGCGCAAACACCATGTAACATAAAAAGTTGCAACGACCCCCATTTTATTCTCTAGGGTCTCTGATAAAAAAACATATATAATGTTTGGGGGTTCTGAGTAATTTTCTAAAAAACAAAAAATATAATTTTTACATGTAGGAGCGAAGTGCCAGAATCATGTAAGTCATTATTACAGAAAGGTAAATCTGCAAGAAGTTTGTGAATGTTTAGGCTGGGTTCACACTGATGCGAACTGCGGCTTTCTCCGCATCCAATTCGCATGACAAGACTGTGACCGGCTCTCAATGGGGGCGGTTCACATATCTTTGGGGCGGCTGCAGAGCGCATTGCACAAGGGTCCTATGCATCTTTGGCTCCGTTTCAGGTTCGAATTCAGGCAAAAATTCTAGCCTGATTCATCCCTGAAACAGAGAACAGGGACCCACCGGACCCCTGCTTTGAGCCGTGTCCGCACATAGTGTGAACCCAGCCTCAGTGTGCCATGCCCCCAAAATAATCAGGGCTCTCTATGTTAGTTTTAGGATTTTGGCAACCTTCATTGCAGAATTTTACCTGAAGCTCGATTGTTTTACTGATGCATGAATTCCAGGCACCTGCTTTTTGTAATAAGAGAAAGTCTAGAAAATCAGTAATTATATGAACAAGAAACTACATTTCTGGTGGTTGTCTCTACAATGTCACAGTGCTGCCTGTGGTATCAAAACATTTTTACTGTACTGAATGCCTAGTAAGATCTGTGTACAACAGCTGAACAGGAATCAAGTGCAGCAACGCATTCATGATTAAAAAAATTAAATAAAAATATAATCATACAGAAGGCTAACAAATGCCCTTCCTAGGTCCCCAGATTTGTCCAGCCTTGATTATGAGTTTTATACATATATTACATGCGTCTTCAAACTATGGCCCTCCAGTTGTTCAGGAACTACAATTCCCATCATGCCTAGTCATGTCTATGAATGTCAGAGTTTTACAATGCCTCATGGGATGTGTAGTTTCGCAACAGCTGGAGGGCCGTAGTTTGAGGATCCCTGATATATTACCTGAAGCATATCTTGAGTTTGTGTTACAATGTCACTTTAATTCTAAATCGTTATAGGTAATAATTAGCGTTCAAATTTTTTTTCTGCAGTCTGCATACATGGAAAGTTTCCATTCCGCATGTCCGTGAATTGTATTTGTAGCCATTTCCACAATAATGTTTTTCACATCCTGCATTAACACAGGGGTCTGGCAATTCTGTTCTGCATAGTTACATATTTTTCATTAGTATGTATGAATTATTTGCATGCATTGTATATCACTTCTTGGCAAGGCATTTGCATGATTTCCAATCATAATTTCCAGACATCATAATAAAATGCGATTTCCTTGTACTAGGTATATCTTAATGTACACTGGAAACCATGAATCATTTGCGGTACTTTCATAATTTAGTCAAAAAATGTAACATTTTTTTGTCTAAATGGTTTTGGAGAGCTATAGGAACAACTTCATAAAAGTTAAAGCGGTATTACACGTAGACCAAGAAGACTTGCTCATTACCCAGATTCTGGCGTAACAGCTTAGCCCACTATGTGAGAGTGTGAGATACATGGGCCATAACCAGAATCAGACAGCTGAACCAGGAACCATGGGGTGAGCGTCCGATTCCACCTTCCTGTCTGCAGGATCCTTGAGAGAGGAAGAACCCTCCACAGAAGCATGGTTGCATTATTCAACCTAAAGATTTGTGTATCGATGACAAAGGGGAGAGGTCCACTTCTTCAGTAGAGCCTCCTCAAAGGGTAAGGTGCCAAAAACAGTTTTGGGACTCCAAAGGGCTGTTTTGGGTGTTCACATTTCTTATATATGAACGTATCAAAGTAGACAGTTTAGGGAAAACTCATGAGTACCAAAGGGGGCAGACAGCCACCTCCTCAGCAGCCTCAGCGGCATCCTCAATTTTTCAGGTTTCCTGCCACGAGTTAATGAATGCGGCCACCAGTGCTTTTTCTTGCGCATCCACAGTGGCAGCGGAATTATCCTCACTATCTGAGCGTTCAGGAGCTGTGTTCTCTTGGTCTCCAGGGAAAGTGGAACCCGCAGAGATAGACTCAATCTTGGAATCATCTGAAAAAGAAGAACTGGGTGGGGGTTGTTTCTTACTCATTTTATGTCCAAGCACCACCTCCACCTGGGACACAAAGGACTGCTGACAGCTTGTCCAGGTGTATAGAAGTGCCAGAAAGTCCCTCTATCTCCATGGGGTGTCAGATACACCGCCAGAAAATAAGTGCACATACAGCTGTGCAGATGAACAAAACCAAGGAGCCCACCCACTAACAAGATGCTCATACATGGAGGAGAACACCTGTAGAACTTGCCACACCCGCACCTTGAAGCCAAGAAGTAAGCAGAGCTGTGTTCATGTGTCCACTGCTCCAGACAGAAGAACATGTGGAGGAATGCATGTTCTGTATTAGAATACCACTGCTCCCCTGCATCAAGAGCACCACAAGGATGGCCACCACCACATGGGTATACGATAATGGATACCAGAGCAAGTCCCCACAAAATTGGTCACCCGGAGAAGACTTCAGCAAGATGGCTGTCTGAAACAGCACACTCTAAGATGGTCATCTAGGTCAGGAAAGGCCCCCCCAGAGATGGCTGCTGGAACAAATGCCCCACCAAAATGGCCATTCCCACAGGCGACAAAAAAAAAAAAGTTGGCCAGTCACAAGGCCAATACATGGCCGGCACCACATGGAACAAAGCGAGCCATGGGTTACCTCCATCCAAAACCACCAAGCACTGCGGCCGGCTGGATGGCGGGTGTCAGTGGATGAAGAGTGAGCGTGGGAGCTGGAGTCTTAAAGGGACCAACATCAAGGGATCACCTGGATACTTTGGAACAAGCCAAGATTGATGTAACTCCACTCCACTCCAACACTACAACCATAAGGCTTATACTATTGTCTTTTAAGGTGAGAGTTGGAGGTGAGGTGACATGAGGAGGTGAAAGCACATTAATTCAACTGAATACATACATGAAAACAGAACTTTGTTGGGAAAACATTGATTATATTTGGCACATGACCGCAATGGACTGCACAATGTGAAGCACTGTATTTGTTATTAAATAGTACATATGATTTTTATTATTCTAGTGGCGGGTTTATATAGTACTTAGTTTTGTCATACACTTAAAGAGCCTGGGCAACACCAAATTTCACATTGTATACCAAGCACTGGCCCCATAAGAGCACCCAGCAGCTGCCCCAACAGGGGGAAAACACCACCAGACAGCCAGTAAATGTATATGAGCTGCCCCAAATCTAGAGGGGAGGCAGGTGAGGAAGGAGAGAGGAAGTGAACATGGAAGCAACATAATCTGGAGTGAGAGGAGGAGATACCTCAGGGCCGACCTCACCAACCTGTCAGCCACCCACCATACAGAAGGGGTGAATATTTACAGTACCCATAGGTAATAGGTACCCATAGGTAATAGCAGGTATCACTCCTGAGACAGACCACCTCCCACTGAGGTGAGGGCTATCGGCCAGGGGAGTACTGTGGCAGACGCCAGGTGTCCCGTGATATGTGACGAGACAACCCGCCGGCAGCCCTGGTCCTGGATGGGGCTCTAGTGAACTTACACGCTTGGACAAGCTGGGGTGCCTATATTTAGATTATAAATAGATTATCCAGTCTGTAGCCCAGATCGGCTGTTGACTGAAGATCTTCACAGGAAAAATACAAAGAAAAATCTAAAGAAAGTAAAAAAAAAATGTGGGACTAGGAGTCGCAGCAAGGAACTAGGAGAAATACAAATCAAAAGTTTCTAGAATCATGAAGAGGGATCTTCTATTGAAATATTGTGTTGCATCTATAAACCAAGCATTTGACTTGCAGTTGTGGCATGGTCCTATGCACTTAAATGGGTCACAGTCAGCAGTGTTTCTGTTGTATTAATTTTGAAACAACGGCAACAATGTGTACTAACATAGCGGCTGGCCACTCTAATATGCAGCTTGGGTTGCTCAGGGAAGTAAAACTGCAGCTCAACTGTTTTTTTTCTTGCTTTTGAACCACATCCTTAGGAAAAAAAATAAAACTTTCCATTTTAATTCGCTATCTCTGCTACATATTTAGAAAATAATTTGCATGCATGGGAAAACCTACAGATAAACCTCTCCTCTGCTTTTTTAAGCAGTTAAAGTGTTTGTTACCCCAGCATTTCATATTCCTGATATGTGGCTGCTGTACCATGTATTTGTATGAACAAGTATCAGGTTCTCTTTGTATTGCTTCCTTTGTGTGAAATCCCTGGTGTTCCTGCCAGTCCCTCTGTTTTCCTATTAAAAATCGACCACACTAAGCAGGAGAACACACCGTAGTAAGTTCTCTAGCTATGCTCGGAACTGAGCCTGCTTTCCTCCAATGATCAGATTTGTCCTGACACACCCCCTTTCACGGGTAGCCCAGTGTACTGTTGCTTCTCTTCCCCCCCAGCTTTTATGCAGCTGAGAACAGGGGGGGGGAGGGCAGATGAAATGTGATCACTTATAAAAAAGAAAAAAAAAAAAAAAAAAAGAAAAGAAGGTATTTATAATGTTTTTTTATTTATCTATACACAAATGTTTTGCTTTCATTTTACTTTTTTTTCCCCTTTATATCTTTATTAAAAATTTCTTTGAAAAAAAGATACATACATAAATAATCGAGAACGTATCTCTACTATACATTAATTATTACATACATATCTGTGTAAAAGCTCGGTTATCATTTTTTTTTCTCCTCACGCTGACAGCATGAGGAGAAAAGAAAGCCGATCACCGGCTTATGCGCAAGGGACATTGGCCCCGAAGAGGAAGGAGGCACATCTGCCTCATATGTGCACACCAGTACCCCCTGCCAGTGCCACCTATCAATGCCCATCACTGCCACCTATTAGTGCCACTTCTCAGTGCCCACCAGTGCCCCCTATCAGTGCCACCTTATCGGTGCAGCCCATCGGTGTCCATCAGTGCAGCCTATCAGTGCAGCCTCATCAGTGTACATCAATGAAGGAGAAAAATTACCTGTTTGTAAAATTTTATAACAAAATATATATAAAAAAAAAAAAAAATTGGTATTTTTAAAAAAATTTTTAACAAAAAATGAAAACACAGAAGTGATCAAATACCACCAAAAGAAAGCTCTATTTGTGGAAAAAAAATCATTTGGATACAGTGTTGTATGACCGCGCAATTTTCATTCAAAGTGCGACAGTGCTGAAATCTGAAAATTGGTCTGGACAGGAGGTGGGTTTAAGTGCCCAGTAAGCAAGTGGTTAAAGGCATAGAAAACAATGGAGAAGTAGGAAAAAATATTACAATGTTTATTGAAAAAAATACATGGTATGAACAGAGCATTCAAAGATAGATTAAAAATCATATATGATGATACAAAATATACAGTGAGCCCTTGTGCGACAAATTCGTGTGAGAAAGGGGTCTCCTGTAAAAAGATTACCTCTGCTTTAAGACGTTTTATTTCTCCAATTATATTAGATCTCTTTACAGGAGAGTTTAACCCACGAACATTATACGACAAAAATTTTAATGTCATCTTCTTTGTCCAGAGGGTTCATTATACCAAGGAGTATTGGCTACTTCTATTGCCCTTGTAATGCTTCAGAGAGGATCCCCTACCCTTTCCCCCCATCCCCTCCATTCCCATTGGGGATTTTGGCCTCCCGGTGGCCAAAGGAACCAAGGCCCACCTACTCCTCCCGGCCCTCCAGTTTCCCCCCTCAGAGGCTGAACTCTTATGGTCCCCTGACCTGACTGCCCCCCTATCCATCGCCCGCCCAGCTCCTCCAGACTTAGTGCATTCTATTTTTTTCTTCTCCTCCCCATCCTCCCCCCACCCCCAGTCCAAGACCCCCCTCTTCATTCCGCTGTTAGGTTTTTTTCATGTTGCTGCCTTTTTCTTTTTTAGAAATCGGGTGCCATTGTTGTTGTTCCTCTATATTTGGGGGTTTCCCCTGCGATTCCCACCAGCCTGGGATCTCCAATAATGGTATATCCAGTCTATTGCAAAATTTGCCCGTGTCTTCTGGAAATCTCAGTGTTGCAGATCAACCCTCTTTTCGTCCGATTAGACAGGCTGGGAAGCGCCAAGAATATTGAATCTTATGCATCTTTAACTGTTCAAGTAGGGGTTTTAACATTCTTCTCCTTGTCAGGGTCTAAGGTGCCAGGTCTGGGAATATCTGTAAAGTGGTTTCTTCATATTTAGCCAGTTGGTTGGATTTTAGACTTGTCCATACCTGCTCTTTATCTTGGAAATTATGAACTCTCGTAATCACATCTCTCAGAATGTCTCCTGCCATCTCTACAGGCTTCCTGATCCTATGGATTCTTTAAAACTTTATTTTTCCTGTTTCGGTTAACACCAGCATCAGGCCAAATGCTTTATCAATTTTTTCCTGTAAATCTTCTCCATGCAAGTTGGGTAATCCCCAAATCCTTAGATTTTTTTCTCCGGTTGCAATTTTCCTGGTCTTCTAACCTGTACTTTGTGTACCTCTGTTCTCTCTGCATTTCTTCCATCTGTTAAGCTCCTTTATTTCGGACATTTGAAAATCCAACTTTTCTTCTGTTTCCTCTACCCGTTTTAATATCTGATTCAGGTCCTTATGCAGAGTAGCCACTTCTCCCTTTATGGATAGTTCCAATCTCACAAACATCTCCGCCATTTTACCTTTAGTGGGTAGTTGCTTTTTTTGTCTAAATTCCATTACAGGTGCATCTCCTGTCTCATCATGTGTATACAGTGAGGTATCTATATCCCCTGGTTGTCTTCTCTGCCCATTTGTTTGTGCGCCCTTAGGTATTTTACTCTTGTCCCCAAGTTGTTTACCTGGGCTCCTGCCCCTGTTACTGGCTTCCCCCGCATTTTATTATGGTTATTGTGTCCAGATAATTGATTCCAGGTTATACTTTCATAGAGTTCAAATAAAAAGCAAGGTTAGTTTATTGCTTCTCTGTAGGATATTGAACCTGCAGTATACTTCAGACACATGAGGGAATTTTGTTATGTGTATTTGCCGTCTCCTTTCTTTTATTAGCAGTCTACTCACAGGCTACTTGTCCTCCTTTTCAGATAGAGGGTTTAATGCCTTGGGCCCAGGAGTGGAGTGGGTAACAGAGAAACCTGCTCCCTGTTGTATTTAACCTCGTTACCTTTCTTTTGCCATGAGGTGCCGTTCACAATTACACCTCTCCCTCCTAATTTCTTTCAGCGAGACTGTGGCTGAGGCTTCAGGTCTTCTCCTGTTCTCCGGTGGATCCTTGTATGGATTGCTGTTTCGGTTCCTTTTGTCAACTTAAGGTCAGCTGGAGATTCACAGTTTCAGCCAGTTCACAGTTTCAGCCAGCCTACTCTCCGTCTAGGTGGTAACTCCCGTGTCCCATTCCAGGGATCATTCATGCCCTCTCCTCCCTCTCCACCAGTTCCACCGTCTGCAGGGAGATCCCAGCAGATACCGTCTCCTCCAAACTTCTGCCTTCTCCCCTGACGACAAAGGCCTCTCATGCTCCCTTCCACTCCACAGGTCCGGCGCCATCTTCAACCACCTCCCTGCATCCAGGCTCCATCCACCACACCACAGGTATTGACAGGGGAGGTGGAATTGTCGTACGGCCGCAGCAGGGACTCCCATTGCAGCTTAACACCGGGGGTGAGGAGAAATATCTGGTCAACTTAGCTACATGCCGAGGACAGCTCAGCGGGCCTCGCTGGATCAGCAGCTGATCGCGTCCGATGCCCACATAGGGCCCTCCCTCCTTCTGCTTTCATTTTACTTTTAAACGGAATAGGTTGTTTTACAAGGTGAGGGTTTACAATCTCTTTAAAGGGGTTGTAAAGGCAGGAGTTTTTTTTTTATCTTAATGCATTCTATGCATTAAGATAAAAAGCCTTCTGTGTGCAGCAGCCCCCCTAATGCAGCGTACACACGAGCGGATTGTATGGCGTACTTAGTCCGTCAAAACACATCTCAGCGGACAATCCGCTCGTGTGTGGGCTTCAGCGGACTTTTTCAGCGTGCAGTCTGGAGTACTAAGTATTTCGGTTTTTTCGAAATTCTGTCCGTCGTACTTTGGTTTCAGCGGACAATACGGTCGTCAGTATGCTAGTTCGACGGACTAAGAATGGCGCATGCCCAGAAAGGATTTACACAGCGGAAGGGTGCTTTGCTGTGTCTTGGACTTCCTATTTCTAGTCCCGTCGTACGTGCTGTACACGTCATCGTGCAAGCTTTTGACGGACTGTTTGTGTATTCGTGTGTGGTCAAGTCCGTTCAGTGGAAAGTACGACGGACTGTCCATCGGATTGTATGACGGACTAAGTACGCCATACAATCCGCTCGTGTGTACGCGGCATAACACTTACCTGAGGTCCTTCTCTGTCCAGCAATATCCATAAGTGTCTCAGCCATCTGAGATTCTCCCTCCTGATTGGTTGAGAAACAGCAGCGGTGCCATTGGTTGCTCCTGCTGTTAATCAAAGTTAGCTACCCAATTAGGAGAGAGAGGGGCGGGGTTGGGCTCTGTGTCTGATTGAACACAGGGAGCTATGACTCAGCTCAGGTGCCCCCATATCAGGCTGCTTGATGTGGGGGCGCTGAACAGGAGGGAGGGCCAAGATCACAGAAGTGGGACCCGAGAACAGGAGGATCCGGCCTGTTCTGTGCATATCCACTGCAACAGAGCAGGTAAGTATAACATATAATGTTATTTTTATAGGAAAAAAAAAAACAAGAATTTAAAATCACTTTAAATATTGTCAGAAACCATGAAATCAGGCCGAGACAGAAGTACAGATAAATCACACTTGCTTAATAAAAGTATAAAGAACAAACGTAGTCAAAACATAGCCAAAGTTCAGTAACCGGAACGGATAGTCAGCCAAACCAGAAGTCCTGATGTAGAAATGTAGTGGAACAGCAAACAGGATCTGGAGCCAGAAGGGATGTCAGCAAAGAAAGTCTTGAACAGGATTGCAGGAGATAGTTTCTGTGATATGACCAAGGCAAAGGCAGAGCTCCCCTGGACTGGACGCCTTAAGTAGACAGGACTGACGAGCAGGATATCAACAAGAGCCGTGTAACTGGAGGGATAGGAGCTGCAATTAGCTGGCAGCTGAGTGGCCAGCTCAGAGAAGGAAGGGCTGAGCCTAGCCCTGACAGTACCCCCTCAACGACACCTCCCCCTCAGAGGACCACCAGGCTTGAGGGGAAAACATCTATGGAAATCATGGAGAAGGACAGGGGCATGTACGTCTGAGGATGAGACCCAAGAGCGTTCCTCCGGACCATACCCTTTCCAATGCACCAGGTACTGTATGCACCCATGGAACCTACGGGAGTCAACAATGGACTGTACTTCATACTCCTCATTGTTCTCAACTTGTACAGGGTGAGGACGTGGCACTGAGGTGGCAAAGCGGTTGCAGACCAAAAGGTTGTAATAAGGAGACATGAAATTCATTCAAAATACGCATATTAGAAGGAAGGTCTAATGCGTAAGCCACTGGGTTAATCCTGCAAAGAATACAGAAAGGCCCAAAAAAAACGCGGTGCGAACTTCAGTGAGGGAACACGAAGTCGGAGGTTGCGAGATGACAGCCAGACCCTGTCCCCAACCTGGCGGGAAGGCGCAGGCAGGCGTCTGCGGTCAGCATGGAGTCTGTACCTATCATTAGCATGTCGCAAAGCCTCCTGGACTTGTGCTTAAGTTAAATGAAGACCACGGAGATGCTCCTCTAACACAGGAATATCCTGCGGAACAAACGAGTCAGGCAACATGGAAGGTTGGAAACCATAATTTGCCATAAATGGGGACAATCAGGAAGCAGAATTCAAGGCACTGTTGTGAGCAAACTCTGCCCACAGTAATAGGTCTGACCAGTTGTTATGATGGTCAGAAATATAGCAACGTAGCAATTGCTCCAAGGACTGATTGGCTCGTTCTGCGGCCCCATTAGACTGCGGGTGATACGCAGAGGAGAAAGCAAGCTGAATTCCCAACTGAACAAAAGGCTCGCCAGAACTGGGACACAAACTGACTTCCCCTGTCCGAGAAAATCACCTTGGGTAGCCCATGTAAGCAAAAGATCTCCCGAGCAAAAATGAAAGCCAGTTTCTTAGAAGTTGGCAACTTCTTAAGTGGAATACAAGGACACATATTTGAGAACCAGTCAACCACCATATAGATAACTGTGTTGCCCTGGGAGTTAGGTAGCCTCACAATGAAATCCATGGACAGGTGGATCCAGGGCCTCTCTCCATTGGGTATGGGTTGTAGGAGGCCCACTGGAAGATGTTGTGGAGTCTTGCGCTGAACACACATGGAACAGGCAGCTACGAAGGTGGTTGCATCAGCACGTAGACTAGGCCACCAGAATTGTTGGGAAATGGCCCAAAAGAGTTGATTCTTCCCAGGGTGGCCAGCAGTCTTGGGAGAATGGTAAGTCTGGAGCACAGCAGTACTGACACTCTCTTGGACAAAGCAGGGGTCACAAGGTTTCTCAGGAGGAGCATGGACCTGAGCAGTAAGAATTTTGTCACCCAAAGGAGAAGTGAGACTGGTGCGAATCATAGCCAGAATACGATCAAGAGGAATCACAGAAAACCGACTACAACATGGAGGAAAATTGTCGTGACAAAGCGCCAGCTCTTACATTCTTAGTACCGGGTAAGAATGAGACAATGTAAATGAAACTTGACAAGAAAAGAGCCCATCGTGCCCTTCTGGGAGAGAGGCGTTTAGCCTCAGACCAGAATATGAGATTCTTATGGTCAGTAAGAATGAGAACCGGCACAGTGGGACCTTCAAGGAGATGTCTTCATTCTTTCAGGGCTAAAATGATCGCCAACAGCTTTCTGTCACCAATCTCGTAATTGCACTGAGCAGGTGACAAATTCTTGGAAAAGTAGCTACAAGAATACATAGCACTCTCAGAGGTAGGACGTTGAGAAAGAAGGGTGCCAACACCAGTCTCAGAAGCATCAACCTCAAGGATAAAAGGTAACGTAGGATCAGGATGTGCCAACAGGAGCAGAAACAAAAGGCAGCCTTGAGACTCTCAAAGGCCTTAATGGACTCCGGAGACCAACTCTGTGGGTTACCATCCTTTCTGGTCATATCAGTCAGGGGCTTGAACAGAGAAGTTACCAATAAACTTCCGATAATAGTTGGCAAAGCCCAGGAAACGCTGCAGAGGATGTAAACCGACGGGTTGGAGCCACTGTAGAACTGCCAAAAGTTTCTCTGGGTCCATCGAAAAACCAGCAGTGGAAATGATATAACCCAAGAATTTAACCTGTTCACGATGGAACACTTCTCCAGTTTACAATAGAGATTGTTCTCTCAGATTCTGAAGCACACAACAGACATCTGTGTGGAGGCTCTCCAGGGACTTGGAAAATATGAGGCTATCATCGAGATAAACCACCACCCATAACTGCAACAAATCTCGGAGGACATCGTTCATAAATTCCTGGAAAACTGCTGGGGCATTAAAAGGTATTCATAATGGCCTGTTCTGGTATTAAACACAGTTTTCCACTTGTCGCCCTCCTTAATCCTCATGGGATTGTATGCCCCTCTCAAATCAAGTTTCATGAAAAACATTGCTCCCTTGAGGAGGTCAGATAATTCCATAAACAACAGAATTGGATAGGCATTCTTAATCGTGAAACGATCGAGACCCCTATAATCAACAAAAGCTCTCAGTTCACCACTCTTCTTCACAAAGAAACCAGCACCAACAGGAGACAAGGATTTGCGGATGAAACCTAGAGAAAGTGTGTATGCAACATACTCCTCCATGGCCTTATCCTCTAAGACCAACAAAGGGTAAACCAGGCCACGAGGGGGTATGGCACCAGGTTGAAGGTCAATTGCGCAACCATATGGCCGGTGTGGAGGCAAACTACCGGCTTTACCTTTGGCTAAGACATTGCTAAAATCGTGGTACTCCTCCAGCAGGAAGGAGTGTGAAGAGGTGCACAGGACTTTGGCTACCTTCTGGAAGCATGTCTCACTACATTGTGGTGACCAGGAGAGAACCTCAAAAGAGCCAATCAAAAGAGGGGTTGTTCTTCTGTAACCAAGGATAACCAATAACCGGCGGAAACTTAGATGAGGACATAACTTGTAATTGGATTATCTCATGGTGCAGAGACCCTACGGCCATGGACAACGGAACTGTCCCATGAGTCACATGGGCAGGCTGTATAGGTCTCCCGTCAAGTGCATTAAAATTGCAAGTGGAGTGTCATGCATCTGCAGCAGAATCGCGTGCTTCTATACAAAGGCAGCATCAATGAACAGACCTGCAGCCTCAGAGTCGATTAGAGCCCATATCTCAACGGACGACTCAGCCTAAGAAAGGGTGACCAAAACCAGGGGATTATCCTTCTGGATAAGGGGATAAAACAACGCCACCTAAGGTCTGTCTGTGACAGGACCTCAAGGTTTGGGCATACCCTGGACGGGTAGGACAAGACTTCAAAAAGTGACCTGCCTCGCCACATTGAAGGCACAATCTCTACCTCCTCCTAAAGGCTCTCTCATCCGCAGAGAGACACGTGAAACCCAAGTGCAAGGGTTCACCTTCACTGACCAACTCGGTACCAGGAGAAATGGGAGGTGAGGGAGACACGGATGAGAATGCAAAGCTCAGAGAAAAGTTCAGGAGGCTTCTGCAAGCGCTTCTTAAAAGAGAGTTTTTCTCTGAGTCTGGTGTCAATGAGGATGGCAAACATGATCAACTTCTCCAGCTCAGTGGGTAAATCTCGGGCTGCTATCTCATCCTTGATGGTATCCGAGAGACCATGAGAAGAAGCAGCCACGAGGGCCTCATTGTTCCACGCAACCTCTGCTGCCAGAGCATGGAATTCAATGGTGTAGTCAGCAACAGTTCCCATACTCTGTTCGATGGACATGAGGCACTTGGCAGCAGAAGTGGAGCATGCGGGAACATCAAATACCGTTTAAACAAAGCCACAAACTCAGGGTAGCTCAAGACAACAGGTTTTTGTGTCTCTCACAGAGGATTTGCCCAGCCCAAGGCTCTCTCAGCGAGCAAGGATATCACGAAACCTACTTTGCTTCTGTTCATGGGAAAAGCCTGGGGCAGCATCTAAAAGTATATCTCAACCTGGTTGAGAAACCCTTTGCATTGAACTGTAATGCCCCCAATTCACTGGGGAAGTGGAGCGGAACCAGACATACCTCTTCTATAAGCGGGTGCCTGCACAGAGACTTGAGCAGCAGCAGGGTCGGCCTGCAACATAGATTGTACACAGGGGCCACAGTGGGAGATTCCAGGTGAGCCGTGCGACTCAGGAGTGTTTGTAACGCCATGGCAAACTGATCCTTGCGGTGATAGAGTTCATCCAATCTGGAAGAAATATTACCAACAAGTGGATTGACTGCACCTTCTGAATTCATGCTGACAAATATATGCCATGCAGTATCCTGTAAACTGTGAATTTATTACTGTATACTTGTATTTGTATACCTTTAATAAAAACTTATTGAAAAAAAGAAAAATATGCTGTGTGGGTTCTGCAAGAGGACCGTAATCTCCAGGTGCTGCAGTGTTTTAGTGGTTAATTTTTCTGCCTTGCAGTACTGTGGTCCCTGGTTAGGACACTATCTGCATGGTGTTTGCACGTTCTTGTGTGAGTTTCCTGTTAGTAGGTTCCTTTCTAAATTCGCCCGATAAGGACCATAGAATGTAAGCTCCTTGAGGGCAGGGACTGATGTAAAAGTCCTGTGTACAACCTGTCCATGCAATATACAGTAAATACCTGTAATATATTTAGGTTTAAGACCCCGGTCATGTTTTTTTGCCATCTGTGTCCCATTGGGGTGATTTTCATTAATTTCTTGTTCCATAGCAGGAAGTGGGAGGAAATCCCTCCAAAGTGAGGAAAATCCATAGTAGTCACCAGAATCCACACTGGGAGATTTTCGTTACGTTCCTGTTCTGGTGATAAGCCCAAATTTGAGATTTTCTTTCACTTTTGGCAATAGTGGTAAACTGTACAAATAAAAGAAATGGGAGAATCAACCCTCTCTGACTACTATGTAAAAATAATTCTCTGTTGACCACCAATGTTAAGGACATTCTTTCCGTTAACTGTCAGCCTAGGTTCACACTTGTGCGATGCGGGAACCAGCACGATTCCAGCCCCGTTTCCCGCATTGCATCTGTCACGCAGGCAGTTCACACTGCCCTCTGCGGGTGTCAATACATTGTTAATGACACCCCCAGATCGGTTCGCAGATCGCAGTGCTAACTATGAATTCGCACAGGAATCGGGTCACATAGGCGAGAACCATGCGATCTGATTTCAATGTGGGGGGAAAAAAAGTCCCTGCGTCTTTTTTGAGCAAATTCAATGCAAGTTCAGCTATACAACTGTATGGCAGAACTCGCATTGCACAGACATTGCATGCGATCCGCCCCACAATGCGGATGCGAATCGCATAGGATGTCTGTGTTCGCACACATGTGAACCTAGGGTCAATGCAAGGCGCTTCTTAACCACTTGACAACTGGGCACTTAAACCCCCCTCGTGACCAGACCAATTTTCATCTTTCAGTGCTCTCACACTTTGAATGACAATTACTCAGTCACACAACACTGTACCCAAATGAATTTTTTGAAATTTGTCCCACAAATAGAGCTTTCTTTTGGTGATATTTGATCACCTCTGGGTTTTCTATTTTTTGCGCTATAAATGAAAAAAAGACCCAGAATTTTTATTTTTTTAAAACACAAATTTTTCTTTGTTCCTGTGATAAAATTTTACTAAATATTAATTTTTCTTCATAAATTTTGCCCACAATTTATACGGCTACATATCTTTGGTAAAAATAACCCCAATTCGTGGATATTATTTGGTCTTTGTGAAAGTTAGAGAGTCTACAAGCTGTGGTGCAAATCATACAAAATTGATCACATCTGATGTACTGGTGGCCTATCTAATTTCTTGAGACCCTAACAAGCCAGGAAAGTACAAATACCCCCCAAATGACCCCTTTTTTGAAAGTAGACATTCCAAAGTATTTAGTAAGAGGCATGGTGAGCTTTTTGATGTTGTAATTTTTTCCCACAATTCTTTGCAAAATGAAGATTTTTTTTCCCCACAAAATTGTCATTGTAATAGGTTATTTCCCTCACATGGCATGTGTATACCACAAATAACACCCCAAAATAAATTCTGCTCCTCCTCCTGAGTATTACTATATCACATATGTGGGACTTTTCCACAGCCTAGCCACTCAGAGGCCCAACATGCAGGGAGCACCATCAGGGGTTCTAGGAGCATAAATTACACATCTAACTTGTTGACTATCTATTACACTTTTGAAGGCCCTGGAGCACCAGGACAATGACACGCGACACTGATGTGGCACTGATGACAGATGGCACTGATACGTGGCACTGATGACATGTGACACTGATGACAGATGCCACTAATACGTGGCACTGATGACATGTGGCACTGATGATAGATGGCACTAATACGTGGCACTGATGACAGATGGCACTAATACAAGGCACTGATGACACGTGACACTGAAGACAGAGGGTACCGATACGTGGCATTGATGACACGTGACACTGATAACAGATGGCACGTAACACCGACAGGTGGCACTGATGACAGATGGCACTAATATGTGGCACTGATGACACGGGACACTGATATGGCATGGATGACAGATGGCACTTATACGTGGCACTGGGGACAGATGGCACTGACAGGTGGCACTGGGGACAGATGGCAGTGACATTGTGGGCACTTAATTTTCCGTGTTTTTTTTTCTACTCACGGCCGCTGCAGCCGTTCATCTCTCCCTCCTCACACTCGGTCTCTGTGTAAACGGCTGCTGTGATTGGCCATTTACAGCGATCTGTGACTGACCAGCACAGAAGTTCCCCGATGCGCGCTCGCGGGAACGCGCATTGCAGAAGTAAAACAGGAGGACGTCCAGGGACGGCCTCCCGGTAATTGGCGTCCGCGCTGCAGACGTCTTTCGGCTATAGCGCGAATGCCTAGTGGTTAAAATTGACTAACAGTATAAGGAGTTCCTTCTCCCACTGATCACTGGTATGAGGATGTTCTCCTACTGATTACCAATATAAAGATGCTCTTCTCCATTGACCATCAATCTAAAGGGATTCTACTCCATTGACTACCAATGTAAGGGCGTACTACACAGACCACCACTGTAATAGGGTCTTTCACTAACCATCAGTGTAAAATGGTCAATTTTCCACTGACCATCAATATAACCAGGCTCTTCTCCACTAACCACCAGTGTGAGGGAGCCTTATAATTTTCACGGTCTGCATTTACTTTTTGGCCATTATTAATTATTTGTGTTATTTTAATTTTATTGGACATCATCTAATATACAGAGCAGCCCTGGGTATCCAAAAAGCTAAGTACATCCCATTTCTTATTTTATTTATTCTTATATTTCAACTTGCTGTTCGTGTACTGTAAACCTCTCGCTGTCCACATAACGTATAAGTGCGGTGGCAAACAGTGTAGCCATTAATGTCTACACATTGAACATATGCTTCCACGGGTGGCAGAGCTTTCTGTGCTGAGAGCACTCCCAGCATAGTGACCAAGACGTTAAAAAGCAGCTCTCAGCCCATACTAACAATCAGGAATCAGCAATACCAGCTCTTGATCATGTGACAAAGCAATGCGACAACCAATCCCAATGGTAATGTGTTCCTGCCCCTATCCCTGGCTACAGACCCTGTTTTTTTTAATCATAGAATGTAGAACTTTTCTAATATTGTTATATGTCAAAATTATTTACACAGACTAAAGGGTCCACTTTTAGGACAGTTTAAAAGCAGTGTTTTTTATTTCCAGTTAGTGCATGGTACATGGTATAATCTTCACGAACAATGGAAACATGTGGTAAACGTATGGCAAGGGTATTGCAAAAACACATTAAGCACAATTCCAAAGGCATCAAAATGTCAGACATGTGCCAGCCAGACCTAAAACTCCAGAGAAATAACTGCAGCGATATGAAAAAAAAAAAAAATGATGACGGTAGCTCAGCATCTTTCTTACAATGGTATTATGAAGTTCACATTGCTGAACAATTGCGTATAGTAAAAAGGCAAATTCTATATTTAGAGTATACCCAGCCTCAAAATATTTCACTGGCAAACAAAGTGCAACAGCTGATACATGGGAACAATTGTAGGAATGGAAAACAACCTTAGATAAAACACCATTTGAAATACTCACTTTATTTCTCTAAATTAGAAATGACACATTATGAAGAAGTACACCGAGTTATCTGTTGTAGAGTGGTATTAATCACCAACTCAAGCCAAAACTTTTTTTTCTTTGGGGGGGGGGGGGGGGGGGGATAGGATATGGAAGGGTTAAAGTGTTTTTAAAGGCTGACGTTTTTTTACCCTCTATGCATGAAGGTAAAAAAACCTCCTCTGTGCAACACCCCCCCTCCGCCCCCTAATACTTAACCGAACCCCATCTCGAACCAGCGATGTGCACGAGAGCCTCAGCTCTCTAGGGACTCTCCCTCCTCATTGGCTGAGACAGCAGTAGGAGCCATTGGCTCCCACTGCTCTCAATCACAGCCAGTGAGCCAATGAGGAGAGAGGGGGTGGGGCCAAGCAGCAGCTCTGTGTGTGAATGGGCAGGCATAGCTGCTGCTTAAGACAGTCTGCTGCTTGCTGGAGGCAGGAGGGAGGGGCCAAGAGAGCCAACCAGGGACCCAAGAAGAGCAGGATCTGGGCTGCTCTGTTCAAATCCACTGCAAAAGAGCAGGTAAGTATAACATGTTTGTTATTTAAAAAAAAAAAAAAATGAAAGCCTTTAATACAACTTTTAGTTGTTTATTGCAGTTTGTGACACATCAGTGGGGGGTTTCAGGGAATCAAAAAGACAGAAAGTGGTGGGAAATCTCACTATGGGGAACAGATACAGTTGCTAGGCTTGTACTGTCCTTAAAAATGGAATGAATCCCAAAAGAAAACGCTTAGCCCTTGTACACATGGTAGGACATTCCGACGGAAAATGTCCGATTGGACCATATTGTCGGATAATCCGACCGTGTGTGGGCTCCATCGGACTGTTTCCGTCTGATTATCTGACCGACAAAGTTTTAGAGCTGGGCTATAAAATTTTCCGACAACATGATCCGATCGGACTTTGTCCAATCGGAATTCTCTACTTCTCTCTGCTGTCAATCACATCCAATGACGCAGCGCGCCGGGGCGGGGCCTTGTGATACAGCGAGCGGCTATAGCCGCCGGCTGTATCACGGGAGCGCGCCCGCAGGTGCTTCTCACCAATGCGAGGGAGCTCGCATGAACGTGAGAAGCACCTGTGGGAAGAAGCAGAGACAGCCACCGAGGGACCCCAGAAGAGCAGGTTCGGGGCCACTCTGTGCAAAATGAGTGGCACAGTGGAGGTAAGTATAACATGTTTGTTATTTTAAAAAAATAAAAAATTTGACTTTACAATCCCTTTAACCCCTTAGGTTTCACAGTGAGTATAACAAGCATGCTTTACTACATATATAGACTGATTTTACTGTTGTGGGTTTAATAACACTTTAAGGTAAAGAACCTTCTCTGTATTGCAGCCCCCCGCCCCTCTAATACTTATTCGATCCAGCAATGTGCACGAGAGCCTTAGCCTCCTCACTGGCTGAGACACACAGCCAGTAAGCCAGGAGAGAAAGGGGGAGGTGCCGAGCCACGGCTCTGTGTGCAAATGGAACAAAAGACTTTGTGTGCGAATAGACACGCAGAGCAGCGGCTCAGGAGGGAGCCTACTTGGGTGCACCCCTAGCAAGCTCCTTGCTCCAGAGGCACTCGGTAGGAGGGAGGGACCAGGAACGCTGGTTGGGGACCCCAGAAGAGGAGGATCAGGGCTGCTCTGTACAATATCACTGCACGGAGCAGGTAAGTATAACATGTTTGTTATTTTTTTTAAAACAGTTTACTATGCTTCATTGGTGAATGAATACAAAAGTGGTTGGTACTGCTTACTGTGTTCATTCAGGAAAGGTAGGGGCTGGTAAACACGTTTACTAACTCACCCCTCTGCTCTCTATTCTGACTTCGATCTGCAGCTGGCGAGAGGGGGAGGAGGGAAAGCTGGCCAGTAGCACTGAGGAGGGGTGCTGGGAGAATGGTGAGAGGGGTCAGTCAGAGTGCCAGAGAGATGTATTTGGATTTGCAGTGAGGGGGATCGGTGTTGGGGGGCAGAATCGTTGCTACAGGGTATTAGTGTGGCAGGGAAAGGGGATGTAAGAGAGTGTGTGTGTGTGTGTGTGTGTGTGTGTGTGTGTGTGTGTGTGGGGGGTGATATCAACTGTCAACAACAGCAGCTGGGAGCAAAGGAGACAGGAGACACCGACATATGACATTGAACATAGCCACCCTCTTAGGCTGGATTCACACCTATGCAGTTTTAGTGCTTTTTGTATTTTGCAGATTTGCACTGCAGTCCATTGAACATGGTTTCCTATGGAACACGTTCTGTAGAGCAAATCTGCAAAATGCAAAAAGCACTAAAAATGCATAGGTGTGAATCCAGCCTTACAAGACGTCAGTTCACAGCAAAAAAATAAAAAAATAAAAAAAATTAATCCACTTGGTTGATATGGGTTACTTCCCTAGTTGTCGTTTCTCACTTTAGTTTCTGTATCAGGTTAACACTACTGCCACCCCCCCCCCCATAAAACTATCTCTGATATGAAGACCATTAGCACAACAGACGTTGCCTCTCTTTTCCATCAGTAAGAATAGAGTGGAAACCTTCGCTAACAGAAAGAAAGAAAAATAAAGCACACTCATTAAGAAAACACTACTAGGTATAGTATATATGTATACATATCCAAATTAACTGTATATATGTAGATGTATAATTACAAACTATACATAGAAACAACACATTGATTTTATTATTGCACTAAAGCTGGCCATAGATAGATCGAAATTTGGCCAGTCCAGCAGAGATCGCCCAAATTTCGGTCCATTTATAGCTGTTGGAAATTTTGCTTCAACCAGATTGGCGATTGACAGTAGCGCTGATCAGTGTATTCTGACAGTCTCTGAGTCTCACTGCCAGAATACAATGACACAGAAGGGAGGATTCCCCCATCCACCTCAATTGTGTGGATGGGGGAATCGCTTCAATCTTTCAATCTGCACACTGGCTATTAAAGAAAAAACTGATAAGAGGATGGCCAACTTAACTGGTTCCCGCCCTATAGCCGAATGAGGGCTATAGAGCAGGCGCTTTCGACCGGGAGGCCGTCCCTGGACGTCCTCGCGTTTACTTCCGCAATGCGCGCCGCCGCGGGCGTGCATCGGGGTTTTGTGTTTGCCGTGTCCCCCGGAGACAGGAAAACACAGATCTCTGTGAACGGCCAATCAAAAGCGGCCGTTTACAGCGCGATCGTAGCTGCCAATGGGAGATGATCTCAAATGTAAACATATGAGATCCTCTCCCATTGCCCTGTCTCTCTCTCCTCACACAAACAGCGTGTGAGGAGAGAGGGGGGGATCTGTGAGTTATACAGTGATACACTGTATAAAATCTGTCAGCCCCAGTGCCATCTGTCAGCCCCAGTGCCATCTGCCAGAGCAAATAGCCAGCGCCATCTGCCAGCAGTGCCATCTGCCAGTACCACGTGTCGTCAGTGCCACCTGCCACGTCAGCGTCACCTGTCAGTGCCACCTGCCAGATCAGCGTCACCTGTCAGTGTCATCTGCCACATCAGCGTCACCTGTCAGTGTCATCTGCCACATCAGCGTCACCTGTCAGTGTCATCTGCCACATCAGTGTCACCTGTCAGTGCCATTTGTGATCAATAAAAATGTCACAAAGATTATATTCAGCCGAGGAGGCATACAATATTCTTGCAGCCGATGAGAGCAACGGGGAGCTCTCCGCTTCGGATTCCTCCTCATATTCAGATTGCGAGTCTGACGTGGACTACGAGCCTGTCCTCAGCAGCGGTACAATGACAGCCTCAGAGGAGGAAGATGATAGTCCACCCGTCAGACAAAGGCGTACTGGTGAGGAGGCGGTACCATCATACCTCGGCAAAGGCCAAGTACCAGTGTGTCAACTCGGCCCCAAAAGGGTTAGGTCCCATGCCAGCCTTCCCCATTCCCTCCAGAACCCCCTTGTGGCTTCCTCCTAACTCAGGAGAAGCTAACGTTCCCCCTTTCACTGCCAACCCAGGAGTCCAGGTGGACACACACAATTTTTCCCTGATGGACTTTTTCCACTTAATTTTTACCGAGGACATGCTTGAATCTATTGTGGTCCAGTCCAACCTATATGCCCAACAATTTATTGAATGCAACCCAACGTCCTCTTATGCCCGTCCCTACGAGTGGAGAGCCCTAACAGTGGAGGAGTTTAAAAAAAAATTTGGGCCTCACATTATGGGAGTAAACAATAAAAATGAAATACTTGCATATTGATCATCCCGCCCCATCTATCACATGCCCATCTTTTCCTCAATAATGCCCCGGACCAGATATCTCACGATAATGAGATTCCTACACTTTAACGACAATACCCAGTGCCTTCCCCGAAATGACCCAAATTTTGATACATTTTACAAAATTCGGCCGCTAATAAATTTATTATTTTTCTGAGATCTTCCCCCAGTTGTTTACCCCAGACCAACACATATGTGTGGATGAATCCCTGATCAAATTTTCTGGCAGGCTGGGCCTAAAACAATTTATTCCCTCCAAAAGGGCCTGCTATGGGGTGAAAATGTATAAATTATGTGACCGAGCCACAGGGTATACATATTCCTTCATGGTATACGAAGGGAAGGACACCCAGCTACATCCCCCTAATTGCCCCGAATACATCGGATCGAGTGGGAAAGTTGTTTGGGAACTCATAAACCCACTCCTGGAGAAAGGCTACCATCTCTATGTGGATAATCCTTACACAAGTTTACCCCGTTCCGCAACCTCCATAGAAAGAAAACTCCAGCATGTGGCACCGTAAGGATGAACCGGAAGGGCTTTCCTCAAAGCCTCGTCAGTAAAAAGTTAAGAAAAGGCGAATCGGCGAGTTTACGGGACGAGGAAATTTTGGCTGTGAAGTGGAGGGACAGAAGGGATGTGTAAATGCTTTCTTCGATCCACAGCAATACATTCGTTGAGATCACCAGGAGGAATGGCCCAATACAAAAACCAACTTGTATCCATGAGTACAACATGTTCATGGGGGTGTCGACTTGAACGACCAGATGCTCGAACCCTACCTTGCCACAAGAAGAACATACAAGTGGTATAAAAAAAATTCGATTTATTTCTTTAATTTGGCCATATACAACACGTATGTAATCTATCGAAAATCCACAGAAAGACCCATACCCTTCCTTGGCTACCAGGAGGAAATCGTCACTGCCCTTATATACCCCAACGGCCCACCAGAAAACATTCAATCCGATGTAATTAGCAGACTCTCTGAACGCCACTTTCCTGGTAAAATCCCTCCCAGACCAACAGGCCGAAGACATCAGAAAAAAATGTCGGGTGTGCAGCAAACGAGGATTGAGAAGAGACACCACTTATCATTGTGCCCAATGCCCTTCCCAACCAGGCCTCTGCATAGGTGACAGTTTCCGCCGTTACTATACTTGAATTATTATGGTAAGTATGGTAACCATAACCCTCACTTCCTGCCATTTACCTTCACACCCCTTATGCCTCTGCTTGCTCTGTAACTGACCCTGGCTTGTTATTCGACCACGCTTCTGCCTACTGATTCTGTTTATGCCTCTGCCTGATCTGGAACTGACCCTGGACTGTTATTCGACCACGCTTCTGCCTACCAATTCTGTACATACCTCTGCCTGATCTGGAACTGACCCTGGACTGTTTGACCATGCCTCTTGGACTGATCTTGTACCCTCTCAGTGGACTAGTGGGATTCATAACAGGGGTCTCACATATGTGAGGGGCTCCAGAATTGTTTTTCTGGATGAAGAAGACAATTTAATTTGTTTTCTCATTCTTAGATTAGGGTCTGGAGACTTCAAAAGAGATTTGGGTGGGAGAAGCCTCTACCCCTATCCCCATTCTGTCCTGAACGAGGTCCTACTTCTGCCTGCAGGACCTATACCATCATGCCTCTAGTATGGCATATACATATATTAAAATGTAAAGTTCCATTTTTAAAGTAGTAATTGTAATTATGTGTTTGTTGTTGTTTCCATATTGTCCCTTCTGTTTGATAGATGTGCTTCTGGGCATGTTCCCTCCCCCCGATTAAAAGCTCCCTGTGATTGGCACTAGCGAGGAGGGTGAGGAGGGTGCTAGCATACTTATATCACAGACAGACATCAGGGCGTTACCTGAAGGAGGCCACGCCTCCGAAACATGTAGTCACGGAAACAGTCTGATGCACAGCCTAGTCAACACACACGCCGAGAGATCCGCCCCCTGGCCGCGAGTGACGTCATTCACAGCCGGCTGGTCCGTGCATGTGAGACGCGGAGAGAGGGATGGTGTACTCCTAGCAAGCAGGCGAATTGAAAGCCTGGTTATCCCCGCTGTAAGCCGCTACAGGAAGCAGGAAATCGGGAGATGAGGCAGCCGTGGAGGCTTCTGATTTCAATGCTACAACAAATCCGGCAATCTGTGAGTGTGATACTTGGCTTTTTACTTTCTTATTAGATTTAGTAAACGTTAATGCACTAGGGCTGGTGTGCGCTCTCTCTTGCTTTGTACCATCATGCCTCTGCCTATCGCATGAACTGACCACACCACATTGATGGACCATGTTCCTGCCTACTACCAGGACCAATATTTTGGCACTGCTGACAATCTCTGCCTGCACTGACCTTGGACTGTATATGAACAGTATCCCTGCCTGCTGCCTATATTGACTATGGACAGTATACCTGCCTGTTGCCTGGAAAATTGTGTTCACTTTTGCTGACCAAGTCCCTGCCTGCTGCCTGGACCAGTGCCATCATCCTGTGGACAACTGCGCTGCTAAAACCACAGGCAATCTTTTGTTTACTCTTTTCTCAGCAGAATGTATTTTGGGGTGTAATTCTTGGTATGTGCATGCTATGTGTCCCTGGAACACCTGATGGTGTTCCTTGCATGTTGGGCCTCTGTATGTGGCCTCTGTATGTGGCCAAGCTGTGTAAAAGTCTCACACATTTGGTATTGCCATACTCAGGAGGAGTAGCAGAACGTATTTTGGGGTGTCATTTTTGCTATGTACATGCTATGTGTTGGAAATATATCTTATAAAATGGACAACTTTGCGTAAAAAAAAAAAAATGCATTTTCATTTTTTTTCCAAATTTTCCCAAAACTTCTGGTAAAAAATTAACCATTCAAAAGACTCATTATGCCTCATAGATTATACGTTGGGGTGTTAGCTTTCCAAAATGGGGTCACTTTGTGGGCATTTCCATTGTCCTGGTGCTCCAGGGCCTTCAAAAGTGTAATAGGTGGTTGAGAAATGAGATGTGTAATTTATGCTCCTAGAACGCCTGATGGTGCTTTTTCAATATTGGGCCTCTGTATGTGGCCAGGCTGTGTAAAAGTCTCACACATTTGGTATCGTAATACTCAGAAGGAGTAGAAGAACGTATTTGGGGGTGTTATTTGTGGTATACACATGCCATGTGAGAGAAATAACCTATTAAATTGAAAATTTTGTGAGAAAAAAAAAAATCTTAATTTTGCAAAGAATTGTGGGAAAAAGACGACAACATCAAAAACCTCACCATGCATCTTAGTAAATACCTTGGAATGTCTACTTTAAAAAAAAGGGGTCATTTGGGGGGTATTTGTACTTTCCTGGCTTGTTCTGGTCGCAAGAAATGAGATAGGCCACCAGTACATCAGGTGTGATCAATTTTTTATGATTCGCACCACAACTTGTGGACTCTCTAACTTTCACAAAGACTAAATAATATCCACTAATTTGGGTTATTTTTACCAAAGATATGTAGCAGTATAAATTGTGGCCAAAATTTATGAAAAAAAAAAAAATAATTTGCAAAATTTTATCACATAAACTAAGAAAAATGCGTTTTTTTCCCAAATTTTCTGTCTTTTTTAATTTATAGCGCAAAAAAAAAAAAAAAAACTCAGAGGTGGTCAAATACCACCAAAAGAAAGCTCTATTTGTGGAAAAAAAAAAAAAAAAGGACACAAAATTAATTTGGGTACAGTGTTACATGACTGAGTAATTGTCAAAGTGTGAGAGCACCGAAAGCTGAAAATTGGTCTGGGCAGGAAGGGTGTTTAAAGTGGTTGTAAACCCTTACAAACCACTTTGACCTACAGGTAAGCCTAGATTAAGTCTTACCTGTAGGTCCAAGCAATATCTCCTAAACCTATATGGTTTAGGAGATATTTGCCCGAAAACGGGCACCGCTGTCTACGGCGCATGCGCCGTAGACAGCGGCGCGCAGGTGCACTGAGCGCTGCATTCTCAGCGACGGAGCTGCCGCGCGTGTCAGCTCCCGTGCGCATGCGCGGGAGTGACGTCATTGTGGCTTCGCCGAATGACAGCGGCGGAGCTGCGAGACCCCACCAACAAGATGGATGCGGCGGACTACAGGGGACAGCGGCGACTTCGCTGGCTCCTGTGTCAGGTAAGTGACACATAATGGGCTACTATGCGATGCATAGTAGTCCATTATGCTTTGCAGGGAATGAAAGAGGAAGTAAACTCATCAGGGTTTACTTCCTCTTTAAGTGCCCAGTAAGCAAGTGGTTAAACTGACCACAGCATTTTGCAAATCACAGGGAATAGCAGAGAATACATCACTAATTAACTATTCCACACTGAACTAATCAAATGAATTAACAAAATCAGTACTGTCTATAGGCAGCTAATACAAGCATGCAGTATATACAATCCCAAAATAAATTTATGAGAACTATATAAAAATCCCTATTATGCTATTACAAATTTAAGAAACTTAGACTTCAAAACAAGGTCCAGTCCAAAGCAGAGGAAATAGACACCTCAGGAGAGTCAGGAAAAGAGACAGTAATGAAGTGCCATTCACAGCGCAAGAAAGTACTAAAGAGACTATCCTTGTTTGCAAGGGGGTTATCCTTCTCACACATCATTTTGACAGTTTTTTTCTAGACTGTTAGTTGTTAAAAGATTAGTCCACAATGTATTACTCTATTAGCGTCTTTCACAGGTTGCAGAGGAAGAAGGCTCTGTAAATAAATGTAAACAGGATGTAGTGGAGTCAGTAGGTTGTATTTGATTTTCAGGAAAGGACAGCCTTACTGGAACATCTGCAACAAGAATCTTGATGGGGATTTGTGATTATTGAGGTTGGCAAATGTAAGTATAGAGGCGCTTTTACACTGGTGTGGTGCGGTTTTTACGCTGGATGCAACATATGTCTATGGCAAAGCGCATCCCACAGGTAAACTGTGCTGCCCCGGCAGTGCGGGAAAACTGCAACCGCATCAGCGCCAAAGCGCCCTAAGAAGTATTTTTACCCAGTCTAGCTTAGGAGCCATGCTACCTTGAAACAGCTGAAAAAATCATTTTGCGGGGGGATATGTACGCAACTACTGAGGATGATAAAGAGGAAACGTATTTCCACCCAGTGCAGGCTAGCAGCCCTGCAGCTGAGAGGTTTCAGGATGTTATGGATCCAGGAATAAGGACATTGAAAGAAAACAAAAATTTGGTGAAAAGGAATGCAGATATAGGAGGCTGCTTGGTAATTCTTGGTGCCCAGGTCTGTGAGGATAATGCTTTTTTTTGTATTCAGAAAAGGGATCCAGCTCCAGGTTTTTCAACGTACCCGCTTTTATTTATTCTCTACAAGGGAATCTATGAGCATTCTTAATAAAAAACGGAAATATTTGAGGCTGCAGTCACCTATCATCCTGATTTTTCCCAACTTGCTCAAGGCCCACAAGATGGGGGGCCCTTTTGAGGGGCTGCGAAACAGGGATTGAGACTTTCTTGGAGCTGATGGGAAGTTGTTGTACTCACAATTGATGGTGTTACGGTTACCAGGCTATATCAGGGCCACAATGGAAGTATTTTCACATATTCAGAAACTTGTCAAGAAAATACTGTTTGGGTCACTTCCATTTTTTATATTATGCACCATTAGTAGTTTTGAGAATCCACCTTTGTAGGTATAGTGGATGCTCTCAGGAGCTGTAAGGTTTACTTGTAATGTCAGTTAAATTCCTCCTTGCCCACAATTTATTTTTGTTCAACAAAGTCTTCTACCTGCAGAGGTTGAGCTTTGGACTGGGAACTGCATGTTACTGAAAATATAGCAGGGAATTGCTGCTAAATGTGGAGGGTTTTGCAAGCAATGCTTGAACTCTTACGCTATTTTCATGATAATGAGTGGAATGCAGCTATGATTGATTCTTTAGATGTCACTCTTATAGAAGATGTCAGTGCTGCATATATTGTCAATGATGTAAATGCCTGTAATAATTAATAAAAGATTGCAAGTTTGTCTTTATCTACAGTCTGCAAACCATTTTTAGGTAATTCTACCTTGAAGGCATTAACTCCTCACACACATCAAGTTGATTCCCATTGGAAAATGTATTGGGACCAAGAGAAATCATTGTATGGATGTCTCCTTGAAAAATAGTCTGAAATCATTCAGAGGCAACTTACGTGTACATTAATTTGCGCAAAAAGTATTACAACAGATCAAGGACCTGTTGCAGGAGAAGGCAACTTTGGCAGAAGATGGAGGATTGACATTTGTTACCACCTTCTCTGTAGAATTTTAAAAGATTATAGAAACAAAGAGATGTACTTATTGTGTTTTCAGATAAAGAGTTGCATGAGGTTCTTAAGAAAGGGTGCCATTTCTCTAGTAACAGAGCACCCATATTTAAGTTGATGCCATCTCCAAGGTGTTATGTAACAAAGGGTGTGAAAAATACATGCTTGTCACTGGTTGGCTTGTACAAGTATCAGGTCAATACCTGTAGGTACTGCAAGGTACACAGAAGTACTGAGGTTGTTAACTAAGGCAGGGCTCGATAAACCCCAGGCGCCAATTCGCCATGGCGACCATAAATCGCACCCTGGCACCTAGGCTGCCACCAGTCCACTCACTATAACTACCAATGCCCCAGACATGCAGTGCATTAACAGCGCGGCACTTGATGCTTGCCAGAGCCACTGAGTGTGTGAAACTGAAAAGTAACTTAGAGAGGAGAGAGGAGGATCTGTCAGATTTGAGCTTGATGTTGGGGGTGGGCGGGACCCAGCAGCTATCAAACACCAGCCAATGGGATCTGGGCGGGCCACTACATGTATGTGGCCCTGCCCCTTTTCTTAAGCAGCCCAATCATTGGCTGGTGTTTAATAGCTGCTGGGTCCCGTCCACCCTGGCCGGGTCCACCCCCGACATCAAGCTCAAATCTGAAAGATCCTCCTCTCTCAGTTACTTGTCAGTTTCACACCCTGGCCGGGTCCCACCCACCCACGACATTACGCTCAATTCTGACAACTCCTCTGTTAGTTACTGAGTGCTCAGTGTGAAACCTGCCAGTGCCAATCAGTGCCATCTGCCACTGCCAACCAGTGCCACCAACCAGTGCCTGTCAGTGCCACCTGCCACCACCAACCAGTGCCACTGCCAATCAGTGCCACCTACCAGTGCAACCTGCCAGTGACAAGTGCCACCGCCAATCAGTGCCACCCGCCACTGCCAACCAGTGCCACGCGCCACCGCCAATCAGTGCCAAGTGCCACTGACAATCAGTGCCACCTGCTAGTGCCAACCAGTGCCCCGCCAGTGCCACCTGCTAGTGCCAACCAGTGCCACCTGCCAGTGCCACCTGCCAGTGACAACCAGTGCCACCACCAACCAGTGCCACCGCTAGTGCCAACTGCCATAACCAACCAGTGCCACCCGCCAGTGCCACCGCCAACCAGTGCTACCTGCCAGTGCCAATCAGTGCCATCTGCCACCCAGTGCCACTACCAATCAGTGCCACCTACCAGTGCCCCCTGCCAGTGACAACCAGAGCCACCGCCAATCAGTGCCACCCGCCACTGACAACCAGTGCCACCACAAATCAAAGCCAAGTGCCACTGCCAATCAGTGCCACCTGCTACTGCCAAACAGTGCCCCACCAATCAGTGCCACCTGCTAGTGCCAACGCCAACAGTGCCACCTGCCAGTGCCAACCAGTGACACCTGCCATCGCCACCAATCAGTGCAACCTGCCAGTGCCAACCAGTGCCACCGCCAATCAGTGCCCCCTGCCAGTGCCAACCTGTGGCACCAACCAGTGCCACCTGCCATCACCAGTGCCACCTGCCAGTTGCCAGTGCCAATAGTGCCACCTGCCAATGCCTGCCAGTGCCATCTATCAGTGCCACCTGCCAATCAGTGCCATGTGCCAGCGCCACCTGCCAGTGCCAACCAGTACCACCGCCAATCAGTGCCACCTGCCAGCGCCAACCAATGCCACCTGCCAGTGCCATCTGTCAGTTCCACGTGTCAACCAGTGCCACCTGCCAGTGGCAACCAGTACCATCTGTCAGTCCCAAACCAGTGCCACCTGCCAGTGGCAACCAGTACCATCTGTCAGTCCCAAACCAGTGCCACCTGCCAGTTCCAAACCAGTGCCCATGCCTGCTAGTGCCAACCAGTGTCACCTGCCAGTGCCAATAGTGTCATCTGCCAATCAGTACCACCTGCCAATCAGTGCCACCTGCCAGCGCCAACCAATGCCACCTGCCAGTGCCATCTGTCAGTTCCTCCTGCTTGCCAGTGGCAATCAGTACCATCTGTCAGTCCCAAACTAGTGCCACCTGCCAGTGCCACCTGCCTAAGCCAACCAGTGGCACCTGCCAGAGCCAACCAGTTCCATCTGTTGCTAGCCTTACTCTTTCTGGTCAGCCCATATCCCTGATGTAACAGCGTTACATTGGAGTTATTGACTGGGTGCTCTGTAGTGAGTTAGGATTAGGGGGTGAAAATTACTGGCCTTACCCTGGGAGCTGACAATCCATACCACTGTAAGAAAAACTGGCTCCTAACTTTAACTGGCTCCTAGATTCAAAGCAAATTTGTCAAGCTCTGAACTAAGGGGTTACAGGGGATGATTATACTATTCAATTATTTATTATACAGTTAATCAAATCATTTCTTAACAGTAACACGTTATGTGGTTTATATGTGTTTAAGTATAAATGGCGCCACCCTTACACCTACTACCAATTATGCAGCTGCCACCTCTTTGAATCCCACTCAAAAAAGTGTATTTAAAATACGTGAGGTAAGGCGCTACTATAACTTATGCCTAATAGTATTGTGCAAATATCTATCCACAGGATGATATTACCCTTAGTGTGTTCTATCAAAGCTATTCAAAATGAATATGTGATTACCGTAAAAAAAAAAAAAAAAAAAAAAAAAAAACTCACTATATGGTGTATATACAATTTACACCATAAACAATTGTTAAATAATGTTTAAGCAGTTCAGCCCCGGATGATTTTATCCCCTTCCTGACCAGAGCACTTTTTACAATTTGGCACTGCGTCGCTTTAACTGGCAATTGCGCGGTCATGCAATGACAAAATTTGCGTCCTTTTTTTCTCACAAATAGATCTTTCTTCTGATGGTATTTGATCACCTTTTAATTTTTTGCGCTATAAACCAAAAAAAAACAGCATAAATTTTGAAAAAAAAACAATATTTTTTACTTTTTGCTATAATAAAAGAGCCCCAAGAATGTTTAAAAAAAATATTAAAAAAAAAACACATTTCTTCATCAGTTTAGGCTAATATATATTCTTCTACATATTTTTGGGGAAAAAAAAATATAAATTAAAAAAAAAAAAAAATCGCAATAAGCTTATATTAATTGGTCCGCGCAAAAGTTATAGCGTCTGGCAAACTATGGGAAAGATGTATAGCATTTTTATTTGTTTTTATTTTTACTAGTAATAGCGTCAAACTGATTTTTAGCGGTACTGCGACATTGCGGCAGACAGATCGGACACATTTGACATATTTTTGTGACCATTGACATTTATACAGCAATCAGTGCTATAAAAATGCACTGATTGCTGTGTAAATGTCACTGGTAGGGAAGGGGTTAACACTAGGGGGTGATCAAGGGGTTAAATGTGTGTTCCCTGTATGTGTTCTAACTGATTGGGGAAAAGGACTGACTGGGGGCGAACACCAATCGTTGTTCCTACTTAGTATGAACAAACGATAGGTCTCCTCTTCCCTGAGAAAACAGGGATTTGTGTGTTCTCGTGCTCTCACGCCCACCGGCCATGTACGTCGGTTCCCCACGTGCAGTGGGCGCACCTGTGCGGGCTAGCTGCTTTTAAAGGGGATGACGTACTCGTACAGGGTTTTGCCCAGCCATGCCATTCTGCCGCAGTATATCTGCGTGGGGCGGTCGGCAAGAGGTTAAACAATGTATTTTAGAAAAAAATTATATGTGCAAAAAAAATTCAAAACCTTCAAGATGTCCACCATCAAAATAAACACATAAATGAGGAAAAAACAACCAGGTAAATAGTGGCTCTGAACAAACAGTACATGAGTGAATTAATTTTTTTTTTTAAATAAACTTAAAAATAGAACAATTAAACATCCAGTGAATGAAAGTACATAATCATAAAAAACAGTCCATAATAAAATGTGTCCAAATTAGGATGAAAATATAATTGATAATTGATGATAAATAGCCAGATTTGCTGGTTGGAAGCTGAAGAGTGGGAACTGAGTGTATAGTGAAAACCAGTTTTGCTTTTGACTGCTGATGATTGCTGTGTTTGCATTTTTAGGTTCTATTTGAAGGTCTTTCCTTGCAGCTTTTGAACACCTGATCACTGCCATTTCTAGTAAAAAATAAATAAAATAAAAATAAAAAAAAATGGCGTAAATCTATTCCCCGTTTTGTAGACACAATAACTTTTGCGCAAACCAATTAATGTACGCTTACTGCGATTTTTTTAACCAAAATTATGTAGAAGAATACATATTGGTCTAAAATGATGAAGAAATTAGTTTTTTTACTTAGATATTTATTATAGCAAAAAGTAAAAAATATATATTTTTTTCAAAATTGTTGATCTTTTTGTTTATAGCACAAAAAATAAAACCCGCAGAGGTGCGACGCAGTGCCGTATTGCAAAAAACGGCCTGGTCCTTAAGTGGTTAAACAGTCTTTTTTCTTTTTTTCCTTCAGACTACTAATTAAGTGCAGTGGTTAATTGGTCACAGGTGCTTAAGGTCCTATATAACTTTCTATATAAAACTTTCTGAATTTGCCAGATTTGCTGGTTGGAAGCTGGAGAGTTGGAAATTTGAACGGAGAATGAAAACCAGTTTTGCTTTTGACTGCTGGTGATTGCTTGCCACCTTTTTTCATTGCTGGAACTCGGACCAAGTGGAACTGGACTAAGTGGTGAGTTATAAACCAGAGTTGAAAACAGGAGATTATAACAGGAGTCATCAAACTTGTTCCTGTCAGAAATATTATTATTGTAACTGGGAAAATGGGGGTTCGCAAGATTGAAGGTTTTGTGCAGTGCACAGTGTGCCACATGTATACAACAATGGAGCCTCATCTCCAGAATGGATACCGCTGTGACAGACGTGAGCAGGTTGTCCTTCTGGAAGCTCGCAGTAGAGATCTGGAGGAGAAAATTGCAACACTGGGCAGAACTGACAACCTTGAAAGGAGGTGGCTAGTGGGGTTAATGGGGAGGGTGAAGGGGTAAGTCAGGATTATCAGGTAGGAAGATGGGTTAATACGATTAGAGGGAGTGATAGGGGCTCACAGAAAAGGAAGGCCAGCCCTGGGTTTGAGCACCCTAACAGATTCCCCAATTTGGCTGAAGATGTAAGGGTATCAAGCTCAGAGGTGGCAGCCCAGGCGCCCTTCCAACTCTCGGGAGACATCTCAGACCTTCTCACCCCTCACCAGAAGCCCAGCTAAAGCCCGCTTCAGAGTGGATGACCCAGAAGTACAACATTGTGAGGTAAGGTATAATACAGACTCACAAGGAGGACACTATAGAACTCCCTGACTCCATAGTCTCATTCCCCACGCTGCACCAGGCAGTTTTGGACACAACACTCAAAGACATGCTTATTTCATTAAAAAGCACTATTCATGCTGACATGATATTACTGCAATAGGAGATAGAGTGGATCATATTGAAACCAGGATTGGGGAATACGCCACTACCATTAACGATTTGGTCGACGCACATGATGCAACAGCGGAAGAACAAACATGGCTGAAGGCAAAATTAGCAGATTTAGAGGACAGGTCTAGAAGAAATAATGTCAAAGTAACAGGCATTGCAGAAACAGTACAATCTTCTGATCTGCATTCCTATACCACTGCAATGCTTGCTACTCTCATGCCTGACCTCCCTGCTATTGAGCTCTCTATAGACAGGATTCACCATCTCCCAAAGCCATCATTCATTCCAGAAAATGCACCTAGGGATATGCTATTACGAATGCACTTCTACCAAACTAAAGAACGCCTCATGTTAATTACACGCAAAGGGGAGCACCGTAACACTGATTACTCTGCACTGCAATTTTATGCGGACCTGTCGCAATTCACTCTTCAACTCCGCAACAATATGAACAATGTTACTAAAGCATTAAGAAATAAATGTTGATTATAGGTGGGGATACCCAACAAAACTGCTGGTAACTAAAGTTGGTACAACCCATGTGATCACATCCCCAACTGGGGATTTCCTCCAGAAATGAAAGATTATTCCAGAGGATCAGTCTACATCTACAGCAGGTAACCCTGGTAGGATCACCCCAGAGTGAAAACAGGTTCCTGACCTGTAATTCTTCATTATGATGTCTTATGGTATCCGTCCTAGCTAAGGGTCCTGCCTTTCGGAGTTGCTCCCAAAAAAATATGAGCAGAAATGCTCTGCACCTGGGTTATCTGACCCTCCTTTTTAAGTGCCAGTTTATGCTATTTTTTTTTTCTTGTTTACCAGTTACCTTTCAGAAACTGTTCCTGCTACTATATTCGGGACTCTTCAACCACAATTAATCTGTCAAACAAGACAATGGCACATCTACAAACTTCACCAATCGGAAACAACAGACACTTTGCCTCATCAGCCTGTTTGATACTGGCCCTAACTGTAAGTACACACACTTTTTGACACAAAGCACCACAAGCCTCTTAAGCACCACATAAATACTAAAATAAAATACTTTCTATAAATGCTCACTGCCTGAATCACCCAGTTAAGCTGTGTGTGCAAGAGACACCTTTCCACTGTTTGGCCCCACCTAAATGAACTCACAAATCCTTCCGACATTACTTCTCCTGTAATATGAAAGCTAAAAAACAGAGTGCTAACTGCGATTAAAGACACAATTTCCTTCCATTTAATCTCCGACCACGCAGACTCACTAGGAAGATTATCGTATGTGACATTAACAATGCCGCTATACATTAGTGAATGTCTACATTCCTAACAAATCTCAAATTAACTTTCTCAATGGACTTATGCACAGTGGTGTAGTGGTTAGCACTCTCACCTAGCAGTAAGAAGGGTCGCTGGTTCAAATCCCAACCATGACACTACCTGCCTGGAGTTTGCTTGTTCTCCCTGTGCCTGCGTGGGTTTCCTCCGGGTGCTCCGGTTTCCTCCCACAATCCAAAGACATGCAGGTAGGTTAATTGGCTTCTGTCCAAAATTGGCCCTAGTATAGGAATTGGGACCTAGGATAGTGGGCTCCTTGAGGGTAGAGACGGATGTGAGTGTGCAATGTACAGGGATAGGGACAATTGTAGACACTCACTCAGGTTGAACTGGATGGACTGGTGTCTTTATTCAACCTTACTAACTATGAAAGTGAAGAAATTACAGCAAGGATCCCTTATAATATGTGGGGACTTTAATATTGTTCCTAACCCACTACTGGACTCCACTTCAGCACCTTCTAACAGGACTCCATCTCTAGCAAACTTTTTACGTTCATATGACCTGTATGGCGTCTGGCGTTGTACACATGCTAATGAAAGGGACTACTATATATATTTTTTTTTTTTCCCCCACAGACACAGTATGTATACAAGGATTGATCTGTTTTTAACAGACCAGTGGTTGCTCCAAAAAGTAGCCCAAGCCAAAATTGAAACAATAGCTTGGTCGGGCCAGGCACCCATCCTTCTCACACTAAGGTACTTATACCCTAACACCACCACCTATGTATGGAGAGCCAATTCTCAGGTTATTCAAAACCCAACCACCAAGAAAATCATAGAAGACCGCTAGTCCGAGTATTTCCAGATCAATTCCTCTTCCATGGATAATGCATCTTTATTATGGAATGCTCACAAAGCTTATATAAGGAGGTATATTTATCCAGTTAGGGATTAAGAAGCAGAAGATTACTACTTTAATGACAGAGATTAGCACTTTGGAAGAACAAAATAAGAAGAACCCTACTCCCACCAACAGCACTAAACTTACTACCCAGAGACATGACCTTAGACTAGTTTTACTCCAAATTTATGAACAAAAAGAAAAGAAGATGAAAAGGTCTTTCTACGCCACTAATGACAAAGCAGGGAATGCATTAGCTTGGAAAATACAAGGACAACACTTTAGAACCAAAATGGCACACTTCATTCACCCTAAGAGTAAACAAACAGTATATGACCCTCAGGGCATAGTAGATGCTTTTAGTGACTATTATAGCTCCCTTTATAAATTTAAACCAAGAGGACTCAATAGCACAGCCTTCCCAGAAAGACATAATAGATTTCCTATCGCGTATCAACTTGACCAAACTCTCTTCAGCAGAACTCCAAGAGCTAAATTCTCCCTTCTCCCTGACAGAACTATTATAGGCCATAAAAACTCTCCCAAGAAACAAATCCCCTGGCCCAGATGGTCTCATAGAAGACTACTACAAGAACTTCAATACAATGCTAGGTCTGTTTGAGGGTGCAGCTGCCTCTGCTTCCTTTCTGAGTGAAATGTTAGAAGCGCTGATAGCCTCGTTACTTTAGCCTGGGAAGACACCGGATGTGCCTCAAAATTTTAGGCCTATATCATTATTGAACAATGATCTAAAAATCTATGCCAAAATGACAGCCTTGAGAGTTGATATTTTATCTACCCTGATTGACCCTGACCAGTCAGGATTTACAAATGGTAGACAGTCATCAGACACCACAAGACGCCTGCTCAATATAATTCATATCGCTATGGGGAAAATCGGACACCTTCTCTGCTTCTAGCTTTGGATGCGGAGAAGGAGTTCGACAGGGTGCATTGGCTATATCTGACCCACGCTTTGGAAAAATTTGGATTCACTGGCCACTTGCTCTCTGCTATATTGGCCCTGTATACCTCGCCATCAGCGAGAGTGTATACATCGGGGATGCTGTCTAAACCCTTTGGGATGTCAAATGGAACTAGGCAGGGGTGCCCACTATCTCCACTCATGTTTAATCTCCTAATGGAACTGTTAGCTGCAAGCATTACAGGGTTTTATGATCGATAACAAAAAAATGTCATCAGCCTTTTTGCTTATGACGTAACCATGATGCTCATGACACGTTGCCTTCCCTAGAAAGAGTAACTTATCTACTTTGGAAGTATGGTATGGTGAGGGCCAGAGAGAGGAGTCTAGTAATGACGCATGTCCACAGCTAGAGCATGCACGGGGGAACCAGGTCTCGCTCCCTGCACTGAGCTGAAGATGACCTCCTGATTTTAGTCTGGCTGCCCCCCCCCCTCAGCTGTGAACCCGTGGCGTAAGGCAGATCGAGGTCTAACCCTCACCGTCCACATCGGGGGCACACAGCAGGGCAGTGTGCCTGGCCACATCTAGTATTTTGATACATCTGTGTGGACAAGTGGCAACTGCGGTCTGCTTCACAAACATCAATAGATCCTCCCAATAGTTGGCATCCCCTCTGGCTAAAGAGGATTTATGCTCATACGGCTACATTGGGATGCCCTTTGTGGGGGAATTCACCCATGTTGGAATTTGCTGTATCTGGAGGGCGTGTTGAACTGTCCGGTGGAGCTGGAGACCAGAGAGGGGTTAATTCCCGCATTATATTTTTAACTTGGATGCTGGAGCACCTATAACTTGTATGACGTTTGCTGCGGAACAAGTGTGATTTTTATTGGTTGTACAAATTATTATGTATGGTGTATTCTCCAGCTTCCTATAAATATTCTTGTATAGGATTGTGTTTTCATTATGTATGTGCTCATTTTTTATTTATTTTTTTATATTTCCATTAAAATATATACTTTTTAATACGCGTTCAATATTTCATTGGCGACTCACCCTATCTAAAAGTCCCTCCCATAGAGGAAAAATCATCTTTTCAATTTTCAAACACTAAATTATACTCGCGGGTGATCCCATCTTGGTATTATGCTGACTCCCATGATCTCGATAATACGTCTCGTGCACCGTGCTGAGAGAATAAACAATTAAAATTGATTTAAAAAAAGCACAGTCAACAATTACTCGATGTTTGGAGAATAATACACCCAAAGAAAAAGGACTATACTTTTCACTCTATGGTGCACGACTAGAGATGTGAAGGCCCAGAAAAATTTGGAAACAAAACAGTTTTTTTCCATTTTTTTTTTTCTGAAGGTTTTTTTGTTTTTTTTCCAAAAATTGGAAAAATTGAAAGATGAACATGATGAATAAAATATATTTTAAGACAGGGTGTTCAAATATTTTCCAAATCATTTCTAAGAAAAAAAGTATGATATCATAATATTCTAATTTCTGAGTGAGGACAAGCAAGTTCTAAGTAACAAACTGAACCCTCCAATGCAAGAACAGTATGCATTTCTTCCTTTAGGAGGTGCTGTGCTGGTATTGTAACAAGAAAAAGGTTTCAGTTTTGCTTTTGCACATTAGTGGGTGTGTGATTTGTTCTGTCCTCTTCACTAGGCATCAAAAGCATTGGAAGAAAATACAGAGCAAGAAAAACGACCTGAAAGTATATACTTAATTAAAAAAGGTAAGAGTTTACATTTATTTGATTCTGAATCCAGAAAACTGAATCATTTAGCTACATTAGTTTATCTTTATAAACTTTTGTGTAAATAATAATTTAATTACCAGTAATCTGGTTATTCCCCCACCCCCACACACAACCATAGATTAGGGTCTTCTTGCAAAGTAGTCATTTTTTCTTGTTATTATTTCCTACTCCCCTCAGAAAAATGGTTCAGTTCTTCTGAAAAGAAAAATGTGATTTGCAAATGTATGCATTTCCAAATGCTACCAGGATGACAAAACACATTCTTGCATGTAACAAGTGTCCTGTAGATATTAAAAAATCCTTCATGAATCGAATTGAAGAGGACAACAATTATGACAATGCACATAGTTTTTCTCAATGTTCTCGTAACAGAATAACTTTCAATCTTAAAAAGACAAAGTGCTAATGTAGCATTTTTTTTTCAATTTCATTTCCAAAAAAGGAAAAAAAAAAAAAAGTTTTTTCCAAGCTTCAAAATTTCTGGAAATGTTACCTCTCTATACACGACACATATGCGAGATTGGACTATATTTTTGTAGACCATGAAATACTGGAGCATGTTACGGAGGCAGCGATTGAAATAACCTCTGTCTCTGACCATGCTCCTGTAACAGTAAAAAAAAGATTTAAAGATATAAAAAGATTTAAAGATATGGAGCGGAGAAAAGGGCTTTGGAGACTGAACGAAGATCTCATAGATGATGAAGTAGGAAGAATAATAAAGACCAAGATCGAACAATACTTTTGTTTAAATGATACTCCAGAGGTGTCAAAAGCAATAATCTGAGAGGCCCATAAGGCCTACATCTGGGGGAAATTGATCTCCATTGGAGCCGGGGAAAAAGAAAGATAAAAATGAAATACGTAATAAAGGAATTACAGGAGTTAGCGCAAAACCATAAAATACATTTTGACACAGATACACAGATTATCATAAAAAAAGCCCAACTAAGCGACATGATGGAGCAGGAAACTAGAAAATTATTTAAGAGCATAGCGAAAGAAAGGTACATGTGGGGAAATAAGCCTGGGAAACATTTAGCAAAAACATCAAAAGGAACATTTTTTTTTTATTTTTTTTTTTTAATTCAATCTTATTTTATTCAGAAAAAAGGTTGAGAAAGAGAAGGTCAAACAACACAATCAGTAACAAGATACATCAACAGTATGCTTCGCATGTGCCTGTACAAAAACATGTCTATGGTATATATATATATGGATTGAAAGCATGTAAATAAAGCCTACTAGGAAACCGTTGATGCTATTAATCCATGTTTGGGGGAGAAGGGGGAGAAGGAGAAGAGAGAGAGAGATAGAAAAAAAAAAAAAAAGGAGGATAACATATACATACATATACATATATATATATATATATATATATATATATATATATATATATATATATATATATATATATATATATATATATATATATATATATATATATATATATATATATATACACATACACACACACACACACACACACACACACACACACACATATATATACATATACACATACATACACACATACAAACATATACATACACATATACACATACCAACATACAGAGTAAAATGAATACAGCGTATAAGCCAAAGAACCTTTCGTCTTCAGCACTGCCAGGGGGAATCAAAGCTGACCCCTGCGCAGAACTCCAGACAAAATTATATAAAAATCTGTGGCACAGATATTCCGTAGGGTTCTTACACCAGTTCAGGAACACTAGATAAGTTGGAGCCATGGTACATTAGCTAGATGTATTCCTAAGGGTGTATGGAAATATATATAGAAAAAAAAGGAAAAAGAATCAGGGACATATAAGAGGGGGCATAGAGATAGGGGACGAGAATCACTCCATCATGGACCCAGGGCGACGCCCTCCAGGCCATGTTCAGCCCAGGAGATAAACTCAGAGGAATATCGGAACATGGACCATGATGTCCAGGTGAGAGCAAACTGTTCATTTTTACCACATTCCTCTGCCAACAGACGTTCCAGGTCCCTTATGCGGTCCACCTCCATAGCCCAGTCCCCAAGGGAAGGCATGATCGTCGATCTCCAGTGACGGGGGATCACTACCCTGGCCGCCGCCAGGAAGTGTCGTAAAATATCTTTTTTGATGGATTTGAATGTACCAGGGAGTATAGATAAGAGAGCCACCTCAGGTGAGGGGTGTATAGAGGTCGCCATCAGCTTACAGTAAAGTTTGAATATCTGTTGCCAATACTTTTGTACCGGAGGGCATTCCCACCATATGTGTAGCATGGTTCCCCGGGAGCTAAGACACCGCCAGCAGGTATCCGGTACTCCCGGGTTGAAATGGTTTATCGTCGATGGGCATCTGTACCATCTCGTTACCAGTTTAAATCCCTTTTCCTGGGTCTTAGTGGCGAGGGATAGTTTGTGCGTCAGGATAAAGCATTTCTGCCAGTCGATAGGAGAGATAGGGTGTCGTAGTTCTGTCTCCCAGGCCGCCGTAAATGGAGGGAGGTCAGGGGAGGAGATATTGAGCAAGAGGGAGTAAAGTTGAGACACCACATGCGTTGGGGGTTCTGCCTGCAAGAGCAGTCCCTCAAACCCTGTCGGTTCAGCAAGGATATCTGGAATAGAGGGGAAAGTCCGGATGTAGGAGGTGGTTTGTTGTCTCTGCATCCACTGCATGGGATGTCCGGATGTCAGATTGGTAGGGGTATCTGTCCTTAAAGTGGGATCTGCCCGAAGAACTTGGGCAAGTCTCCTATGGTCTTCTCTTTGCCATGGTCCAAATTTAGATACACCCGTAGCTGGAGGAAAGGCCGGGGTCCCAAAGAAGGGAGTCATTGGCCCCATATATTTTGATAAGCCCCTCTTGGTCAGCATACGGTCCCAAATCTGGATTGTGTGACGAGTAAGGTCGTTGAGAGGGCCCGACCCCCCCCGGACCGTGGGCAAGGTCCATGGGAGGGCGGAGAGGTCTATTGGGTTCATATAACTTTCTAATTGAACCCAAAGCTTGGTGGAAGAGTGATGGAACCAATCTAGAATGCGCGTGAGCACTGCTGCTTTATGATACAGGGAGGCGTCCGGGGCTCCGCCCCCCCCCCCCCCCGATCCCTTGGACGAGACAGCGTTTCATACCGTATTCTGGGGCGGGCAGCATTCCAAATAAATTTGGAGAACAGCCGGCGTAGTTTCTTGAAGTACGAATTGGGTATGTGGATAGGAACGGTTTGAAACAGATACAGGAAACGAGGAAGAACGTCCATTTTCAAGGCATGCACTCTACCCAGCCAAGAGAGACGTTTTAACGTATATGTACTTAGGTCTGCCTGGGCCCTAAGAAGTAGGGGGGCAAAATTCAGAGCAAAGAGCTGGGACGCGTCCGCCGGTATTTGGATTCCGAGATACTTAATGGATGAGGAACCAGTTTTGAAGGAGAAAGCAGTCGAGAGTCTCCGTATATCCGACTTAGGCATGGATATATTAAGGATTTCTGATTTACTATAATTAACTTTGAAATTGCTAACAGCACCGAATTTTTGGAATTCCCTCAATACTGAGGGTATGGATGTGCGTGGGTGAGTCACGTACAGGAGAAGATCATCAGCGAATAGGGCAAGCTTAGATTGAGTGGGCCCAACTATTATGCCATGGATAGAGGGATTGTTGCGTATAGCAACGGCCAAGTGTTCCATAGTTAGAACATAGAGGAGGGGGGACAATGGGCACCCCTGACGTGTCCCGTTGGAGATTGAAAAAGCTGGAGATAATGAACCATTCAGTCTAATCCTAGCATACGGAGAGGAGTATAGGGACATTATTCTTGCTACCATATTAGTTCCCAAGCCTATTTGTTGCAGGGATAATCTGAGGAACTGCCAGTCTACCCGGTCGAATGCCTTCTCCGCATCGACTGTTAAAAGGCATAGTGGAATATCATGGGACCGGGCATAATTAGTCAGAAGGAGGGTCTTTAGAGTATTGTCCCTAGCCTCGCGACCGCTCACGAAGCCAACCTGGTCTAAGTGTATTATCCTGGGCAACAGTGGTTGCAATCTATTGGCTAGGATTTTGGCAAAGACTTTTAAATCGACACCAATCAAGGATATTGGCCTATAGTTTGCACAAAGAGTGGCGTCTTTGTCAGGCTTTGGTATGAGGCAGATGTGGGCCTCAAGTGTTTGTGGAGGGAACTTAGATCCCTCCGTCAAGGAGTTGAACATCCTAGTGAGAAAGGGTGTAAGAAGGGTGGCGAAAAGTTTGTAAAACCTAGGAGTGAAGCCGTCGGGGCCTGGGCTCTTTCCACTGGGCGTTCCCGCTATGGCTTTGGCAACTTCGTCCTCTGTGATAGGGGTTTCTAGGTCAGCAACGGTGTCTCCGTCCAATCTGGGGAGCGCGGTTTCCGAGACATAGGATAGTTTGTCTGCCAGCTCGATAGATGGGGTACCCACTTGTCGAGACAGAGGGATATTATACAGAGACTGATAGAAGTTCCTGAACTCCTCAGCCATCTTAGAGGGTGAAGAGACCAATTCCCCCCGCGCCCCCCTAATATGGGGCACAAAAGCGGAAGATGCCTTGGGATGCAGGGATCGAGCCATTGACCTACCACATTTATCCTGAAACTTATATTGGTGGAAAGCAATCTTATCCGAATATGTGCGTGCGGAGGTCTCATATAGCTCCCTGAGTTGAGATCTCACCCTGGAAACGTCCGCCAGCGTGGTCACTGTCGGGGATCGTTTATGTTCAGTTTCTAGGTTCCTAAGAGTTTGGATTGCAGCCGTGATGGCGGCTGAGCGTTCCCTCTTTAGGCGTGTACCCAGTTGGATGAAGGTTCCACGTAGGACTGCTTTTAATGCCTCCCATTGAAAGGGCAGCGATGTCGTATCAGAGGCGTGGTCAGCAAAATAGTTAGATATGGTATTTGTAACCTGCGCCACACACTCCGAGTTTGTAAGTAACGAATCGTTCAACCGCCACGTCCACTCCCTAATTGGAGTGGAGGGGATTGAAAAGGTCATATGAATGGGGGAGTGGTCAGACCAAACCATAGGGTCTATGGTGCATTCAGGGGACCAATCTAGGCAGCTGTGGTCACACATTAGGTAGTCTATGCGACTATAAGTGTGATGTACGTGAGAGAAGTGGGTATAGTTACGGGATGTGGGGTGTAGTACCCTCCAAACGTCAACAAGACGCAGATCGTAGAATGCGCGTTTCAGTGCCCTCAGTTTAGGGAACGAGAGACACGATCGCGAGGTGGAGGAATCCAAGAGAGGTTCTAGAGGTGTGTTAAAATCCCCACCCAAGACAAGCTTACCCTCCAGGAATCCTGACAGAATCTTCAAGTACTGCAACGCAGATGATACAGGGTTGACATTTGGGAGGTAAATATTAGCTACCGTAAATTTGGTGCCCCATAACATGAATTTCACGAAAACATACCTTCCCTGGGGGTCAGACAAATGATCAAGCACTTCTATAGGGAGCGTCTTATGAAAAGCAATAGACACTCCCTTGGTTTTCTGAGTCGGGTTAGTACTATGGAACCATCTGTTGAAGTATCTGCTGGAACAGGAAGGAGTGGAGGCAGAGTGAAAATGTGTCTCCTGTAGCAGAAGCACATTAACTAGGCGTTTGTGCATCTGATAGAGGATTTGTCCTCTTTTAGCGGCAATATTAAGGCCATTCGCATTGTATGAACAAAACTGTAGCCTGGGTTGAGACGTCACCGTGTGGGCCATGATAGAGTGACAACAAAACAGAAAAAAATAAATAAAAAATAATTAAGACAACAATAGGAAGGGTAGTGGAGCAAAGGGAGAGATGTCCAAAGACACACGGGGAGGGAGACAGGAGGGGGGAGAGATGTAAGAGAGGTAGGTCAGAAAGAGCCTCTGGGGTAAGGCGGCTCTAGAAGAATCCTAGAGTGTCCGTGAAAACGTAACACTTCGTGAAATATCACGTAATAGGCACGGATTGTGCCGATCCTATGGAGGGGGAGAGAACTAGGTTAGAATAGCTGAGTTGTGATCCCGACAACTTAGCAGGCACATATAACATAAGCGTAACATACCCAATGACCATGGCGTCTAATGCTCAAGGTCGTAGGCACTAAAAAGAAAAAAAAAAAAATAGAATGTATAGCTAATACCATGGTACCCTCGGGCTACATAAACATTATAGGAATATAAACAAAAACAAGAAAAAACAACAGGAGTGAACAACAAGGTATGAACTGGCTAGGGGCAACACAAGGGCTCAGATATTCCCATGTGGTGCCAAGGAGGTTGAACACACCAAGTACCACATTCATAGCAGCTTTATCCAAGATTGTTGTCATAGCCTAGCTCTGATAACAGTGTAAACGTACATTAGTTGCCCTCTACAAGGGCTACCGATCCCGAGCCACAGATAAAGTAGGGGTTGGTGCTGAGGAGAAACTTGGAATCCCCAGAACAAACCAGAGGACCATGTTCAAGACACGCCAAGTCAATCCGCAGGTCCAACGTTTTAAAGGAGACATAAGAAGTGTGTCCACTACAACCCAACAAACAACATCCGTGGTAATGTCCACCCTTCCAGAGCCCCAGCAAGCACAACTGTACCAGCGGAGGGCCATGGAAGCTTCAACTATCCCATCCAGACAGCCAAACCACCCACAGCATTCAAAGTAAACAGTTATCAGGAGTCAATGGGAGGGGAACAAACATACAAAGGGGAGGAAAAAACAGAGCATAGGGAACATTGTTAAGGCAAACCTGGCCTGTATCAAGGATAAGACCCGTAACCTCCTAGTGAGGAGAGAGAGTGCATATTAGTCTTCTGGTGATGTGGCTCTCCGTATTCTGGGACCAGGGGGAACAAATCTAGGACGTGAGCGTCTCCGGCGTTGCAGGGGAGGACCCGGTAGTCTTTGACGATCATCTGGAGGATCCAGCCAATTTGGGACGGTGATAGGGTCCTGGTCCAAAAAGAGGAAGAAGGCAGGAAGCTGGTCCGGATCTGATAGGACAAATTTGTGGTTATCCTCCCGGGTCACTTTGATGCTAAAGGGGTGACCCCACGTGTACGCTGCACCTGCTTGGCGAATCAAGTCCAGTAGTGGGCGGACCACCCGCCGCATGTACAGCGTGTTGCGGGAAAGATCTGGGTACAGGTGTATGGAGGATCCGTGAAAGTCCAGTGGGCCCAGGCGCCAGGCTTTACGCAAGATCTCTTCCTTCAGGGTATAGTAGTGCACCCGGCAGAGGACATCACGAGGGCGATCCCTGCCGTCTCCCCCCACACCCCCAACCCTATGCACTCTATCCAATTCGATAGGGGACGTAACTTCCCTCTCCAGGACCTGGTTTAGGATAGCAACAACAGTGGGTTTGAGGTCATTACCCGAGGTTGCCTCCGGGACACCCTGCAGCCGGATGTTATTCCTGCGGCTCCGGTTTTCACTGTCTTCTATGCGGAGCTGGTGTTGCCGTAACCGGGAGAGGTGAGTCGTAGATGCGAGTTCAAGTGCCGTTATACGGGACGCATGGTCATCTTGGGTGGTGGCCATTGTAGAGATTGCAGTCTCCGATGCCGAAACCCGCTGTTTGAGGGCATTCAGTTCACTTTGGAGAGAAGTTTCCATTTTGGAGGCCCAGGAATCAAAGTCAGCCCTGAAGGCAGAGAGTAGGGCAGTGGATGTGGAGCCCGGGTCCCTGGTCAAGGCTGAGGAAGGCATCTCTTCTGAAGCAACGGTTACGTTTGTGGTAGGGGACAGTGTAGATCCGGCCAGGGGATCCGGAGGGTCCATCGGGGGATTCGGCTGAGCAACCGAGTTGGTCCCAGAGATAGGGCAAGACGCTGTAGTCGGGGGAGGAGGCTTCAGTTTGCCTGGGGTACGGCTTGTCGAGAGCTTGTCTTTTCCTGCACGGGAGTCTTGGGAGGTTGTACGGAGTAGGTAACGTTGGATAGAGCCTTGTTGTAGTTCAGCAAAGTCAGCAGGATGAGAGCTAGGAGCCGCCATCAGCAAGTCGGGTATGATTAGATGGGAACACAGCCTGCAGTTGTCGGGGTAGCACAGAGCTCAGCGGTACATATCTTCAGCCGGCCATCAACAGCCACACGCACCCGTAGGTAAAGTGGTAGAACAGCTTATGCGGGCCGTGTTGGCGGTGGAAGCGGGCACTTGTTGCAGTGTCAGTGTCCGGGTGGAGCAAGATGGCCACCGGATTTGAATTGGGAGCAGCCCTCCTATCAGGCGTTCATAAGAGGAGGGGAGAGCAGAGCAGGGGGGAGCTGGAATATGGTGTGGCAGTCCGGGGCACCCTTGGGGTCGAGGAGGGGGCAGGCTGCGGCCAGACACGAAAGAATGACAGCACTGGGTGGAGCAAGATGGCTGCTATGACAGTAAGAAGTCAGCAGGGTGTAGCAAGATGGCCGCTATACCACCCAGCCACAGGACTTCAGGTGGAGCAAGATGGCTGCTTCTTCAGGCCTAGGAACGTTCCTCGTCCCCCCCTCCCCGCACCACATACACCAGGGATGGGTTCTTGTTAGGGCGGAGAGAGGGATGCCCTGCTCCTCCAAGCCAATGCCAGGCCGGCCGCCCCGCCCCTCCGCGGGATGCACTCTGCAGGACACACCGGGGATCCGCAGGCCCCACTAGGCCGCACTAGGCCGGATCCGACCGCGGCCTCCACGAGCGCCCCCGGAGCTCAGCCGGGCCACCGGAGGGTGCAGAGAGGATGCTGGACAAGGCTGAGAGGGTGGATGGGGGCTCCCTACCTCCCGGTTCTTGCAGATGAAGGCCGGTGTCTGCAGGCCTCGGAGCTCCAAGATGGCGGCCGCGAGTGTCCAGGGGAGAAGGCTCCCGGGCTGTCCAGAGCAGGATCTCCGGGCAATACCAGCTCCAAACCCCACAGGGCACCCAGACGGTCAGCTGGGTAAGGTTTCTGGCTCCCAACAGCTCTGAACAGAGGCGGATGGCGGTGGATTAGGCTGTAGGAATAGCGGAGCTCTCAAAGCAGACGTCCGCCGCTGTTCACATCCGGACACGCCCCCCCTATTTATTTTTTTTAAACTATATTGGAGAAGATAAAAAAAAAATGAGAAAGGTGAAATGAAATATAAAACAACGGAGATAGCTAGCGCCTTTAAATCGTATTATAGTGCATTATATGCAATTAGAAATAATGAGACACAAAAAGAGGATAAGATTAGAAACTCCAAAATACAGGAATATCTAGCAGAAGTAAATTTACCAAAAATAACAGAGTGCAGAACTACTAGATAAACCTATTACACAAGAATAAATTTATAAAGCCTTAAAGGAAACACCAGGGGGGGGGGGGGGTGGGGGGGGGAGCCCAGGCCCAGACTGGTTTTCAATTAAATACTACAAAAGCTTTAAAGAACAGTTAGTCCCAGAATTATATAATTACTTTAATAGAACAGGTGAGAACCAGGAAATAAGAAAAGAATCCCTTCTGGCGAATATTTCAGTTATACCAAAAGCAGGGAAGGATAGAACCATTTGCTCTAACGCTATGGGGCGATAGTTGAACGCTGACACAAAATTATATGAAAAAGTTTTGGCTTCAAGACTAAAAAATCTCAAGCTAGATCTGATAAACGTTGACCAAGCCGGCTTAGTACCAGGAAGAGAGGGGAGGGACAATAGTATAAGAACCATCCTAATGAACAAAGAGAAGTGCAGGCCCCCAATGATCTTAACATCGATCGCTGGCGAAAAGGCATTTGATCGAGTAGACTGGGGTTTTATGATGGAAACCTTACGGAGTATAGGGCTGGGACCAAAAAATATGAGATGGTGATCTATACAAGCATCCCACAGCCAGGGTGGGGGTCAATGGGAGTATGTTGTCTGCATTCAAAATGTTCAATGGGACTAGGCAGGGGTGCCCGCTCTCGCCACTCCTATATGTAATTGCATTAGCACCACTAGTAACGAAAATACAAAAATAATGTGGATATAGGGGGGAGTAAAACTGGGAGAACACAAAGTTGCAGCGTATGCAGACGACATACTCCTATACATGAACAAACCAAGGCTGTCCTTATCCTGCCTAATAAAAGATCTGAAAGAATATGGAACACTCTCTAACTTTAAGATGAACCCCATGAAAAAACGGTAATATTGAACCTAGGAATAAATAAAAAAGAGGAAAAGTTATTACAACAAGAATTCCCCTTTACTTGGGAAAAAGATGAAATAATATATTTAGGGATTAAAATAACACCTACTTTAGTTAAGCTATATCAAGCCAATTTTCTTCCATTACTTAATGAAACTAAAACAGAGAAAAAAAATATGGCAAGGAGACCAATTTTAAAGGATAGGGAAAATAAACATGCTAAAAATTGTGATTTTACCAAAAATAACCTATACATTCCAGATGCTCCCGATAGGAATACCAATAAGCTTTTTTAAAGTAATAAAAACAATACTTTTGAACTACATATGGCAGAATAAAAAACCTAGAGTAAATAATAACTTGTTAACTAGGAAAAAAAAAAAAAAAGAGGGATGACACGTGGGAAGGTACTAGAAGGCAATCATATTAGCTAGACTAGTTGAATGGACAAACTTAACCACATCAGTCCCGATCCCGGCCAGCCCTGCCAGTGCCCGCCTGCCCCCTGCCAGTGCCACCTCATTAAAAAATAAGTACCCCCGTCAGTGCCACCCAGCAGTGCCCAGTGCCACCCAGCAGTGCCCACAATCTGCCTCAACAAAGGTGCTGCACCCCAGTGCCACATATCCGTGCCCATCAGTGTCATCTACCAGTGCCCAGCAGTGCCGCCCATCAGTGCCACCTATCAGAGGCACCTATCAGTGCCCATCAGTCCCATCTATCAGTGGTACCCATCCGTGCCACCCATCCGTGCCATCTTATCTGTGCCCATCTTTGCCCATCAGTGCCGCCTTATCTGTGCCCATCGGTGCCACCTTAACTATGCCTATCAGTGCCCACCAATGCAGCCTATCAGTGCCGCCTCATCAGCGCACTTCAATGAAGGAGAAAAATGACCTGTTTGCAAAATTTTATAACAAACTATTAAACATGATTTTTTTTTTTTTTTGCATCTTTTTTTGTTTGTTTAGAAAAAAATAAAACTCCCAGCTGTAATTAAATACCACCAAAAGAAAGCTCTATTTGTGGGAAAAAAAATGATAAAAATTTAATTTGGGTACAGTGTTGTATGCCCGCGCAATTGTCATTCAAATTGCATCAGCGCTGAAAGCTGAAAATTGGTCTGGGCAGGAGGGGGGTTTAAGTGCCCAGTAAGCAAGTGGTTAAATACTAAAAAGAGATGGGTAAAGATGGGAAGACATATACTATAGGACACAACTTCAAAAAATTATTTGGATTCCACCAAAATATAGAACCCATAGTAAAAAGACACACAAGATGGAAATATAATTCTCCATTAACCCCACTAGCAGGCACAAATTTTTTGACTCCAGGGAATGGGACACGGTGGGGAAAACAAATGGCAAATGCACAACTAAAAGATATCACAACTCACGGGGAAATTATGACAAAGCAGGACTTAATAATGAAGCATGGGTGGTCACATCTGAAAGAATGGGAGTATCTACAAATAAAAAATTTTATAAGCACAATACCCCACCCAATTAGAGAAGAGAATGAGTTAACACTAATAGAAAAATTCTGTAGTGCAAGTAAACCTGTAAGACACGGGATAGCTCAAATATACGAAATTCTAACAAAACTAGATGGACATGGGAACCTACCCTTTATAGAAAAATTGGAACAGGATATGGGAATAAAACTGGATGAAATGAAAATGGTAGGTGCAGTATACAACTATGCATCTGATATAACCTCGATTTGAGGTAAAATTACAATGGCATTTGACACCAGAAAGAATCAATAAAATCCAACCAAACAAGCCCCCACATTGTTGGAGGAACTGTAAACAATAGGAACAACATTGCATATATGGTGGAAATGCCCAGAGATAAAAGAATACTGGCGAGATATATTAGAATATACGGAGGCAATAACAGGAAAGAGACCCTCAACACCCCTGGAATTGTTTGTTCCACGGAACAACTAAAACAAGGAAACAATATAAAAAAACTTTGGTCCCGTTCCTGCTTAACGCAGCAAAAGGTCTTATCCCTAAAAAATGGCTATATACTAAGAAGCCAAGTATCAAAGAGTGGATAATATTAGCAATATGGAGTAGCTGTGAAGCGCTGAGCAGCGATGGACTGAAAATTATAGAGCAACCTGGGCGAAATGGAAAACGTCAGAAAAATACTCACAGGGTATGACTGAAACATGCAAAGATAGAACGATGTAGAGGATAACAGATCAACTAGGGAGGGGGGGTGGGGAATGGGTTTTTGACATAAGAGATGTAAATTAATAATGTTAAGTTTTAAATTTGACTACTTGTGTCATGTATATTTATAAAATTTAAAATAAAGGATTCAATTATAAAAAAGGAAATATGGTATGGTGTCATATTACAAAGTGAATGACACCAAATCTTACATTTTAGACCTAGGGGTATCCCAACAAGAAAAAAAAATGGACATGCAAGTCAAATTCCTATATATAGATATAGATAGAATGAATATGCAATAAACTACCTAGGGTTAAATCTTACGTCCCACCCTGAACAGCGATTTAAAGCCAACTACCTACCTCTTGAAGGCAAATTGAAAGAAGGAACGAACAAATTGAGCAAACGCGGTATCATGGACAAGAAGGACTGGCTGCCTTTAAGATGCAGATACCGCCCCAGATATTATACATATTTAGAATAGTTCCTATACCTGTTCCCAAAAAGTTTCTTAATAACTTACAAAGCCCACTCTCTAACTTCCTATCGGAAGGGAAAAAAAGCATGGAGTGCTTTTTCCAAACTTAGTAAAACAAGAGGAGCAGGGTGCGCAAGCATACCAGTCTTCATTGACTATCAGAGCAGCATTATTCGCACAGATCAGAGGATGGTTCCCAAACCAGCATTTACCATTATGGGGTCTCATAGAGCAAACTCAAATACCGGGGGGGGGGGGGAATACATGACTACATCTCCGCTGAGCAGGAAGATGACACTGCGCAGGGAAGGACCTGTCACAGCTCCGCTCTCCCCTTTGGGAGATCGGATGATGATGGACCGCAGTGTCTGTCCTCACCCGATCCGATGACTGATGGGAAAAAATTGGTTTTTCCTCCATCACACTTTTTCGGATCGGAGCAGCTCAGATGTCAGGGGACATATCACCGCTGACATCCGACGCTCCATAGACCTCTATGGAGCATCCGTTCAGGTCCGCCTGAAAAACTGACAGGCAGACCTGAACGGATCATCTGTGTGAAAGGGGCCTAATATTAAACACTCTACTAGGTCTCGAGTAGAAACAGAGTGATTGTGGTAACTGTTCCTCCTTTTCTTTCCCCCCCCCCATCTCCAATTTTGTATATCCTTTGTTTTACTTAAAGTTGGAGATGTATGTTATCAGTGGCTATGTATTAATATAGCAAAACGTACTGATCACTTGTTAATCTTATCTGCACTGTATAAAGAGCTCACAAATGCTTTTAAGGACTGTTTCCCCAGGTCACAGTTAGCTTCCAAGGGTGTGACCTGGGAAGGAGTATAGTCCCACTGGCATACTAACATCACTTGGTATGAAGTTCAAATAATCTGTAACTCTAGATCATCGATACTGTTAAGTAACTAATTGATACATGTTGTTCACCTTTTGTACTTTTGTGAAAACGAATAAAAATTTATTGAGAAAAAAGAGAAACCTTGTTGAATAAGATAAAACCGTTATAAATACGAAGCATGCATTTTTGTCCAATATGCTTCCCGAGTGGATTCCGTGTTTAACTTTGAACTTCCTGATACTCTTTGCTCTTCATAGGAGTTTGTTATCCTCCATATTTATTTGATTTTAGATGCCATTTCTGTAAAAGAGATGCAGTATCATTACTTAGGCATAAAAATTTTACTTTTTTTTCCCAACAAATGTTAGAACATTATGGGACAATAGCTTTGTAAATTTTTTAAACTACAGTATCTCACAAAAGGTAAGTACACCCCTCACATTTTTGTAAATATTTTATTATATCTTTTCATGTGACAACACTGAAGAAATTACACTTTGCTACAATGTAAAATAGTGAGTGTACAGCTTGTATAATAGTGTAAAATTGCTGTCCCCTTAAAATAACTCACACAGCCATTAACGTCTAAACCGCTGGCAACAAAAGTGAGTACACCCCTAAGTGAATGTTCAAATTGGGCCCAAAGTGTAAATATTTTGTATGGCCATCATTATTTTCCAGCACTGCTTTAACTCTCTTGGGCATGGAGTTCACCAGAGCTTCACAGTTTGCCACTGGAGTCCCCTTTCACTCCTCCATGACGACATCACGGAGCTGGTGAACGTTAGAGACCTTGCGCCTTGGAAGAGACTTCCTTCTGGGACGACAGCCATGCAGTGTGTGGTGAATGGTCTGAGCACTGACAGGCTGACGCCCCACCCCTTCAACCTCTGCAGCATTGCTGGCAGCCCTCGTGTCTATTTCCCAATGACAACCTCTGGATACGATGCTGAGCAGGTGCACTCAGCTTTTTTGGTCAACCATGGCGAGGCCTGTTCTGAGTTGAACCTGTCCAGTTAAATCGCTGTATGGTCTTGGCCACCTTGCTGCAGCTCAGTTTCAGGGTCTTGGCAATCTTTTTATAGCCTAGGCCATCTTTATGCAGACCAACAATTGTTTTTTTTAGATCCTCAGAGTTCTTTACCATGAGGTGGCATGTTGAACTTCCAGTGACCAGTATGAGTGAGTGAGAGCGACGACACCAAATTTAAAACACCTGCTCCCCAGTCACACCTGAGACCATGTAACATTAACGAGTCACATGACAACGGGGAGGGAAAATGGCCAATTGGGCCCAATTTGGACATTTTCACTTAGGGGTGTACTCACTTTTGTTGCCAGTGGTTTAGACAGTAAATTTATACTTTTATAAAAGCTGTACACTCACTACTTTATATTGTTGTAAAGTGTAATTTCTTCAGTGTTGTCACATGAACATATATAAAATATTTACAAAAAATGTGACGGTGTACTCACTTTTGTGAGATACTGTATATGTGAAATAATACTATTTTATATTTTCCTTCAAAGATAACTTCTGTATGACAATGTACTGTGCTTATCCTGTCTAAGATGGTCTAAAACTATAAAACATATGTATTCTGGTGTATGACAGGACGCAACTCCTCCGTTTGGTCATGATACAAATCCTTGTTTTCACAAAGAGAGGTTTTGTATCACCCCTGAGATGACAATGGACTATGCCTTTGTTCTCATCTCTAAAATTAGAAATATGTGTAACTGTGTTCTGTGTTGACGCTCTTATTCTAGTGTTAGACTGTTCTGCAGTAATAAGTACTGGTTCAATACGTTTCTCAGTTCTTATGCTGGAAACCTGAGCTAAAGACTTCTCAGATACAGCTGTATAAACATGTGCTGGTGTGCTCTCCTGAAGAGGTCTTCCTTTTAAATCTATCTGAATTTGTTTGAATGATAATGCTCTGAACCATAAAGGATATGTTTTCTGACATTTTCTAAAACGATCTTCCTCAAAAATACCTTTTAGTGAGCAGTCAGGGGTCTATACAATGATTTTGTTTGATTTCACTATGGTCTCCGTTTTTTTTTAATTGCATAGTAAACACTTAGCAGTTTTACACCTGACTCAAAAACTTTTCTTCCAAAAACGATAAAACTCTAGAGAAATAAGCCAATTATTTTCTCCTTACCTTCTTGTAATTGAGCATTTTTAGTGTGACCTCTCGTAAGCCATATCACTGTATACAGTGCCCCCCTGCTTTGGTTGCTGTAGCTGCTGAGTGTTTTGGGACTCCGTGAGGGAAGAGGAAAGTTTTTTAAAGGATCTCCATGTAGGAAGTTCTCCCTTTTTTGGACATACACTCCTAGGTAATTATATATTACTTGTCTGCACTCTATGGTACTTATTTTTTTCATATTGTGCTTAAATAATGATGACGTGTACCCTGAATGTATTTTTCTTAGCAGACTGATCCTCTGGACGAAGACCCTTGGTATATGGTTTGAAACGCATCCGTTTATTTTTCATATTGTCGACATTTATTCATCAATGTTATGAAATTTGTCTGCAAGTGTATGTCTATTTCATTCCTACTCATTTTTTAACCATGTTATGTTTTTTGATATCATTAATAAAAAATTTGTTTTATCAATTCAATTGTCCAATTTTCTGCCTAAAAACTCCATTTTGGGGGAACCTTTCCCTTTTGTAAGGTAATTCAGGAAAAATTTTATTTCGACATAAAAAAAGCAGGTTGTACAAAAGCTGCTTTTTCATTTTCCATATCTTTAGATTTTATTTGAGAGTCTCTTAAAATTTACAGCAATATTTTCTTTATATGGCCAAATCTATGACAGGAAAGACAGGCGATAGACTTTCCTTGCCTCACTTGTTTGCACCTGTCATCGTCATTCTTGCTAAGAACTGTAGTTTCTGACACGTCTGTAGCCTGACTATTTTTGTCACATTGAATTATAGCTACCTCGTGTGTGAGATCGCTTTGCTTCAGTTTTCTCCTGATTTTATCAATGAAAATTAAGCTTGCTATATCATTTAAAGTTTGTCGTTCCTGTACTATAGCTAGTGAAGTTGGGTCAAGGTATTTACATTTTTTTTATGAATGCATTTTTTAAACCTGGGTCATTGCCATTGTCTACTCCAAATATCATTTCATTTGCCTTGCAGAATTTAATTGTAAACTTAAAGTGGTCTTCTGCTGCAGTAGTCTGTAAAAGGTCTAACATTTCTATGGTCAGTTCTTCATCGGTCATACATAGCAGCAATTGTCGCAGTCTGTCTGTTGCATCATTATGTCTCTCCTGACCTTTGTCATCAATTACAGGTGAATTAATTTGTTTAGCAAAATTAAACAGGAACCCACAACTTAAAATATGTAATTGCATTGATCATTTGGCAGACTAAAATTATCCACATACATCTCAAATAAATCCCAATTAGAAAACACTTTCCTCAAAATCATAAACAGGAAAGTCTTAACATTTTCATAAGTTGGTCATGTATTTGCAATTTTAGTTTTGAATTTCTACATAATAAGATTTTATGTTGCATTTCTATTTCATCAGTAGCATCAACATTCTGAATCCAAGTTAAAGCTACATAAATTGTAGCTTTAACTTGGATTCGGTCTTTTTGTCATCTGTAGTTATTACAGCAATCTGTCTACTGTCGTTTTGTTCTAATTGTTCTTCAAGATTCTCTATGTAATTACAAAAAAAATCTCAGTGTGGACAACTAAGAGAATCTTGGGATATATTTTCATGTATTCCTGCGTTCTGTACATGGTTAGTCTCTGTCCGATTTAATGTACACACATTTTTGGCAGGTAAAATTTTAATAATCATCTTTTTAAATATTCTTACCAACTTTAACACATTATTTATCTTTTTCCGTAATTTGTGCACAATAAATCTGGCTTTGTCAATCTGTGTATTAGCCTGAAAAACATTCATTGTACATATATACCCATAAGTGACTGTCATTTGGATAAAAAGACATCTTTAAACTCTAGCTTGCTTTCTCTAGCTATTTCATCAATAAATTTCATAACATTTACTCACCACATTTAGAAGAATTTCTCGTCTTCAACCGTCTCAGTTACTGGACTGTTGTCCACATCTGACGCAACACAAACGCCTCTTGGTTTATAGGCTCGGGACAGTCTTTTTCTCCAGACTTGAATATTTGCAAAACTGTGCTAATCTCTCCCATCTCAGCAAGGATGGAGATTTTCATAAAAATTTCAAAATTACAGCAGTGTTTGGCTCGCAAAATTGAAGAACAGTATTAATATCTAATACTCTTGTATCTCAAGGGTATTTCTGGATAAATAGAATTGATAGTCAGACTGACTTAAATCAAAGTGTGAGTTTAGTGTCATACAGTGTAAAAAGTAGAATAATTCAGTTCAGTGTAGGTAAAAATATATGAAATAGAATCAATAGTCATATAGCTGTAAAAAGCTTATAAAATCATGTGTGCTTCATGGCTGCTTCCTTCTGTCTCCATGCTGCCTCGTGTATCCAGGAAGCAGGAAATTACATTCTTAGACTTCTGGGAGAAGTAAGCTGTTCCATTGATGGGGGCAACGTTTTTGCCATCTTTAGAAAATCTGTATATGGGATGGTGGGAGGAATTGTTTCCTTTTTCTCCCTCTAATCCCTTCATGAGCCATATCAAATGGTAAGGTCGCTATATAGACGACCTGCTTTGGTATGGGATGGAGCCCCTGCAGATGTTTTGTCTTTTGTCGTCATTTATCTTAACACATTCTTTTCATTTAGAATTTTGTTTTGAACATCATGATGAAACTATAATTTTTCTGGATATTACCTTGGAGGGTTATATTAATGGTACTGTTTATACTCAGACTTGCCGAAAGTAGAGCGCCGGCAATTCACTGTTATTGGCCACTAGTTGCCATCCAACGACCACTATACGGTTAGTCTCAGTGGGCAAGTGTATCAGAGCCAGACGCAATTGCTCTACAAGAAACTTTCTCTGAATGTAGAGTTGTGTCCTCCAGACTATTGGCACGTCAGTACAAAGGGATATTAATAGGGCCATATGTGAAGCCAAAAATAGGGATATATCTACCCTTCTAAAGAATTCCCAATCAAAAAAAAAAAAAAAAAAAAAACAGTTTGAGAGACTAAACCAATTACCTTTGTAACAACTTACTCACAGGAGTTGAATTCGAATAACAACATACATTTTGAAGAATCTACCTATCCTGTCAACTGATGAGGGTTTAACATCCATTATAAAAGCTGGCTGTAGATTCAGTAGTCGAAGGGCTAATACAAACTGGGGGGAGAGAATACCACCCAAAGTAACAGTCCAAAGTCTCTGGAGGCACACCATGGGATCTTATGTCTGTGGTGTTAGCACCTTTCTGTCAAACACACAAAGAAATCCGGAGTGGTTAAGTCGTGCTCCACAGGTAAAGAGCTCACAATCTGTGATTACATTAAATTGTGAAAGTAATAATGTGGACTATTCAGTTGAGTGCACTTTCTGAAATCTACACTATGTAGGGTGCACAACAGGAGAGCATTAACTTGGAGCATTTTATCCAGACAAGGGACTCTCCAATGCATTAAAAAAAAATTCCAAATGAAGAAGGGCAAGATCTTTCTTAGCTGTGATGTTATATGAGCTGTTTGTCTGTATAACTCTGTTACTGTGAAAATTTAAGAATTTATTAGAAAAAAAAAAAAAAAAAAACAACATTTCAAACATCTTCATGTAGGGAACATATCTGACATTTTCTTTTATGCCATAGAGTTAAAAAATGACCTTGTGCGATGCGCGAGCGATATTGATGGTAGGGACTGATGTGACTGTGCAATGTATATGTAAAGTGCTATGTAAATTGAAGGCACTATACAAGTACCTTATATAAAATATGGGAGGGATATAGAACTTCTGTTGAGTTTTTGTTGCACCTTAACCATAAATGATAACATTAAACTGGATTATCAAGTTAGTGACACTAACATACACTTTTTGGGTGTTAATATTGATAGGTCAGGCTCTATATTGGAAACAAAGGCTTACTTTAAACCTACAGATCAGAATAGCTATTTATCAGTCACTAGCGGATACCATCCTTTGTTGATTAGAAATATACCAAAAGGCCAGTTGATGGTGAAGTGAAATTATAGTAAAACAGGAGGATTACTATGTGCAAGTGAATCACCTGAAGAATACATGTATACAAAAAAGGGTATAATTCGGAGATCCTTGATAAAACCATTAATGAGGTTGGTGCTATTCCAAGAGATTAGCGTCTTTAAAAATAAGGATCAATCAATGCAGAAAGGTCAGCAACAATGGGGATTTATCTCAGACTTCCTATGCCAATATAGAGATGTGTAGGATATTTTCAAAAAATATTGGCATATTCTGTGTATGAATAGGGACTTGGGACTGGTCTTACCGGACTGTCCAAAGTTTATCTATAGAAAAGCACCCAATTTTGGAGACCGAGTTGTGAAAATAATCCTAGATGCACCAGGCCAACAAAAGATACATCTTGACAAAAAGGGCAGCTGTGGTTTATATCAGTCCTTAAGTAGGCACCAGAAGTTGTGCTACTCTATTGGAAGAAGACTTTCTTGAGCAGAACTTCATATCCCTGCCCTGTCCACATCCCCAGATGTGGAAAATTGACAGGCGAACTTTCTGAGCCATTAGTGTCTAGATCCAAGGTAATAGGCTGTTCGTCTTGGAGGCCTTTCAGGTTCTTTGCCACAAGTTGGAAACACAGGTGTGAACAACAAACTGAACAGGTATGTCACTTTTGGGCATTTGCAGTGGACTCTTTGGTGACACATTGGGATCAGTTCCATCTGATATGCCTTTTTGCATGCAGGAAGTGTATCGCATGCAGGACAGTTAAGAGGGAATGCACTTGTGTCACCAATGTGGAGGGTAGAACCCTCACTATTGATGAACTTATTACATGCAATACGTTCTATGTTGCTCATCTGCTGTGGTGCCCATATGGCCTATTTTATATAGGAAGGACAAAAAGATTACTTAAACCACTTCAGCCCCAGAAGATTTGGCTGCTCACTGACCAGGCCATTTTTTGCGATTCGGCACTGCGCTGCTTTAACTGAAAATTGCGCAGTCGTGCCACACTGTACCCAAACAAAATCGACGTCCTTTTTTTTTTCCCCCACAAATAGAGCTTTCCTGTAATGGTATTCACTTCTGTGGTTTTTATTTTTTGCCCGCGATCGCTCATGGCCAGCTGTCATCGCAATCGCCAGTCGCGAGCATCGCGCCCCCCCCCCACCCTGCAGTGCAGCGGGTGCGCCTGTTATCCTGCTTAAAAGGGACCAACGTACAGCTATGACAGTTTGTGCGATCGTGCCGACCTGCCGCAAAATAATCACGGTGGCTGGTCAGCAAGCAGTTAAGGTGCGTATAGCGAAATATGTAGCTAACATTATAAAAGGTTTCCTTGCAATTTAGGGAGAAACATAATAGGGACCCAACGGGCCTACAATTTTGTGGAATAGATTGTGTGTACCCATCCTGGAGAGGTTCAAATCAAGTTAGAGTTTTATCCCAAAGGGTAACCAAGTGGATCTTTTTAACCACTTCCCGCCCGGTCAATAGCATACCGACATCCAGGAAGTGGTTCTGTTATCCTGACTCGGCCTCATAAGACGTCCAGCGGTGCGGCGATCGTGAGTGCGGCGTGTCAGTTTGACATATTGCATCTCCGATCGTGACAAGAAGCCTCTGTCAGAGGCTTCTTACCATGTGATCAGCTGTGACCAATCACAACTGATGATCGTGTGAACCAGAAAGTGTTGGTAAACGACATTCCTCAGTTCGCGCTGACAGGGAGAGCCGTTCCGGAGCCGATTGGCGGCTCTCACTGTCGGGGGGGGGGGGGAGGGGGTCTTTGCTGATAAGCACATTGATTATTAGCACAGCCCCATCAGATGTGCCAAAAAGGTACCCAGTCAGTGCCCCCTCAGGATCGCCTATTAGTGCCCAATAAAGTGCCATGTATTGCCCAAAGTGCCAGTCAGTGCCCATCACATTGCCAATCAGTGCCCTACAGTAACATCTGTCAAAACCTCATCGGTACCTCATCAGTGCCACCCGCCAGTGCCAATCAGTACCGCCTATCAGTGGCACCTATCAGTGCCCATCAATTCTACATATCAGTGCCAACTCATCAGTGCCGCCTCATCTGGACCAGTCAGTGAAGAAAACAAAATTTCATAACTGAAACAAGAAAAACATTGTTTTTTTTTCAAAATTTTCTGTCTTTTTTAGTTGGTTTAGCAAAAAATAAAAAGCCCAGTGGTGATCAAATACCATCAAAAGAAATCTCTATTTGTGGGAAGAAAATGACAAAAAAATATGTTTGGGTACAGTGTTGTATGACTGTGCAATTGTCATTCAAACTGCAACAGCACTGAAAGCTGAAAATCGTCCTGGGCAGGAAGGGGCGAAAGTGCCTGGTTTTGAAGTGGTTAATGAAAAGTCTCCCACTCAAAGGGTTAAATATAGAGCTAGACTTAAATTGCTAGACTTAAATTGCTTTATAAATAATTATTGATCTGGCTTCTACATTTTTGGTTTTAACATTAACCTTTTATGTATATGTAGTGAGTCCCTTATTAGGAGCTCAGTGGGACATTATGTTTACTCTGATAGATACTTTATTATTTGGGGTAGTTCATTATATGGGAGACCATTATCTATTAACCACTTTAGCCCCGGAAGAATTTACCCCCTTCCTGACCAGAGCACCTGTTGCGATTCGCCACTGCGCCGTTTTAACTGACAATTTTTTCCCCACAAAGATTTCTTTTGGTGGTATTTGATCACCTCCTGCGGTTTTAACTTTTTGCACTATAAACAAAAAAATCTGGTATTTTGAAAAAAAGCACATTTTTTACTTTAATAAATATCCCCAAAAAATATCTAAAAAAAAATTTTTTCCTTAGTTTAGGCCGATACGTATTCTTCTACATATTTTTGGTAAAAAAAAAAAAAAATAGCAATAAGCGCTTATTGATTGGTTTGCGCAAAAGTTATAGTGTCTCCAAATAGGGGATAGTTTTATGGAATTTTTTATTGCAAATATTTTTTTTTGCTAGTAATGGCAGCGATCAGTGATTTCTATTGTGACTGTAACATTATGGCGGACAAATCGGACAATTTTGACACATTTTTGGGGCCACTGGCGACCAATGCTAAAAAATTGCATTGATTACTGTAAAAATGTCACTGGCATTGAAGGGGTTAACCACAAGGTGGCACTGTAGGGATTAAGTGTGTCCTAGGGAGTGATTCTAACTGTGGGGGGGGCTGTGTGTGACACGTCACTGATCAGCGCTCCAGATTACAGGGAGCGCTGATCAGTGACAGTGTCATTAGGCACAATGGGGAGATGCTTGTTTACATTAGCATCTATCCGTTCTTCCTCACTGTGAGACGATCGCGGGTATCCCCACGGACATCGGGTTCGCGGGACACGTGATCACGGTCGTGGAGCTCCGCGAGCATGCCCGCAAGCCACCTCTTAAAAGGGCAACGTACAGGTACATGATTTTGCCTGTACGCGCCCTTCTGCCGCAGTATATCTGCGTGAGGCGGTCGGGAGGAGGTTAAACATTATACTATTTATGTCGTTAGGCAGTTTAGGGTACACCGATGATTTGGGAGTACCTGATGAGGTGGGATTCTGCTTTATGTCTATGTACATATTGTGCATTTTTATAGTGTATATTTGTTATGTATTTTTTATTGTATTTGAATCATTAACCACTTAAGGACCATTTATCAAGCCTAACATTTTTTTTTTTTGCTAGAAAATTACTTAGAACCCCCAAACATTATAAAAAAACATTTCTAACACCCTAGAGAATAAAATGACGGTCCTTGCAACACTTTGTCACAGCTTATTTGCGCAGCGTTCTTACAAGCGCACTTTTTTGGGAAAAAATAAATTTTTTGAACAAAATAAGACAACAGTAAAGTTAGCACAATTTTTGTTCATATTGTAAAAGATAATGTTATGCCTAGTAAATTGATACCCAACACGTGATGCTTCAAAGTTGCGCCGCTCGTGAAATGGCAAAAAACGTTTACCCTTAATCTCCAGGGGGCTGGAATTAATGCTCTCGCTCTACTGACCACGGTGATACCTCACAATATGTGGTTTGAACACTGTTTTCATATGCGGGAGCTACTTACATATGCGTTCGCTTCTGCATGTAAGCTCATCGGGACAGGGCACGTTTAAGATTTTTTATTTATTTATTTATTTATTTAACCTTTTCATTTTTTATTTTTACACATTAAAAAAATAAAAAATAAATAAATAAATAAAAAGTGTCACTTTTATTCCTATCACAAGTAATGTAAACATCCCTTGTAATAGAAAAAAAAGCATGACAGGACCACATAAATATGAGATCTGACATCAAAAAGACCTCAGATCTCATATTTACATTAAAATGCAAAAAGAAAAAAAAAAGGCCCTTTAAGCGCTATGGGTGGAAGTCTCCATGTCAGGCCACAAGAAGAATCTGATCACCTCCGTTGCTGCCGACGGCTCTGGTAAGTGGCAGAGGGCACAGAGCATGGCTGGAGGGGGGGGCCCTCTCCCGTCGCCAATAAAAGGTGATCTTGTGGTGAATCCGCCGCAGAGACCACTTTTATCTGAAGCCGGACTGCTGACTGGAGAAGAGGATACTGGGGTTATGGCAGCTAGCTGCTGCCATAATGATATACCTCTTCAACGAACCAAGTAGTAGGTAGTGTTTGTTACTATGTCATGAGACTTTGTATATACTGTTTCTTAAACTGTGTGGAGGAAGCTTTACATATCTGAGCCACGGGGGACATTATACAAGCAGCTAAGCGATTATCCAGCATTTGTATACGTGGGTGTATAAAAGATATGGTTGCCGTGCCATGCTGCCAATCCCAGGATGAAGTCATAATGACGAAATGCTGCGGGATATAGCTGCACGGCAACCGGAAGTCACATTCCGTGTGGATTAGCTTGCTGGTCGGGTGAGATACAGACTTCATCATTGGGTCAGCTGTGACTATGCTAGCTTCTGATCACTATACCAATCAGTTTTATATTTGGCCTTCTTGTAAGTGAAATACCATTAGGCTTTTGTGGTTTTTAATAAATTACTTTTTATCATACGTTATTGTACTATTGAAGTTCTTTTCCTTTGCATATCTATGGGAATCTCTTTCCTATTGGATGTTTGGATTGAATGAAGGGATATCTACAACATTGAGGGGTACAATGCTATTTTTTGCTAACAGAGTGTGAGGCAATTGTTGGCGAGTGTACATCCTGTAGGGGAAGTAGAGACATCTCTAGCTATCTATCACTTGGTGTGGCGTGGAATCACTCAATCAACTGACTGTTTATCATTGATTATCAATTATATTTTATTCAGATTTGGACACATTTTATTATGGACTGTTTTTTGTGATCATGCACTTTCATTCACTGGGTGTTTAATTTTTCTATTTTTACGTTTATTTACATTTTTTTTATATTTCATTCACTCATGTATTGTTTGTTCAGCATCACTATTTACCTGGTTGTTTTTTCATTTATGATAGATGTGTTTTATGCTAATTGTTGAAGTGGCAGCTATATTTAGAATTTATTATGGATTCACTTATATTCTCTGGCGCAGGGATAAGATCTGGGGAAGTGTGTTATTTTGAGATTTTTTTTTGCGCTTTTATCAAAATAAACAAAAATGCTTCCGTGCAGTGCTTATATTGGAAATCTATGAATTCGTCCCATCCACCATGCTTTTTGTATAACAAAGCGACAACTCTTCGCCTCCACAAAACAAAGTGCTCCACCGTGTGGGGTACAGGGAGTCACCAGATTCTTGTGGCCACAAATACCTCATCAGCTTTTACACTGAAATCGTCAGGAAAGGTAGAGTGTACTCAGCATCCAATATTTCCTCTCACATCCAATTCGGAATCATAAATCCCCAGAAAAACAATAGTACATTGATAGTGCAGCACGTTTATTAAAAATTCAACATTTAACATGAAGCCAGTCTCATGCACTTAATTTGTGTCCAGACCTGCACCAGTTCATTTAGCCTGTGTATATAGTGATTTGCCCAGCCATTCTCCCCAGGGAATCGGCGTGCGTTCCACCTAAACCGGATGTGAGGTCAGTAGCAACCTGGAACAAACAGCAGCGACCCAACCTCAATGCATTTCACCAGTATGGCGTCATCATGAAGTCCCTTATTTTTTAAATCGATAATCCATAATTAAAGATTTTATATTTAGTTTCCTTGCAAATGTTTCAATGTCCACATATACTTCAAATTTATCTAAAAAAAATTGCAGGAGCAAATTTAAGTCCTTCTTGCAGGACTTTTAACTCTGTTTCTAAAAACTTGACACCTGCTAGATTAAAAATCCCTAAATCTACCCTTCCCTTTTTCTGCCTACCTCCTCCTATAAGGCGGCACAGTGGTGTAGTGGTTAGCACTCTCGCCTAGCAGTAAAAAGGGTCGCTGGTTCTAAACCCTCTGTTTTAATGTGAATTTTTAGCCAAGGTCAATGTTTTTTTCAGGCTAGCTGGTAAGTGTGCTGGGAAACTTTTGTCCGATTGTGAAACTGACCAGGCACATTTTTTATGTCTAGAGTCACTCTGGAAACTGTTTAAAATCTCACACCTCCACACCCAAACTGATGCTGTGGTGGAAAGATCTATAAAGACCCTTAAGAACATGTTAAAGAAAGTAGTAGACAAATATGTTTGCATGTACAAACAAGTTCCTCAGCCATCCACCCTTTATTCATCTTTTGATTTACTTTAAAGGTAGGTACCCCAAAGACTTGTTAGATGTTGCAAAATAAACATGAAGTGAAAGACCTTGCCTTTCAAAAGTAGCATTGGGCATATCTTATTGCTGCAAGATAGAATTGCAGCTTTCATTCCCCTTCTGGAAAATATGGAGCAAGCCCATAAAGTCAAATGTAAGTGGTGGTCGCAACAAGTGGCGACTACCACTTATATTCGACTTTATGTCTACAATATTTGTATGTCTCAACATTTAGCAGCTGTTACATCATATTTGTATGTGTTCTATTCCAATGTTTTTAGATGTTTATTGTCTATATCATTTTGTATTTAGCTACTGAATAAAATTTATATAATTTTTATACTTTTCTAGCACCATTGTTCTCAATATCTTGTAAATTTTCTTACCCGCAGTATCCCTTGGGGCCTTTTCTCCAAGTTTTTTTATGTGTGTGAGTATATGTCAGTATTACCTTGTACATCCCTGTATGTTGTGGTCATTCAGGTGATTATCTAGTTTTTTTGAAACTCAAATCAGTCTCGCAATCCTCCCCATCTAATAACACCACATCACCTCCTTTGGACCTTGTGTACCCCCCTCTCTGTTTAACAGAATATGGTCATTAGACCAATTTCTGTCAAACAGTCCTGCTGGAAATCCAGCATTCGATCAGCCCATGCAGCCAATGACTGCAGGGCTGATAAAGGCATTCTGATAGGCGGGAAGTCCTATGAGTTTTTCTCTCTTTCAACCTGTTTGTTGAGCGAAGAAAACTGTGTATACTCTGCTTTAAAGAGGAATTAAAGCCATCAATTTAATGGTTTCCCAAAACAGTTACATTCATGGCCGTGAATGATAACTGCCACATTTGTTTTTTCTATAACTGAACTGTCAGGTCATCAAATTGCTGGTATCATAACTGATCACATGTGCACCATAACTGCATACAAGATGGCAGCTTCCTTGGCTGTAAAGTATACAAGGGAATTGGCTGCAGCTGCTGATCAACAAACATTTTCCTAGTCTGTCTGTTTGACAGAATTTGATCTAATGATTGTCTTTGGTGAAACAGGGAGGGTCACACACAGTTTGAAATTTGTCCTGTACATGCTAAATGGGCTGAGTTTTTGATCCCTCTACACCCAGCTTTAGTTACTCCTGACTTTACAAGAATTTGTAGTAGAGACCGATGCCTCCAAGGTGGGAGTGGGTGCATTGCTATCCAAGATCAGACAGTGAAGAGCATCCTGTGGTGTATCTGAGTGGGAAACTTATTGTACTGTACATAAGAGAAACTATGCTATGAGAGAGGGAGAACCATTGAAGAGAGAGACGGACTATCAAATAAGCATTGGAAGCCCTCTGGTATTACCTACTGAGCAGACAATTCGAACTGGTTATACATTCCTAAAATGAATGTTTGAAAGTAAAGAGAAATCTTGACACTGCAAGCCTTCAAGTTTATGGTCAAAACACAGTTTGTAAACATAGTTAGTCAGGTTGAAAAAAAAAAGTTCACCCAAAAACCCCCCCCCCAAAAAAACAAAAACACAACCCATACAATCCCATATACACAATCCTATACCCAGTTAATCCAGGAGAAGATGAAAAACCACAGCAAAGCATGATACAATTTGCTACAGCAGGGGGGGAAAAAAAATCCTTTCTGATCCCAGAGAGGCAATTGGATATTCCCTGGATCAACTGTACCTATAAATGTTAGTAAATGTTAACCCAGTTATAATATTTACACCTAGGAAATAATCCAGGCCTTTTTTAAAGTATTATACTGAGCTGGCCAGGAACTCCTCTGGAGAGAGTCCATTCTACATTTTCACAGCCCTTACTGTAAAGAAACCTTTCTGTATTTGGAGATGAAATCTCTTTTCCTCTAGACGTAAAGAGTGCCCCCTTCTCCTTTGTGATGGCCTTAAAGTGAATAACTTGACACCAAGTTCACTATATGGACCAATTATGTATCTGTACATGTTGATCAGATCCCCTCCCCCTTAATCTCCTCTTTTCAAGAGAGAATGCATTCATTTCCTCTAATCTTTCTTTATAGCTAAGCTGCTTTATGCCTCTTATCAGTTTGGTCTGCACTTTCTCCAGTTCCCCAATATCCTTTTTGAGAACCGGTGCCTAAAACTGAACTGCATATTCCAGATGAGGTCTTAGCCCTTGTACACACGGTCAGAGAATCCGTCGGAATGTGTCCTATCAGACCGTGTCGTCGGATAATCCGACTGTGTGTGGTATGCATCGGACTGATTCAGTCGGAATATCCGTCGGACCCAATTTTCCAACATGTTGGAAATATTTCCCGACCAACTGGGCCGATCGGACATACTCCGATCATGTGTAGAGAATTTTGATCGGACCAAGTGCCACGCATGCTCAGATCAAATTCCTACATCAAAGCTATTGGCTACTAGCCTGAATGTAGTCCCATCGTAATGAAACCACGATCTTCTGAAAGATCGGATTTTTCGCCAACTTTGTCCGACCGTGAGTATGCAACAGTTTCGGACAAGATCCGACGGATTTGGTTGTGGAAATCTCCGACCGTGTGTACAGGGGCTCACTAATGATATCTCTCTCTGGAGTCCATACCTCTTAATACAAGAAAGGACTTTGCTCGCTTTGGAAAATGTAGTTTGGCATTGCATGCCATTATTAAGCTTATGATCTACCAAAACCCCCAGATCCTTCTCCACTATTGATTCCCTCAGTTGTACTCCCCCTACTGTGTATGATGTATGCATAACTTTACATTTATCAACATGAAACCTCTTTCGCCACATAGTTGCCCAATGAAAGTGCTTTGAGGTCAGTTGGAGACATCCTGTAAGGATGTTACCACTGCATAGCTTGGTGTCATCTGCAAAGACTGAAATGGTACTTTTAATCCCTGACCCATTATTATTTATAAAGATATTAAAAAGTAAGGGTCCCAACACTAAACCTTGAGGTGCATCATTGATCAGAATCATTAACCACTACTCTCTGGATTCTGCCAGTTTTCTATCCATTTACAAACTGATCTTTCCAAGCCTGTAAAATTAACCTTACACATTAGCCGTGTGTGGGGAACTATGTCAAACGTTTTTGCAAAATCCAAGTATACTAGGTCTGCAGCCACCCCTCTGTCCAAGGTTTCTTACCTACTTTCTCATAAAAATAAATCAGGTTTGTCTTTCATGAGTCCATGCGGTCTGTTGCTTAAGTTCTTACTGAAAAAAAATATTTTAATCTATGTAGTCTTTTATCTTCCTGACTAACAGGTCTATAGTTACCACATTGGCCCTGCGCCAATCCAGTGGTACTAGTGGACTACTAACCAGCCATTAACGAGTCCCTAAAAATTTGAAACAATTGCTTGGAAATGACAGAGCTCAATTTTTTTAGGATCTGTGGGTGGATGCCATTTGGTTCTGATGCTTTATCCACCTTGATTCTGTCTAAATATTTCTGGACCATATCACTTTTGAGTCATTGTGGATCATTTGAGGCTGTGTCAATACCAACCCCATTATGGACATGGGCTCCTCCATGCTCCTTTGTATACAGTGCATCCGGAAAGTATTCACAGCACTTCACTTTTTCCACATTTTGTTAGGTTACAACCTTATTCCAAAATTTATTATTTTCCTCAAAATTTTACAAACAATACCCCATAATGACAACGGGAAAGAAGTTTGAAATCTTTCCAAATTCACTAAAAATAAAATAAATCTCATGTACACAGCCTTTGCTCAATACTTTGTTGAAGCACCTTTGGCACCAATTAAACCCTCAGATCTTTTTGAGTATGATGCTACTAAGCTTGGCACACCTATTTTTGGGAATTTTCTCCCATTCTTCTTTGCAGGACCTCTCAGGCTCCTTCAGGTTTTGCATAGGGAGCGTCAGTGCACAGCCATTTGGAGATATCTCCAGAGATGTTCTGTCTGGTTCAAGTCTGGGCTCTGGCTGGGCCACTCAAGGACATTCACAGAGTAGTCCCATAGCCACTCCCTTGTTATCTTGGCTGTGTGCTTAGGGTCATTGTCCTGTTGGAAGATGAACCTTCGCCCCAGTCTGAGGTCCAGAGCTCTCTGGAGCAGGTTTTCATCAAGTATGTCTCTGTACATTACCTTGACCCTAACAAGTCTTCCAGTTCATGCTGCTGAAAAACATCCCCACAGCATGATGCTGCCACCACGCTTCACTGTAGGGATAGGTATTGGCCAGGCGATGAGCGGTCCCTGGCTTCCTCCAGACATGACACTTGCCATTCAGGCCAAAAAGATAAATCTTTGTTTCATCAGAGCAGAGAATTTTTTCTCATGGTCTGAGAGTCCTTCAGGTGCCTTTTGGGATACTCCAGATGGGCTGTCGTGTGCCTTTTATTGAGGAGTGGCTTCCTTCTGGTCACTTTACTATACAAGCCTGATTGGTGGAGTGCTGCAGAGATGGTTGTTCTTCTGGAAGGTGGCCCGCTCTAGGAAGAGTGCTGGTGGTTCCAAACTTCTTCCATTTACAGATGATGGAGACTGTACTCACTGTACTCACAGGGACCTTCAATGCTGCAGAAATTTTTCTGTACTCTTCCCCAGATCTATGCCTCAATGCAATCCTGTCTCAGAGGTCTACAGACAATTCATTGGACTTCATGGCTTGGTTTGTGCTCCGATATGCACTGTTAACTGTGGGACCTTATATAGACAGGTGTGTGCCTTTCCAAATCATGTCCAATCCACTGAATTTACCACAGGTGGACTCCAATCCAAGTTGTAGAACATCTCAAGGATGATCAGTGGAAATAGGATGCACCTGAGCTAAATTTTGGGTGTCATGGCAAAGGCTGTGAATACTTGTGTGTGTGTGTGTGTGTGTGTGTGTGTGTGTGTATGTGATTTTTTTTAAAAATAAATTTATAAAATTTCAAACAAACTTCTTTCACGTTGTCATTATGGAGGTATTGTTTGTCGAATCTTGAGGAAAATATTGAATTGAATCCATTTTGGAATAAGGCTGTGACATAAAATGTGGAAAAAGTGAAGAGCTGTGAATACTTTCCAGATGCACTGTACACAGAGTTGAAGAAAATATTTAATTTGCTTTCTCTTTGTCCCCAGTCACCCACTCCAGATTATTTTGTAAAGGGCCTACATGCTCAAACCTGACCTATTTACTAATACTGAATTTATCGGCGTATAACATGCACCTTCATTTTAAGAGGTAAGTTACAGGAAAAAACAAAACAAAACAAAAAAAAAAAAACTTACATTTTAAATGAAGAATTTTGAAGCAAAATAAGAGTCCGTGCCCATCAATGCAGCCTTGCCATTGCCCATTAATGAAGCCTGATCAGTGTCCATCTGCAGCCTTGCCATTGCCCATCATTGTTGCATGATCAGTGCCCATCTGCAGCCTTGCCCATCATTGCAGCCTGATCAGTGCCCATCTGCAGCCTTGACCATCATTGCAGCCTAATCAGTGCCCATCTGCAGCCTTGTCCATCATTGCAGTCTGATCAGTGCCCATCTGCAGCATTGGCCACCATTGCAATCTGATCAGCGCCCATCTGCAGCCTTGCCCATCATTCAGCCTAATCAGTGCCCATCTGCAGCATTGGCCACCATTGCAATCTGATCAGCGCCCATCTGCAGCCTTGACCATCATTGCAGCCTAATCAGTGCCCATCTGCAGTTTTGTTATTGCCAAAATAGACAGAGTCTAATCTCCTGTGTACTTGGCTCTCAGTCCCACCCCTTGGCCCGGCCCTTATGATGGACATAACACTGGTCCAATGGGGGGGACGTCAATGCTAGGAGATGGGACTGGGCGTGACTGCGAGCCCAGCTGAGTACAAAGGAGATCGCAGCTATGTCTATTTTGGTGGTGCTCGTTCCCTCCTTCACCTCCGAGGCAGCCCTATATCGGCATATAACACGGAAACACACGATTTTCCCCTGATTTTAAGGGGGAAAAAGTGTGTGTTATACGCCAATAAATACAGTAATATAGTTGAAGAATTTTTTGGGGTTTGTCCCACTATCTTTTGCAATCTGTTGTTTGCATCGTTAAATTCCTTTTTACATATTCTGTTATATTCTTTGTAACATTTGAACAATGAAAGTGTTTCTTCGTTTTTATATTTTTTTTTAAAAGCTCTTCTCTTATTTATAGCTTTTTTAACTTTGGCCATGAGCCACATTTTTTTGTTTTATTTTTAGCCTTTTAAACTTATTGACCATGGGAATATACTTTGAGGTGATTTTGCATACAGGCTTTTTAAAGAATTTCCATTTCTGTCCTGTGTTCATAAATGCCAATACTTTCCTCCCAGTCTATGTCTTTGAAAGCAGCCCTCAACTTGGAAAATGTGCTCTCTTATGCCGCGTACACCCGGTTATTCCGATCATGTGTGGGCTTCAGCGGACTTTTTCTTTCGAAAATTCTAACAGACCTAGAAATAGAACATGTTTTAAATCTTTCCAACAGAATCAATTCCTAACGGAAAAAACTTTTGTCTGTATGCTATTCCGACTAACCAGAAACGAAGCAAGGGCAGCTATTGGCTACTGGCTATCTATCTTTTTCTAGTCCCTTCGTACATGTTGTACGTCACCGCATTCTAAATGATCGGACTTTGATGCGATTGTGTGTGTACGCAAGTCCGTTTCAGCGGAACTCAGTCAGAAAAACCGTCAGTTTTTATTCTGACAGAAAAACAGGTCGTGTGTACGCGGCATAAAAGTTAAGCGTTATTATATTTCCCCTACAGTGCATCCAAAAATATTCACTAGCCTTACAGTGAAGCATGGTGGTGGCAACATCATGCTGTGGGGATGTTTTTCAGCGACATGAACTGGGAGACTAGTCAGGATCAAGGGAAAGATGAATGCAGCAATGTACATAGACATCCTTTATGAAAATCTGCTCCAGAGTGATCTGGACCTCAGACTGGGGTGAAGGTTCATCTTCCAACAGGACAACGACCCCAAGCACACAGCCAAGATAACAAAGAAGTGGCTATGAGAAAACTCTGCGAATGTCCTTGAGTGGCCCAGCCAAAGCCCTGATTTGAACCTGATTGAACATCTCTGGAGAGATCTGAAAATGGCTGTGCACCAATGCTCCACATCCAACCTGACAGCTCCTGCAAAGAAGAATGGGAGAAACTGCCCAGAAATAGGTGTGCCAAGCTAGTAGCATCATACTCAAAAAAGACTTGAGGCTGTAATTGGTGCCAAAGGTGCTTCAAAAAAGTATTGAGCAAAGGCTGCGAATACTCATGTACATATGATTTTTTTTTGTTTGTTTTTGTTTTATTTTTAACAACAAACACCTTCTTTTACATTGTCATTATGGGGTATTGTTTGTAGAATTTTGAGGAAAATAATCATTTTAATCCATTTTGGAATAAGGCTGTAACATAACAAAATGTGGAAAAATCGAAGCGCTGTGAATAATTTCCAGATGTACTGTGTGTTTGTTGCTTACAGCTAACATTAAATGAAATCATGTTATGGTCACTGCTACCCAAATGTTCTTTTATATGAATATTGGTAAAAAGCTCAGCATGGTTTGAGATCACCAGGTCCAGCAGAGCATCATTCCTAGTTGGGGCCTTAATAAACTGCACCATAAAATTGTCTTGTAATAGGTTTATACATTTTTGCCCTTTAGCTGTTCCGGGGAGTTAAAATCCCCCATTATTATAACTGTCCCAGGTCTTTCTTTCTGTGGGGGAGGTCTATAACAAACTCCAATGATAACCTTTGTAGTACGCACACTCATGTACATTTCCACCCATAATGCTTCAGACTTATCACGCTCTTCATCAACTAGGTCCTCTTTCACACTCTCTTTGAGATCACTTTTGACATACAGACAAACACCACCCCTCCGTTTTACCTCATCTTACCAAAAGAGAGCATAGCCAGGAATATTAATAGCCCAGTCATGAGAAGAATGAAGCCAAGATTCAGCAATACCAGTTAAATCATAGTTCTTCTCGTGCACCAGAGCTTCCAACTCCTATTTTGCCTGGCAGACTTCTGCCAATGGTGAACAAACACTTTAATTCATTGACACGTTTTTATTGAATATTTTTTATTTTAGCACAAATAGTACCAGTAATCAGCAATCTGAGTAATTTAGATACCTTTTCACATATCCATTGCCATATCCGTTTCTTAAACACAGTGACTTGAGAAGAGCAGAGCTCTGTCCTGAGACACAGGAAGGTATCCGATGAGAGATGCAAAAAGACCGTGTGTGTAAGATCTCTGGAAACTTGAATTTTTTTTTAAATGACTAGATCTAGCCCACCTTTTAGATAGCGAAGTAACTGCATAGTATTGTTAGTGCCTGACCAGACAGGAGCCGTTTTCTGTTTCTTTTGATACCTGAAACCTTTTACAATAAAGCTGGCTGTATATCTGTTTTAAAAACCACCCGCTGTCTGAAGTCTTGTGAATCCTGAGTATAACTTTACCCCAGAAAGGTGAGCCCATAGGGGAAAATTGCAGCCTTTACAGAGAACACAGATCAATGTTTTTACAGAGATCCACAGATCCAAAGGGGTTGTAAAGGTAAATGTTTTTTCACCTTAATGCATTCTATGTATTAAGGTGAAAAAACACCTGACAGTGCCTGCGCCCCCAGCCCCCCGTTTTACTTACCTCACCCCTCGAAAGTCCCGCGCTTGTCCCCCGACGTCCTTTCCACCGTTCAGCCTGGCCGCTGATTGGCTGGAGTTGATCGAAAGCAGTGCAGCCATTGGCTCGCGCTGCTGTCAATCACATCCACTGACGCGGAGCGCCGGGGGGCGGGGCCGTGTGATACAGCGAGCGGCTATAGCCGCCGGCTGTATCACGGGAGTGCGTCCGCAGATGCTTCTCACCAGGCGAGGGAGCTCGCATGAATGTGAGAAGCACCTGCGGGAGGAAGCCGAGACAGCCGCCGAGGGACCCCAGAAGAGCAGGTTCAGGGCCACTCTGTGCAAAACGAGCTGCACAGTGGAGGTAAGTATAACATGTTTGTTATTTAAAAAAAAAATAATAATTCACTTTACAATCCCTTTAACGTGTTCTGCATTTAGATAAGTCTATATATAAACGTAACAAAGTCCCAGTGGTGTGATTATATAGTCAAGCATTAAACAGATCTTTTGTTTCTTGCTAATCTTTGTGAAAATGTTTGTTGTATAGCATCCCTAAAGGTGCCCATTGCGCTTGGATGACAAGTCTCCCAATTAAAGTGTTTGTTAAATGTCAAAAATGTTCTTCTATAGTTCCCTCTGGTATATAACACTAAGCTCCCCAGTGGACATAATTTTTAAAAATATGCGGTATAATAGCTTAGCTGACTGCCCGTCGGTCTCCTGTCCCGATCTGATAGCTGCAGGGGGGTGTGCTGGGAAACCCTTGCTGGCGTTAGCCAAGATGAGGAGAAGAGGGGAGGAGATCAGCGGGCAGTCACATTAGTGCTGAATGGTGCTCTGCAGTAAGCTATTATACCGCATATTTTTAAAAATGACATCTACTGGGGAGCTTAATCTTATATAATAGACGGAACTATAGAAGAAACACACAGTTTTTTTATTAGAGCAGGAGGGGAGGAGCACAGATGGAGACACAGACACAGAGAGCAGGTCTGCAGCTGACGAAGGAACGTACGCTGAAAATGGTGTCAGGGCTCAGCAGCCCTGATATAATCAGAGTCAACGTACAGAGGGGAGGGCAGAAACTGACAGGATCACCCAGGTATTTCAGGTGATACAGGGGGCCAAATTACACAGCAAAAGCACTGCTTTAAAGAAACAGAATCAATATTTTTGTCACATTTTTGTCAAATAGCTTCAAAGCTTATCTGTCACCTGTAGTGTCTGTAGTTCTACAGTGACCAGTTACTGGTTCCACAGACATACAAGGTTGCTACCTGTATCTGATCTGTCACTTGTTGTTCCATGGACTAGCAGGCAATCTGTTGCTTGCAGTTCAACAGTTCAAACCTCCAGTGCACTTCTGTTAGACCCCTTTCACACTGGGGCGGTTTTCAGGTGCTTTGGCGCTGGAAATAGGCTCTGTTAAGCTCAGAAAACCACCCCCCATTCGTTCCAGTGTGACTTTTTACACACGGACGGTGCGCTTGCGTGGCGTTCCCAAAAGGCCTGCAAGCAGCATCTTTGTGGCAGGTTGGGAGTGCTGTGCACTCCCAAAACACCCTGCCAATTGGAATGAAAGCGCCTGAAAAGCGGTGTGAAAGCACTGCAAAACTGGAGTATTTAACCCTTTTTTGGGGTTAAAAGAGCCCCACTAATGCCCGAAAAGCATCTCTAAAATGAGCAGCGCTTTAGCGTTAACAGCCTGTGCCGTTAACTTGAGCGCTCGCTCCTGTGATGGTGGGCCTGGGCAGTAACACTAGGCTTCTCTGAGCAATATCCTACAAATATTCCAGTCAGGCTTCATGTAAATGGCCCACACCTACAGCAAGGGCATTATTCAAATCGTTTTTTTTTTTTTTTTTTTTTTTTTTTTTTTTTTTTTTTATCTACAAATGTCCCTTAGCACAGTGGTCATCAACCATGTCCTCAGGGCCCACCAACAGGCCAAGTTTGCAAGATAACTGAAATGCATCACAGGTGTTATCATTTGCTGCTCAGTGATTGCAGTATTCTAGTCTGCATCTCCCCAAGGTAATACATAAAACCTGGCCTGTTAGTGGGCCCTGAGGACAGGGTTGATGACCACTGCCTTAGCAGTTTTTTTGGTAAAGAACTATGCTTTTATCCACTTCAGCCCCGGAATAATTTACCCCCTTCCTGACCAGAGCACTTTTTGCGATTCAGCACTGAGTCGCTTTAACTCACAATTGCACCATCGTGCGATGTGGCTCCCAAACAAAATTGATGTCCTTTGTTTCCCACAAATAGAGCATTGTTTTGGTGGTATTTGATCACCCCTGTGTTTATTTTTTGCGCTATAAACAAACAAAAAAAAAAAAGCATTTTTTACATTTTGCTATAATAAATATCGAAAAAAAGGGGGAGAACCAAACTGTGCTAAGGTGAATAAACAATGTATAACAAATTAATCTCAAAGGACTGAGTTCAGCTGCGGCTTAGCTGTATCACATAATTACAGAAATGAACAAAATAGAAAAAATAATAAGCTGCACTGAGTGCACTATAAATTAGAGCAAAATAAAGTGACAATGTAAATACAATACTGTTCTACCCCCAACTGATGGGGGAGCTGTGTATACCAAAGTATAAAAACAAATAGTGTCATTAATATTCACTGCCCTACCCATAGGTGGGCAGACCACAAACTTAGTGTCCAGTGATATAATATAAATCAGATGATCACATCTGAAAAAAAACCCTGTGAACACAAACACCTAGCTCAGGGCTGAGCGACACGCTAACGTCACCTTGTGTTCGGTGTCCAGGCAGGACGGGTTTGTCGGTGTGCGTCCGGCCGGCGCAACAGACTTAAGGCTTTGAAACTCCATTTTTATTGTAAGTGTTATTTTATATTTCTTACGTTTTTACAATAAAGGGTTTTACACTATTGGAGCTCGATCTCTCTTTTATGGTGCACATCTTGAGCCTTCCAAACATATGAGAGGTATCCCATGAAAACGTAGCCAGTCATTTACATATGAAAACGTAGTGCAAGGCGAGTAAGAAGGATTCCTTTGGAGTGGGGGACGATTACATACCTATATGCTCATTGTGACCCTCTGTAGTGGGGGGGTCATGAATTTCCGGTAAGAAGTGATTTTAGACATATGGTGGTGGACTGAACACTTTTCGTTAAGGCTAGGTTCATACCGGAGCGATGCGGGAACGCCGCGAATCCGCGGCGGGTTCCCGCATCGCATGCCTCCCGCCGGCAGTTCACACTGCCCTATGCGGACTGCTGGGAGTGTCAGTGAAATGTTAATGACACCCCCAGATCAGTCCGCATATCGCAGTGCGATCTGCAAACTCGGACAGGAATCGGATCGCATGGTGTGAACACCCATGCGATCCGATTCTGCTGCGGACCAAAAAAAAGGGTCCCGTGCGAGTTTGCGGTGGGTGCGATGCGAATTCAGCCATACTATCTGTATGGCTGAACTCGCATCGCACAGAGATCGGATGTGATTTGCACTGCAGTGCGGTGCGAATCACATCCGGTTCTCGCTGCCGCGGCGGTGTGAACCCAGCCTTATGGAGGATCCCATTTGTATTTAATTCATTACAGCTGGACTTTTTCTCTGTTTACCAATTTGTATGTTCATAGAGACTCTTTGTGTTCACGGGGTGTTTTTTCAGATTTGATCATCTGATTTATATTATATCACTGGACACTAAGTTTGTGGTCTGCCCACCTAAGGGTAGGGCAGTGAATATTAATGACACTATTTGTTTTTATACTTTGGTATACACAGCTCCCCCATCAGTTGGGGGTAGAACAGTATTGTATTTACATTGTTACTTTATTTTGCTCTAATTTATAGTGCACTCAGCGCAGCTTATTATTTTTTCTATAATAAATATCCCCCAAAATGATAGAAACTTTTTTTTTCCTCAGTTTAGTTTATTTTTTGGTAAAAAAATAGCAATAAGTGTTTAATGATTGGTTTGCACAAAAGTTATAGCGTTTACAAGATAGGGGATAGTTTTATGGCATTTTTATTTATTTTTTTACTAGTAATGCTGGCGATCAGCGATTTTTATCATGACTGCAACATTATGGCAAACACGTTGGACATTTTTGACAAATTTTTGGGACCACTGTCATTTATACAGCAATCGGTGCTATACAAATGCACTAATTCCTGAGTAAATGGCACTGGCAGAGAAGGGGTTAACCACTAGGGGGTAGTGTAGGGGTTAAGTATGTCCTGGGGAGTGATTCTAACTGTGGGAGTGCGTGGCTACGCGCGTCAGGGAGCAGAGATCAGCGACACTGTCACTAGGCAGAACGGGGAGATGCTTGGCTTGTTTACATTACATTTCCCCGTTCTTCCTCTCTGTGAGACGATCGCGGATATCTCCGCATCGATCAAGTCCACGGGACCCGCGACCCGACCCATGGGGCTTGCCATGCGTGCTCCTGCTGGCCTCCCCTTGAAGGGCAACATACAGGTACGTTAGTTTGCCTGTACCAGCCCTTCTGCCGAGGTATATGGGTGTGAGGCGGTCGGCAAACGGTTAATCAGTGGTTGTCAACTCCTGTCCTGCCACTAGCAGGGGTCAAAAGCGCCCCTACAGCGCTTGAAAAACGCTGGTAAAGTGCAGCTAGTTTAAGTGGCGCTTTATCAGCGTTTTTTGGGCGCTGGCAGTGTGAAAGGGCTCTTAAGGTGATTTTCAAATGTGAAATTAACACACGATACATCCAAGAATCCTGGTTAAAATAGATAATGACCTCCACCTCTGCACACACTGCTGCAAATGATATCCTATTACAGGAGATCACACTCGCTTGTGGCTTAATACCCAGGCCAGGCCTTTTGAGAGATGGAATGGTGATCCCAGTGCCTTCACCAAATGTAATCTTTCAGGGGCACATGTTGCCCATTGATCCCCAAAAAGACATAAAAGCTTCCATAGTGTAAAATCCTGGGTTACTTTATTTAAATAAGTATTGCCAGCTCTCGATAGCAGCCCGTCACTCCGGGACCTGCATGAACGCGGTGACGTCAGCCTCCTCCCACCACATTTTGTCACGCCTGCCGTTGTCCTGGGGCCTGTTGAATGCCACTATGTCTTATTCACACAAGAAAGGAAGCATGATACTAAATACTTATCCAAGCCCCATCTCTATCCAGCGTTGTCCACTAATGCCTCGGCCATCTGGAACTCTCCCTCCTGATTGACTGAGGCACAGCAGTAGCGCCATTGGCTCCCACTGCTGTCAAAGTCAGTTATGCAATGAGGAGAGAGAGGGGGCGGGCCATGTCTGATTAGATACACAGAGCTGCGGCTCGGCTTGGGTACCCCTATAGTAAGTCAGTTAGCCAATCAGGAGAGAGAGAGGACGGGGCCGAACCGTGGACACAGGGAGCTGTGGCTTGGCTCAGGGGCTCCCATAGCAAGCTGCTTGCTGTGGGGGCACTCGATAGTAGGGAGGGGCCAGGAGCTCTGATGAAGGACCCGAGAAGAGGAGGATGCAGGCTGTTCTGCGCAAAATCATTTCAGGTAAGTATAATGTTAATAAATGAAAAAGTGTGAAAAAAAAAAGAAAACTAATGCAGCCACCACATCTGAGGACTGGTAAGCTGCAACAATATCCATTTTTGTTCTAGGGCTCTGGTGTCCAACCTGTTGGCCAGAGGCTTTGTGTGGACCTCAGACCTCAGCTGACTGTAGTGGGAAGAATGATCTCTATCAGCTTCATGTAACATGTTCCCAGTTTGGCATGGTCTTCTGTAGCGCATTCCCAGCCAAAAATGTAGCCTGTTCCCCCTCTCTGATCCTCATTCAGCCTGTCCATTAAGGGTGCACGGGCGCTGCCCTACCCCCCATCCATGCTTCTGTTTTTTTTTTTTTGAAGCACCTGATTAAGACCCCTTTCACACCACGCCGCCCATAGCGTCAGTGGTAAAACGCCGCTATTTTTAGTGGCATTTTACCGCGGATTTGCGGCGCATTTGGGCTGCTAGCGGGGCGCTTTTGCCACCGCTAGCGCCCGAGAAAGGGTTAAAAATGCCGGCAATACACCACAATAGCAGAGTTTTCTCGGCGGTATTATAGCGCTGCCCCATTGATTTCAATGGGGAGCAGCGGTGGAGGAGCGGTAAACACGCCGCTCCAAAGAAGCTGCTGGCAGGACTTTTCCTGACGTCCTGCCAGCACACCGCTGCAGTGTGAAAGCCCTTGGGCTTTCACACTACAGACAATGGTGCAGCTGTTTTAGGGTGGATTGCAGGCGCTATTTCTAAACGCTATAGCGCCTGCAAAACGCCCTTGGTGTGAAAGGGGTCTTAAGCCAAAGGCTTCAAAATAGGGTGGGCTCGGGGCGCAGAGGATGCAAACCAAGCCCCCCAGGTGTGTTACGATAACAAATGAATATTCACTATTGTAACACTGATCCTCCTTCTGGCCAATCAGGAAGGCCCGTCACCTGATGGCTCAAAGCACAGGCGATCCTATTGGATGCCTTGAAGGAGGGGAGGAACCACGCCACAGAAGCCGCCGTTGATGGAGGAGAGGACACAGGAGCCGTTGCCTTCCAGATAGATGGCGGCAAGGGCCAGACCAACCAGTAGACAGCAAGCAGGGGGCAAATCTCTTTCCCACCGCCCAAGCCGCCACTGCCCTCATTTCCTCTATTAGGTCTGCAGTCTCAAGCATTACATATACAGAAGATTATGCGGCCCTCTGGTGATGTCAGTGGCCGCAGTTGGGACCCCCTTTAGCTCATAAACTGACAAGCACTGTTGTAGGGATTACAGTGTGCAGCCATCCTTCCATTGTCATTTGTTTACTGTGACTAAGGCTGCACACAGCACTATCACTCAGAAACAGACGCCTTCAGGAGATAATGACGTGCTTGCCCTGGAAAGAGGTATTAAGATACAACAGCTCATAATAGATCACAATGTACTCATGGCGACTTGTGTAAAGTGACGGCTGTCCCACCGCCTGTCATCTGATAAACAGGGGTCACCCCCAGGGAGGCTCATAAGAAGTACACACCGGTATACACTGACATAGAACTGATATTCCCAGCCGGTGCAGATTACCTAGACAGAAGCCCCATCCTCTGTCCACTACAAGGTGTAATAATGCTCTCCTTACCGTATCTATTGGGCTCTCTGGAATATTCCAGGATGGGCACAGGTACGGACTCCTCATCGTTCAGTAAATGGTAATTGCTGTTTTCGGGGTTTTCTTGGTAGAAACGGGCAGCGTCCTCCTCCTCCTCTACATCTCCTTTACTATCCACTTCCCCAGTGAGAGCCGGGGTCACCACAAAGCGCTTCGTCATGGAGTTTCCTTCACTCACACAGCACTAGAAAGTTCTTGGCTGTGCAATGAGTCCATCCACCGACACTGAGAGGATCTCTCCAGGCACCATGTGCTGAGCCGCCTCACAGCTCCTCCTCTCACACAAGGGGCTCCTCACGTCAGCTTCCTTCTATTGTCTTTATCAGTCCTGACTACAATGACAACCTGAGTGTCAGAGGTGTCACACACAACAGGACTGCTTTACTTTTAACATCTTCAGGCCACTTTTTTGCAGTACGGCGCTGCATCACTTTTAACTGACAATTGCACAATCGTGGGTGTGACGTTGTACCCAAATAAAATTGGCATCCTTTTCTTACCACAAACAGGTTTCTTTTGGTGGGATTTGATCACCTCTGCGGTTTTTGTGCTATAATTTTGAAAAAAACGATATTTTTTACTTACTGCTATAATACATATCCCCAAAAAAAGTAACACCTCAAAATTTCTTCATCAATTTAGGCCAATATGTATTCTTCTACATATTTTGTGGTAAAAGAAATCCCAATAAGTGTATATTTATTGGTTATAGCGTCTACAAACGATGGGATAGATTTATGGAATTTTTATTTTTACTAGTAATGGCGGCGATCTGTGATTTTTAGCGAGACTGCTACACTGCAGCAGACAGATCTGACACTAAAGCCATACACACTATTCCATTTTTTGCAGATTTTGTCTTCAGAATTACCAAAACCATATAATATAAAGGTTTAAACCTTAATGCCCTGTACACAAAATCCATTGGGTTTTTTGCATACATAGTTAGTAAGGTTGAAAAAAGACACCGGTCCATCCAGTTCAACCTGAGTGTCTACAATTGTCCCTTCACACACTCACATCGGTCCCTACCCACAAGGAGCCCACAATCCAAGTCCCCATTCATATATTAGGGCCAATTTGGGACAGAAGTCAATTAACCTACCTGCAAGTCTTTGGATTGTGGGAGGAAGCCGGAGTACCCGGAGGAAACCCATGCAGGCACAAGGAGAACATGCAAACTCCAGGCAGGTAGTGTCGTGGTTGCGAATTTAAACCAGCAACCCTTTTTACTGCTAGGTGAGAGCGCTAACCACTACACCACTGTGCAGCCCCATACACATGGTTGGACAAAGTTGTCAGAAAATCCGATCGTTCTTAACGAGGTGACGTAAACCACGTACATCGGGACTATAAACGGGAAAGTAGCCAATAGCTGTGGTCTCTTATTGTATTTCGGGCATGAGTGGCACTTTGTCCATCGGAATTGTCTACACACGATCGGAATTTAAACGATCGGATTTTGTTGTGGGAACATTTTAGATCCTGCTCTCAAACTTTGTGTGTCGGAAATTTTGACGGAAAAAGTCAGATGGAGCCCACATACGATCGGATTTTCCGACAACACGATCCGATCGCAAATTTTCTGTTGGAAATTCCGACCGTGTGTACAGGGCATAATAGTTTCAATTTGTATGCAATCAGGCAGGCCCTTGCACTACATGGTTTTGGTAAATCTGAAGACAAAAATCTTCAGAAAATCTAATAGTGTGTATGGGCCTCTAGGCTGCTTTTATACTGAGGCAGTTTTCAGGAGTTTTAGCTCTAAAAATAGCGCCTGAAAACTGCCCCAGTATGACAGCACTCGGCTTTCACTCTGGGGAGGCATAAAAGGCAGTGTGCTTGAGGGATGGGAAAAAAAGTCCTCCAAGCAGCATCTTTGGGGCGGTGTAGGAGTGCTGTATACATCACTCCTACACCGCCCCTGCCAATTGGAATGAATTCATTCATGTAAAGTGCCGCAATATGGGCGGTCTTAACCCCTTCTTCGGCCACTTTCAGGGGTTGAAAGTACCCCGCTAGCGGTCGAAAAAGCGCTTCTTAAATAGCACTAAAGCGCCGCTAAAATGAGCGACTCTTTAGCACTATTGCCGCCGAAGCCCCAATGTGAAAGTAGCTTAAGTGACACTTTTTGGGCACCAGTGACACCAATACAGTGATCGGTGCTAACAAATATGCACTGTCACTGTAGTAATGACACTGGCAGGGAAATGGTTAACATCAGGGGCAATCAAAGGGTAAAATGTATTCCCTGGGAGTGCTTTCTAACTGTGGGGAAGACAGATCTTCCCCTCTCACAGAACAGAGATCTGCCTTGTTTACCTACCTACTGACATATAATCACACACATAGGTTGGACTTGATGGACTTGTGTCTTTTTTCAACCTCACCTACTATGTAACTATGTCTTCCTCCATTCAAAGCACCCCCCCCCCCCCCCACACACACACACACACACACACTCAGTTAGGAAGCACTCCCAGACCACAGTTTTTCCTCTCTCAGTAACGATCGTGGTGTGCGGTGAACAGCGGGTCTGCTGATTGGCTCCCACTCTGTCCAATCACAGCAGGAGCCGGTTGCCGGTGACGTGTATGCGCGCCCCAGACCCGGAACTCGAAATCACGTACAGGTATGTGATTTTGCACAGGATGGCCACCCTGCCACAGTATATATGCGTGGGGCGGTCCTGAAGAGGTTAAAAATAATTTCTATTTATACTATTAGGGTGAATATTTTATTGTAATAAATATTTTATTATAATAATCTATTCCAGATTATTTGATTAACCACTTCAATACTGGGCACATTTACATTTTTTTAATTCATTTTTTTATTTAACATACTTTGACCAAAGCAAAATAATGTTACCATAGTAACATTGTACTACTCAGGGGAGGTGATCAGTACTTTTAAAAAACATTTTTTACACATTAGGTTTGCTTATAGCAATGAGTTTCATTGCTATATGCAAGCATTTTACTCAATAAAATCGATTCATTCAGTTTGTTTTGTTGTGATTAGCTAAAACAGATCACATGGCACAGATGGGCCGGGATTAACCCAGTCTGTACCATGTAAGCACTGTGATCAATCACAGCTAGCAAAACATTGAACACAATGGAAGGAAGCCATCAATTGTTTACAACTGTCATGTGACTTGTGATTGGTTACAGCGGCCACATGGTACCGCCAGTGGGCCTGTACAGTTTTCAGTCATGGGCTGTGTCCAGTGGTTGCAGCCTGTGACAAATTGCACCGCTCCTGTATGGATCAGAGAACTTCTAAATTTCTGCTACGGACCTGTTTATTCAGCAGTAACTTTGTTACAACAAAGTGAGTGTAAAGCTTTTTATTATTATTTTTTTTTTTCAACAAAATAACAAACATGTCATACTTACCTGGTCTGTGTAATGGTTTTGCACAGAGCAGCCCCAATTTTCCTCTTCTGGGGTCTCCCACCAGTGCGCCCATCCCCTCCTGATGGGTGTACATCAGCACACCCAGGGATTCACAAGGGGAGAGACTGCCATATGTAGCAAGCTTTCAAAGGACAGCACTGTACTTAACCCTTTATCCCTTGTCCTGGGAGATCTTTGGAGCAGCCGGGTGTGCTGGTAGTCATGCAGCCAGGAGGGCTGGTAGTTCCTGCAAGTGGTGGAGCTGGGAACAGTTCTACAAGAGGAGAGGAGATACTCCTGCATGCAGCTTTTCAATATTTTGTGCTACTGTCCAAAGGGACTGAGAGCTCCTAACCCATAAGGAACTTTGCCACTGATCCAAGAGACTGGGTGTGTCTAACAAAGGAGAGCAGTCTAGGATCTTTTCTCTGTACATAGGAAGGAAGTTTTCCTCATCCGTTGTTCTTCAAGTTGGGCATCCCATAGTGCTTATACCCTATCTAACAAAAACAACAGATTCCTGTGTCTGGATGCATGTTTATAATGCGTGTTGCATGGCTGTGCAGGAATAGGGGAGCCATTTACCCGGAGCCCTTATGCGGGGGTATTGCTACACAGAATTTAGCTAAAAAAATAATTAAAGCTTTACAGCCCATTCACACTTGTGCACCTTGTCATGAAACTTTGGACACCAGTGTTGCATGACAAGTTGTACCCCATGTTTTCCAATGATAACCATTCATATATGTGTAACTTAAAGTTGGAGCGACTTCAGAGTAGTTCATGCACACTTTGGTCCTACGTGTGTGCAACATGAGGGCTATAGACTTCAATGTTAAATGTCAATAGTTGCATGAAAGCCGTAACCTGAATGTTTTACATGCAACAGTGCGTCTGACGTTGTAGAGGGACAACAATCTAAAGCCGCGTACACACGGGGCGGACTGTCTGGCCAACTTAGTCCGTCAGACAATCCGACGGACAGTCCGTCATACTTTCGAATGAACGGACTTGACCACACACACCACTTTTTGAGCGGACTAATACGGCGTACTAAGTCCGCCATACTATCCGCCCTACTTTTGAAATGAACGGACTCGCCCACACACGCGGAGGAAAGTCCGCTCATTTCGAGCGCGTCTCCAGGTAGGCGGGGCCCGCGAGGGAGACGTCGCTGGCCCCGCCGCCTGGTATGGACTTAAAGGGGAACCCCAACGCCGAAAAAAATCGGCGTGGGGGTCCCCCCAAGTCCACAACAGACCCTTGTCCGAGCACGCTACCCGGCCGGCCAGGAAAGGGGGGCGAGCGAGCGCCCCCCCCTCCTGAGCCGTACCAGGCCGCGTGCCCTCAACATGGGGGGGTGCCTTGGGGAAGGGGGGGCCGCGCGGCCCCCCCACCCAAAGCACCTTGTCCCCATGTTGATGAGGACAAGGGCCTCTTCCCGACAACCCTGGCCGTTGGTTGTCTGGGTCTGCGGGCGGGGGGCTTATCGGAATTTAATAAGGGGGCCCCCGGATACCGGCCCCCCACCCTATGTGAATGAGTATGGGGTACAATGTACCCCTACCCATTCACCTGTAAAATAAAAGTACCAAAAAAAACACAACACACGAGATAAAATACTTTATTGCACAGCTCCGGGGGTCTTCCGTCTTTGGGGGTCTTCTCGCCGGACTCCTCCGCTATCTTCTTGTAGCTCTTTTGCTAGCGGAGGAGTCCGGCTTTCTTCCTCGCCGCCGGCCTCTTCTCCCGACTTCGGGGGTCTTGTCCCCCTCTTCGGTTCTTCTGCCGGGCCACCGCGCCTTCTTATAGCTCTTTTACAGGCGGTGGCCCGGTCTTCTGTCGCCGCCGTCGCCGCCTTCCGTTCTTCTTCTTCTTCTTCTTCTTCTTCTCCAGGAGATGTTGCCTCCACGTGTCACATGGCTTTATGTCACATGGGTTGGTGTCACATGGTGACCCCGCCCCCTTACGATGTCATAGTCCCCATGTGACATCAACCCATGTGACCAGCCCATGTGACATAAAGCCATGTGACACCGCCCCTTGTCCCTATATAAGTGGCCGCGCAGTGCGTCCCTGGCATTCTGGCCGGAGAGATCGTCGAGGCAACATCTCCTGGAGAAGAAGAAGAAGAAGAACGGAAGGCGGCGGCGGCGACGGCGGCGACGGCGGCGACAGAAGACCAGGCCACCGCCTGTAAAAGAGCTATAAGAAGGCGCGGTGGCCCGGCAGAAGAACCGAAGAGGGGGACAAGACCCCCGAAGTCGGGAGAAGAGGCCGGCGGCGAGGAAGAAAGCCGGACTCCTCCGCTAGCAAAAGAGCTACAAGAAGATAGCGGAGGAGTCCGGCGAGAAGACCCCCGAAGACGGAAGACCCCCGGAGCTGTGCAATAAAGTATTTTATCTCGTGTGTTGTGTTTTTTTTGGTACTTTTATTTTACAGGTGAATGGGTAGGGGTACATTGTACCCCATACTCATTCACATAGGGTGGGGGGCCGGTATCCGGGGGCCCCCTTATTAAAGGGGGCTCCCGGATTCCGATAAGCCCCCCGCCCGCAGACCCCGACAACCAACGGCCAGGGTTGTCGGGAAGAGGCCCTTGTCCTCATCAACATGGGGACAAGGTGCTTTGGGGTGGGGGGGCCGCGCGGCCCCCCCTTCCCCAAGGCACACCCCCATGTTGAGGGCACGCGGCCTGGTACGGCTCAGGAGGGGGGGCGCTCTCTCGCCCCCCTTTCCTGGCCGGCCGGGTAGCGTGCTCGGACAAGGGTCTGTCTTGGACTTGGGGGGGACCCCCACGCCGATTTTTTTCGGCGTTGGGGTTCCCCTTTAAGTCCATACCAGGCGGCGGGGCCAGTGACGTCTCCTTCGCGAGCCCCGCCTACCTGGATACCCGCTCGAAATGAGCGGACTTTTCTCCGGGCGGGAAAAGTCCGCTCATTTCAAAAGTACGGCGGACTGGCACACACGGGCGGATTGTCCGCCGAAATGCGAGTCCGACGGACAGTATTACGGAAATTCCGAAATACTTAGTCCGCCAGACTGCACGCTGAAAAAGTCCGCTGAAGCCCACACACGAGCGGACTGTCCACTGAAATGTGTTTCGGCGGACTAAGTAGGCCAGACAGTCCGCCCGTGTGTACGCGGCTTTAGTCACACCTATCCAAAGCTGCTGCAAAGTTGCCCTCCAAAGTCACCCGATGAGGGGATACAGTAAAAGATCTGCTTTAAGGGAGAAGTATGAGAATAGAAAAAAACAAACATCCATGGTCGTTTTTAAGGCAGGGCAAAAGGGACAGCTGCCCTGGGCCCCATCATTGTTGTGGGGCCCAAAGCAGCTGCCTCACACTTGCCAACTATCCTAGTTTAAATTCCCTTATCCCTTGAAATGTTAGTCCCGTGCTGTGTCCCGATATCTAAGTGTAAAGTTCTGTTGCTGCTGCCCTATTGTCCTGTACAGGTGACTCACCTGCAGACTTCACTTCTGCTGAATGCTGCCCACTGGGGAGGTAAAGGAGCATGCTTAAAAGTCCTGCCTACAACTATAGTAATTAAGCCTAACATCAGCCTATTCTGCAAAGGTAAGCAAATTGGAGGTGGAACCCTTCTTCAAAAGAACAGGGTGCCACAGCACCCTGAATTTTGGTGCATGTGAATACGCACATCTCAGTTGATACATGAGGGTTTCATTAACAATTAATGGCACTTCTGTGTATCTGCTAAAGGGCAGCATGTTTCTGTGGTGTCAGGAAAGCAATTTTTGCATGTATTCCCAACACACACAAATGTGAACACAGGCTAAATGTCTCAGTTACATTGGTAGTCAGTGTAAATCTTCTTATTACATTGGTCTTGGTGTACATTGCTTTCATGCACACTAGTGGCCAGTGTGAAGGTCCCCCTTACATTTGTGGTCAGTGTAAATCCCTCTTTAAATTGGTGGTTACTGTGAATGCTCCTGTTACATTAATGGTCAGGGTAAATCACCATTACATTAGTGGCCAGTGTATAAACTCCTCTTTGAATCGGTAATCGTTAAAAAAATCCAAATTTGCATTTGTGGTCAGTTTTGAATCCTCCGTTACATTGGTGGTCCATGTAGAAGCCCCCTTTAAATTGGTGGGGAGTGTAAATCCCCTTCTATTGGTGGCCAGTGTAGAAATCTCCCTTTTTTGGCTGTTGATGTAAAATCCCCCATTACTTTGGTGATCAGTGTACATTTTCCTTTACATTGGTGGTAAGTGCGGAATTGCCCTTACACTGGTGGTCAGTGTAAATCCCCCTTTACATTGGTGTTTAGTGTAAATCCCCCCTAACATTGGTGGTCGGTGTAGAATTTTCACCTTACATTGGTGGTCAATACAAATCTCCTTGAAAATGGTTGTCAGTATAAATTCCTGTTTACATGGAGGTCATTGTATATTCCCCCTTACACTGGTGGTTGGTGTAAATGCTCTTATTACATTGGTGTCAGCGCAGAAATTCCTCTTTTGTATTGGTGGGTGGCATTAAATCCCCTGATACATGGTGGTCAGTGCAAATCCCCCCTCACATTCATGGTCAGTGTAAATCCCCCCTCACATTGGTAGTCACTGTAAATTCCCCATTACATTGGTAGAATCCCCCACTATAAACTTGCCAAAGATTTCCAGCTTTGCTCTACATGATTCAGAATTTGTCACAGTTTACTGCCTCCTAACTAATCTCATTCCCCCACCACTGCCACTGATCCCATCAACCCCCAGCATTGCCACTGATCCCAGGAGTCCCAGAATTCCTAGGAGTTTTCTGTCTATTGATGGACCCCCTCACCTCCTCAATCCATAGTGTGCAGGCAGTGAGGAGATGATGTGCTGTAACCTTTAGCAACCAATCAGTGAGCAGTAATCCTGTGCACTAACCTCTTGCAACCAATAATTGAGCGGTAAGGATATGCAGTAAACTCTAGCAACCAATCAATAAGCAGTAATAATGTGCAGTAACCTCTAGCAATCAATTTGTGAGTGGTATAGATGTCCAGTAACCTCTAGCAATCAATCAGTGAGCAATATTGATGCACAGTAATCTCTAGCAACCAATCAACAAGCAGAAGTCATGTGCTGTAACCTTGACCAAACAATCAGTGAGTCAAAATGTGTGCTGTAACCTCTAGCAGCCAGTCAGTGAGTGGTAATGATACACTGTAACCTCTGGCAACCAATCGCAATTGCTGCCTGATCTTATTCAGCAAACTGATTTTGAGTCTAGCTGCTATTTATTGTATGTCTTAAAGCATGTGGCGAGCAAAATTGCATGGAAGAAGGGGCCCAAGAAAATGTTTACCCAGGGTCCAGTCAATAATAAAGACGGCCCTGCAAACATCTATAGTTGCCTCTATGCTACAGCATCACTGTGCTGCTACAGCTGTAACACTCCCCCCCCCCCCCCCCCCCCACAGGCCCTAAGCCCGAGAACTGAGTAATCACCGCTCTCTGATCTGCCCCTCCAACGTTCACTCTTTGGGATAGAGAGGGGGCGCTCTCGGCCACACCCTGAGAGCCAGAGTTAGCTGTCAATCAGGTGCCTGGGTGGATATTGACAATAGGGAGGGGTCCTTTTAGAATTTAGAGCCTACAGCGGCTCCGTGACATCAGCTGACAGTAGGTTTTAGCTGTCTATCCACTGATTCTGGGTCATCGGAGAGCAAAAGTAAGTGTACTCCTGTGACCCACCAGAGAATTGTGGCCAAAAAAGCTTTGGCCATACTTCTTGTGGTATTTAAGCCTATCACTAAAAATTCCTACAAAACATTCCCTCCCTCCTACTCATCCTACCTTATCCTGCATACCCAGGGTAAAAAATGAACTACTTATGTCGTTTTGTTGTTCAAAATGTTTATTGAAGAGTTTGGTTACATAATCAAATAATAGTAATCCGGAGTAATGTAGAGTGGCAGCAATTTTGTATTAGATAGTGCATCCAGGTAAACAATCAATACAATTTTAGGTCGGCACTGTGACCATACAAAAGCCTATGTGCCTTTCAATTTTACTATATCACTGATCAAATTTTGTGTGGTCAACCACTGGGAACTTTCACCCCCTTCCCATCCAGGCCAATTTTCAGCTTTCAGTACTGTCGCACTTTGAATGTCAATTGTGCGGTCAGGCAACACTGTACCCAAATTACATTTTTAGCAATGTTTTTTTGAGACAGCTTTCATTTGGTAGTATTTTTGCTAAACCATCAAAAAAAGACCAACAATTTTGAAAAAAAAAATGTTTCTGTTATATAAGTTTGCAAATAAGTAATTTTTCTTCTTCACTGAAGGGCACTGATAAGCTGCACTGATGGGACTGCACTGATAATCAGTGTAAACAGTGTGCTGACAGCCTTTCTGGCTATTGGCACTCCTTTCAACACACAGACAAACCGCGTGAGGAAAGGACTGCCGATAACCAGCAAGTCTGCTAGCATGTAATTAGCTGTGATTGGACACAACTGATCACATTGTAATGGGCCGCTGTGATTGGCCCTTGTCCCAGATCTGTGATCAGCTGGGTCACAGAGCGTGCCTGATGCACGCCGCAGGGGGTGGGGTTATGGGAAATTACCTATGGATGCCCTCCCAGAACCATAGTACCACTCTGTAGCCAATTTTTGGCTATAGCACCGTAACTAAAATAGTCAAGAGGGATATTGCAAACATTTAGAATTAAATAAAGGGAAAGATGGAATTAAATGTGGAAAAAGACAAAGGGATATATAAAGGGCAGCGAGAGAAGGAGTGTTCCAGGGGTCACCAAGGTTAAAGCTTTATAGAGTAGAAGTGTGTTTAGTTTGAGTGTGCTAGTCAAGTTTCTAGCATTGAAGCATCAAAATTAGGTAGGAGGAATTACGAAAAACAAGGGTTTTTAGGGGAGAGGGGTCAGCAGAGGGGCAGAAGGACTGGACATGCTACTGTACATGCATCCTGTGTATTTTGATGACTTTTTGAGGCATGTGTGGTACATCTGGTGTCCTCAACTAATCGAAGACCTATTCCAGAGAACACGTGGAGCAATACTGGAACCATATACTCATTGTATCCTGGACGTGCACTACTGACACATCCAGGATACAATTCAAGTGGTTCTTTAGTCAAGACATTTTTAACCTTAATGCATTCCCTGCATTAAGGTAAAACACTTCCCACTACTTGTTCCTACCCCCTCATCCCCCCTGTTCTCTCTCAATACAGCACTTTCCTGTCTACAGCACCACTTTCCACTCTCCCTCTTCTCACAGAACACACAAGCAACCGCTGCTACTTTTCCCCCTCAGCTTCTCACTGTTGTTCCAACTTTCCTGCCAACAGAACAACTTGATTGGACCTCTGTGATGGCTTACAGGACTCCAGTGCCCACACAATTCTGTCACTGTTCACTCTTGCCCCAACCATTGTTCAGCCAGAGCCTGAGCCAGTTCCAGCATCACAGTTGGACCTTTTTCCATCTTCCATTTTTCCATCTCCAGATAAACTTGCTACTGCACCAGCCTCTGACCAGTGTGTTCCAGTGTGTTTCAAATTTGAATCTTCTTCTAATGACCCATGGTATCCCAGTGTTGGAATGCCTGCTGTTTTAATAGACTTGGGAAATCAAGTTTTATGTGTGGTGGAGTATATTGTCGGTGGAGCACCCCACTGGTAGGGAACCTAGCCTGTTGCCAGGCTCTTCCTGCACAGGCATACAACTTGCCTGTGCAAGAAGAGACCTTGGAAGTTTTCTCATTGCACATGTATGGAATCAAGATTTCTTGTTAACTTTTTGTACCACAGGAAAGGGGCATCTGCAAGAAGTGCAAAGATGAGGACTACTGATTTGTCTTTTACCAATAACTTCTCAAAGACTGTCCTGAGACCACTATTTAAAGGGTGGGGAGATTATCAGGAACCAGAGCACCTGCTGGTGGGACAAATGTCCTCAAACCTAAAAAGGTGCAGTTCGGATGTCCACCAGTGGGTGTCCCCCAGCAGGCAGCAAATTCCATGAATTAAGCTGGCCATAGATGGATTGAAATTTGCTTGGCTCAGAAGGGATGTATGTATGACCATTCCTGTTCCAGAGAAGTAGATGTAATAATTGTTTTCTATTGAACCAGCTTGTTGGAAAATTTCAATTTAAGCTGCAGCGCTGATAGTTATATATTTACACAGTGTAACTGATCAGTGTATTCTGACAGGGGAAGTGCCCCTGCTGTTAGAAAACAATAACAAGGCAGGGGGGATTCCTCCATCAACCTTGCTTGTGTGGATGGGGGAGTCTATGCTGTCTTTTTCAATCAACCCACTGGATGATCGGAAAAAAAAACAGATCCATGTATGGCCAGCCTTAGACTGCACATAATGCTGGCTGCTGGGAGGGTATTTAGCCTAGGGTTGCCACCTTTTCTTCATGCCAAACCCAAACACTTTTGCAGCACGGGGAATTTTTATTTTTTATTTTTTGCAGTAAACACTATAGGAATATAAAAGACCTTAGATACATTTGGGTGCCCTAAGGAGAGTAGTAATGTAGCGCACAGAGCATGCTTTGGCAAACAGTGAGCGTGGCCAAATTGCTCTTGCAATCTCGGTTACTTGGGGAGCCACAGCCTTGTTGTGAATAATGTGTCCGGGTTTCAGGTGGACTGAAACCCAGACAAATGATTCTAAACCCGAACTGTCCAGGTGAATCCTGGACAGGTGGCAACCCTAATTTAGCCCCTCCTCTTGTTTTGCACAGTGCCTCGTTTTTTTGCACTGTGTTAAGCCCCATACACACTATCAGTTTTTCTGCTGAGTTTTTCCTTCAGATTTACCAAAACCATATAATATGAGGTTAAACCTTAGGAGTTTCCAATTGTATGTAATCAGGCAGGCCCTTCTACTACATGGTTTTGGTAAATCTGATGGAAAAACTCAGCAGAAAAACTGATAGTGTGTATGGGGCATTATACATCTTGCTCTTGATGCCTTGATACTGATACCTGTTACCCTGAACCTTGTACCTATTACCCTGATCCTGCTGTCTCTAACTGCTCCCTTTATATCCGAATCCCTGCTCTGGCCCCCTTCCTGACACATCTCAACTGCTGTTTCTTGCACCTCCTGCCTGATCACACTTTACATAATCTCTCCCCTTGCATTTATGTACTGTAGTATATCACAGTTGCTTTGTTTGTCAGGTAATTTTCAGTATGTTTTACTTGTCAGGTGTGTCTCACTATTGCTTGTGCTGTTGGATGGTTTTTGCTGTGTAATAAATTGTTGTATAATTGCACTTAGTTTGCCTCCAATCTTCTTTGTATAGCTACACAGATCAGGTCACACCTGCTTTTGCTGGATATCAGCATTTGGTATCCTAGCACACTGTTACTGTACACCTACAAGTCAGGAAGTCTGTTCAGTTTACTGGAGGTGTTGCTAGGATTGTGAAACACCTGCGGCACCATGAAGAGAAGAATGAGGTCTCATGCCTATTGTGCTCCAGTTAATTGTGGGCTTGATCAATACGGATGAAAAAATTGGCCTGGGTTTGATTTGGAGGACATTCAACCAATGCAACATAAAATATGAAAATAGAGTACTCTAATTCAAACCTCACTGAAGCCAATGGGGAGGGGGCACGGGAATCTTGAAAATCAATTCTGGACATTTTTTATGTAAATGCAGAAGTGATTGTCAAACAAAGGGCAAGAGATCATGGGCACTCCATTTATGAGGAAGAGGTTACTGCAATGAAAAGCGCTCTATGACTGCAGAAAAATGCAGGCATAGTTAGCACCTTTGACAAGTGCCTGTGGTAGGTGAAACTGCTCATATTAACCCCTGCAGCACTGGAAGATCACAGCTCTGGTGGTGTCCTGGGTGCAGGGGGTGGAAGATTTGAAAGAACAGAGTAACCACCAGCACTTGTTATTCATGTAAGCACTGTCCCTGGTGCTGATTTGAAGCAGTATTAAAACTTTCATTATATTGCAGCTTACCAATTCTTAGATGTGATGACTGCATTATTTTTCTTTTACTTATTTTCACCTGGTTATCTGGCCAGTTAGTCTGCTGTTTTTCAACAGAACAAGCTGTCTAGCGGATGTAACAGTTAGAGGGTTGAGGCAAACCATTTACCACTGACAGGGGTATTTACAATGATCAGCTTTTATTTATTGGTATACAATCATTATCCCAAAAGAAAACAAAAACCGTTACTGTAACTGATGTTGTTAGTGTATGTAAATCTGCTAGCGCATCTAAAACTACCCTCCCCCAGATTAACAATGCTGCTATCCAAAGGTGCCCCTGTGTGTTACTGGCTGAATTGGCAGGTAAAAATGGTGGGGAAAAAAGTCTAAAAAAAAAAGAACGCAGCCACCACATCTAATGATTGGTAAGCTGTAATATATTACATTTTGGGTTTTGGATTTAATACAGCTTTAAAAAAAAACACTAAACTTCAGTTTTAAACACTTGGAGTAGGCCTCATTTGAACAGGATGCCTAGCAACATATTACACTGACTCCATAACCAGTATTTATGCATTTTTACTAGACTCAGACAAAAGCAACAAGGCTACTACCCATATAATATACTGATGAAAAGAGCTCCTGGGTGCCCGATCCACAGCCGTTTTACTGAATGCATATATAGAAAGATAATCCGCAGGTTGCTCTTAAAAAATCTTCTTTTTATTCAAAAACCACAGTCCATAACCACAAATAAATCGGTTGATGTGTTTCAGCCTATGAAGCCTTAGTCATAGCATAACTTTTAATAGACTACAGTTTACCAGGAAGAGATCAGGCAAATTTTAATTTTAAAGAAATCACAAGTAGAATACACTATTTCAGAGAGATAATGGCCAAAAATATTTTTTTTTGCAGGAGCAGTAGAATAGGCCAGGAACTAAAAGGAACAGAGCATGATTTACTCGGATCTACATGATTTACCCTGCAGCAAACACTGTTAATTTTGCAGCTGAAGTCCAGCTGCAGAAACATTATCTATGACACCTTTACAGTACCCAATCACCAGAATAGGTTCGCTAGACATTTTGAGGCGCAATACAGGATTTATAAAAAATGACAAACTTTGCAGCTGAGGCACGTCTGCGGGAAAATGATATGTGGGATATTTACGCTACAGGAACACTAGAATAGGCCAGTAGAGGCAGCATGAGAAAGCCAGCAGTGGTTGCAGGAGGTGGAACCACTGGTAGGCCAGCAGCCAGTGGCGTAACTAGAACCTTCAGGGCCCCGATGCAAGAAACCATGAAGCGCCCCCCTGAACCCCAGCCAGGGCCCTTTCCTCCGAGTCCGGCGGTTTAACTCCAGGGCGTGGTCACAGGTATGACCTTTGTGAGCCCTGTAGCTCCACCACTGGCATCAATAGTTTTTTTTTTATTAGTTTTTTTTCATTTTTAGGTGCCACATTGGGGGACTGTCCCTAGGCAGGATGGGGTCCCCGTCCCCAGAACAGATGAGGTCCTTTTCTCCAGGGCAGATGAAGTTACTGCCCCCAGGTAAGAAGGAGTCCCTGTCCCCAGGGGAGCTGGGGGTCCCTGTCCCTACGTGAGAAGGGGTCCCTGTCCCCAGGGGGAGATGGAGGAGGTATGTAATGGTGTGTGGGGGATGGGGTCCTCTCACTCACCATGACCAAGCTGTAGGCCACGCACTCATCCATGTTGGCCTGGGCTCCATCCAGTGTGCTGGACGGGCGATCAGCATATCTCCCAGAAAGAACTTTCATCATCTGTGTATGACGGGGGAGGAGGAGGGCTGGCAGACAAGCCTGCAGTGTCCTCCGGCGAGCCGGCTCTCATAGGGCTGCACTGCATCTGTGTGCTTAAAGTTTGTTTACCCAGGAGAAGTATGTAGTGTAGAGTGGGTGGGGGGGAGGCAGGACTCTGGCTGGGGAGAACAGACATCGGACTGAGCGGCAATGCATGGAGCAGGAGAGGGGTACTCTGAGGAGCCGGCCGAGGACACAGGTCATGTGGGGAATGCACAACTAAAGAGCAGCCAGTGCGATAGTCGAGCATGGAGCTCTGCTAGTCACCCTCCACCTCCAGCCACCCGTGTGCATGGTGCACAGTACCCCTAGCTGCCTATGCTGCTGCCGGCCATATGTAGAGGGGGCTGCATGGGCCCCCTGCATCACAGGGTCTGGTTGCGGTCGCAACTGCTGCACCCCCTATAGTTACGCCCCTGCCAGCAGCAGTGGAAGGAGTTGTAAATGGTGGCAGGAGATGGTAATGGTGGCAGGCCAGCAGCAGTGTAAAGAGCTGGCAATGATGGCTGGAGCTGGTAATGGTGGCAGGCCAGCAGTGGTAAAAAGAGTTAGTTATTGTGGCAGGGGATGGCAACGTTGGCAGTCTAGCAAGAGTGGAAGGAACTGGTAATTGAGTCTAGCCAGCAGCTGTGAAAGGATCTGGTAATGGTGACAGGCCAGCAATGGTGGAAGATTGGGATGCACCAATACCATTTTCTTAAGACTGAGTACCAATACTTTTTCTCAAGTACTCACTGATACCAATTACAGTTACTTATTTTTTTAGTGTCTTGTGACAGCATTTTTAGGGCTCATTCACACCATACATGCATGAAAACTGATGGGAAAACCGCACAGATTTCACTTGGATAGTCATCCGTTTCTCATCACTTTCACAACAGTTTTGACATTTCAGTGAGTTATTACAGCCTGTTCTCATACATTGCAATCGCACCTGAACCTCTGAACAAAATTTCACCAGACGGGCTTTGAAATCACACTGCAAACTGGTCCGTACATATGTGAATCGAGTCTGAAGGTATCGGTTTTAGTATCGGAGCATTTTAACAAGTACAAGTGCGGTATTGGTGCAATGCTAGTGGAAGACATTAATAATGGTGGAAGTAGACAGGAATGGTGGCAGACCAGCAATGGTGCCAGAGGCTCAAAATGATGTCAGGCCAGCAGCAGTGAAAGAAGCTGGTAACAGTGGCAGGAATTGGCAATGGTGTCAGGCCATCAGAGGTGGAAGGCATTAATATATAGGTCAGTAGCAGTGGCAGAGGATGGTAGTTGTTTAAAGTATAATCATTGTTTGGGGCCAGATTTCAATTGAAAATGTAGTCGTTAGCATGAGCTGGAAAAGTTTTGTACTCATTTAGGATCCAGGGCTGCTTAATTTTTTATAAAAGTTAGCAGATCAACTCTGTCAGTGGGCAGGATGGTTTGTCATGGAACTGATCACTGCACTGAATGTCCTCTAGGAAAGGACACTGAGAAAATGACTCCATCCCCATCTACATAGAGAGCCAACAACTCCAAACAGTGGTCCAGCCTGAGCACCGAAAGGTCAATGGGTTCCTCAGGTTTAAGACTGTTTACATCTGCCATGGACCCCAGGTAATCTGAGATTATGTGATTTAGGCATTGGCTGTGACTACCGTCAGCAGCAAGGTCTGTTAACTGAAAAATTACTTAAAGGGTTTTTCTGGGACAGCCACTAAAAGCGCTGAGGATATTGGCCATGAAAGGGGACCCTGCCACTTTCTGGAAAAGCAGTGAAAAAATTCTTCCACAGCACCTCTTCCAAGTGGCACATTTTTGTTGCTCCCTCTTGGATGGCAGAATGAAATCTGCCATTTCCCCATTGTATCAGTGTTCAAAAAAAGTAACCAGGTAGTAATGATCCCTCTCCTTTTATGGAATGAATCTTTACTTCTTTCCGCATACATTTTAACGTGTCCATTTGACACAAATTTCCTGCAACAGAGGTCTTCTGCGGACAACAGTGGAACCCTGTCCCTTGTTGTTCTCCTCCTCACCAGTGGCATCCAACCATCCTTTCCTCTTCATACTTCTCCTCTGCCCACAGCTGTGTCTGTCTCACAGAGATGGAGTCAATTCTAAAGAGATCCTGTTGGACCTGAGACCACTTATACTCCAGCAGGAAAACCAGAGGAAATGTGTAACTATCCACTGTATCATTGCATCTCATAAATCTGCTTATTTCCTTGAATAGTGACAAAATGGATCAGGTGCCACTCAAGTGATAAAAGAAATCAAAATCTCAGAGCCTGCCTCGTCCCGTACTTGCACATATACTCATTAACCCTCAGCAGGTGCAGCCACTGCAACATGGCCATCATTGAGTTCAGTGCATGGGTGTAACGCATTTCAGGGAGCTGGCAGGCAGCTGCATTTCGGTCAGGTGAACACTCACTGTATATGACCACACTATTCTGGCCTACTGTATTACAACCTGAAGCCAGAGTAACTAACTAGTAACTATTGCACCACCAATGTGTGAACATTCCCTTGTTAAAGGGGGACAACAGGTTGATGCTCTTGCCATGTGACCTTTCCTGGCACAAGATGGCATGGGGTCAGCCACCTCTTAACCTGCCCCCTAAAGTGATTGTAAAGTCTCCTTTTTGTTTTGTTTTTTCAATAAAATAACAAACATGTTATACTTACCTGCTCTGTGCCACAGTTTTGCACAGAACAGCCCAGATCCTCCTCTTGTTGGGTTCTTTGTTGGCGCTGCTGGCTCCTCCCCCCTGCTGAGTGCTTCCATAGCAAGCCACTTGTTATGGAGGCATTTGTGCATACCTTGTCCTAGCACTATTTTGTGTGTCCATAAGACACATCGCTGGCTGTTATTGAAAGTAGCCGATGGCGCCAATGAGGAGGGAGAGAGTCGAGAGAGCCTCTGCTCTTGTGCACATCACTGGATTGGGCTGCATGCAAAAGGTTTTATCCTTACTGCATAATGCAGTAAGGTAAAAAACCTTCTGCCTGTACAACCACTTTAAAAGCTGAGAGAATCTCTGGCCCAAGGTGGCTTCTGTCCCCCTGGATTACCAGCTGCAAAAGCTTGCATAGACTCTCAGTTGTATGGGGGAACTGTGGTGGTTCTGACAACTGACAACTAACCACAATAGGCTACTGAGGAAGAGGAGGTAGAGGTGACTGAGCTTTCACCGTCACCAAGGTGCAGGACACAGGGCTACACAATTAACTCCAGTAGTTTGTCTAGACTCTTCCCAGTCACTAGAAAATTTACCCAATGCACAATGACATCCCTGCCATTGCTTGCCTGTGGACTGCTTGGTCCAGTGACACAGAATCTTTACCTTACAAATGCTAGTGAAAGACGGGAATTAACTTCTGGGTGAAAAAATGGAGGCTAAGTACCTGCCACTGTAGTGCAGTACAGGGCACAACATCAAGGTAACTGGCTGACTCCACGATTTGGGATGGAATCACCTGTATGGAAAGTCAGTAATTTTTGTCAGGCCAGCGTTGAGATGCTGGGAATGGGGGTGAAAGCATAACAAGGTAGGTTAAGCCTAGACTTAGCCCCACTTTGTGTGTCAACATGCTGATCCTCCTCCGCACTTGATGTGCTGTAAGGTAAGCCTCTAAACCCCCTTGTGAGACTTCCAACCCTTTAGGCTTCACATGTTAAACTGAATGCAGAAGGAGATTCTTGTGGAGAAGGAGAGGTGGAAAGGGAGGAGTGAGGGGGAGGAGGATTGCAGGTCTTTGCTGCAAAGAGGTATTTTTCATGTGCTGCTCCCATCAAGCTTTGTGTTGAACAATCACGTGTCTCCTCATGTATGGCTGTAGGCAGGCGCAGTCTGCTGTCTCCACTGCAGGTGGTGGTCAACGACAGCGGCAGTGCAGGGTAAGATGAAGTCATTAGGACCATGATTCCTCTATGGTTTCCTGAGTCACTGGGGCAGCGTTTTGATTGAATGCTGGATGGCCATGTGACTCTGGTGGCCATATTAAGTGTGGCAGAGTCTATTTAAGTCCATGGCCTCTGGGTTTGGCATGCTTTATGCAAGTGGGTAGACCCTGTCTATTAGGGACAGTACTAGCTTTAGGGAGAGGTACCTGACGAGGAGGGAAAATGTAGGACTGCATGCCAGGCAGTATTCTTTCCCCTCTCAACAGACGCTGTTGGTTCAAATGGAGTCTACTTACTCACGTTATTGGAAACTGTGAGTGTGCCCGAATAGGTAGCTGTCTCACCAGGACATTGTAAACTGTCGCTGCCTTACTTCAATATACGTTTTCAATTGCAACTGGTTGTGCGAGTTATTGCCACCGCACCACACTACACCCCACCTACATACACACAGCAGGTAGAGACTACAAATCACTACATTGTTGCCTGCAGCAGATGTATTTAAAAAAAAATAGAATGCTGAGCTATGTGGCGTCGCCCAGGGGAATTACAATGGTCTGCATCTGTGGGGCAGTGCCATCCAGTGGCAGTACAAAAACCTCCAGTAACACATATCACGCACTCCCACCTACTTTCTCAATCTCCCCAGGCTGGAACTTTACTTGTACTGTGAGTGGAGTTTTCAAGTGCAGTTTTTCTTTCAGTGCCAGGTGCTATAATACAGAGTGCATTCAAGCACCCAGAAGCCTGCTGCCAATCTGCTACCTATATGGTGCTCAATAGTCCACAGGCTGCACACAGAGGGCTGTAGTATGTTGGGCACCAGTGACATAGTGCAAGGGAGTCAGTAGTATGTAATGTACACAGTGCAGTATTAAAAAGATTTATTGGCAGCAAATAATGTACACACAAACTTATTTGTGTGTGTGTGTGCGCATTATTTGATGCCAATAAATCTTTTTAATACTGCACTCAGATGGTGCTGCTCTCTCTTCTTGGTTTTCTATATCTGTAGAGTCTCCTTCTAGCTCTTCTCTGAGCCTGCAGCCATCTATAAGTCCACAGTTCATCACAGACTGTCCATCAGAGACATTCAGAGACACTCAGTTGTTTCCTACTATCCACAGCCCATATTTACTCCTAGAGCTGTAGAGCGCCATTATTGTATTGTTATTTACTTCTAATGAACAGTGCAGGCATCAAGGGTACACTGACTGTGCACAGAGTGTAGAGAGTTAGAGGTAAGGATGGGGTTTGGGTTCATCACCATCATAAGTTTTAGACAAATTGTGTGGGTTCGAGGTTCGCAGTCTCAGAAAATGTATCTGCAGATTTGGTAACAGCAAGGCAGATAGGTACAGAATCATGATCAGAGTACTTATCACTCACATTCACTACACCCCCATACATAACTTAAAAGTTAGCCATACAGAAGTTAGACCTATTATCCCTGATTAAAACTGTTCTTCTTCTGGATAATTTTACATTGCTGTGTCCTCTGTATTGTCCTAAATCTTGTAGTAAAACCCCAGCCTGTGCTTTTTGTGTCTATTTGGCCTATCCTTGCTATGTAAAACTGCCCTGATACTGATCATTTTTTTAATGTAATGTATGGAGTGCAGCCATAAGAATGTAAAATAAAACACTACGTGCAGACTACAGTGGTCAGGGGTATGTAATGTACACTATACATTTCATACTCCTGGCCATTACACATTGTATATTGTGCCCACTGTACTTCCAGCACACAGAGTGAAGTTGTCAGGAATATTGAACACACTGCATAGAGTGAAGGGTTCAAGCAGGGGCTTTTCTTTATCTTACATCACAGGACACAGAGCCAAAGTAATTACTGTATGGGTTATATGGCACCTTCAGGTGATGGACACTGGCACACCCTAGACAGGAACTTCAACTCCCCATATAACCCCTCCCCCTACCGGGAGTACCTCAGTTGTTTTGCCAGTGTCTTAGGTGTTGGTCACGAGTAAAGATGTACTGTGCTGAGCTCTGCTGGAGAAATCTTTGCTGGGGCAAGCCATGCAACCAGATCCATTGAAAGTGTCTTTCCAGGCTGAATTGAATGGTACCCGGGCCTTGTATCGGAAGAAACTAGGTTTTGCCTGTAACACTTCTCTATGTAGAAAGCTGGACCCTAGGATCCAGTGCTTTGTTTTTTTCAGCCATATTTCCTGGCAGGGTGCTTTACAGGTCTAGGGGTGTGGAACCCTGATAAAAAGGGGCCCCGGTCCCTAAAGGTTTTATAATGGAGCCCACTGTGAGTGGTGAAGATTGGGTCTGTTTGGTTTACCACAGAGCCCTGCAGCTGGATAAGGTAAGTGGAGATTCCTAAGGAATTTTTCTAATTCTTGCGGGATTTCTGCTTTAAAGTAAATGTTGTTATGCCTAAAGTCGCCACTGGGGTTGTCAAGAGCACATACCTGTGCTCTTGACATACCATGCTTGTCAGTCTCGCTCTGTGTCAATACAAGCTGCATGCTTCCTTCAGCCCAAGCCCCAGGTAAGATATGGGAGTTTTTTTTTATTTATTTTAAAACATCCCCCACCTGGACAGCTTCTCTCCAGGAGGCAGAAGGAGCATGGGCCAGTCGGCAGGTATGCCACGCTGTTCCCGCTGCCACCACCATAACAGCAGTTCTCTGTCCATCAGCTCTCCTCCTCACCTCCACCCCAGTCCCCCTCCACATGCGTTCTGGAAGGATCAGAGGCCCGCTCCTGCAGGAAAACAATCTTTTTTAAAAAGAGTGGGGGGCGTGGTGGGAAGATGGAGAAAGGGGGTGGGGCTTAGCGCAGCGTTAACATGCTTCAGATGTTCATAAGGCTGTGTAAGCTATAGTGCACTTTTTTCAGATGCATTCAGCTGTCAGAGGGACACAGAGCAGATGGGGGCATGTGAGTGTTGGTGACACAGGCATTCCCAGGGCACATTTACTTAGCATCAGGCTGAGCATTAATAGCGGCAGCAGTTGCTGGACTATTTGCTCAGTAGTGGGTGCATTTTGGTAGAACCTCTGCATTTGTGCTTGGCACTATGACCAGAGGGGGAGGTTCAAATACCTCAAAAAACAAGGGCACAAAGGGGTTGCCCCCAGGCTCTAAGGATCCTCCCTCTGCAACACCATCCTCCCCTGAAAGGCCTAGGGAGGCTGGTGAAAGTGAGCCATCGGGGTCGTCAGGGGTTAAAATTGCTTCCGACAGTTCAGCCACTGTCTATATTACTGAGGAGATTCTTTTCCTCAGCCATGGTTGGATTGTAGGAAAGATTAGCAGCTTTAATCGCATCTTCACATAGTGGAAGAAAACGCATTAGGTCCCCTTCTACCACCCAGGATCCTCAAACAGAGGAACAGTGGGAGAGGTAAGATGAATCCCCCTCAGGGGACCGTGAAGAGACTGATGACTACTCTTTCGAGGGATCAAGTGGGGAAGGACCTTCTTTGGCTTCACAAGCTGAGAAATTTCTGGTGCATTCTCTTACTGAAATGGTCCGCTCCACATTTAATCTACCCTTAACTGAGTCGGTTGAAAAGCCCACATCTTGTTTGGGTTCACTAAAACCTCCTCAAGCTTTGCGTGCCTTTCCTGTCCATTCGTTGCTGGAAAAGCTTATGTATTCTGAGTGGGATCACCCAGATAAGCATTTTTTTCCCCCCTAAAAAGTTTTCAACACTTTATCCTATGGAGGAAAAATTTACTAAGATGTGGAGTATACCAGCAATTGACGCTGCTATATCCTCTGTGAATGAAAGCTTGACTTGTTGACAATGCACAAATGCTTACGGATCCAGCTAATAAAAAATTGGAATTCCTGTTAAAAAACAAATTTTCCTTGGCAGGTTCAGTGGCTCAACCTGCAGTGGCTGCAATTGGGGTATGTCAGTCATTGAGAGACCATTTGAACAGGTGCACAAGGTTCTCCCTGAACAGCAGGCCCAGGATTTAGCCAAGATGCCAGGGGCTTTGTGTTGTGCAGTTGACGCAATCAGAGATTCTATTCTTAAAAACTCTCGCTTGGGTTGGTGCCTATGCATAGAACCTTATGGGTGACAAGTTGGTCAGTCGAAGCGCCATGCAAAGTGCTCCTGGCTGGTTTTCCTTTTCGTGGTGAAAAGCTGTTTGGAGATGATTTAGATAAATATATCCAAAAGATATCAAGTGGGAAGAGTACCCTTTTGCTAGTTAAGGAAAGGAGTAAACGTCCCTCATTTAAATGGGCTTTTTCTCCAGGCAGTCGTGGCGGCCTCCACCATCAGGTTCAAGAGGTAAACCTCAGGGTCAACCCCACTGACAAAAGAAGTCCTAGGGAGGAAACCTATAAGACAGAATGCTAAAGCCCCTTTATGAAGGGGTGCCCCCACTCGTTCGAGTGGGGGGAAGACTTCTGCAGTTCTTAAGGGTCTGGCAGGAGGAATTTTCGAGACAGATGGGTGGTCTCCACAATAACTCTAGGTTACAGACTAGAGTTTGGAGAATTCCCATCTCCTGGTTTCCTCAGGTCAAATGTTCCTAAAGATCCAGAGAAAAAGAAGTCTCTCTTTCAATCGTTAGACCGACTTTTGTCACAAAAAGTGATCATGGTGGTCCCCATGGAAGAGCAGGGGTTGGGGTTTTATTCAAACCTTTTTACGGTGCCAAAACCAAATGGAGATTTCAGACCCATTCTAGATCTCAAAGATCTAAACCGATTCCTGAAGATCTGCTCTTTTCTCATGGAATCAATCCGATCGGTAGTCTCCATCCTGCAAGGAGGAGAGCTTTTGGCATCAATCGACATCAAGGATGCATACCTGCATGTGCCTATTTTCCCCGCTCATCAAAAATATCTGCATTTCGAATTAGAAGAACATCACTTTCAGTTTGAAGCCTTCCCTTTCGGTCTAGCTACTGCACCTCGGGTGTTTTCAAAACTTCTTGCCCTTCCTCTGGCCAGATTAAGGACTCAAGGTATAACAATTATAGCATACCTAGACGACCTGCTCTTGATAGACCGGTCGGTAGCCCGCTTAGACCAAAGTATGGTCACCACAGTCAACTACCTAGAATACCTAGGTTGGGTCCTCAACCTAGAGAAATCTTCTTTAAAGCCAGTAAGAAGATTAGAGTGATTGGGTCTGGTTATAGATACAGCCCAGAAGAGGGTGTTTTTTACCCCAGGCAAAGATCAGCGCGATAAAGGAGCTGGTTCAGGTGGAAGAAGGGTCCTTCTTTTCACCTTTTGTATGAGTTTGTTGAGGAAGATGGTGGCTTCTTTCGAAGTGTTTCCCTATGCTCAGTTTCATTCGAGACTGCTCCAAAACAGCCTGGAGCAAGAAGGTCCAAGGACTAGATTTTCGAATGCATTTGTTGCCAAAAGTGTGCCAGAGCCTCAGTTGGTGGAGGATATCCGAGAATCTGCAGAAGGGGAAATCCTTCTTACCAGTTACCTGGAAGGTGGTAACAACAGATGCCAGCCTTTCAGGTTGGGGAGCAGTCCTGGAAGAAGCGTCTTTCCAAGGGAAATGGTCCAGAATGAAAGGACCTTGCCCATCAACATTCTAGAGATTCGGGCAGTACACCTAGCCGTAAAGGCCTGGACATTCAGGTTGTAAAAGTTTCCTGTCAGGATTCAATCCTACAATGCCACAGCAGTGGCTTATATCAATCACCAAGGGGGCACCAGAAGTCATGCAGCCCAGGAAGAGGTAAACCATATCCTAACCTGGGCAGAAAAGCATGTGCCATGCATATCGGCAATCTTCATTCCAGAGATAGAGAACTGGCAGGCAGAATACTTAAGTCGCCAGCAGTTGTTCCCAGGGGAATGGTCCCTTCACCCTGACATCTTCCTGGCTATATGCCAAAGAATAGGGATCCCAGACATAGCTCTGTTTGCGTACCGGTTCAACAACAAAGTCAACAACTTTGTGTCAAGAACAAGAGATCCACTCGCATGCGGAACATATGCGTTGGTTACCCCGTGGGATCAGTTCTCACCGATTTATGCATTCCCTCCTATTCTTCTGCTACCTCGACATCTTCGCAGGATCGAGCAGGAAACAAAGTCGATAGTTCTTGTGGCCCCAGTGCGGCCCAGAAGATCTCGGTATGCAGAAATAGTAAAGATGGCGGTAGGGGCCCATGGACCCTACCACCATGTCCAGACCTGCTATCACAGGGACCAGTATTCCATCCTACCTTACAACCACTACATTTAATGGTATGGCTATTGAAACCCACATTCTGAAGAATCATGGGCTTTCAGGCTCAGTGATATCTACTTTGATTAATGCAAGGAAGCCAGCTTCCAGAGTCATTTATTATAGAGTCTAGAAGGCATATGTTTCCTGGTGCCAGCTTCCAGAGTCATTTATTATAGAGTCTAGAAGGCATATGTTTCCTGGTGTGAATTCAGGGGTTGGCATCCTAGAAAGTATGTTATAGATAGAATCCTTGCCTTTCTGCAAATGGGGTTAGAGATGAAGCTGGCCTTGAGTACCATTAAAGGCCAGGTCTCTGCCTTATTGATGTTGTTTCATCGATCACTTTCTTCGCATTCTTTTGTCCGAAACTTTATACAGGGGGTAACACAGCATAATCCACCAGTTAGAGCACCCTTGAACCCTTGGGACTTGAATTTAGTTCTGTTGGCGTTACAGAAACAGCCTTTTGAGCAGATATAACACATTCCCTTGGTTCTGTTGACAAGCAAGCTAGTTTTTCTGGTAGCCATATCTTCTGCAAGAAGGGTATCAGAATTGGCTGCTTTTTCTTGTAAAGAGCCATATTTAATCATTCACAAGGATAGAGTAGTGTTGCATCCTCATCCTAGCTTTCTGCCAAAGGTGGTTTCAGGTTTTCATCTAAACCAGGATATTGTTCTACATTATTTTTTTCCAGAACCCTGTTCTACAGAAGAAAAGTCACTACATTCTCTGGATGTAGTGAGAGCAGTCAAAATCTATCTGAAGGCGACTGCTCAGATTCGGAAAACAGATGTTTTGTTTGCGTTGCCTGAAGGTCCTAGAAAAGGACAGGCAGCGTAAAAATATACTATTGCTAAATGGATTCGGCAAGTAAATAAAATTATTCAAGCCTTTGGTTTGAAGAGGAAAGTTCTACTTTTTCAAATCAAAGTGCACTCCACCAGGGCTGTTAGTGCTTCGTGGGCAGTGCATCACCAAGCCTCCATTGCTCAAATCTGTAAGGCCTCAGCTTGGTATTCAGTCCATACATTCACCAGATTCTATCAGGTGGATGTAAGAAGGCATGAAGATTTCTCCTTTGAACTCAGTGTGCTGCAGGTAGCAGTATAGGTCCTCAGGTCTGACTGCACCCTAATTTTGTTTGTGTCTCCCTCCCCTCAGATAGCATTGCTCTGGCACATCCCATACAGTAATTACTGTGGCTCTGTGTCCCGTGATGTACGATAAAGAAAATAGGATTTTTTTATAACCGGTTACCTGAAAAATCCTTTTCTTGGGGTAAATCACGAGACACAGAGGTCCCTCCCCTCTTTCTGGTTACATGTGTATTGCTTTGCTACAAAACTGAGGTACTCCCGGTAAGAAAGGGGTGATATGAGGAGTTGAATTTCCTTTCTAGGGTGTACCAGTGCCCATCACCTGAAGGTGCCATGTAACCCATACAGTAATTACTCTGGCTCTGTGTCCCGTGATGTACTCCAAGAAAAGTATTTTACAGGTAAGATGTTATAAAAATCCTATTATCATGAAATCTGTGGGTCTGTGTGCAAGATAAAAAGTGGGCCCTATTCACCGATAAAAAAAAAAGCGAACAGTGGAAGTGGCTTATATTGCGCTAAATGCTGGGTGTGGCTTAAATAGGGTGTGGTTTAATAGAGTCTGAGATGATTTCTATAGTGCAAAATGCGATAATGTTAAATAGGAAATGTACAGTGCAGAGTGTACAGCGGTGGGTAGTATGTGCAGTAGAGGGGTGTGGAGCGTATGGCAGTAGGTAGTATGTGCAGGAGAGGGGTGTGGAGTGTATGGAGGTGTGTAGTATGTGCAAGAGAGAAGTGCGGAGTGTATGGAGGTGGGTAGTATATGCAGGAGAGGAGTGCGTAGTATATGCTGGTGGGTAGTATGTGCAGGAGAGGAGTGCAGAGTGTGTGGCGGTGAGTATCATAGTATGTGCAGGAGAGTTGTGCGGAGTCTATGGAGGTGGGTAGTATGTGCAGAAGAGGAGTGTGGAGTGTACGGTGATGGGTAGAATGTGCAGGTGAGGAAAGCAGTGTACAGTGGTGGGTAGTATGTGCAGAATGGTGTCAGTAGGGCAGCGTACGGTCGTTTTTTAACTTTTACTATTTTATCTATTTAAATTATTTTTTTACAACTTCATTATTTTCTGTTTTTATTTTTTTCATATTTTGAAAATGCTTTTTGGGGGCTAGTGGATGGTGTCAGTATAGCAATGGACAGTATCAGATTTTTTTTAAATTATTTGTTTACAATTTATTTCTGTATTTGTTTTCACAATGATTTGGAGGGGGGCTGTGGACAGTGTCAGTTTTTTGTTTTTATTATTATATTATCTATTTTTGTTTACTATTTTGTTTTATTATTCTTTTCTACAAATCATTTTTTTTTTTCTGGGATACACACAGGTCCTAGAAGACATGGGGGCGGGGGGCTCGCTGCACAAAAGGATATGACGTCCTGCGCCTTGGACCGGATGGATTGAAAGTACACTATGTACTTCATAATAAGGTACGATAGAAGAAATTTTTAATATCTAAAAATGAGGGACAGAGAGGTGGTCCTTTGTTTAAAAGTGCGTGGAACTCCGCTTTAAGTAAAAATATCCCTACTCTCCCCAGTACACATCTTCTTATTCTCCAGTGGTAAATGACAGACTACTTTGTTCCTTCTTCATGCCCACTAACCAGCTAAACACAATGGGGGTGGGACATTACATCTTGATTGATGGAGGCTTCACCTCCCTTAGTTATTCTAATGCCTCGTACACACGATCAAACAATCCCGCCATGTGTGGGCTCCGGCTGACTTTTTTTACACTCCAATCTGTCTGCCGGGCTCGCATTTCGGCGGACAATCCGACCGTGTGTGTGCCAGTCCGCCGCACTTTTGGAATGAATGGACTTATCCCGCCCGTCCGCTAATTTTGAGCGCGTCTCCAGGTAGCCGGGGTCACCTGGTATGGACTTAAAGGGGAACCCCTACGTCGAAAAATCCGCGTGGGGGTCCCCCCTCAGGTCAGACCCTTATCCGAGCACGCTACCCGGCCGGCCAGGAAAGGGGGTGGGGACGAGCGAGCGCCCCCCCCTCCTGAGCCGTACCAGGCCGCGTGCCCTCAACATGGGGGGTGCCACCCCAAAGCACCTTGTCCCCATGTTGATGAGGACAAGGGCCTCTTCCCGACAACCCTGGTCATTGGTTGTCAGGGTCTGCGGGCGGGGGGCTTATCGGAATCCGGGAGCCCCCTTTAATAAGACCCACCCTATGTGAATGAGTATGCGGTACAATTTACCCCTACCCATTCACCTGTGAAAAAAGTAAAAAAAAAAAAAAACACAACACACAAGGGTTAAAATAGTTTATTGCACAGCTCCAGGGGTCTTCTTCCGTCTTCGGGGGTCTTCTCACCGGGCTCCTCCACTATCTTCTGCTCTTTTGCTAGCTCTTTCACTAGCGGAGGAGCCCGGCTTTCTTCTCCGCTGCCGCCCTCTTCTTCCGACTTCGGGGGTCTTGTCCCCCTATTTGGGGGTCTTGTCCCCCTCTTCGGTTCTTCTTGCCAGGCCACCGCACCTTCTTCTAGCTCTTTTACAAGCGGTGGCCCGGTCTTCTGTCGCCACTGTCTTCTGGCCTTTTGTTCTTCTCTTCTGGAGATGTTGCCTCGTCGCTCTCTCCGGACACAATGACAGAGAAGCGGCGTGCGGCGACTTATATAGGGACATCACCGGATGATGTCCCCGCCCATTATGATGTCACAGTCCCAGCATCCTCTGGGGCTGTGACATCATAATGGGCAGGGACATCATCCGGTGATGTCCCTATATAAGTCGCCGCACGCCGCTTCTCTGTCATTGTGTCCGGAGAGAGCAACGATGCAACATCTCCAGAAGAGAAGAACAGAAGGCCAGAAGACAGCGGCAACAGAAGACCAGGCCACCGCTTGTAAAAGAGCTAGAAGAAGGGACGGTGGCCCGGCAAGAGGAACCGAAGAGGGGGATAAGACCCCTCAAGAGGGGGACAAGACCCCTGAAGTCGGAAGAAGAGGGCGACGGTGAAGAAGAAAGCCGGGCTCCTCCGCTAGTGAAAGAGCTAGCAAAAGAGCAGAAGATAGCGGAGGAGTCCTGCGAAAAGACCCCCGAAGACGGAAGAAGACCCCCGGAGCTGTGCAATAAACTATTTTAACCCTTGTGTGTTGTGTTTTTTTTAAACTTTTTTTCACAGGTGAATGGGTAGGGGTACATTGTACCCCATACTCATTCACATAGGGTGGGGGGCCGGTATCCGGGGGCCCCCTTATTAAAGGGGGCTCCCGGATTCCGATAGTCCCCCGCCCGCAGACCCCGACAACCAACGGCCAGGGTTGTCGGGAAGAGGCCCTTGTCCTCATCAACATGGGGACAAGGTGCTTTGGGGTGGGGGGGGGCGCGCGCCCCCCCCCCCCTTCCCCAAGGCACCCCCCATGTTGAGGGCACGCGGCCTGGTACGGCTCAGGAAGGGGGGTGCTCGCTCGTCCCCACCCCCTTTCCTGGCCGGCTGGGTAGCGTTCTCGGATAAGGGCCTGATATGGACCTGGGGGGGACCCCCACGCCGATTTTTCGGCGTAGGGGTTCCCCTTAAAGTCCATACCAGGTGACTGGGCCAGCGATGCCTCCTTCGCTGGCCCCGGCTACCCGGAGATGTGCTCAAAATTAGCGGACTTTCCTCCGCGTGTGTGGGCGAGTCCGTTCATTTCAAAAGTACGACGGATAGTCCGGCGGACTTAGTACACCGTATTAGTCCACTGAAAAAGTGCCGTGTGTGGGCAAGTAGCTCGTTCGGAAAGTCCGCCAGACTAAGTCCGCCGGATAGTCTGCTACGTGTGTACGCGGCATTAGACACAGGCTGGAGGGGCATGACACAGCCTGTGACTAGTAGAAATCTGCACACACTGTGTTATTGCCAAAAAATAATAAAGATTTGATTTCCCACCTGTCAAATTCACCTTTCGGAGGTCTGAAGATGGAATTTCGGGGGGGGGGGGGGGGGCGGCGTAACAAGTGACAGGAGAGCAGGAAAGTATTCCGGGGTTCAGCCCATTGAGGAAGCATTAAACAAGTGGCAGAAGGCTAGAAGCTCCTCTTGCCTCTGTTGCCCTACAGACAGGCTGGGAAAGCACTGGGCCATGTAACAGCTTTATATCAATTAGTAAAAAAAGTACATAGATGATTTTTTTTTTATTTAAATAATTACAGTGCCATCATTCACAAAAAGAGAAGGGATAATGTATGAAGAAACCTCCTAGGTCAGGTGCTAGAAGTGAGGAAAATTTAGTTTTTGTCTCTACTGTTAGAAGTGGAGACAGGGATTGGCTGAAACTGTATCCAGGGCCAGCTCAGACTCTGCCCTCTCTTCACACTAGGTTTCCTGAAGATTCCTGAAAATCAAGGGGAAATAGACAAGCCTGCAGCTGCAGAACTTAAGCCCCATACACACTATAAGATTTTCTGCAGATTTTTTCCTTCAGAGTCCGAGCTGGCCCGGGATACAGCTTCAGCCAATCCCTGGTTGAGAACAATGGCCAGTAGGGGGCTGACAGGTGTATTTAACCACTTGCTTACTGGGCACTTAAACACCCTTCCTGCCCAGACCAATTTTCAGCTTTCGGTGCTCTCACACTTTGAATGACAATTACTCAGTCACGCAACACTGTACCCAAATGAATTTTTTGTCCTTTTTTTCCCACAAATAGAGCTTTCTTTTGGTGGTATTTGATCACCTCTGGGGGTTTTTTTTTTTTGCGCTATAAATGAAAAAAGACCAAAAATTTTGAAAAAAAAACGCATATTTCTTTGTTTCTGTGACAGAATTATGCAAATTATAAATTTTTCTTCATAAATTTTGGCCACAATTTATACTGCTACATATCTTTGGTAAAAATAACCCAAATTAGTGGATATTATTTGGTCTTTGTGAAAGTAAGAGAGTCTACAAGCTGTAGTGCGAATCGCACAAAATTGATCACATCTGATGTACTGGTGGCCTATCTCGCTTCTTGTGACCCGAACAAGTCAGGAAAGTACAAATACCCCCCAAATGACCCCTTTTTGGAAAGTAGACATTCCAAGGTATTTAGTAAGAGGCATAGTGAGCTTTTTGATGTTGTCATTTTTTTTCCACAATTCTTTGCAAAATTAATTTTTTCATTTTTTTTCTCCACAAAATTGTCATTGTAATAGGTTATTTCTCTCACATGGCATGTGTATACCACAAATGACACCCCCCAAAAAATTCTGCTACTCCTCCTGAGTATTACAATACCACACGTGTGGGACTTTTTCACAACCTGGCCACATAGAGAGGCCCAACATGCAGGTAGCGCCATCATGTGTTCTAGGAACATAAATTACACATCTAACTTGTTGACTATTTATTACACTTTTGAAGCACCAGGACAATGACACTGATGACAGATGGCACTGATACGTGGCGATGATGACACTTATACGTGGCACTGATGACACGTAGGCACTGATGACAGATGGCACTAATATGTGGCACTGATGACAGATGGCACTAATATGTGGCACTGATGACACGTGGCACTGATGACACGTGGCACTAATACGTGGCACTGATGACAGATGGCACTAATACGTGCCACCGATGACAGATGGCACTAATACATGGCACCGATGACGTGTGACACTGATGACAGATGCACTGATAAGTGGCATTGATGACCCGTGACACTGACAACAGATGGCACGTGACACTGACAGGTGGCACTGATGACAAATGGCACTGATACGTGGCACTGATGACAGATGGCACTAATACGTGGCACTGATAACAAATGGCACTATGTGGCACTGATTACACGTGGCACTGATGACAGATGGCACTTATACGTGGCACTGATGACAGATGGCACTGGGGACAAATGGCACTGACAACAGGTGGCACTGGGGGCAGGTAGCACTGGGGTGGATGGCACTGGGGCAGGATGGCACTGGGGCAGGATGGCACTGGGGAGGATGGCACTGCTGGGGGAGGATGGCACTGCTGGGGGAGGATGGCACTTTTTTTTACTTTTTTTTTTTTATCAAATCAAAGCAAAGCAGAACGGCTGCCGCTGCAGCCGTTCATCTCTCCCCTCTCACACTCTGTCTGTGTGAGGAGGGAGAGCGGCACTGAGAGATGATCTCATATGTTTACATATGAGATCATCTCCCATTGGACACGCCGATCGCGCTGTAAACGGCCGCTGTGATTGACCGTTTACAGCGATCTGTGTTTGCCTGTCCCCAGGGGACAGGGCAAACACAGAACTTCCCCGATGCGTGCCCGCGGCGGCGTGCATTGCGGAAGTAAACATTAGGACATCCAGGGACGGCCACCCGGACGAAAGCGCCTGCTCTACGGCCGTCATACGGCTATAGGGCGGGCGCGAGGTGGTTAAGATGATTGTAAAGCCATGTACACACAATCAAATTTTCCAACGGGAAATGTGTGATGACAGGCTGTTGGTGGAAAATCCGACCGTTTGTACGCTCCATCTGACAATTGTCGGATTTTCCGCGGACAAATGTTGGATGGCAGTCTTTAAAATTTTCTGCGGACAAATGTCTGTTGTCCAAGTGTGTGTACAAAAACCCAAAGTACAAATACGCATGCTCGGAAGCAAGGACTAGCATTCGTAATGGAGAATTAACATTAGTGATGTGGCGAATTATGAATTCTCGAAATGCAGCGCACATTCTCTTCTTCTTTATTTAATGGGATAATAATGAAGCTGCTTTGCTGGTTATATTGATAGAGTTATGGAAAACCTATTTTAAAAGGCTTTTTTTTTTCTAGTGACAACAAGAATAATATGATTATGCTGAGGACTGAGTGAGATTGTATGCTTGTGGCTAAAATTACCCTGTGCCTGGCTGCTTGCTCCATTAAGGGATCAGAACTTGGGATCAGATTTGTGGACCAAGTCATGGATCCGCTACGTGTAAATTGAACAGTGTGTTTAGTATCAGTAAAAGACACGCCTATAGTAACTGTCAAATCTATGAACAACTTTGCTGAAGTAATTTGTTGTCAACAAGGAAAGCATTATAAGGTGCTATATAAAAGGACAGTGTATGTATATGTTTATGAATACATAAGTCTCTAGCTGACCTTGCCTGTGTGTTTTGATGTTTTAGTTTGAGCAGAGTTTTTCCATTTCAAATATTGTGGGTTTTTCTTGTTGTACAATCTAACCCCACCCTATCGTTCACGTTATAATCTGGAAACCACAGATGCTGTACACATGAAGACTAAACAGGGAAAACCTTTTTTTGTAATTATGACATACGGTGTCGCATAGAATTTTTTTAAGTTTTTTTTTATAATGATGATAACATTTTAACATTGTTGTTCATAGTCGATTTCCCTGATTCATTCCCTACAAACACACGCCTTTATGGAGAAGAAATATGCCACACTTGGGTATTCCACACTGTGTTAGGTTAGTTTATATATCCTGTTTCCTTTCTGTTTAGGCAGACGTGGGCTTTTTCCTCTTCAGATCAGGAAACTGAAAAGAATACGTTTTCTGGCATTTCTAAAAATGAATAACAAGCAAATCAATTAAATAAATTGACCAGAAAAGAATTAAAAGAAAAATAATTTGACCAGCTACATACATTTTGATGCATTGTTTGGATATTCACCTAATATAGCTCCAAAACCTGGAGATTTTAAAGCCTAATTCCAAGCAATTTTTTTTAGATTTTTTTTTTTGTTCAGATTTCAGAGTTCAGATTTGCTGCAACCTTAGTTTTGCAATCTAAATGTACTATGTACTAATGTTGTACATCACCTTTCAACCATGGCCAGCAGACTTAAAAGGCTTAGAAGGGCTAATAAAGATGCGTTTAAATAAAATAGCCCCCTGAATATTAAAAGTTTCTGTAGTGAGAGTATAGGGAGAGTAGACAAGCTGCATAGGAAAAGCTTAGGAACAATTACCAAACTCTGCTTTATGTCTGTAAATTGTAGTGGTGGGGTTTTGTTTAACTGTTTTCACAGTTCTTTATTTAACCAAAAGGTTATTGTTGCCATTGTCAGCAATACGTTTCATTGCTATCTCTTTAGGCATTTACACACTTTGCTTTCTTCTTTTTTTATCCTTGTTTTTGGGGAATATGTTGTCTTTAATTTTAGTTTATGGTTGGCAAGCACTTTTAGTTATTTTTCTGCAAGACTATTTTTTTTTTTTTAAAGATGGCTTTTTTTTTCTCAAAGCACAGAATTCACTTGTTGCTGATCGTCTGCTCTTGGAGCTGCCTTTAGTGCACAGCTTGCCACTGCATTGTTTAAAAGAATAAACGTGCAACAACAGTGTTCACCAAACCACCCCACAGCCTATAATTCAAATTCTCCACACCTCATTATCCACACTGTAGAAATAAAAGTTAGGCATACACCAGTTAGGGCTATTCTCCCTGTTTAACAATGTGTTGCCACTGGCCAATTTTTATCCTCTATGGTCTCTCCATTTATGTCTGAAAATAACTGTCCTGTGTCACTAGTACAACAAAGCCTAACCTTACTCATTAAAATGTCCCTGCCACCAAATGAATTTTACACAGCTGTAAGAAAAACCCAGTATATATTGGAACAAGATAACTGTTGCATGCTCACAAGCATAAATAATGTGAATACGAGAGAGGGGGTGCTAGTGTTCAATGTGTATAACAATCTTCAAAAAATGCATATACATACCCAAATTTATATGAATAGATTCTCATGTGCTATTACAAATAAAGATATAAAACGCTATTATTTCCAATGGACTAAACATTTCAATCATTCAATCAACTAATGAGAAAGAAAAATAACAATTCCCTATAGTGCAAAACCAGTCTCTGTAAGCTTATAAACATAAGTCCATAAATATACCAACAAACATTTTTTGTGTTCACTGCAAATCCAGTGCTGAGTCACCCACTGATTAATGACAACATCAAACACCAGATGGCATGTGACCACCTGGTCAATAAGCACTTGATTAAATTATGATTTATATCAGGATCAGCCCAGATCTGTTTTTAAGTATACATCTACCACAAAATTGCCACATGCTCATAGATTGGTAAACCAGAGGGATAGAAAACTGCTGCTTATAGTGTAGCAATGTTATTACAAAAAACAATAAAAGAAAGACAGACATACAGATGTACCCTTACATTATGAGTCCAACAAATGGCACTAATACAGCCCGCAGTAAAATAAAATGTCGAGCACCCCCAGGTCCTGGAGCCAGCGTGCGTTCCCAATACTGGAAATATGTAACCGGAAGTTAGAATTTTTTTGACTTTCAAATGATTTAAAGTATTACTAAAGGCAAAACTTATATTTTAGTTTTGGATAGAGTGGAAAGGGGTAAGAAGACCTGTCAGTTTTTTATTTATTTCTGTGTCCCGTTAAGGAGGTTCCCCTCTCTATTTTTCCTGTTTACCATTATCATTAAGGCCGGGTTCACACCACTGCGATGCGGGAACGCCGCGAATCCGCGGCGTTTTCCCGCATCGCATTACTCCCGCCGGCAGTTCACACTGCCCTATGCGGACGGCTGGGAGTGTCAATGATATGTTAATGACAGATCCGTCCGCATATCGCAGTGCGATCTGCCGACTCGCACAGGAATCGGATCGCATGGTGTGAACCCCCATGCGATCCGATTCTGTTGCGGACCAAAAAAAGGGTCCCGTGCGAGTTTGCTGCGGGGCCGATGCGAATTCAGCCATACTATCTGTATGGCTGTACTCGCATCGCTACGGAGATCGGATGTTATTTGCGGTGCGAATCACATACGGATCTCCCCCCCGCAGCAGTGTGAACCCAGCCTAAAAGTGAAAGTTAAAAAATATCTAAAATTTTGGGTTGTCCCCAGAAAAGTAATAGAAGGAAAATCTTCCAACGGGGACTCCTTATTTGCAGTTATTTCCTCTCACTTTCTGTTTGCCTATGGGACAGGAAGTGAAGGGAAATCTCTGCAATGGTTCACAGATGGCAAAAAAGAAACTTACAGGGGTTATAACTAGGGTTGCACCAATAATGAATATCAGTCCTGATACTAGGCATTTTTGTGAGTATCGGTACTCGTGGAAGTGCTACGATACCCAAAACCAATACCGGAAGTGACGTCAGTTTGGGAGTGGAACACCTCCTCCTCCCCTCCGGCAAGCTGTCTCCTCTGGCGCAGGGCCGTCTTAATGCATGGGCCAACCTGGCCACTGCCTATATAGGTAGAATATGTACTATTCCAATCACAGGGCATGGAGAAGAGAGCTGGCGGGGATTGGAGCAGTACAACTCCAGCTCCAGCACATGTAGCAGAGGTAAGATCATGCCCTGATCTAGGGGGAGTATTGGGGAGGGGTTGGGTGATTGTGCCCTCCTAACCCCCTGTAATGTGCCCTCCTACCCACCATGTACTGTGCCCTTCCAACCCCCTGTACTGTGCTCTCCTATTCACCCTGTACTGTGCCCTCCTAACCCCCTATACTATGCCCTTCTACCCCCTTACTGTGCCCTCCTACCCAACCTGTGCTGTGCCATCCTAACCCCCTGTACTGTGCCCTCCTAACCCCCTGTACTGTGCCCTCCTAACCCCATGTACTGTGCCCTCCTAACCCCCTGTACTGTGCCCTCCTAACCTCCTGTGCTGTGCCCTCCTAACCCCCTGTATTGTGCCCTTCTGCTCTCCCCCTGTACTGTGCCCTCCTAACCCCCATACTGTGTTCTAACCTCCTGTACTGTGCCCTCCTAATCCCCTGTACTATGCCCTCCTACCCCCCTGTGCTGTGTCCTCCTAACCCCTTGTATTGTGCCCTTCTGCTCTTCCCCTGTATTGTGCTATCTTGCTCACCCTGTACTGTGCCCTCTTGCCTCCTGTGCTATGCCCTCCCTGTGTTGTGTCCTCATGCTTGCCCTGTGTCATGTCCTCCTGCCCTCCACCAGCTGTCACATCTGCCCCCATGTCTACTAATGACCCTCTCATCCCCATCCTCTTCCCCCCAGCAATCACAGCCTTTCCCATCCTAACTCTCCTACCCACAATCCCTGTTTAACCCCACCAGGGATGCCATCAGGGGGGTAAGGGGCCCGGTGTCCCTAGGGGCCCGAGTGGGGACCGATTCTTTGGATACTTTCCCTGTATATCCTCTGAGGACAGACGCTGTAATGAAGCTCTCTGTAACAGACGTTGGCTGCTTATCACAGCAGCACACCTAGCCGATGGAGCGGGGCTCCTCCATTCTGATCAGGGGTGGACTGAGGGCCCAGTGTAAGTGGATGGGGGGGTACACTTGCCACTGTGGGGCAGCAGCTTCTAAATACACACACTGTTTGTGCTGGTCTTCTCTCGATAGAACACCGGTGGTGTATTTAGAATCTCCAAAGCTCCTCTTGTCCCTGAGAGATCTCTGACTCAACTCCCCCCTCCTCCAATCACCAGTGCAGTGTGCTGAGGGGGGTGGAGCGCCCTTTAGCTGGTCGGGATGTCTGCTTACACTACAGTGAGGAGATGCGAGGAGTTTCTTTTTACTAAGTAAAGTCTCCTTGGAAGAAAAGCTGCCAAAGTTTCTGTAGGATTTGTCGTGTAGGTATTGCATCTATAAGGAGACACAGAGGATGAAGAGACAGTGCGTGTGACAGATATCTCCCAAGCTAGCACACAGCCCTATCTATATAACATCCTCCAACCTCTATGTCCAGATCATGTGAATGTCATTTTTGACCATTCATGTAACTCTGTGTTTATGTGGTGAGTTTATACCTCTGATTGTACAAACTCAGCTTGAATTGTCATGAATTAATTTTACATTATCTGGACATACAGCCTGCTAGGTGCTGGATTATATATATATATATATATATATATATATATATATATATTTACATCTCATAACAGGACAATGTTTTCTTTGAGTACCAATTTTGCATTATATCACTTGTATATATTAGTGGATGAGCACAATCGTTTTTTTTATAATTTTTTTTTATTATTATTATAAACATAAACATCCAGCTTATATCCAGCTGACAGACATCACTCGGACCCTTATCTATTCAACATCACTCCCTGCTCACCTCAGACTGTCATTAAAATAAATCCTTCCCCATTCTGCCACTGTCATACCCTCCACATTCCTCTCCCCTACATACAGGAGGGATTACACTGGACTGGATCTGGGCTGTACTGACTGCACAGAAGGGATAGAAGGACTACAGAGGGAGGACACTGCGAGAGAGGACTGACATAGAGGTCAGATGAGGATGGAGGAGGAGGAGGACCTAGAATGGAGGAAGAGGAGGACAGTGGAATGAAGGAGGAGGACCTAGAATGGAGGAAGAGGAGGACATGGGATGAAGGAGGAGGACCTAGAATGGAGGAAGAGGAGGACATGGGATGGCGAAGATGGGACTGCAAAAGGAGGACATGTGTTGGGGAAAAGGGACTGGAGAAGGATGAGGACATGGGATGAGGAACATGGGACTGGAGAAGGAATAGGACATGGAGTGGAGGAGATGGTATTGGAGAAGGAAGAGGACATGGGATGGAGGAGGAGGACATGGGATGGAGGAGAAGGGACTGGGAATGGAAGAGGAGCACATGGGATGGAGAAGGAAGAGGACATGGGATGGAGGAGGAAGAAATGAGATGGGGGAGAAGGGACAGGAAGTGGAGCACATGGAATGGAGGAGGACATGGGAGTTGAGGAGGAAGAGGACATAGGATGGAGGTTATATTGGGTTTTAAGAGTATTAAAATAAAAGTGCACCGAAGGACTTGGTGGGTGGATTCGGTGGGACAGTCAGTGGTCGGGCCTTGAGGAATGTTTGTGGTCAGGCCCAGACTTAAAGCTGCGTAAGGGGCCCCAAAATTTCTGATGGCTGCCCTGAACCCCACCCTCAAATACCCTACCCTCACATACCCCTCTACGCCCTCACCCCAGGCTCACCCACCTCCAAAACCACCACTTTACCTACACTTCTTAGGCAATAGGTATCGGTAATTGGTATCGGCAAGTACTTGAAAAAAGTATCAGTACTCATACTCTGTATTAAAAAATGGTATTGGTGCATCCCTAGTTATAACCCTCCCTTGCTTTATCTAAAAAACAAGAGGGATTGGGATACCTGCCAGGTTTGTTTTGCCATCTGTGCTTCTGAGATGCACCCTTTGTATTTGTTTTTATTTGTTTTGGTAACTGTTATCACCAAAACTTAAAGTAAAAGAAAATTACAAATTTTGAAGCGTCACCATAACAGGAATAGAGAAGAAATTATCCACTGGTTCAGTATAATGTAGTCAAGTTGAGAGATTACCTCACTTTGGAGGGCTTCCATTTTTTTCTGTTTTTATATTTTCATCTATAGATTTCATAGAAATTAAAATAATTTTTGCACAACAATTTTTCCAAAAAGCCAAAAAACAAACCGCAATGTATGTATTAATTTGTTATATTTTAGTAATGACAACATTACTTAGTGAAAAAGGCCCTTAGTGGAAATGTAAAAATAGTTTTGGCATAGAAAGGGTAAACAGGCTTAATATTTGAATGGTTTTCTTTGTCTATGTTGCCCTTAAAGCCGCATAAATAGGACCTTCTCTCTGCTGTACAGCAACCTATAAACAGGATGGGTACATACCTCCATAGCATTGCTCAGAATCTCATCAGAATCTCATTTTGTTTATGTCCCATGATATATATATATATATATATATATATATATAAGCCTGGCTATTATCTCTAAAAATAAAATGACTAGCATTCACTGTAAGACCAGGACCTTGTATTCTACTTGTAATGCAGGAAAAGTATGTTTACAGTGGTGTGGAATGAAGCTCTAATGACCTGGCATTATGAAAAGAAATACAGAAGGCACAGGCCATGGTAGTTCAGCAGTGAGCAGTGGTGCTATCAACTCAAGACCATACGGTAAGTTATTTTCTCCCAGAAGTGAGAACAGGATACCCATCAAAGACAGTTATCCTGTCCCCCTACCGCCCGAAAGATGCCAATTGTGGCACCGGAGGAGAAGAGGAGACAGATGAGCAGAAGTTCCACTTTTAGTGGGTATAGTGGCAGTTATGGTAAAACAGCACCTTCTCTGGTTCTACATCAAACAACCCCACATTGCATTTATTTTTTAGCTCAGAAATTGTTAGGGATGTCTGCTACATCTTCTATACATCATGTACTGTTATCTATTAGTAAAATCCATGCTGCTAGGTGGTTGAGAACTTCATAATTTATTTCACAAGAAATCAACTGTAATATGTCTGCCCCTAATACATTTTTCGGCAATGCGTCAGGGTCTAATACTTGAGTGGAATTTCTTTTTCACATCCTAATTAAAAATGTGCAGGTGCTGTCTCTTTAAGGGAAAAGGTTTTACCTCCTTAGGCTAGGTTCACACATATGTATATGCAGTTGATATGTTTTTAAGCTCTGTTTTCCAGCATGTTATGTTTTTTTGTTTTTTTTTATGCACATGTTTGATGAATTTAAATACGTTTTGCATTTTTGGGAATGCGTTAATGTTGCTAGGAGGAGGTGTCATGCAAGAAAATACACCAAAAATGCACGCACAAGCGTTTTTTCCTTCTTTAAAGTGCAAGTGTACTCAGACTGTGGAAAAAGAATACATTTAATAGTTATCACAACCAGCAGTCCTCCTTGTCTTGACAAGCTCAGAAAATGTCAGTAAGCAATATGATAACAAACTAAAACATAAAACACACAGAGTGCATTGGATTGCCCAGAATTTTCTTTTAATGAAGATACAAAAACAAATGCATGCGCTTACAATGCTAAAATTTAATTACAAAAGGAACTATATGCAGCGCTCTATGAGTAAAATTCAAAGTGTAATGGTTATAAAAATAGGCAGTTCTAACACTGTGTTCAGTGAAAACCACAAATGGCTGTGAAAAAATGGGGTGAATACAATGTCATGATCATCCAACACTTATAAGTGACACAATTAATACAAAATACATAAATAGCAAGCTATAAGTCCATAAATGATATAATCCCAACACCAAAGTAGAATGCTCTGAGATATAAAATCTAGTTCTTCCACCACGAGTGCTCAATGGCAAGGTGGCCACTCACCAGAGATGTTCATAGTACATACATAGTACATGGTAGGCGAGGTCGAAAAAAGACACAAGTCCATCAAGTCCAACCTATGTGTGTGATTATATGTCAGTATTACATTGTATATCCCTGTATGCTGTGATTGTTCGGCTGCTTTTCTAATAGTTTCCTGAAACTATCGATGCCCCCCGCTGAGACCACTGCCTATGGAAGGGAATTCCACATACTTGCCGCTCTTACAGTAAAGAACCCTCTATGTAGTTTGAGGTTAAACCTCTTTTTCTTTTAATGCGTGGCCACAAGTCTTGTTAAACTCCCTTCCGCGAAAACGTTTTATCCCTATTGTAGGGTCACCGGTATGGTATTTGTATATTGAAATCATATCCCCTCTGAAGCATCTCTTCTGCAGAGAGAATAAGTTCAGTGGTCGCAACCTTTCCTCATAACTAATATCCTCCAGACTCTTTATTAGCTTTGTTGCCCTTCTCTGTACTCGCTCTATTTCCAGTAATCCTTCCTGAGGACTGGTGCCCAGAACTAGATAGCATATTCCAGGTGTGGCTGGACCAGAGTCTTGTAGAGAAAGAGAATTATCATTTTATCTCTAGAATTAATCCCCTTTTTAATGCATGCCAATATTCTGTTTGCTTTGTTAGCAGCAGCTTGGCATTGCATTTCCCACATCCCGTGGAGAAGTTATTGCCCTGCTTAGCTTAGTATTGTCCACAAATACAGAGATTAAACGGTTTACTCCATCCTCCAGGTCGATTATGAATAAATTAAACAGGATTGGTTCCAGCACAGAACCCTACCCACACTGACCATTCCGAGTACTCCCCATTTATCACCACCCTTTGAACTCGCCCTTGTAGCCAGTTTTCAATCCATGGGAACTGTGTCAAATGCTTTTGCAAAATCCAGACACAACATCTACGGCCTTTCTTTATCTAGATGGCAACTCACCTCAACTTAATAGATTGGTTTGGCAAGAACGAGTCTTCGTGAATCCATGCTGATTACAGCTAATGATACCATTCTCATTACTAAAATCTTGTATATAGTCCCTTATCATCCCCTCCAAGAGTTTACATACTATTGATGTTAGGCTAGCTAGTCTGTAATTCCCAGGGATGTATTTTGTGCCCTTTCTAAATATTGGTGCTACATTGGCTTTTATCCAATCAACTGGTACCATTCCAGTCAGTAGACTGTCAGTAAAAATGAAGAACAATGGTCTGGCAATTACTTGGCTGAGTTTCTTAAGTACCCTCAGGTGCAATCCATCTGGTCGGGCGGCACAGCAGTAAGAAGAGTCGCTGGTTCAAATCCCAACCACGACACTACCTGCCTGGAGTTTGCATGTTCTCCCTGTGCCTGCGTGGGTTTCCTCCGGTTTCCTCCCACAATCCAAAGACATGCAGATAGGTTAATTGGCTTCTGTATAAAATTGGCCCTGGTATAGGAATGGGGACCTTGGATTGTGGGCTCCTTGAGGGTAGGGATGTGTGATGTGAGTGTGCAATGTACAGGGATAGGGGCGATTGTAGACACTCACTCAGGTTGAACTGGATGGACTGGTGTCTTTATTCAACCTTACTAACTATGAGAAACTATGAGACTATGGTCCTGGTGATTTATTAATGTTAAGTTTCCCAAGTCTAAAGCCGCGTACACACGGGCGGACTGTATGGCCTACTTAGTCCGTCATACAATCCGACGGACAGTCCGTCATACTTTCGAATGAACGGACTTGACCACACACACCACTTTTTGAGCGGACTAATACGGCGTACTAAGTCCGCCATACTATCCGCCCTACTTTTGAAATGAACGGACTCGCCCACACACGCGGAGGAAAGTCCGCTCATTTCGAGCGCGTCTCCAGGTAGGCGGGCCCGCGAAGGAGACGTCGCTGACCCCGCCGCCTGGTATGGACTTAAAGGGGAACCCCAACGCCGAAAAAAATCGGCGTGGGGGTCCCCCCCAAGTCCACAACAGGCCCTTGTCCGAGCACGCTACCCGGCCGGCCAGGAAAGGGGGGCGAGCGAGCGCCCCCCCCTCCTAAACCGTACCAGGCCGCGTGCCCTCAACATGGGGGGTGCCTTGGGGAAGGGGGGGCCGCGCGGCCCCCCCACCCCAAAGCACCTTGTCCCCATGTTGATGAGGACAAGGGCCTCTTCCCGACAACCCTGGCCTTTGGTTGTCGGGGTCTGCGGGCGGGGGGCTTATCGGAATACGGGAGCCCCCTTTAATAAGGGGGCCCCCGGATACCGGCCCCCCACCCTATGTGAATGAGTATGGGGTACAATGTACCCCTACCCATTCACCTGTAAAATAAAAGTACAAAAAAAAACACAACACACGAGATAAAATACTTTATTGCACAGCTCCGGGGGGTCTTCCGTCTTCGGGGGTCTTCTCGCCGGACTCCTTTCGCTATCTTCCTCGCTGCCGGCCTCTTCTCCCGACTTCGGGGGTCTTGTCCCCCTCTTCGGTTCTTCTGCCAGGCCACCGCACCTTCTTATAGCTCTTTTACAGGCGGTGGCCCGGTCTTCTGTCGCCGCCGCCGCCGCCTTCCGTTCTTCTTCTTCTTCTCCAGGAGATGTTGCCTCGACGATCTCTCCGGCCGGAATGCCAGGGACGCACTGCGCGGCCACTTATATAGGGACAAGGGGCGGTGTCACATGGCTTTATGTCACATGAGTTGGTCACATGGGTTGATGTCACATGGGGACTATGACATCGTAAGGGGGCGGGGTCACCATGTGACACCAACCCATGTGACATAAAGCCATGTGACACCGCCCCTTGTCCCTATATAAGTGGCCGCGCAGTGCGTCCCTGGCATTCCAGCCGGAAAGATCGTCGAGGCAACATCTCCTGGAGAAGAAGAAGAAGAAGAAGAACGGAAGGCGGCGGCGGCGGCGACAGAAGACCGGGCCACCGCCTGTAAAAGAGCTATAAGAAGGCGCGGTGGCCCGGCAGAAGAACCGAAGAGGGGGACAAGACCCCCAAAGTCTGGAGAAGAGGCCGGCGGCGAGGAAGAAAGCCGGACTCCTCCGCTAGCAAAAGAGCTACAAGAAGATAGCGGAGGAGTCCGGCGAGAAGACCCCCGAAGACGGAAGACCCCCGGAGCTGTGCAATAAAGTATTTTATCTCGTGTGTTGTGTTTTTTTTGTACTTTTATTTTACAGGTGAATGGGTAGGGGTACATTGTACCCCATACTCATTCACATAGGGTGGGGGGCCGGTATCCGGGGGCCCCCTTATTAAAGGGGGCTCCCGGATTCCGATAAGCCCCCCGCCCACAGACCCCGACAACCAACGGCCAGGGTTGTCGGGAAGAGGCCCTTGTCCTCATCAACATGGGGACAAGGTGCTTTGGGGTGGGGGGGCCGCACGGCCCCACCTTCCCCAAGGCACCCCCCCATGTTGAGGGCACGCGGCCTGGTACGGTTTAGGAGGGGGGGCGCTCGCTCGCCCCCCTTTCCTGGCCGGCCGGGTAGCGTGCTCGGACAAGGGTCTGTTGTGGACTTGGGGGGGACCCCCACGCCGATTTTTTTCGGCGTTGGGGTTCCCCTTTAAGTCCATACCAGGCGGCGGGGCCAGCGACGTCTCCTTCGCGGGCCCCGCCTACCTGGATACCCGCTCGAAATGAGCGGACTTTTCTCCGGGCGGGAAAAGTCCGCTCATTTCAAAAGTACGGCGGACTGGCATACACACGGGCGGATTGTCCGCCGAAATGCGAGTACGACGGACAGTATTTCGAAAAATCCGAAATACTTAGTACGCCGGACTGCACGCTGAAAAAGTCCGCTGAAGCCCACACACGAGCGGACTGTCCGCTGAAATGTGTTTCGGCGGACTAAGTAGGCCATACAATCCGCCCGTGTGTACGCGGCATAATTTTAATTCTGATAACCATGGAGGTGCTTCCTGTGATGTGTCATGAGGATAAACACTGCAGTTTTGGTTACTGAAGCCCCTCGATTCCCTCGTGAAGGCTGAGGAGAAGAATAAATTCAATACCTTCGCCATCTCCCCATCCTTTGTAACCAGATGTCCTTCCTCATTCTTTATGGGGTCAATATGGTCTGTCCTCCCTTTTTTACTGTTTACATACTTAACTACTTCAATACCAGGCACTTAAACACCTTCCTGCCCATGCCACTTTTCAGCTTTCATCGCTGTCGCAATTTAAATGAAAATTGCGCTGTCATAGTACACTGTTTTTTATAATTTTGTTCCCACAAATAGAGCTTTCTTTTGGTGGTATTCAATCCCCTCTGTGATTTTTATTTTTTGCGCAACAAATAAAAAAATACCGAAACTTTTGAAAAAAAAAATTTTTGTTTCTGTTAAATTTTTTTGTAAATAAGTACATTTTCATCTTCAATGATGTTGGCACTAATATGGCTGCACTGATGGGCACTGATAAGGCGGCACTGATGGGCACCGATGAGGTGGCACCAATGAGGTGGCACTGATGGGCACTGATGATGGGCACTGATAGGCTGCACTGGTATGCGGCACTGATGGGCACACATAGGTGGCTCTGATGGGCACTCATGGGAGGCACTGATGGGCGGCACTGATGGGCACTGATAGGTGGGCACTGATGGGCATGGATGGGCTCTGATAGGTGACGCTGATGGACACTGATGGGTGGTACTGATGACACTGATAGGTGGCATTGCTGGGCATAACTTCATTATTATATTACACAATGGTGCCATCAGTGCCCATATGTGGGCACTGATTGGCACAGATTTGGCATTTATTTGCACATATGGATGGCCATAGGGGATGTACCTGGCCATCCACATGTTATATGCCTCCCTGGTGGTCCTGGCGGCTTCCCTGGTGGTCCAGTGTGGTCAGCTGAGGGGAGGCTGCGCTGATAAACAATCAGTGCAGAATCCCCCCCTGTCAGGAGAGCTGCCAATTGGCTCTCCTCTACTCGCGTCTGTCAGATGTGAGTGAGGAAAAGCCAATCACTGGCTTTGGTTTACATCGTGATCAAGCCGTGATTGGAAACGGCTGATCACGTGGTAAAGAGCCTCCGTCAGACTGACACACCGCACCACCGATCGCCACGATGCGTGCCCCCCTGTTATCCTGAAGGACATCGTATGACGCCCAGTCAAGATAAAGGAGCCACCACCGGGTCGTCATTTTGCTATAGACGGGAAGTGGTTAACCACTTAAGGACCGCCGCCTGTACATTTACGTTGGCACAATGGTACAAACCTGTACGTGCCTGCCTTCCAGCAGTTGGGGGGTACGATCGGGCCCCCTCCCGCTGGCTTCAGGAGCGATCCGTGATGGGGGGGGGGCGGCCGTTGGTTTCTGGCCAGCCCCTCGCGATCGCTCCTGGCGAATGAGAAGCTTTCCCTGCCTGTGTACTGTAAACACAGGCAGGAGGAAGTGATGTCACTCTCCTCGTGGCGGTCTTTTTGACTGGAAGGCGAGGAGAGAAGACATCCAAGTAAGTGCACCAACACTACACTGACATGTAGGCACACTTTTCACCCCCAGTCACCCCCCGATCACCCACCAGATCACCCCCTGCCCCCCCCCCCAGTCACAGTGTCACTGATTGCTGTGGTCATTTATTAACTTATCACTGCATTTAGTGTCAGTTGTGACTGTAAAAAGTGTCAGGGCAGTTAGCTTTAGGCCCCTTTAGATCCAGGGTAGCCCCCTACCCCCCCTAATAAAGGTTTAACCCCTTGATTGCCCCCCAGGTAACCCTTTGACCCCGTTTTGCCAGTGTCACTAAGCAATCGTTTTTCTGATCGCTGCATTAGTGTCACTGGTGCCGCTAAGTAGCCAGTTATTTTTTAGGTTCACCGTCAGGTTTTTATAGCATTAGGTACCCCCATATACAACCTAATAAAGGTTTTAACCCCCTGATTGCCCCTAGAGTTAACCCTTTCACCAGTGATCACGGTATAAGTGTCACTGGTGATGCTGGTTAGCCATTTAGTTATTTAGGTTCCCTGTCATGTTTTTATGTAGCGTCAGGTACCCCCATATACTACCTAATAAAGGTTTTAACCCCCTGATTGCCCCTAGTTAACTCTTTCACAAGTGATCACCGTATAAGTGTTACGGGTGACGCTGGTTAGTTAGTTTGCTTTTTATAGCATCAGGGCACCCGCCATTTATTACCCAATAAAGGTTTAACCCCCTGATTGCCCGGTGGGTGTCACCCTTATTCGGAAAGGGGTACCACTTGTACGTAGACAATTATTACATGAGCGTGCCACTGTTTAGTCATTTGTTTGATCAGCAGATTGGAGCATGTGGCACCGTGTGACCTAATCGCCGGGGCTTTGCCCAGGGGCTTGTAGATTCTCATCTTAGGCTGGGGGAGAGAGCCTGCTTGCAGTGTAATAACTTGCTCACTATAAAGTGGAGGGATAATGGCATGTGTGAGCAATATATAATTTAGTGACAACTTTTTAATTTTTTTTGTCATTATTCAATCACTTGGGACAAAAAAAAATATTGAATGGGCTCAACATGCCTCTCAGCAATTTCCTTGGGGTGTCTACCTTCCAAAATGGGGGGATTTGGGGCAGGGGAGGGGGGGTTGTACTGCCCTGCTATTTTTCTTTTACAAAAGGTTTATTGAAAATTCACATCAGTGAGACAATACAAGGATGACAAAGGTCTGTCAAAAACATATCAATAATATGAACATAACAATGTTGGGCTCGTGTCCGACCCATAATAATCATCTAGGAGTATCCGAGGCTGGCCGCAACGCACAGCTGCATTCCATAGAGCAGAACTAAAGGGGCGTAGGGGCGGACAGAGTTCATTTGTTCGATGGGGCACCTATGTCGGATAACCACATAGCAGATGGAAAGTCAGACAAAACTCTTATGATGAGTCTGGGCTGCTTTCGAAAGGGAAATAAAAGACCCACTACTGGTCAGAGATTGCCACTGGGCAGCCTGAGTGCGCTGTGAGACAGATTCAAAAGAACAGCAAGTAAGAGAAAGAGATAGTAATAGAAGTATAGAAAAGAAAGAAAAGAGAAGAAATGGGGAGAGGGGGAGGGAAAAGGGGGAAAGAAGGGGGGGCGGGGAGGTCCCTGGAGTGGGGGGGGGGGGACATCCAACGGTTAAAGAGAGAGGAGTACTGGATCAAATCTGGATGGGCGGGTATAAGCCACCCAGGGCTGCCAGACCCGAAGAAATTTAGCATGGGTATCTGATGCTATCGCTGTCAGTTTTTCGTTCACCATAATATCATTCACACAGTTCTTGACTGCCTCATAGCTAAGAACCGGAGTCTTCCAGGCCCTTGCTATTGTTATTTTGGTTGCAGTAAATATATGTGCAGCTAGCTGACGCTCCGGACGCAGAAGCTCTGCAATCGGTTTCCACAGGAGGGCCTCAAAAGGGTCTCTCCTGATATCCGCATGAAAGAGTGTATGAAGTAGAACATATATTCTGACCCATAGTCTGGTCACCCTGGGGCAGGCCCACCAGATGTGAGCCATGGTACTCTCCTGCGAGCATCCGCGAAAGCATAGGGGGGAGTGAGACGGGATAAATGTCGCCAGCCTCGCCGGGGTGTAATACCACCTATAGAACACCTTGTACGCATTCTCCAGGAAGAGGACGTTTCTGGAGCATGTAGGCAGCGCCTTGGTCATAGCTTGCCAGTCCTCCGGGTCAAGCTGTTTACCCAATTCGGCCTCCCATTGAAGATGATAGGGCCGGAGCGGCGGTTTCGTAGACGATAAAATAGCTGTATAAATGAGAGAAATCATCCCTGAAGCATGGGGCCGAGATCTACAAAGGCTCTCAAAAGCGGACAGTGTGTAGGAAGCAGACTGGGGCCCAATCAATTGGTGAAGGAAGTGCTTAAGTTGGAGGTAAGTATAAAATTCCCTGAGGGGAATATCATGGGATGACCGAAGGGCTGCAAAAGGGATAATTTTAGTCGGGGTGAGCAAGGAATGGACATCTACAAAACCGTGATCCGTCCACCATGCAAACTGATTGGGGTTATCACAGCCTGGTGGGAATAGGGGACAGTGTAGAAAACAAAGCAGCGGGAGATGGGGGAGATTGGAGACCTGCAGAGTATTTCACTGTATCCCACAGACGGAGGGAATGGGCTAGGCCGGGGCCTATGTTTGGTGGGCGTTGTATGTCCGGGAGCCAGGGAAGGGATGCTAGTGGAATCGGATGGGAGTCCACCATATCGAGGATTGCCCAGAGCGGCATTTGATGTCATTCATGTAGGCGGGACATGGGGGCGATACCCGCTGCCGTGTAATATACATGTAAATTAGGGACTGAAAAGCCGCCGTTAGCTTTATGGGCATAAAGAACCTGTTTTTTGATCCGAGGCTTTGAGGAGCCCCAGATAAATCGCATAATTTTGCGTTGGTGGATTCTAAGTACATGGGGGGGTACAGGAACCGGCAAAACTCAAATAATATAACAGTTTTGGGAGATAACTCATTCGCACCGCCGCTATCCTGCCAAACCATGAGATTGGGAGAGTTGACCATGAGTCAAGCAAGCCCGTCAGCTTCCGAAATAAGGGGGGGGGGGTAATTTGCCTGGTAAAGCTCAGAGTACTTGGGTGAAAGTCTGATCCCCAAATACGGTAATGTTGTTGTCCACTGGAAAGGAAATGCGGCTTGCAAGGACTCAATTTCCGAAGGTTGCAGGTTGATAGACATCGCCCTAGATTTCACTGGGTTAACTGCCAGGCCCGATAGCGCAGCGAAGGTATCCAAAAGAGAGAACAAGTTAGGAAGGGAAAGCCTGGGGTTTGTAAGTGTCAACAGAATGTCATCCGCGAACAGTGACAATTTATGCATAGTACCCGCAAGTTCCACTCCAGAGATGTCCACATGTGACCGAATCACTTCCGCTAAGGGTTCCAAAGCTAGGATAAATAGTAGTGGGGAGAGTGGGCACCCCTGGCGGGTTCCCCTACGTATGGGTAAGACCGGCGAGTCGTAGCCACAGTAGCGCACCTTGGCCTGTGGAGAGTCATAGATAGCCGAAATCCAGCCCATAAAGGAGGTGTCAAAGCCATAGCTGGTAAGTACCCACTTCAGGTATGACCAGGACAGGGTATCAAAGGCTTTGGTAACGTCTAGGGAAAGAAACAATGTCTCCAGAGACCTAGTATGCGCCAGGTGTTGGACTTGCACGAGCCGTCTGATGGCATCGCCAGCTTGCCTCCGGGGGACAAAACCTATTTGATCTTTTTTAATCAGCCGAAGGAGGAAGGAATTCAAGCGAGTGGCCAGGATTTTTGTCAAGATTTTCACATCAATGTTGATCAGGGAAATTGGTCGGAAGTTGGCCCAAGAAGAGAGATCCTTATCCGGTTTGGAAATCATTACCACATTAGCCGTCAACATTAACGGTGAAAAGGAATGACCTCCCTTCACCGCATTGTACACAGCCGCCAGGTGAGGGGCCAGCACAGCAGCCAGCTTGCGGTAATACAAGGCGGTGAAGCCATCTGGGCCTGGGCGCTTCCCCACCTTCAGTTCCTTAATGCAATGCAGGACCTCCGAGACCTGTATGTCACGGTCCATAAGTGAGATCTGGACATCAGATAGAGAAGGCATAAGGATAAGTCCTTTAGGAAAGCGCCCAGGTCCAGAGTCGAGGTTTGAGTCGGGGCGGAATAAAGTTTGGCCAGGCGATAGCGAAATTCCTCCAATACTAATCGGGGGTTACCCGTCAGAGTATTATGGCGGGTGCACAAAGTGATAGGTTGAAATTTCGGAGTGAAGGTCCACAACCTCATGGCCAACATAGCATTGGGTTTGTTTGCCCTAGCATACCACCTCTGACGAGCCCAACGGAGGGTGCGTTCGGCATAGATCCAGGTCCAAACGAGCCTTGTTTAATAGCCTACGGTTTGCTACAGAGGGGGAGTGTTTAAAAGCTGTGGAGAGAGCCTCCAACCTTTCCTCAAGCTTGCAGCAGGTCTGGACCCTCTCCCTCTTCCTCTGGGATGCTATACGAATGACCTGCCCCCGAAGGACGGCTTTATAGGCCTCCCAAAGCATCACTGGGGAGGATACCGAGCGAGCATTTGTTTTAAAATAATCCTCAGAGGCCTCGTGGAGGCTCTTAAGTATCGGTTCCAGAGAAAGAAGAGAGTCATTCATGACCCAAGGGGCACCCTGCGGCTTGTCGCAGAGGGAGTGACAGATAGTTAACACTGGGTCATGGTCAGACCAGGGGACCGTCAAAATGGAGACGGAGGCTACCTGAGGAAGTTGTTTACGTAGCAAAAACATATGATCGATCCTAGAATGGGAATGATGAGGGTGGGAATAGTGAGTATAATCCCTTCCGATAGGGTGGTGTTCCTGCCAGACATCTATGAGATCATGGTTTTGTAGAGCCTGCAAGAATTTTTTAGCTGATGGAGAAGGGTTTTATGGGCCGGCGGGTAATTATCCATAGAGGGATTAAATGTCACATTGGAGTCGCCCGCCAAGAAGAGGGCCCCTCTCTGGTGGGCCCTCAGCAAGGAGCAGACATGGGCCAGAAAGGGGCCCGGATTATTATTTGGGGCATAGTAACTCATAATTGTGATCTCATTATCCTGGATGGTGCCCTGAAGCAGGAGGTACCTGCCGTCGGGGTCAGCTAGCTGTTTACTGCAAATAAACAGGAGTGATTTATGAATGGCAATAAGGACCCCCTTCTGCTTGGTGGGGCCGTTCGCTAGGTAAACTTGGGGATAATGCGCAGAGAAATATTTGGGGGAGGTTCCTGTTGACATGCAATGCCAATTTTAAGATGCTGGAGGTATTTGAATATTTTAACCCGTTTCTGGGGGGAGTTCATACCCTGAACATTCAGGGAAAGCCAATGAAGAGACATCACGGCGGCTGCATGTAACAGCGCATCTCCTGTTCCGACACCCCAGGGAGCGAAGGGAAGAGGGGAAGGAAAGGGGGCAGAGGGGAAGTAGGGGAAGGATAAGAAGGAAAGAGGAGAGAGAGAAGAAAAGAGATACGAAACGCATAGAAAGAAAAACAAGCTCGACAAGGCACATAAATCGAGCTCAAAGATGTACAACAACGTGGGCTGGATAGCCCACTCAGGAGTGTGACCATGGCTGAGAAACCCGTCTCAGCCAAGTATACACACATCTGGGGGAGCAGTGGTCCGTCGGAACCACCGGCCTGAATTAAACACATTGAAACAGTATAATTAAGTGAACATAGAACAGAACTAACATAAACATGGAAACATAAACCAAGTTAAGTGTAACAAAAACACAGTAACAATTATGGGTAAACCACTTCCGCAATGGCGCGGACGTAAGGGCCCACCAAAGCCCCCAGAGAGGGCAGCCAAGCCACCATCTTCCAGGAGGTCGGGCGCACCCCCACAGCTGGGCCACAATATCCGTCCCACTCCCCCTACCCGAATGGGAGGAAGAGGGGTCCAGAACGCGGCGGAACCAGCATCCCAGCAGGCTAACAGTGGGGGAGAAGCCTCCCATCGCCCACCCACACCCCTCCCCCCTCCCCAGCCAGTAACCCCCCCCAGAATCCCACCCTCTAGCTGGAGGTCCAGAAAATGACGTATCAAATCCGAGGGCGATGAAGCCTGGAATTGCCGACCTTGATGGGAAAAGGTGAGCTTGAATGGGAACCCCCACCGGTACTTAATGCCCTGTGACTGGAGGACCTGGAGGTATGGCTTGAGGCCTCGGCGTCTAGCAATGGTGGCCAGAGCGAGGTCCGCAAACAACTGGAGAGGGTTACCTTGAAAGGAGAGGGTCTGCTGCTCCCTCGCTGCCTGCAGAAGTCTCTCTTTGGTGCGATAATAGTGAAATTTGATGATAACGTCTCTCGGGGGGCCCTCGGAGGGTTTAGGGGCCAAAGACCTGTGGATGCGGTCAAACTCAAGCCTCTCCAGGGGGATCTCCGGAGCCAGTTCCTTAAAGAAAGCCGTGGCGGTGCCTTGGAGATCCGTGAGTGACTCGGGGATACCCCTAAGGCGAAGGTTATCCCTCCGGGCCCTATTTTCTGCGTCCTCTAACTTGTCCCGCAAGGCCACCAGCTCTGAGGACAGCTTATCGACCTCCTCTTCATGGCCCTCAAGGACAGTGGTAGCTAGGTCCATACAGTGCTCTAGCTGGTTAGTGCGGTGGCCTATCTCTTTAAGGCCCCGCACGAATTCAGAGGAAAGCTTACGGGATGCCGCTGTGATTTCGTCCCGTACAATGCTGTGGAACCGCACCAGCAGGTCCTCCGTGTCAGCCGGGGGGGACTTCCCCCATCCATGGGGAATAGGTGGAGGCTGTCTGTGGGGGGTGACGGACCCGCCGCCGAAAGCTGAGTGTCCTCGTCCGGGTCCGGAGGCTCCGGCGCCATCTTAACTCTACCTCTGGCAGAGGCCTGGGAAGACTTGCGGTGCTGCTGGCTCCTCGGAGGCTTCTTCGCCGTTCTGTGCATCACCGGAGCCCTCGCGGGATGTTCCGGAGCTGGCGGGGGTGAGTGTGTCACTCAAAGACTATGCCTATGTCGGATTAGGCCGGGTATTACGATCCGACGGCGCAGAGTGAGGGAGTCAAGCTGCCATCTCCGTTGCTCGCGTGCATTCGCCCCCCCACTGGCCTGCCATTTTAACACCTCAAGAAATGAAATAGGCAGTCATAAATTAAAAGCTGTGTAAATTCCAGAAAATGTACTCTAGTTTGTAGACACTATATCTTTTGTGCAAGTCGGCTAGTCCCATGGGGATGGTGGGCGTTCCACGTCTCTATCTGGGGGGCAAAGCCTTGTGTGGGATATCAGATCAGAATGAAGATATTTGGCAGCACACCATGGATACACACAAAGTAGTGTCCAAACTGATTATTTATTGCATGATCACAACACAACGAGAGTGCAGCGTTTCAGAGTCATACAGGACCCCTTCGCCAGGCATGTGAGGAGATCAGATCAGGACCTGGAAGTAGCGGATCCTCCGCTCCAACATATGCTTTGCCGTTATTGGCGTCTTCGGGAAGTGATGTCATGCCGCTCCTAGCTTGCTTTTATGTCAATAGGAAGGATGCTATTGGTGGGGCTCCTCCAAAATGGAGGAGAAGACAAAAATTTAATGCAAAATATACCTCTTCGGCATGCCGATCCGCACACACTGCCCACGCCACACATAGAAAACCAAACATAAAACAATTTACATAATTGTTATATAAAAAAATATGTATAGCATTAAATCACATATAAAATAATAAGAAGAAAATATAATAATGAATAAGTCACAACTGAAACTGAATATATTCATATTGCCATACTAAAGAAAGAAGGAAATTCTCAAGATGGCATCCTTGTGATTTCCAATTGCCTTTTATTGTATCCCTTCTCTAAGAATCTGCCAATACGCATGTTGGTCAGTGACATAAAATCCTCTTCACCTGCACAGTTCCTTTTTATTCTGAGGAATTTGCCCTTCGCAATCTCTGTCACTCAATTTGGGTGATGGCAACTACGAGTGGAAATGTATCCATCAGTTTCTTTAAAGTGGGTCAGAGTTCCCAAGCCAAAACCCCCCCTTATTCGCCGGTCTTATAACTATATTTTTGTTTTGTACTAATTTTGAAATGGCCTCTCTAGTTTGTTTAACTTTTCTCTTTTTAGCAAAAGGGATATCCTTGATATCTTCCTGTACCATGTGTTCAAAGACTTCTATGAACCTATGGGAAGCATTTTTGTGATTAAAAACAGACTGGCACTGCGGAACAACTGCTTTATTTGAACTACGATGTTCCGCAAAAAAAAAATTAACATTCAATTTCCTGGCAATTTTTTCCAGGTCAATGAATGTTTCAAACTTATTCAGAAACTTGGCTGGGTTAAATGTCAAACCCTGATTGAGAATAAGAAGTTCTTCCTGGGTGAAGGAGATATCAGTGAGGTTAAAAGTGCCTGTTCTTAGGTTTTGCCTTTTCTTTTCTACCCCCTCTGCATCCTCTCCTACATGTTCTGCTGGAAGATGGATGGTCAGAAAAGGGTGGGGGTGGTGGTTCCCCCTCGGTTGGTAGCCTGGCTGCACCATTTTGAATGGTTCACTTCACTCGCTCTATTCCCCCTCTTGAGTATGGTATGTAATATAGATCGGCCTTTCTTGTGGAGGCTCTGGACATGGCAATGACTAATAACTATTTTTGGCATGCGGGAGATTTTTACAACCAAACAAAAGTGGTGGCTATGGGGGCCAGGTATGTACCTAGCATTGCAAATATTTTCCTCAATAAATGGGAGGAGGAATGTATTTTTACCAATCACTGGCCCCAATTTCAAATGTACCAAAGGTATATAGACAATATAATTATTGTTTGGGAGGGTTCACAAGAGGAACTGGAAAAGTTTCTAGAACATATGAACTGCAATAAGTATCAAATTAAAATTCACTAGCACCTGGCACCAATCATGCATCCAATTTTTGGATCTCAAGATCTTTAAAAATTATCTATAATATAGGATGAAATAGAATAAACTTACTTTTTAAGTTCTCCAAGGGGTGATGGTGATAGATTTATAAAATAAGATTTTTTGTACTCGCCGTAAAATCCTTTTCTCTGTAGTTTACTGACTGACACAGCTCCTTTCTTAGACCATCGGGTTGTTACGCCACCTTCAGGAGAGGTCTAGGCATAATAAAACTAGAACTTTCAAGTTCCGCCCAAGGGGCGGTCCCTTAGGTAACAACCCCTCAGCCTGCTACTGCAGCCTCAGTATGTCAACAAGCAGTATAACGTAAACAAAAATAGGAGGGGAGGGTGCTGTGTCAGTCGGTGAACTAAAGAGAAAAGGATTTTACGGTGAGTACAAAAAATCCTATTTTCTCTTACGTTCACCGACTGACACAGCACCTTTCTTAGACCATCGGAACGTCCCCAAGCAGTGCCAAAACTAGTGGTGGGAAAACAGCATAAAAAACAATGGCATGTGGGAACTAGTATAAAAACTTTACCCACAAAAACAACAGTGTGTGGGAACAACCAAAAACTTTTTTACCCACAAAAAAACAGAGTGCTCCTCAATCTGGGAATCACTACCTCCAAACCGCCTAAGAACTTCTAACAAATGCAACAGCGCATTTACTTAAAGGTACTGTGTTTTTACCAAAAACCGGAAAAAAAATGTAAGTGCAATTGCAATTACACAGCCGCCTGCAAAACTTTGTGGCCAAAACAGGCATCAGCCGATGCACCGACATCTACCCTTGTAGAATTTTGTAAAGGTGTGAACAGACCAATTGCTCTGGTAGAGTGGGCCGTGACCAGAAAGGGGGGCACCTGCCCCTTCAAGGCATAGGCCTGTACTACAATCTGTCTGATCCACCTAGAAATGGTGGCCGACGAGACCGCCATGCCTTTTTTCAGACCAGCCACCGAAACAAACAAGGATTCTGACTCTCAGAGCCAGGAGCATGTCCAGGGAATGGAGGGCCACCCATTTAAGATGTGTTAGTTTAGGGAACAGAGATGGGAACACAATGTCTTCATTGATGTGGAATGCCGAATCCACCTTTGGCAGAAAAGAAGGTTGCGGACGCAACACCACTTTATCCTTGTGGATAACCAGATAGGGCGACTTGCAAGACAAGGCCACCAGTTCCGAAACCCTCCTGGCCGATGTAATAGCCACTGGAAAGACCACTTTTTGAGAAAGAGTCAACAGATGGATCTCTCTTTTTTTTTTTCTATAATCATTCATTTATTAGAAGGAAGAAAATTCACTAGTATTTACATTTAGTGCAAAAAGCAGTTATTAATCCAAAATGAGCAATAAAAATATTATCCTTCATACAGAAAAAAACTTAAAAAGTAGAAAAGCAAGCACATGAAAAGATGAACAGTTAAAATCAAATGGAAAAAGTCCACAGTCTAAAAGGTTACTCTCAAAAATGTGTGTAATTTCTTTCATAAAGCATGCCCACTATAAATGAGAATTCAGAATCAAGGAGACCAGTTGGCACAGCTAATGAGGTCATAGACTTATCGTAAAACATTACTACAATTCAAAATATTGTATGATCATATAAATCTAGCAACTTTTGCCATATCATGTCTCAGGGGCATGTGCAGAGGAACCAATAAAACAAGAGAATACAATACAATAGCAATGCCAGCTTTTTTCAGAACATTGAATACTTATCAAGGTTATATTTCAGTGAACAATACCAGTACCACTTAAAGTGTTACTAAACCCACAACAGCAAAACCAGTCTACATATGCAGCAAAGCATGCTTGCGATACTCACCGCGGAACCCAAGGGGCCAATTCTCTGCAATTCCCTTCTTTAAAGTGGAGGACCACCCTGAAAAAAAAAATACATAAAAAATTAGAAAAAAATCAGAAAAAAAATGAAAACATTTTTTTTTTAAACTTACCAGAAATGCCTGTTGCTAGGCACATTGTCCTAATCTGCCTCTTCCTCCTCCGCGGAGATCTTCTGTCTTCTCTCCTCCGTGCGGTGTCTTCTGGGTAATGGGTCGCGTTGTGTTCTGGGAACTGTGTGTCCACAGCGCACCCCATTCACAAAGCGCTGCGAGACTCGCGCATGCGCAGTAGGAAACGGGCAGTGAAGCCGCAAGGCTCCACTGCCTGTTTCTCTTAGCCAAAATGGCGGCGCCGGGACCCGAGAGCCGAGGGACGGGTCAGCCTCAGGCGGCCGACATCGGGGGCGCCCTGGACAGGTAAGTGTGCTTATTAAAAGTCAGCAGCTACAGTGTTTGCAGCTGCTGACTTTTAAATTTTTTTTTTTAAACCGGCCCTCCTCTTTAACTGATCCAAATCATAGCATTAGGAGTCAGGCTGCACATGTTTAGCTTGGTGTGCACCTTGGAAGTTGTTTTTTGTTTTTTTTCCTGGGAAAGTGCATGTGACCAGCACAGGGCCAATCAGCACTGTCCAGACAGGATCAGGGGAGAATGAAAACTCCTCCTACAAGCTTAAGCAGACACTGATAGAAGTCACAAGACTTCTAGACACTGCTGATGAGAAAAGGCATTCAGCCGTTTATATTTACAAATATAATTGCATTTCCACGTTCTGTGCACCGTGGGAGACCGGACACGTAGGGTGTCGGGCCCAGCAACACTGTAAAGTAGGGGTCTCAAACTGGTGGCCCTCCAGCTGTTGTGAAACTACAAGTCCCATCATGCCACTGCCTGTGGGAGTCATGCTTGTAATGGTTAGCCTTGCAATGGCTCATGGGAATTGTAGTTTTGCAACAGCTGGAGGGCCACCAGTTTGAGAACCTTGCTGTAAAGAATGAGTGAATGATGTGGATTTAAAAAGGAGACTGCTGCCTACTTTACCAGCCCAATAAACCTGTATCTGAGCAGTCACAGCATATACTGGGAGATCAGGTATGTTGACTGTAACTTACGGCTTTACATTTCCTTTTACATTGCAAGCCAGATTCATATATTAACAGACCATGAACTACCACTTTCCTGACAGAGCATAATTAAATATTTCCCTATGCAACAAGCAGCTTAATATTATAACTCTAGCCGTGTTACCTTACACACTTGGAGAAGGATGCAAACTTAAAGGACTCAAACTTAGAGAGGTACAGCCAAAGCTTGTTTAGCTGCACTTCTCCTATGGATCACAGGAGTGCAGTTTTTTTTTTGCACTCCTTTGATCCATTTTCAGCAAAGAGCGAACTGAAGTCAGCTCTCTGTTGATGTCAGAGTCAGCCCAGGCTTGGGCACCATCACAACCATGGAGTTGGGACCACCCAGATGGTCGCTGAGAGCCTGAGCCGGCCATTCCCTCCACAGCTCAGCTCTCCAGTGAGCAAGGAGGGGGCAGGTCAGAGAGCTGTGAGAACCGAGTGATCGGTGGTGTTCAATCGCTCGGTTCTCAGTGTAGAGGCACTGGGGGACAGATGCTGCATCCACCTAGGTAAGTATGAATTAAAAAAAAACAAAAAAACATACTTTTCTTTTAGGCCTAGTAAACACGATAAGAATATTAGACAAATGATCGTCTTTTTTTATTGCATGCTAGTCTTATATCAAAACCCAATAGGTTACTAAAGTTATGAAAATTCTCATATGACAGAATACAACTTTGGTAGTGATGCACTCTTTTAAAATGTAAGCTCTAAACGAGCAGGGTACTCTGAATCCTCCTGTATTGTAACTGTACTGTATGCCCTTATGTTGTAAATCGCTGCACAAACTGTTGGTGCTATACAAGTCCTGTATAATAATAATGTATTGTATTCTTTATTTCCAATGATGCATGGTCATGGACTCTGGTCCGGCTGCACCTGGAGTATGCTGTCCAGTTCTGGGCACCAGTCCTCAGGAAGGATGTACTGGAAATGGAGTGAGTACAAAGAAGGGCAATTAAGCTAATAAAGGGTCTGGAGGAAAGGTTGCGAGCACTGAATTCATTATCTCTGGAGAGGAGATGCTTGAGTGGGGATATGATTTAAATTTAAAAATACCATACTGGTGACCCCACAATAGGAATAAAACTTTTTTGCAGAAAGGAGTTTAACAAGACACATGGCCACTCATTAAAATTAGAAGAGAAGAGGTTTAACCTTAAACTACATAGAGGGTTCTTTACTGTAAGAGCGACAAGGATGTGGAATTCCCTTCCACAGGCGGTGGTCTCAGTGAGGGGCATTGATAGTTTCAAGAAACTATTAGATAAGCACGTGAACGACCACAACGTAATACTGACATATAATAACACACATAGGTTGGACTTGGACTTTTTTGTCTTTTTTCAACCTCACCTACTATGTAGGTCTTGGTCACACATTTCTTTTCGTACAAATACCATACTAATTACACAAAAATCATTTATTCTGGTATTGTACGAGAAATTTTTTGCGTTTATCCCTTTAGATATTTTTGCATGAACCGTCGTGATCAGCTCTCGAAAGCTGTGTACTAATGATCATATCGCACATTTGCCCTATAAGTGGTATTTTTCATCAAATTTTCTCAGATTTTCTCATCGAGTCTTCTAGGCATTATTTACAGACTTAAAGAGTTCACTTATACCAAAAACTGCCTATGCAGGTAAGGGGCACCTGTAGATAAAAACAAACTATTCAGCTATGACCAAACTTAAATAATGCTGTAGCGATAGGTGTAAGCCATTTGCTACTTCCCAAAGACTAACTGAAAAAGTCCCAGAGATGGCATCCTTCAGGGCCTGCCCCATTGCTAGGACTTCGCCAATACATGTGCCCAGCAGATTTAAACTCCCTTGCATGCACAATCTCTCCCCTCTAAAGGGATCTCTCTGATATTTTCAAATGGCGTTTATAAAGCGCCGACAACACCAGATTCAGATCCCACGGGGTAATGGTGGACGCACCAGAGGAACTACATGTTGGACCCCTTGAACAAAAGTGCTCACCAGAGAGTGAGACGCCAGAGGTCGCTTAAAAAAGAAAGCCAAAGCTGAAATTTGTCCCTTAATGGTGCTTAACACCAATTTCTTGTCTACTCCTTGCTGTAGAAACAGCAGGATCCTGGATATAGAAAAGGAGCGCAAACGCCCCCCTTTCTCCTCACACATGGAGATGTAGGCCTTCCAGGTATGATGATATATCTTCAGAGAAGAAGACTTCCGGGCTCTCAGCATAGTTGGAATCACCGAGTCCGAAAGACCCCGGTTCCTCAACACCTGGCTCTCAATAGCCATGCCGTAAAAACCAGCGATGGTAAAGCAGGATGCAGAATCGGACCTTGAGACAGCAGGTCCTCTCGTAACGGCAGTAGTCATGGGGCGTCAGCCACCAGGAGCACTAGGTCTGCGTACCAGGGACGCTGGGGCCAATCTGGGGCAATCAGTATTACTGGAATCCCCTCGGCCTCCACCCTGCGGAGCAGACGTGGTAACAGTTTCAGCGGAGGAAAGGCATAGATCAGGTGGTACTGATCCCATGGAGCCACCAGCGCATCTGGCATGTCTGCCCAAGGATCTCTTGTCCTGGACACGAATCTCGGCACGAATTGAGACGGGAGGCCAGAAGATCCACGTCTGGTGTGCCCCATCGCAGGCACAGTAGCCTGAACACCTCTGGAAGCAACGCCCATTCTCCTGGGTCCAGCATCTGGCGACTTAGGTAATCTGCCTGCCAGTTCTCCATTCCCGGGATGTAAATGGCCGATAGGGCAGTACCTGTCGCTCTGCCCACTGAAGGATGTGAGTGACCTCCCGTGCAGCGGTCAAGCTTCTTGTTCCTCCTTGGTGATTGACATTTGCCAACGCCGGGGTGTCATCTGACTGGATCCTGATTGGACACCCTCAAAGTCTTATCAACCATATGGAGAGGCATAGCCTGATCGCTCACAGCTGGAGCACATTGATCAGCAGCTTGGATTCCTCCTCTGACAAGAGGCCCTGGGTCAAGTGAACTCCCATTACTTCACCACAGCCGGTTAGGCTGGCATCCATTGTGATCACTGTCCACTGTAGCGGTAGGAACGACTTCCCGGACCAAAGTGCCGGGGACCTCGGCTACCAGAGCAGGGAGTCCCTGACTGACTGGCTCACCTGAATCTGCCGATCCAGGGATAACGGAGATTTGTCCCATTTCATCAAGATCTCCTTCTGCAAATCTCTCGTGTGAAACTGGGCATATGGTACTGCCTCAAATGAGGCCACCATGAGTCCCAGGACTTGCATGCAGAAGCGTAGCGATGCCCAACTGTGGTTCATCAGCAGTTTTACTGCAGCTCTGAGAGTTCGCAGCTTGTCTGAAGGGAGGTCTCTCGCTTCCATGGAGTCCAGCAGTAGGCCTAGGTACTCCAAACACTGAGTTGGTAAATCACCAACTTTTTTAGGTTCAACAGCCACCCAAATTCCTGCAGGGTCTGCATGGTGATTGCCACATCCTCCTCTAACTCTGAGGTGGAAGACGCTCTCAGGAGGAGATCGTCTAGGTAACCCAGGATCGCGATCCCGCGTTGTCGCAGCAATGCCAAAACAGGAGCCAATACCTTGGTAAAGACTCGGGGGGCTGATGCCAAACCAAAGGGGAGAGCCACAAACTGGTAGTGGGCTTCCCCAACTGCAAATCTCAGAAATTTCTGATGCCGAAGGCATATGGGTATGTGCAGGTACGCATCCTGGATGTCCAAAGACACCAGGGAGTCCCCTTGATGTAGTGCAGCAACTACTGAGTAAATTGATTCCATTCTGAACCTCTGTACTTTTACAAAGTAATTGAGGACTTTTAGGTCCAAAATTGGACGTACCCCTTTATTTATGGAGACTACAAACAGATTTGAGTAGAACCCCTGGAAACATTCTGACTCCGGAACAGGTACTATCACCCCGTGACTCAGCAGGTCCCTTACCGCCCCCAATAGGGCCTCCCGGCGAGCCGGGAGTACACTTATGCTGGAGGGGAAGAATCTGTGTTGTGGCCAAGAGAGGAACTTTGTCTTGTAGCCTGAGGAAATCAGATCGCAGACCCATTGGTCAGACAGCCGAGAGGCACACCAGGCTGCAAACTCCCGAAGGCGACCCCCCCACTCGTGTTGCGGGCGGGGTAAACCTTCATGCGGTAACACTTTTGCTCGCAGGCTTGTTACCCCAGGCGGACAAAAAAGCTGTTTGTGAGCAAAAAAAAAGGGCCCTTGCCAACGGCGTGGCTCCTTAGCCTTCCTGGACTGTGGGAGTAGTGTACTCTTACCACATGTGACATTTTTAATAATGCCCTCTAATGAGGCTCCAAAGAGCCGCTCGCCAAGGAAGGGTAGATCCGTCAGGGCTTTTTTAGATGCCTGGTCAGCATTTGGCCAAATCAGGCGCCTCAGCACCACTGCTGACACCGAAGCCCTGGATAACAGAGGAAGGGTATCCAGGGCCGCGTCACAAACGTACTTAAAGTGGAAGTAAACCCATCGATTTAAACAGTTAAAAAAAAAGGCATGCCGGGAATGCTAACTGCACATTGGCTGTGCTCTCAGCCAAACTATCAAACCATCCAATGGCTGGTGTCATAACGAATCACATGTGCAGCACCATAGATAGAATAGTGATTAATAGAAGATTAAACAGAGGCAAAGAGGGCAGCTTCCTTGGCTGAAAATGATAGGGGAGTTTACTTCCACTTTAAGGCCTTGCACTAACTGGTCTGCTAGTTTCACGCAGACAAGTGAAGCCTGTTGCTCCCCCAATTCGCGGTGCAAAAGTTTTGCCCACTCAGTAAGTGTCTGTGACACAAGTGCGGATGCCAGTACTGGTCGCATTGCTGACCCCACAACCGTAAACAAGGAATGAGCCACTGCCTTAGCCTTCCTGTCCGTGGGGTCCTTAAAGGCAGGAGTCCCCTCTACTGGGATTGTGGTTACTTTGTTTAACCTGGATACTGGGGGGTCCACGACCGGAGGAGCCGACCGCTTTTTGAGAACGCTCTCCTCAAAGGGGTAAGGCCCTGCCATGTATCTGGGGACCGAAAAGGTCTGTTGCGGTCCACCCCATTCCTTGTATATAAACTTATCGAAACAAGTCAGATACGTTGGAACACGTTAGGTGTACGGGCTGTCCTATGGGACCCAAAAAGGACCACTACATCAGCAGAGGGATCTGCTGGCCCCTGAATTTTCACGGTAGCACGCACAGCTGTGATAAGTGCTCCAACAAGCGCTTTATCGCGCACAGATCCAGACGGGGAATCATTCTCACTGTTTGAATGGTTCTGGTCAGCATTGTCTGAAACGACAGAACAGGGGTCACCAGCCTCAGCAGGGCCCGAGTCTGCGTCGGAGCTCTCCCTTGAGGACGGGGGGCAGAAGCCGTTTTTTACCACCTTTGCGCCCACACACAGCCTCCATCTTGGCAACGAATGAACTAAAGACCACCGACAAAGTGTCCAGAGGCACTGCACTGTCTGCAGGCGAACCAGTTGCAATTGCCTGGATTTCTGAGGAAGAAACACCAGTTTCTGAAGCCATACTGACCCTACACTGTCTGCCACCTGTTGGGGACTTAGGACAATGATGGTCTCACCCTCCTAACTACTGCTGGCTGAGGGGCTTCTCCCGCAGGACTCACCACCCTGACCCAGTTCTACGCCATCCAGCCAGGTGTGCCTGTGTCCTGTGTCAGCTCCCAGATGCATAAGAGACCAAACCACGCTGTGCTGAGCTCTTCTGAATAGCGATGAAGCTGAAAAAAGTGTTCAGGTTTCAACAAAATGGCCACCGAGCATCCAGTATAAAGAACATAATCACAGGGAAAATGGCCACTGGACTACAGAAAAATGGAGACAGAGCATGCTGCTCCCTGGTCACACCAAAAATGGCCACCGAGCACTGTATGCAATGAAGAACAGTGAAAAAAAACAGGCAGAGAAATGGCAGTAAAACAGCGCTACATTGATCAGCAGACACAGCCTCCAGACACCTCAGGGGAGAGACCTACACACATACAGGGCACAGCTACCCAGCGCAGTCCCCCCCCAGGTGAGAGCCCCCCTGGAGAGCCCCTGTCTATGGCACACACACCACTCAGCAGCCCATGCAGCATCCCTCACAGGGTAGGGGGGAGGGAAGATAGGGACAGGGAGAGAAGAGAGGGAGGTGAGGGACCCCCAAATCGACCTCCCAGGGAATGCTCAGCTGCTCAGCCCCACTGTGGCAGGGGGAGCTGTACTTACCAGTCCTGAAGAGCTGGGAGACAATCCATCACAGACCCACTCTCCGATCAGTACGGGGTGGCTGCTGGCCCGGCACACTATGACGCAGACATCAGTAACCTGCCCATATGTGTGCCCCGGGGCATTACACCCACCAGCCGCCCCTCGAGCTGGGGGCATGTCATGGCTGACCCAGCGCGGAGCTCTGGTCTGCACATGCTCGCTGGCCAGGCTGGGGAGACTACAATAATAAGGGTATCCAGCCTGTCACCCAGCCGGCTATTGATAGCAGATCACAGGATCTTTAATCTTGCGCAAAAAGCAAAACTTATGCAGAAAAATCCACAGACCGATGGGCCTGCAGGGTTCCTAGGTCCTTCTCCTTCACTAGGCAGAAAAAAACTGAGGCTGCAGTAGGAGGCTGAGGGGTTGTTACCTAAGGGTCCGCCCCTTGGGAGGAACTAGAAAGTGCTAGTTTTATTATAACATTTTATCATTTTCTGCCTAGTCCTCTCCTGAAGGTGGCGTAACAACCTGATGGTCTAAGAAAGGAGCTGTCTCAGTCAGAAATACACGTCTTGCTTCCTGCAGTATCGTCTCAAAGAATGGTGGCTGTTTCACTTCATGTGAAGATTCTACCCAGAATTCCCTGCTTACTAACAACTTCCTTAACTACACATAGTAAATCAAATAAACAGAACAACTGCAGCAATACCAAAAAAGAACGCTAGATGGAGCCTGCACTCCACATATGATTGTCTTATGTAAATTACAAACCTTACATGTAATTTTAACAATACAGGTACAGATAATCAGCATAGACATCTGATGGACAGAACACTCCCCGCCTGACGTCAAGCGATGTCACTAACAGAGTCCTCCATAGAAAGCAACAGAATAAGTTCGGTCACTGGTCTTAAGAATACTTTAGCCTCATTCTGCTGAAAGATCTTGACCTCGACCTTACAGACACGATTATGCTTGCTTGGGAGTACTTTGGTGACCAGACCTAAAGGCTGCATATTCCTTAGTGTCTGGCAATCTTTTATGAGCACAACATCACCAGGTTTAAGATTAGGCTTGTCAGTGTGCAACTTTCTCCTTACTTGTAGAGTAGATATATATTGTTCCCTCCACCAGCTCCAGAAGGTATTGGCAAGGGTTTGTACTTGTCTCCATTGACATCACCGGTAAGACTAGTCTTTTGCGTGAGTAACATGGCAGGTGTGAGGACACTGGATCTTCAGAGTGACTTGAAATTGATATCAAAGGTCTGCCGTCAATGATAGCTGTAATCTCTGCCATAACTGTCACTAAACATTCGTGAGTAAGCCTTGCAATTCCTACTTGTAAGAAGAATTCTGTGGGCTATGCCTATCATTCTCTCCCAAACACCTCCCATGTGAGAAGAGTGAGATGAGTTAAAGTTCCACGTGTAGTTTTGTTTACCCAAGTATCTTTCCACACTTAGAACGCTCAAGTTGTAAGGAATTTGCAGTTCTTTTACTGCTCCCACAAAGTTAGACCCTCTGTCGGAGCGAATGAGTTTCATTGGGCCTCTGATTGCGATTAGTTTAGCTAGCTCTGTGGCTAATACTGCAGCACAAAGTTCCAGCCTGGGTATGGTGTGTTCGGGAAGTGGTGCAAGTTTTGCTCTCCCCATTATGAACCCTATGTGGCATTGTCCTTAAGGCTGGGTTCACACTGCTGCGGGGGGAGATCCGGATGTGATTCGCACCGCAAATCACATCCGATCTCCGTAGCGATGCGAGTTCAGCCATACAGATAGTATGGCTGAATTCGCATCGCTCCCGCAGCAAACTCGCACGGGACCCTTTTTTTGGTCCGCAACAGAATCGGATCGCATGGGGGTTCACACCATGCGATCCGATTCCTGTGCGAGTCGGCAGATCGCACTGCGATATGCGGACGGATCTGGGGGTGTCATTAACATATCATTGACACTCCCAGCCGTCCGCATAGGGCAGTGTGAACTGCCGGCGGGAGTAATGCAATGCGGGAAAACGCCGCGGATTCGCGGCATTCCCGCATCGCAGTGGTGTGAACCCGGCCTTAGTGCCTATGGTTTTCAGGTAAGCTACAGCAGCAATTGCTTTAACAGAAGCATCCAAAAACACACAAAGTCTTTGCATCTGAACATCAGCAGATGACAGAGGAGCATATGGGCATGGAATTTTAAGGTTGGATAGAGCTGTTAGTGAGTCCTTCCACTCTAGCCATAGGTTCTTGCTGCCAGTGGGAAGAGGGTGGTCCCAATCTAATGACTCACAAGTTAAGTCTCTAAGTAGTGCTTTACCCTGGATGGTGACAGGTGCTGCAAAGCCTAAAGGATCATACAGGCTGTTTATGATAGACAGGGCACCTCTGCGGGTAAAGGGTTTTTCTTCTGTGTTTATTTGGAACAGTGTCATCTGAAATGTCTATGAAATGTCTATGTAGTGCCCACCACCTTTAGGTGGGTGCTAGTTAAGTAAGTGTTAGGAAAATTTGCCAGTGCCTTGCACTTTAAGGCCTGGTTGTTCTGTTTGGTTTGGATGGGAGGAGTGACAGAGCTCAGAGAGGAGGGTGTGGCCACCTGCATTCTGCAGTGAAAGATTCTCCCTTACCTTCTATTGAAAGTTCTGGAAGTAATGCCCCGTACACACGATCCGAAAATCGTACGGAAAATGCCGCTTTCGAACCGATCGTACGATAATCGGATCGTTAGTACAGAGCTTTCGAGAGCCGATTAGGACAGTTCATCCGATATTATTCTATCGGACATGCACGGAACTTTTTTTCGTACGATGCCAGATCGTACGATTTTCGTTTAATCAGTACAGCTATCGTTCGAAAATGCAATACAAATGCATTACAACACATGACATCACTTCTGAATTTTTTTTCTGTCGTGCGGGAATTTTCGTGACTTTAGTAAACTCATCAGATTTGATCTGAGATTAGCATGCAATAAAAAACGGACGATCATTCGTCCGATAATCTCATCGTGTGTATGGGGCATTAGGCGGGCTGGGGAGGGGGTGCAGGCAGTTTATATGGAGAGCCCTGGTCGAATCATTAACATGTATTTGCAGGGGCATTCCTTGCATATAAGAGAGACCCCAGCGCTGGATAGCAGGAACAAAACCTGAAGGCCTGAGGGTTCAGAGACCTCAGTGCTGGATGGTTTCACTGAAACTAAGTCGCCAAGTACCTCCGGGAGAAGTGGACTGGGCATCCCAGCTGTGGATGATTCCAGCCATGCGGAGCGGGAAGTAGCTGCAAAGAGCTCCGTATTCCCCCCCTTTGTCCTTTATTGTTTGCCTTTTGCCAGATCCATACCAAGCTATATACTACTACTAATTTTTGGCTTGTTATGCGTCTGCTGATGGCTATGGCCCTTTTTCTATCTAGTGTATTTTTAAATTTCAGCGCAAATATGACAGTTCTATTACGATAGCTTTGTCCCTCCTATAGATTACAGTAGGCAAGGGGACAATTTAAAATTTGGGCTGTGTTTTTACCACCCACATTGTCCCATTTGGTATTGTGTACACCCAGGATAATTGGTTGGTCAAATCATATATTGAGCATGGGTCCCCCCATAGATCGCAGAAGGCATAGGTTTAATTTAAATTGTGGGCAGTGTATTTTTACCACCTATATATATATATATATATATATATATATATTCTACCACCCATATTGTTCCTTATGATATTTTGCACACCCAGAATAGTTGATTGTTCAAATCATATATTGAGCACGAGTCCCCCCTATAGATTGCAAAAGGCATACGTTTAATTTAAAATTTGAGCTGTGTGTTTTTACCGCCATATTGTTCCATTTGATACTATGTACACCCAGGAAAGCTGGTCACTCATATATAATTACTAAATACGAGTCTCTCCTATAGATTGCAGAAGATATAGGGATGATTTAAACTTTGGGTTGTGTTTTTACTGCCCATACTGCTCCATATGTATACAAATGTATATATCGAACATGAATTCATCTATCCATTTGGGATCGACCATGGTGCATGACTCATACAGAACAGATAATGGATGTCTTTTATATGAATCATGTACCGTTAATAGATTTTGGTCAATTTTGTCTGGTTCTATACTCCTCCTCCTTTTTTCATCTCTATACCTTGACAGCTTTCCCATGCCTTTGATTAACCACTTAACAACCGGCCCATAGCCGAATGACGGCTACAGGGCGGTTGCTTAACTCTGAGAGGCCGTCATATGACGCCCTCCCAGAATTCCGCTCTCGCACGCCCCCTGAGGCACGCGCTTGAGAGCATCCGTGATCGCCAGGTCCTATGGATGGCCGTGATGAGCGGAGCGATCACTTGTAAACAAACCGGCGTCATGTTATGACGCCGGTTCCTCCCTCCCCTCTCTGTACCGATCGGTACAGCGGAGGGGGAAGAAATCGGTGTCAGCAGCGCTGTGGGCTGGATCTGCAGTGCCCACAGTGCTGCTCACCGAAAATTAACCCCTCAATTCCCTGCCAATACTCTGCAATACCCTGACAATACCTGCAATACTCTGCAATACCCTGCCATAATCTGCAATACCCTGCCATAATCTGCAATAGCCTGCAATACCCTGCCAATACTCTGCAATACCCTGCTATAAATTGCCATACCCAGCCATACTCGGAGATACCCTGCAATACCCAGCCATACTCTGCAATACCCAGCCATTCTCAGTGACACCCTGCAATACCCAGCCATACTCGGTGATACCCTGCAATACCCAGCCATATTCGGTGATATCCTGCAATACCCAGCCATAGTCGGTGATACCCTGCAATACCCAGCCATAGTCGGTGATATCCTGCAATACCCAGCCATACTCGGTGATACCCTGCAATACCCACTCATACCCGGTGATACTCTGCAATGCCCAGCCATACTCTGCAATACCCAGCCATACTCGGCCATGCTCAGCCATACTCTGATACCCTGCAATACCCAGCCATACTTGGCCATGCTCAGTCATACTCGGTGATACCCTGCAATACCCAGCCATACTCAGCCATGCTCAGCCATACTCTGTGATACCCTGCAATACCCAGCCATACTCAGCCATGCTCAGCCATACTCTGTGATATCTTGCAATACTCGGTGATACCCAGCCATGCTCGGCCATGCTTGGCTGTACTCGGCCTCTGTATGTGGCCAGGCTGTGGAAGTCTCACACATGTGTTATCGCCGTACTCAGGAGTAGGAGAATCTATTTTGGGGTTTAATTTTTGGTATGTACAAGCTATGTGTTAGAAATATTGTATAAATGGACAACTTTGTGTTAAAAAAAAAGCATTTTAACCACTTCCCACCTGCTGGCCGTCATATGATATCCTTGATTTTGTGCGGGGATATCTGAATGATGCCTATAGCTACAGGCATCATTCAGATATCAGCTTTTTCAGCCGGCGATTCCCTACACCTTAAGAACAATCATAGTGGCTGTTCCACTGCTTGATCATTTTTACGGGCGGTGAAAGGGGACCCCGCCCTCCCACTGCCCTACGGACTCGCCAATACGATCAAAGCCAGAATCTTTTTTTTATTTTATTTCAGGCTTTCCAGCCTAGAGGGGAGATGCGGGGTCTTATTGACCCCATATCTCACTGAGATATGGGGTCAATAAGACCCCGCATCTCCCCTCTAGGCTGGAAAGCCTGAAATAAAAAAAAAAAGATTCTGGCTTTGATCGTATTGGCGAGTCCGTAGGGCGGTGGGAGGGGGGGGGGGTCCCCTTTCACCTCCCGTAAAAATGATCAAGCAGTGGAACAGCCACTATGATTGTTCTTAAGGTGTAGGGAATCGCCGACTGAGGACCTGTCATGCCATATTCCTATTACAAGGAATGTTTACATTCCTTGTAATAGGAATAAAAGGGATCAAAAAATGTATTTTTGGGGAAAAAAATGTCTAACTAAAATAAATAAAGTAAAATGAACAAAGAAAAGAAAAATTGAAAGCGCCCCTGTCCCTATGTGCTCGCATGCAGAAACGAACGCATACGTAAGTCCCGCCCACATATGAAAACGGTGTTCAAACCACACATGTAAGGTATCGCTGCGAACGTTAGAGCGAGAGCAATATTTCTCGTCCTAGACCTCCCCTGTAACTCCAAAGGTAACCAGTAAAAAAATGTAAAGCGTCGCCTATGGGGATTTTTAAGTAGTGACGTTTGGCTCCATTCCACGAGCGTGTGCAATTTTGAAGAGTGACATGATAGGTAACTATTTACTGAGCGTAACTTCATCTTTCACATTATGCAAAAACATCGGGCTAACTTTACTGTTTTGCTTTTTTTTAAGCACAAAACTTTTTTTTCCCCAAAAAAACTTGTTAAAAAAATTGCTGCGCAAATACCTTGCGAGATAAAAAGTTGCAACGACCACCGTTGTATTCTCTAGGGTCTTTCCTAAAA